>NC_040095.1:63298782-63947486 GCF_003369695.1 Bos indicus x Bos taurus
CTAACGGCCAGCCATGGGAGGCTGGGCGACCAGCTTTCCTTATATAACAGCCCATTAACTAGGTTTATTCCCATCTGGGTGTCCCATTCAGGCTGTCCCTGACCTTTCTGTAGCTGTCTGCTCTCCTCCACAGGTCCTGTGTCTGGTTTAGGACTCCCCTCGGTTCCTGGTCCAGGAATGATTGCATTTGTGGACTTGAACAAAGCTGAAGTGAATAGGCTTATCCTGAGGAGACAAAGTGAGTGTCCTGGGTTTCGGCCACCTGCCTTTCCTTCCGTCAAGTCAAAACAAAACAAGCTCTTCAGGGCTTAGTAAATACACATCTATTCTTTGGCTTCTCAGCTCTCACTAAGCTGATATCACTTTCAGCACTTGGACAAATGTTTCCGATTGCTGAGTGTCGAACTTAATTATATGAAAGAAAATGTTTAATGGGTTCATCTTGAACAAAGTGGTGCACTTAATGGCAATTTTAAGAATATTTTTATTCAACAAAGCTTCTTATGTGAAAGAAGTGAATTTATAGCCTCAGAAGAAAAATTTTAGCAAAGATTATAGAAATGGCAAAGTATGCTATTTTCTTCCCGTTTTGTTCTCTTGCTGTTCAACCTTCCTTCACCCACCCACACTTACTGGAGAAGAGTCTTTTGCCTACTGACAGGCTAGCTTACCTCCCCTGGCAAGAGCTTAGGAATCAACAGGAGGGGAACAAAGTCATCTGGAAATCACAGGTAGGCTAATCATCAAATCGTATTTCTTGACTTTGCATCCAGAAGCAGGGGAAGCACTGTGCCAAGGCAGTATAAGCTGAATGGATGGGAAAACTGCAGAGACCCACAGTGGAGGCAAATTAATCCACTGACTAAGAAAACAAGCCAGCAATTGCTTCTTCTACATGTTGCAAAATGAAAGAGTTCAAAGGGATATGATGTGAGCAGGAGAAGATTTTCTTACATAATATGAGACACTCTGTTTCATTTAACATATCTGGAGAATTTGAAGACTCAGGTGTTTGAAACTGGGAAGGATGAACCATCTTGTTTTCTTTCCCAGTCCTCCAATTTTATATCATTTTTGAAAATGAAATCAGAACAGAACAGTGTGATGTGTTATGATGACATTGCTGATTAACTTTTGTCAGTTATTCCTTTAACCTAAGAAGACAGATATATGAGAAATAAGTATTGACTGTCCTACAGAAAATACTAGAAGTAACTCTCATGCTTATTTTCATTAAGAAATAGCCCATAGGCTTCACTTCTTCCAGGAATTTAGGAATTGCACTCTGCTGAAGGCATGGATACTCATCAATTTAACATATGTCATCCCAACATTAACTGGACGCTGTAAACAGGAAGGGACACTAGGGATAATGACACTCATTCCTTATAAGGCATCCACCTCGTCCCCTAATAAGGTGACACATCACCTAAGGCGTCCCAATTTAAATAGCACCATTAATCTTTAACTCCAAAGCATCCTTTTTTTCCTGTAAGAATGTGCTCTGTTTTCTTCATAATGTGGGCATCATGGGCAATAAGATAACTTATTTCCATCATATGGGAAGCAGGCAACTTTCTGGAACACTGCTGTACTTGCCTTCATGGAAACAGCCTTTTTTTCTTTTTTTGCCAAAGACAAGTGCAAAATAGTTTGCTCTTTGTTGCAATGTGTGTGCGTGCTCAGTTGCTAAGTCTTGTCCAAACTCTTTACAACCCCATGGACTGTGTAGCGCACCCAGCTTCTCTGTCCATGGGATTCTCCAGGCCAGAATACTGGAGTGGGTAGCCTTTCCCTTCTCCAGGGGATCTTCCTGACCTAGGGATCGAACCCAGGTCTCTTGCATTGCAGGTGGATTCTTCACCATCTGAACCACGAGGGAAGCCCCTTGTTGCAATGTAGATGTCTACAAAGTGTTCCTGAAAAAAAAGTAAAGAATTGTGAGACAAATTTAATAAATCCGAATGCCAATTTAAAATACAGCTTAGTTCCAAGTATGTACTGAAAAGGGAGAAGATGGACAGGAGAGAGGAAGCAAAATGGAAAAATGAGAGAAAGAGAAAGAGAAATCCACGAAATGAAAAGTGGGAATTAAATAGAAGGAGAGAAGCAGGTGTCAGGCCACTCAAACTGCAACAAAAATCCTTTAACAACACAGTTCTGGAGGCTAAGAAGTCCATCCTCCAGGCCCTGGCAGATCTGGTGTCTGGTGAGGTTCTGAGTTCTGAGGCTTCATAGCCAGCCAACTTCTCGCTGCATCCTCACATGAGAGGGAGTTCTGGGTCCTCTTTTATCAGGGCACTAACTCTTTTCATCAGGGCCCCACTGTTATGACCTAATCACTTCCTAAAGACTCCACACCCAAATATCATCACACTGAGAACGAACTTTCAATGTACAAACTCTGGAGAGACACGAGCCTTCGGTCTAGAGCAAGACACAAAGGCAGTGGTGGGAAGTAGGCAAGGCAAGCAGAGAAGAAATGGAGAGAAGCCAGAGCAGGGAGGGAGGAGGAGAGCCGGGGAGCACAGGGAAGGAGTGTAAGGAGAGACAGGGAGAAGGCAGTGGGGCTGTCCTGCCAGGTGCCCTGCTTGCCCTGCCCCCTCCCCCACCCCAGCAGTCATCTTTGGAGTAAGTTACACCAGGCTGTCACAAGGCACCACAACACTGATTTCCACAGAGAGTTTTTATCCAGCGAATATTCATGGTGAATCTTCCTGGGCAGGCTGTGTTCTAGGAGCTGGAATACATCAGTGAGGTTTATATATTTGTGAGGTTCAGTTCAGTTTGATTCAGTCACTCAGTCGTGACTCTTCGTGACCCTGTGGACTGCAGCACGCCAGGCCTCCCTGTACATCACCAACTCCTGGAGTTTACCCCAACTCATGTCCATTGAATTGGTGATGCCATCCAACCATCTCATCCTCTGTCCTTTGTGAGGTTACCCTACTGAAAAGCACGCTTTGTTTTCATTATAAAATTCTAGAGTTTATGTTTTAAAGAAGGATTATTTTACCCCAGATTACTTGAGCCTTTGCATTCATAGGAATGATTAAGGGTTTAAAGCTGTAGTTTAGAACTTTTGAAAAGTCTGCATTTTTGGTATGAATTAAAAGCCTGTTTCATATTTGAAAGCAGCCAGATGTGTTTAGGATTTGATGAGGAGTTTGCATGGGTAGGGGTGGGTAGAGGGAGCTGAGGAATAGGATGAAATTATTTCATGAACCTAAAGGTTACCTTTGAGAAGGCGCTCATTTCATTGTCTTGGCTCTTTTTTTGCCTCTGAAATCAAATCCACATGTCTCCTTTGTCCAATCGAGTCTCAGAAAGCTGAGTTCTTGGCACTGTTATGCAGGAAATTAAGATAACTTTCAGGTTAAATAAAGGAATGAAGTTCAGTTCTTACTTTTGTAACTGCTCTTATCAAAATGTCAAGCTTCTCAATTCTGAAAGGCATCATCCTTGGCATACCCCCCTACTTGTGACGGATGAGATTGCAAGCGAGTTGTTACACAAGGAGCCGTTGCACAGTACATCAACGTAGACACTTTCTCTGATTTAACTGTGTCTGTGGCAGGTCACTCTGAGGCCGTCCCTCTGGGGCTGGTGTAGGGCCAGGGTAACGGTTCTATGGGGAGGATGGAGTCATCCCAGAGACCCCTAGATGGAGCAGAACTTGGGAGAGTGGGACTTCCAAAGGAAAAGCCCTTATGACTACCTGTCTTCATGTTCAAGAAATTATTTTGGTAAAAAGTACTGTTTGATAAAATCATTTGGCAACAGATATTCATTTTCCGTGGGAAGGGAGATTGCTTTGAACTATTAGGCATATTTAATTTTAGTGAGTGGAATTCTGGAACTGGATCGAGGTGATGGTTGGTACAACATTGTGGATGATCTCAATACCACTGAACTGTAGACTTAAAATGGCCAATTCTATGGGATTGACATATACACACTTATTGTTCAGTCATTAAGTCATGTCCTACTCTTTATGACCCCATGGACTGCAGCATGCCAGGCTTCCCTGTCCTTCAATATCTCCCAGAGTTTGCTCAAACTCATGTCCATTGAATCGGTGATGCCATCCAACCATCTCATTCTCTGTTACACCCTTCTCCTTCTGCCCTCAATCTTTCCCAGCATCGGGGTCTTTTCAATACATATGCTACTATATATAAAATAGATAATGAATAAGGACCTACTATATAGCACAGGGAACTCTGTAATGGTCTTTATGGGAAAAGAGTGGATATATGTATCTGAATAACTGATCCACTTTGCTGTACACTTGAAACTGACATAGCATTGTAAATCAATTATATGCCAATAAAATAAGTTAAGTAAATAAAATTGTCAATTCTGTGCTGTTGCTGTTGTTAAGTCACTAAGTCGAGTCCATCTCTTTCGTGACCCCATGAACTATATGTAGCCCACCAAGTTCCTCTGTCCATGGGATTTCCCAGACAAGAATACTGGAGTGGGCTGCCATTTCCTTCTCCACAATTCTATGTTACCTATATCTTATCACAGTAAAAAATTAGTTGGTTGAGTTTACTATAAAACAAGTTTCAAGGAATAATTAGGCATCAATATAATAAATCAATGGGAGGAATGAAATGACATTCACTAAATTTGAAACAATGTTCTTACAGGCTCATAATTTAGTATGATTTGATAATAAAGAAAGTTCATAGTGGACATAAATTCTTCTATCCATAGCTTCCGAGTTTGTCTTCAGATGTGGGAATATTAAAACAAAGAAACAAAAGTGACCAAAAAATCCAGAGCTACTCATTTTATCAGGAACTAAGAAGCAAGAAACCAGGCTCCTATGAGATAAATCACACCACTGGGCATATAATCACTTTGTTTAGGAAATACTACATTCAGAGGGAATGATATCTGGTAAGAAAAGCATCTTTTTAATCTTATCAGAAACAGCTCTGCACCTGGCGTTTGGAGCCAGCGTCCTCTCCCTTTATTAGAGGCTGAGCTTCAAAGCCTGAAAGGACTCCGTGTGAGGAGAAGCGAAGCTGTTTACCATCATTTTTCTCCCTTTTCAAGCTGAGCTGTGTGAGTATTGAAAAGTAGCTCTATCAGATCCCCAGGCAGAAAGAGGGTTTCTAGAAAGTGCAAAAACTTACCTTTATGGCAAAATAATTCACCCGATAAAATTAACAACTTATACCGAGCCCCTATCTTTCTGCAGTATACAATTCATTTTTATTTCGTTTTCTTTTAAACTTTATGGAACTGCAGAGACCATGCATATGCTCAGCCAACTTCTCCAGTAAAGAAGAGGTTGACTTATTATTTAAGGATCAAAACCTTAGTACATTTCTAAATTTGATCTCGGGGAAGGGGTGGATCCAGAATTTAAATCAATGGTACTTGTACTTACAGGATCCGAACACCTCACAACCTCCTTAGACACTGAAATGTAGAGTCAGCCCCTTCTAATGTTTAATCTAAGGTGACTCTGCTATTAAATAAACAATTTCTTTTTGTCTCCTCTCTAGGAAGAATGAGGAAATCTATTTACATATTATCAGTCCCTCTACTTAGGGTCTGATGACTATGTCCTTCTGTTCCTTATCAGTAAACTAATAAATATAGAACCTTTCAGATCCCCATAAAGAGATTATCTCTCAACATTTTGATGACATGATCTTTTCTATTTAGGTGTTCTTTAGGGTAATCCATTGAGCAAACAGAACAAAATGTCACTAACATTGCTGATCATGCAGGAGCCCCACTGATCAAGCAGAGTTAATACACATACCATTGTCTGGATGGACTGTTAGTCAATATGACTACAATCGCCCATTGAGGACCAGGATTGATTCTGGTGACCTGGCTGACTCAGGTGGGCCCTCCCCTTCATTACAGAAAGTGCTTCTCTTTCAAAATTACACCTGGAAAGAAAAATGGGTAATGATTACCAGCATCCTTGGTTCCTCCAAAGATCCCTCTATGGGAGAATGGGTCAGCACCCACACTTATTCAGTGCCCGTCTCTGTGGAGGACAGAGCGTCCTTGAAGGGGGTACCATATGACTTGCCTTTGCCAGTGAAATATGAGTGTGTTTGGATGGATGCTTTAAGAGCCAGCCCCTGCTCCCTTTTTCCTCCTCTGAGATGATGAGAGCAGGAAGCCCCTGCAAGCCTGGGTCCCTGAGTGATTTAAGATGAGAAGAGCCTAAAACACAGAGTGCGAGCAAGAAATAGACTTTGTTATCGAGCCATTGAGATTTTGTACACCATTATCCACTCCATCCTGTCTGATACCTCACCAATCACAGCTAGAATTTTTTTTAATTTAATTTGTATTTTATGTTAAAGTTTAGTTGACTTATAATGCTGTATTAGTTTTCAGTTGTACGGCAAAAGTGATTCAGTTATACATGCACATATATCCATTCTTTTTCAGAATCTTTTTCCATATGGGCTATTATGGAACACTGAGTAGATTTTTCTGTGCTGTATACTAGGTCCTTGTTGATTATCTATTTTATATATAGTAGTGTGTATATGTTAATCCCATACTCCTAGTTTATCCCTCCTCCCTTTGGTAACCACTTTCCCAGTGGCTCAGGAGGTAAAGAATCTGCCTGCAGTGCAGGAGACAGAGGAGATGCAGGTTCAATCCCTGAATCAGGAAGATCCCCTGATGGAGAAAAATGGCAATGCACTCTAGTATTCTTTCCTGAAAAATCCCATGGACAGAGAAGCTTGGTGGGCTACAGTCCAAAGGTTCAAAAAGAATCGGATGTGGCTGAGCGACTACACTTTGGTAACCATTAAGTTTGTTTTCAAAGTCTATGAGTCTGTTTCTGTTTGATAAATACATTTGCATCATTTTTTTAAGATTCCACATATAAGTGATATCATATGATATCTGTCTTTCTTTGTCTGAACAACTGGAAACGTTGATGAGTTTGTCTCCTCAAATTCCCAGTGGAACAGTAGTGATCATCAGTCATGTTCAGATTCAGTTGGTATCAACAGCTCTTTGATACCTGATGCTGGGAAAAAGACCCTGATGCTGGGAAAGACTGAAGGCAGGAGGAGAAGGGGATGACCGAGGATGAGATGGTTGGATGGCATTGCCGACTCGATGGACATGAGTTTCAGCAAGGTGTGGGAGATGGTGAGACAGGAAAGCCTGGCATGCTGCAGTCCATGGGGTTGCAAAGAATCAGACATGACTGAGTGACTAAACTGAACGGAACGGAGTAGCTCTTTGAGATCTATCGAGTCAATAGAATGAAGAACTGGAGTATCTGGGATCCACAGAGTTGACAATACCTACGGATACAAAGCAGCGGATTTGTGGGAAGCAAACAGGGATAAAGAGGTTTAATAGATGTCTCATTTTAGGAGACAATAAAGAAATTGCAAAGCAGAGTGGGACAGAGGGCATCCAAAATTGTCTTGGGTGGGACACAGCTAGAATGCTGCAAGAAGTCCTAGAGCAGAAATGTTGTTCTGAACTCACCGAAATACAATGTGGAACCGCATTAGCCAAGGTTCTCCAGAGAAACAGAAAACGGAACCAAGAGGATACAGATAGAGATTTTTTATTGGAGTATAATTGCTTTACAGTGTTGTGTTAGTTTCTGCTGTACAATGAAGTGAATCAGCCATACATATACACATATCCCGTCTCTCTTGAGTCTCCCTTCCACTCTCTCTTTCCATCCCTCTAGGTCATCACAGAGCCCTGGGCTGAGCTCCCTCTGCTACACAGCAGGCTCCCACTAGCTCTTCAGTTGACACATAGTAGTGTATGTACGTCTACCTTGAACCCTCAGCTCATGCCACCCTCTCCTTCTCCACCCACCTACTGTGTCCACATGTCCAATCTCTGTGCCTGTGTCTCTATTCCTGCCCTGTGAATGTGTACACGTGTACCATTTTACTAGATTCCACATATATGTGTTAGTAGACAGCATTTGTTTCCCCTTTCTGACTTCTCTCTAGGTCCATTCACATCTCTGCAAAGGACCCAATTTCATTCCTTTTGATGGCTGAATAACATTCAATTCTGTATATGTACCACATCTTCTTTACCCACTCATCTGTCCATGGACATTTATAAATAATTAGATCATGTAATTATAAAGGCTGACAAATCCACAATCTGCTATCTGCAATGAAAGCTGGTCCTGTAGCTCCAGTCTGAATCCAAAGGCCGGAGAACCAAGAGAATTGATGGTGTAAGTCCCAGTTTGAGGGCAGGAGAAGACCAATGTCCCAGCCCAAGCCATAAGGCAGAGCATTCTCCCCTCCTCTGCCTTTCTGTTCTATTCAGGACCTCAACAGATGAGATGATGCCCATTCTCACCGCCAAGGGCAGTCTCCATGATTCAGTTTACTATTCGAATGCTAATCTCTTCCAGAAATACAAACAAACTCAGAAATAATGTTAAACTAAAAACCCGAACATCCCAAGACCCAGACAAACTGGCATGTAAAATGAATCATCACAGGGACCTTAGGTCTGGTGTTAATGAAATTGGGTGTGCATGTGTGCATGTATGTCTTCATTCATGCTGCAAATTAGAGGGTAAACTATTAACTGAGGCACAGTATACATCCAGGAATACACACAAATCATAAGGATACAGATCAGTGAGTTTTCACAAAATAAACACACCATGTATCTAGTACACCATGTAACATGAGAATTCCTCTCATGTCTCCTTCCTCCTATTCAAGAGTAATTACTTTCTAGATTTCAAAAACAGATGACTTTTTTATGGTTAAGTAACATTTCATTTTATATATGTATCATGTCTTCTCTATTCATTCATCTATCATTGGACATTTAGGTTGCTTCCATGTCCTGGCTCTCATAAATAGTGTTTCAGTGAACATTGGGGTACACGTGTCCTTTTGAATTATGCTTTTCTCAGAGTATATGCCTAGTAATGGGACTACTGGATCATATGGTAGCTCTATTTTTAGTTTTTAAAGAACCTCCATACTGTACTCCATGGGGGCTGTACCAATTTACTTTCCCACCAACAGTGCAAGTAGGTTCCTTTTCTCCACACCCTCTCCAGCATTGACTGATTGTAGATTCTTTAATGATGGCAATTCTGAGCAGTGACATCTCATTGTAGTTTTGATTTCCATTTCTCTAATAATATGGAAAACTTGGCAGTGGCCACAGGACTGGAAAAAGTCTTCATTCCAATGCCAAAGAAGGGCAATGCCAAAGAATGTTCAAACCTACTGCACAATTACGCTCATTTCACATGCTAGTAAAGTAATGCTCAAAATTCACCAAGCTAGGCTTCAACAATACATGAACCAAGAACTTCCAGATGTTCAAGCTGTATTTAGAAAAGGCAGAGGAACCAGAGATCAAATTGCCTAGATCATACGAAAAGCAAAAGAATTCCAGAAGAACATCTACTTCTGCTTCACTGACCACAGTGAAGCCTTTGACTATGTCAATTCAGTTCAGTTCAGTTGTTCAGTTGCTCAGTCATCTCTGACTCTTTGGGATCCCATGGACTGCAGCATGTCAGGCTTCTCTGTCCATCACCAACTCCTGGAGTTTGCTCAAACTCATGTCCATCGAGTTGCTAATGCCATCCAACCATATCATCCTCTGTCGTCCCCTTCTCTCTGACCATCAATCTTGCTCAGCATCAGGGTCTTTTCCAAGGAGCCAGTTCTTCACATCAGGTGGCTAAAGTATTGGAGTTTCAGCTTTAGCATCAGCCCTTACAATGAATATTCAGGACTTCCAATGAATATCCTTCAGGACTGACTGGTTTGACCTCCTTGTAGTCCAAGGGACTCTTGAGAGTCTTCTCCAACACCACAGTTCAAAAGCATCAGTTTTTCAGTGCTCAATTTTCTTTATGGTCCAACTCTCACATCCATACATGACTACTGGAAAAACCACAGCTCTGACTAGACGGACCTTTGTTGGCAAAGTAATGTCACTGCTTTTCAATATGCTGTCTAGGTTGGGCATAGCTTTTCTTCCAAGGAGCAAGTGACTTTCAATTTCATGGCTACAATCACCTTTTGCAGTGAATTTGGAGCCCCCAAGAATAAAGTCTCTCACTGTTTCCATTGTTTCCCCATCTATTTGCCATGAACTGATGGGACCGGATGCCATGATCTTAGTTTTCTTAATGCTGAGTTCTAAACCAGCTTTTAAACTCTCCTCTTTCACTTTCATTAAGAGGCTCTTTAGTTCTTTGCTTTCTGCTATACGCATGGTGTCATCTGCATATCTGAGGTTATTGATGTTTCTCCTGGCAGTCTTGATTCCAGCTTGTGCTTCATCCTGCCCAGCATTTCACATGATGTACGCTGCATATAAGCTAAATAAGCAGGGTGACAATATATAGCCTTGACATACTCCTTTCCTGATTTGGAACCAGTCTGTAATTTCATGTCCAGTTCTAACTGTTGATTCTTGACCTGCATACAGATTTCTTAGGAGGCAGATAAGTTGGTCTGGCATTTCCATTTCTTTAAGTACCTCCCATTTTTTGACTGTGTGGATCACAACAAACTAAAAGGTTGCTGGTGCAAGTTGTGTGTTATGCCAGGATTCGTGACCTCCAGAGGACAGGATTTCAATCCGGGGTCAGAGATGAGCCTTGACTACTTGGAGAATTTTGTGTAGCAAAATTTTATTAAAGTATAATAGAGATAAGGAAAACTTCTGACATAGACATCAGAAGGGGACAGAAAGAGTGCCTCCTTGGTAGTTTTTTAGCCAGGCATTTTATGTCTGTTAGAAAGCTATTAATCAAATAAGAGAGACACCTCAAGGCTGATGGAGTTTCAGCAGGCCCCTCTCCCACAATAGACAGGATGGCAGGAGGTGTGTTATCCAGCCATAAAACAATTGACAAGAATACTGGTTTGTTGAGCCATTATCAGCCCAAGGTTTGAGAAAATAAAAAAGTTAGTCTTAGGTGGAAGCATTTTGAAGAAAGGCAAATTCGAAAGCAAATACATAGTTTCATTAACATAGCCCAAGAAAAACATTTCCATAAGAAAAAAACACATTGGTTAGCTCAAGTCAGGATCTCTGCCACTTGCACTTTATTTCCTCCTGCCACTTGGGCACCTCTGGCCTTCCTGACTGTTACCTTCTCAAAACTGGAAAATTCTTCAAGAGATGGGAATACCAGACCACCTTACCTGCCTCCTGAGAAACCTGCATGCAGGTCAAGAAGCAACAGTGAGAACCAGACATAAAACAATGAACTGGTTCCAAATTGGGAAAGGAGGACGTCAAGGTTGCATATTGTTACCCTGCTTATTTAACTTACATGCAGAGTACATCATGAGAAATGCTGGGCTGGAACAAATACAAGCTGGAATCAAGATTGCCAAGAGAAATATCAATAACCTCAGATATGCAGATGAAACCACCCTTATGGAAGAAAGCTAAGAGGAACTAAAGAGCTTCTTGATGAAGGTGAAAGAGGAGAGTGAAAAAGTTGGCTTAAAGCTCAACATTCAGAAAACTAAGATCATGGCATCTGGTCCCATCACTTCATGGCAAATAGATGGGGAAACAATGGAAACAGTGACAGATTTTGCTTTCTTGGACTCCAAGATCACTGCAATGGTGACTGCAGCCATGAAATTAAAAGATGCTTGCTCCTTGGAAGAAAAGCTATGCCCAACGTAGACAGCATATTAAAAAGCAGAGACATTACTTTATTATTTTACTGCATGCATTTATATCTGTACTCCATCTGTAATTGATTTCTGGCTTTGGTGTGATGCAGGGATTAGGAATTATTTTTTCCATATGGATATCCAGCTGGAACAGCGCCATCAGTCAAAAAGGCCATCTTTTCTCTTGACTAGCAGTGTCACTTTTGGTCACATTCAGGGTGACTGCCTAAGTGTGGGTCTAGTGTCTAGACTTTCCATTCTGATGCCTTGATCTACTCATCTAACCATGCACTGTATTAACTGCCATAATTTTATAACCACAAAACACACTGCATTTAAAAAAACAGTTATTATTATTATTTGGCTGCACTGTAGTCCTGAATATTCATTGGAAGGACTGATGCGGAAGCTGAAACGCCAATACTTTGGCCACCTGATGGGAAGACCTGACTCATTAGAAAAGACCCTGATACTGGGAAAGATTGAAGGCAGGAAGAGAAGATGGCAGAGTATGAGACGGTTGGATGGCAACACCAACTGGTGTTGGACATGAGTTTGAGCAAGCTCCGGGAGTTGATGATGGACAGAGAAAGAGGAGAGTGAAAAAGTTGGCTTAAAGCTCAACATTCAGAAAATGAAGATCATGGCATCTGGTCCCATCACTTCATGGCAAATAGATGGGGAAACAGTGGAAACAGTGGCTGACTTTATTTTTCTGGGCTCCAAAGTCACTGCAGATGGTGATTGCAGCCATGAAATTAAAAGAAGCTTACTCCTTGGAAGGAAAGTTATGACCAAACTAGACAGCATATTAAAAAGCAGAGACATTACTTTGTCACCAAAGTCCATCTAGTCAAGGCTATCGTTTTTCCAGTAGTCATGTATGGATGTGAGAGTTAGACTATAAATGAAGTTGAATGCTGAAGATGCTTTTGAACTGTGGTGTTGGAGAAGACTCTTGAGAGTCCCTTGGACTGCAAGGAGATCCAACCAGTCCATCCTAAAGGAGATTGGTCCTGGGTGTTCATTGGAAGGACTGATTTTGAAGCTGAAACTCCAATACTTTGACCACCTGATGCAAAGAGCTGACTCATTTGAAAAGACCCTGATGCTGGGAAAGATTGAGGGCAGGAAGAGCAGGGGACAACAGAAGATGAGATGGTTGGATGGCATCACTGACTCAATGGACATGAGTTTGGGTAAATTCCGGAAGTTGGTGATGGACAGAGAGGCCTGGCGTGCTGCAGTCCATGAGGTTGCAAAGAGTCGGACACAACTGAGCAACTAAGCTGAGTTAGGTCCTCACTGCGGTGCATGGGCGTGTTTCTCTGGTTGCGGCACACACTCTTCTCTGGTTGCAGATCACAGGCTCCAGAGTGTTCCAGCTCAGCACTTGCAGCTCACAGACTTCATTGCCCTGCTGCATGTGGTATCTTAGTTCCCTGACCAGAGATTGAACCCACATCACCTGCATTGGAAGGTAGATTTTTAACCACCAGGCCACCAGAGAAGCCCTCATATTGCACTTTTAAGGTGTTTTCTTAACACAAATTCATAAGAAAAGAAGCAGTGGTTCAAATGATATGGATCATATTCTGGAAACTCTTGCCTTATACAGTCGAATGCCTTCCAAAGGTGTCACATCTTCAAATAGTGCACATAATTATTATTTTACTTCTTTGGCCTTAATTTTGCCAAGTTTTAGTTCTTGCGTTAAAAAAGATTGCACCCAACTCTCGTGATATTGACAACCACCACTTAGGCCATTACACTTCAGGTGCTGTGCTAACATTTGTCTCAGAAGATCTGCAGGATTGGTTATATGCTTCCCTATATGTTAGGAAACCAAGGCTCTGGAAGGTCACCTGACTCTTTCAAGTCAGGGCAGCAAGTGCCAGAGATGCAAGTCCAGTCTCTAACCCCCTCTCTCCAGAGCAGAGTCCTTCCTTCCCTCACTCTGCTAGTACTTTAACTTGCAAATCTTTCATAACAAGGTAGGTGGAATTGCTTTCTCTTTGTGGGCAGAGGTGTCCCAGTCCCCACTCCTGATGTCTTTAATCCTTATACCCTTCTCAGAAGGAATGACAGTTAACAAGGCTTCTTCCTGGCTGGGGGAACCCTGCATATTTGATCTTTCACCCAAAACAAAGACTGGAGTAATGTCCTTTGCATGGATGCCCCTTCCACAGGGGCCAGTGGTTTACGGAAACTAGTTACGCAGTTTCAGAAAATGTATTAGTGGTTACATTGCCACTCCTCATGCATAGGTGAGAGAGAAAGATGTGTCAGCGCCAGATTTTAAGGGGAAACAGAAGACATGAAGAGGACGGGAGCTGCAAAGACTTCTAGGAGTAACCTTGATGCCCGTGCTGGTTGACCTTGGAGGGAATTCTCAACAGACAGCATTTGAAGAAGGAGGCCAGCAGAATGAGCTGGGAGGTGATGTGTGGGTTTCTCACCTTAGAAACAGGCTTCAAACCAACATGCGGACCAGATTCTTCATCAAACACACATGTGTCTCTTTCTCTCACACACGTGCACCCACAAATCTCTCCCCATTTCTCCCCTACATACTGAAAGGTCAGATCTTTGCCAGTATGCTAAAAGGAATTTGGCAAAAGAAGGCTCCAGTTCCTTCCACAGCCCCTAACCATGTGCCTTGTTCTGAGCTGAGCTGGGGGAGGAGGGAGAAGGATGGAATGGGTGCCTCTCTCACCAGCTGGTTTTTTAAGTTCAGTTCAGTCGCTCATTTGTGTCCAACTCTGTGAACCCATGGACTGCAGCACAACAGGCCTCCCTGTCCATCACCAACTCCTAGAGCTTGCTCAAACTCATGTCCATCGAGTCAGTGATGCCATCCAACCATCTCATCCTCTGTCCTCCCCTTCTCCTCCTGCCTTCAATCTTTCTCAGGATCAGGGTCTTTTCAAATGAGTCAGTTCTTTCATCAGGTGGCCAAAGGATTGGAGCTTCAGCTTTAGCATCAGCCCTTCCAATGAATATTCAGGACTGTTTTCCTTTAGGATTGACTGGTTGGTTCTCCTTGCTGTTCAAGGGACTCTCAAGAGTCTTCTCCAACATCACAGTTCAAAAGCATCTATTCTTCAGCATTCAGCTTTCTTTATGGTCCAACTCTCACATCCATACAAGACTGCTGGAAAAACTATAGCCTTGACTAGATGGATGTTTGTTGGCAAAGTAATGTCTCTGCTTTTTAATATGCTGTCTAGGTTGGTCATAGCTTTTCTTCCAAGGAGCAAGTGTCTTAATTTCATGGCTGCAGTCACCATCTGCTGTTTTAAGTAATGACCAGGTATTTGAAGGTGTCCCCCAGCAAAATTAATGTCATTTGTAGCAGCAGAGTGTGATGTGTAGCTAGAAATAGGGAAAGAATGGGGCTTAGATCTGGGAAGGACAATATTTGGATAAGAGCAGAACTCAAGGACTCTTCTACTGTATTTATGTGTGATGTGTTTGTGTGTGCTTAATCACTCAGTTGTGTCTGACTCTCTGTGGCTCCATGGACTGTAGCTCGCCAGGCTCCTCTGTCCATGGGGTTTTTCCAGGCAAGAATATTGGAGTGGGTTACCGTTTCCTTCTCCAGGGGATCTTCCTGACCAGGGATCGAACTCACATCTCCTGCCTTGGCAGCCAGATTCTTTACCACTCAGTCACCTGAGACTGAGGATAGTGCTTTTCTCAGAACCACATTGTTAACCCTTGAGTCCCTGAGATATGCCAACCTGCCGCGGGACAGCAAAGAAAGCCAAGGCACCCAGGGGCTCCTCCCACTCCAAGACAAAGCACCCAGGGGCTCCTCCTGCTCCAAGACAAGGCACCCAGGGGCTCCTCCTGCTCCAAGACAGCAGAGCTCCCATGTTCCTGACACCTGACACCTGACACTCACATCTGCAGATGAGCAAAGGCAGAAGCTGGGGGCTGCTAGGGAGGCTGGCTGTCTAGGGAGCCTGCTGAGTCCTGCATGCCAAACTGAAGCTCCACGAATGCAGGGATGGGTGATGCTCTGATCAAGGGGGCAGAATTAAGCCAAGGGCACAGGAGAATCCCTGCTTCCCTCATACAGGGTCCTGTGTCCCCAGCACCAGCCACGGGTGCTTTTACATTTCCTTTATTTTTTTTTCCACTTATTTTCTAATAATGATTTTATTTTATTATTTCTTCTTTTTATTAAAATATATTTGATTTACAATGTTGTGTTAGTTTCTGGTATACAGCAAAGTGGTTTATATATATATATATATATATATATATATATATCTTCTCAAATTATACTGTATGGTTGATGTTACTAATATAGATATCCTCAAATTATGTAGAATTCATATAGATCTGATATGCCCTGATAAAATGTGGTCAATTATAATTCTAGTTATCATGTTAAAGGGTTACAAGTCATAGCAATGACCAGGCTACATTGTCAATTGCAGTTTAACCAGATTTTAAACATGCCTGGGTTGGGAAGATCTCCTGGAGAAGGGCATGGCAACCCACTCCAGTATTCTTGCCTGGGAAATCCCATGGACAGAGGAGCATGGTGGGCTACAGTCCATGGGGTTGCAAAGAGTCGGACACGATTAAGCAACTTGAGTAGAGTTCCCTGTGCTATAGAGTCAGCCCTTGTTGGATATCTACTTTATATAGAGTAGTGTGTCCATGTTACTTCCATCTTTACATTTTCTTTAAATGTCCACAGGATAAAGATGTTCCTCCAAGCAAGCTGGAAGAGAAAACACAGAGAGACACAGAGGCTCCATCTGGGCTTGATGAGACTTTGAGCTAATTATGGGACTCCAGTTTTTATGTTATTACTTATTTGTTTTACAGAAACTGGAAGGAGGGAGTTCTTGTTTAGGCAAGAACATAAAATCCTGTCTCCTGCCTGGCACATGCCTCCTGCTTCCACTGAGACAACTTCTAAGCAAAAAGAAATAACCTTTTGGATATTTGATGACATTGAAGCCTTGTTGCAGTCTCATGCATTAAGTTCTTTAACCTTCATAGCCCTGAAAGGCAGATATTGTTTCCATTTTGCAGATGAGGAAACTGAGGCTCAGAGGGAGTATTTGCTGATGATTGAAAAAAAAAAAATGTAGATAGTAAAGGTAAAATTTACTCCAGGTCTGTCCAGCTACAAAGTCAATGATATAAGGTAATATTAATTTTGGTCTCAAATATAATAATGGTCCTCAGGACATAATTTTTGTTAACTCTGTTGTATTTTTATTGAATTGACCCTGTCATGGCTCAGCAGTAAAGAATCCACCTGCCAATGAAGGAGATGCAAGAGATGGGACTTTGAACTGTGAGTCAGGAAGATTCCCTGGATTAGGAAATGGCAAGTCACTCCATTATTCCTGTCTGGAAGATTCCATGGACAGAAGATCCTGGTGGGCTACAGTTAATGGGGTCACAAAAGAGCTGGATACAACTGAGGGACTGAGCACATGTATTTTTACTAACATTTTATGACTTCTTTCACAATTCTGCACGATTCTGTACAATTCTGCACATGGTACTTATCACACTCCTTCACTTATTTTTCACAAGCCTTTTAAAGGGTTGATTTTCCCATTCTGGACATGTAGTATAAGTTTTTAGTGAACCAAAAACTTCTTAGTGGACTTGTTTATTTTGACATGAGTAGTTTTATCTCTGAATTCCATAGTAAAACAGCAACTGACCATCTCACCGTATGCTTCAGTGTGGCAGGAAATCATTCAGAAGGAAAAGAAACAACTCCTTGGGCACATTTGTGTGGCAGACAAGAATGCCTGTCTTGTTCCAGAAATAGATAATCCCGGGTGTTCCTCATTCAGAGCTCCCTCTAGATCTAAGACTTGGCATTGAACTTCCCAGAGCTTTGGTTGAATTCTCTTCGTGCAGAGAAACTTGCTTCCTCATGCCTTGGCTGCAAGTGGCTGTAAATGGGTTTCATATAATTTGAGTCTATCAGAATCCACACAATTCCTCGAGTTTTGAAGCTCCTGCTTCTGCAGTTCCTCAGATGTCTAGAGTGAGGAAGGCATGCCAAGAAAGCATTCCAAATGCATCAGCTACATGAACTATGCTTGGCTGGGTGAGAGGCGTTACCTACGCAGGGAAATTAGGAGAAGCAGTACTCAGAAGGTGAGGAGCTAAGGGTTTTCATGGTAGATTCCACAATTAATACTTCCCATCTTTAAGGGGCAGTTATCACATGGAAGTAGCTAAGCTTTGGAGAAAGTAGCTATAAAACCAAAGACTTTAAGTAACTAGCCTGTGGCCACACAAATCAATGCTAGGAGCTGAGAATAGAAGCCAGCCTTCCGACCTCTTGTCTGAGACTCTATCCATCATCCCTGTCTCCCTGAGACTAAAATACACCCTTCCCTTTAGAAACAAGTGAAACCAGTGTGACCCAGTGGAACTGAGTGTTGTTACTGTAATTGTCATAGCAACAAGATTTAGAGTTCAAAATCTAAGCTTTGGTTTTACATTTTGGGAGGACACTGGGGAGATTGTGGTAAGAAACCTCTCTCCAAATAAATAAATAAAGTTTAATTTTTCTATGACTTGAATCCAAATGCAGATATAGAAAGCTTTAGTGTTTGGAGCTTTAGAACTTCCATGTGAGGAAATAGAGTTTTTTTCTCATAGACTTGTTTTTTTTTTTTTTGCTGTTTTTCTTTTTTAACAAAATTAGAATCCTATTTTCATTCTATAGTTATCTTTATAGCATTCAAAATTCTTTAGAATACTTGATGAGTCAATATATAATTAGTATATTTTATAGGATTTCAAATAATTTCTGGGGCTTCCCAAATAGCTCAGTGGTAAAGAATCTGCCTGCCAATGTAAGAGACACAGCAGACGCAGGTTCAATCTCTGGGTCGGGAAGATCCCCTGGAGGAGGAAATGGTAACCACTCCGGTATTCTTGCCTGGAGAATCCCATGGACAGAGGAGCCTGGCAGGGTACAGTCTATAGAATGGAAAAGAGAGGAACATGACTGAGCAACTGAGCAAACACACATGAAAAGAATTTCCAGTTGGGAAGTAATTCTAAATATCATCATAATGAATAGGCAAATGTTCTTCACTTATTTTGTTTCTAGGGTTACATGACTGATTTTACAAAATCAAATTATTCCCCAAAAGTAGCCCGTAATGAAAATGCGTTATGTGTTAAGAGGTTATAATTATATGCAGCAGAAATCCCAGTTGCTCCTCAGTTCAGACTCCTCCTTTCTCTAAATTTTTTTTCTAATCTTTTGCAACTAAGCCAAATGACTGCTTACTCACATTAATCAAAGCTAAATATGGCCATTTGTTTTGGTCAAAGAAATGTAAGTCAGAGTGTTTTGTGCAAGTCACAGGAAGTGTCTCTAAAGGGATGAGGACCACTTTCTTCCTCCCTGGACCACGGTGGTGATGGCTGGAGCTGTGGCATCCGGTTGGGATCCTGAGGTCCTGAGACATATGCTGGGGATAGCAGAGGTGTTGGCTGGACAAATTCTGTGTCCTGAAGACTTAGGGGAGCAGGTTCATAGATATTCTTGCTGTTGCCTCTGGACTGCTTTTACAAGGCAAGAAAAGTAACATATCTAATTGGGTTTTCTGTCTCACATAGCAGAACTTAGTCCCAACTGATATAAGTGATGCAAAATGGTATTATTATTATTTGGATTATTCTATCAAAATTTAACTTTCTAGGATCAACAGAGGGAAACAACCCATTTGGTCTTTTCTACTTCTAATTCCTTCCATTCAGATTATAGACAGTGACAAATTTCCCCATACTATGCCTGACATTCACACCAGCCTCTGTCGGGAACATTTCCTCTTGGCATGGGTAAGAGGAATTTGCAGTCCTCTCTGCAGACAGCAAACGGCCTTTGATGACAAGGATGTATTCCTAATAAGCTGGTTGTCCAGAAAGTGTGGGGACGGCCAGCTACTTCATCAAGGTGCAATCTCCAGTCTGTGAAGTGCCCTGAGGAAGGCACCTTGGTACAATTAATTTATGATCATTACTGACCTGGGGTTTAGAACAACCACAGAACAGCCGCCTAATGGGTGTAGGCGACTTGCTGTGAGCACAGGCCTGATGCCCTTGTCTGTTTCATCAGTGACGTGTGCCCAGTGTACATTCCCAGAACGGGGCTGGGGGAAGCCCAGTGCTGGTTAAATAGTCATGTTAACCAGCCCTTTAATAGCTGACTGTTTTGCAGAAATGCAGGCAGCTGTCTTGATCAGATAATTTTCGGAGTAACTTAATACTGCGTTTCTCATACACGTGCTTCATCTTGTGTGTTGAGGCCCGGCTGTGACCTGACCTGGGGCAGAGGGGGCGGTGGCGGCCCAGGTATGGACAACTGTTATTAACCTCTCAGGTGCTCTTTGAGTCAGGATCTCACATGAGTGATGTGGACCGCTGGGCACAGACACGCCGTCCTCCCCCATGCTGAAAGTTCAGATCTGCAGCAAGGCTGGTTTTCACTGTCAGCACAATTTAAGAGGAAGAAATCTAAAGGCAAGTAGCCTTTCAGGTGGTTTTTGGAACAATACGAGTAAGCAGCAAATAGGCAAATATTTGCATTTCTTTCGAAATGTGAAAACTTCTCTGATTTCAGAAAGTTTTTTAGGACACAAAAATCCTTTATCAACAGTTCTACTTAAGTATATGATCTCTGCATGAACCTCAATATGCATTTATACCCAATGCTCTAGATGTCAACAATTTAAATGGCAAAATGTGCATTTATATATGTTACAAATACAAATATTAACCTTGTTTATCTTCATTTTATTAGCATTAAGCCATCAACTTAAAAGTGCAGTCTCTAACAACTTTGATTTAAATAGTGAGAGACTGCTATTCTAATTCCGTGATCAGGTTCTCCAATTTTTAAATCTGAAAGATTACTACTAATCTTTCTACTTCATCTTCATTGTGGCTTAAGGGTTTTATGAGAAATATTTACTATCTCTTTTTCAATCCTCAAGTGATTATTTAATTGAATCTTCTTCTCTTCCACCTTGTTTTACATGATTTAGCAAGTGAAGTGCTGGTTCTCTCCAAAAGCGCTTGCTCCCAAAATAAGAAGGCCAATTATTTGCTGGTTCCAAACCTACTAAGTTTGGGAAAGTTGCCAAGTTGTGCATTCTTCGCATGTGCTATGTCGTAACCTCAGCACGTTGCAAATCAGATATCCTCATTCAGCTACACCTCTAGGGAATCCGCTCACACATCGTTTTCAATGTGTTTGGTTGTTTCTGCTGACTTATAAATGTTCCGAAGAAAAAGAGTCTGGCTTCTGTAGAAGACAGTTATAAAATGGATAACTAACCAGCGGGGGAGGTTTCTGAATCAGTTTCAAAGAAGAGGACAAAGGGTCAATTGCCAGTCCAGGCTGAAGAATCTTGGTGCCGCAAAATAAGAAGAGCAGAAAGAATTAGAAGGGACAGAGAAAGACCTTGGAGTGAAATGGACTTGGCATTGGAAGCAATGGGAGCATCGAGAAGGTCTGTGATGTCTTGGAAAGGAGGAAGGATAATAGCAAAGTGTAAAGAAAAAATACTTTGGTCAAGCTTACATCTAGTAAGCATTATTCGTTTTTTAGGCACACTTCGGTTGTTAGTAAAGCTGTTATTTCTTTTAAATGTGTGCTCTTGTTGGACTGTGCTGCTTTTAACAAGAGCGTCGACTTTGATGGATCCACGTTTTATCTTCTTAATGGGAGGGATTGTGAGCTCTTTGACAGATGACCAGGGAAATCAAACTGGTAGCTTCTTCATTCAGTGATTCAACAAAGTTAATTGAGCAGTATGCATTTTTATATCCATATATTTACCTGTGAGTGATTTCCATCAATAGTCATCTTTGCATTGCTTTGGGTAACTAATACAGTATTTGGTTGCTTTATAAAGATCTGTGAATTGTATCAAGTTTTTGTATGGAAAAAAGTGCAGGTTCATCTATAACCCCCTCTCATTTGAGAAATGCCCACCATTTGGGTTGGCCAGCACGGATGGTGGTTCTCTAAAATGCAGGCTGCATTTGTAGTGTTCCTAATCTCACCTGCCCAAGTTCAAATCTAGACATCATGGTCTATTATTAGCTGTGTGCCTCAGGAAGCTTACTTAATCTCTCTGGGCCTCAGTTTCTTCATCTACAAAATGGGGATAATTCTACACATACATAATAAAGGTGAGACATTGGAACAGTGAAAATGGCAAGTTTCTACCTTTGGGTGTAAAACAAAATGCTTGAAATTACAAAAACATAGGGAACAGAAGGCTATTTCCTCAACTCATGGGAGCATACAACTTAGTATGGCAGCAAGGAAGGATACAAAATTATGAGGAATGGTATCTTTGAATGTATAATGACGTCTATCAGGTTATAGGGAACCTGTGAATGGTGTTCCTATAGCCTGATAGACATCATTATACATTCAAAGATACCATTCCTCATAATTTTGTATCCTTTCTTGCTGTGAATGGTGTTATTAGTTATAGTTTTTTAGACAAAACCTACAGAGGATTTCAGGGACTTCCCTGGTGGCTCAGATAGTAAAGTGTCTGCCTACAGTGTGGGAGACCCGAGTTCAATCCCTGGGTTGGGAAGATCCCCTGAAGAAGGAAATAGCTACCCACTCCAGTATTCTTGCCTGGAAAATCCCATGGACAGAGGAACCTGCTAGGCTATAGTCCATGGGGTCGCAAAGAGTCGGACGACTGAGTGACTTCACTTCACTCACTATGGAGGATTTCAGCTGGGTTTTAAACTACATATCCACAATCTCAATCCTGTATCCACAATTCTAAAATTCAAAATTCTTCAGGAACCATGTTATTCATAACTCATGTGGCTACGAGAAATGACCTAGTAAACTTTTTAGTGAAAACTTGGCCTGAATTGATGTGAGGCTATTTACGATCATGATTACCCACACTGTGACTATTTCTGGATTTCTCTATACTGATATATATGCTATCTTAGTGCAGTGCAAGGAGGGACCCCAAAACTTATGGCTGAAAGCAACAGTCGCCATTTATAGCTTTTTCTTTTTAAAAAATACTTTATTTTTAATTGAAGGATAATTGCTTTACAATGTTGTGTGGGTTTCTGCCATCCATCATAATGAATCAGCCATAGGTATACATATGTCCCCTCCCTCTTAAACCTCCCTCCCACCTCCCACTGCATCCCGCCCATCTAGGTTGTCACAGAGCCCTGGTTCGAGTTCCCTGAGTCGTACAGCAAATGCTCACAGCTAACTATTTTACATATAGTAATGCAACTTTTTCCATCCATCCCACCTTCTCCTCCCCTCATTCCCTGTGTCCATATTTCTGTTCTCTGTGTCCACATCTCCACCACTGTCCTGCAAATAGGTTCATCAGAACCCTCTTTCTAGATTCCATATACATGTGTTAAAATACAATATTTGTTTTCTCATTCTGACTTACTTCAGTCTGTATAATAGGCTCTAGGTTCACCTACCTCATTAGCACCAAATCAAATGCTTCCTTTTACGGCTGAGTAATATTCCATCATATATATGTACCACAGTTTCTTTATCCACTCATCTGTTGATGGGCATCTAGGTTGCATCCATGTCCTAGCTATCATAAATAGTGCTGCAATGAACATTTGGGTACATGTGTCCTTTTCAATTATGGCTTTCTCGGGGTATATGCCCAGTAGTGGGACTGTTGGGTCATATGGTAGTGTGATTCCTAGCTTTTTAAGGAATCCCCACACGGTCTTCCATTGTGGCTGTATCTGTTTGCACTCCCACTGACCATGTAGGAGGATTCTCTTTTCTCCAGTCTCCCTCCAGCATTTATGTTTGTAGATTTCTTGATAATGGTGATTCTGACCAGTGTCAGGTGAACAGTCGCCATTTATTATCTCTCGTCGTTCTGTGGGTTGATGGGTTTTCAACAGGGTGGTTCTTCTCCTCTACTTGGTGTCAGCTGGGGCCTTGAGCTGAGATAGCTCAGGGCCCCTTCACCACCTTCTCCTTGTGACTCATCTGGGCTTCCTCAGCACAGCAGCTGAATTTTGAGAGGACGAACCCCAAGACGTTTGAAGAAAAGCTGCAGCTTTTGCTCAAGGCTCAGGCTCAGAGTTTGGGGTGTCACTTACACTGCCTTCTAGTGGCCAAAACCAACTACACTCCAGCCCAGATTCAAGGACAAGGACAGTGGACTATACCTTTCAAGGGACATGCACACATTGGGAGATGGGGATGGACATATACCCACTTTTGCTGTTCAGTCACTAAGTCGTGTCAGACTTGTGGTGATCCCATGAACTGCAGCACTCCTCTGTCCTCCACTATCTCCTGCAGTTTGCTTAAATTGATGTCCATCAAGTCAGTGATGCTATCTAACCCTCTCTGTTGTCCCCTTCTCCTCCTGCCCACAAATTTTCCTAGCATCAGAGTCTTTTTCAATGAGTCAGCACTTTACATCATGTGACCAGAGTATTGGAGCTTCAGCTTCAACATCAGTCCTTCCAATGAATATTGAGGGTTGATTCCCTTTCGGATGGACTGGTTGGATTCCCTTGCAGTCCAAGGGACTCTCCAGAGTCTTCTCCAGCACCACAATTCGAAAGCATCAATTCTTCAGCACTCAGCTTTCTTTATGATCAAACTCTCACATCCTTACGGTTTTTCCAGTGGTCATGTGTGGATGTGAGAGTTGGGCCATATACACACTTTTAAAATGGATAACTAATAACAAGCTACTCTATAGCACAGGGAACTCTACTCTCTAATGACTGCTGTGGGAAAAGAACCTTAAAAAAGAGTGGGTATATGTATAACTAACTCACTTTGCTGTACAGCAGAAACTAACACAACATTGTAAATCAACTATACTCCAATAAACATTGACTTAAAAGAAGAGAACTGGTAACCACCCTTAATCCACCACGGGATGTTATGTACTCTATGATACAGGTACTCTATACCTTTGTAAAGCCACAGCTCCAGCCCCAGGGACTCTGGGTAGAGATGAGAAGATTCGCACATGCTCCAACTCTGTGCTCTTGGCCCAACCCGTTGCATGCTGATACAGAAGTGTACCAACACCAGGACTGGCATCTTCAAATATTTTTCCCAACAGAATGCTGAATGTGTGAATGTTTCCCTTCACACATGTTTGAGTTAATATCCAAAATGCCTTATCATAAATTTAAATACTTATAAGGTTATAATTTCAAATGTTCTGTCCACACTGGAAACTTAGAGTAAAACCCTAATATTTTCTCCTTTAAATATATTCTATGGAATCTCAATCACAAAGTGATTTGATCTCTACCACCAACTATTTTTAATATTATGGGAACAAACTCTTACAGGAGAACTTTTACTTTATTTCTTTTTCTCATTAAATTTGCATTTCCATTTTACTTCTCTACAATATAAATATGGGTCTATATTTAAATTTAATTTTCTAAAATATCATGTGATACTTTAAATACCCTGCTATACATTTTGAATAATTACTTCTGGATTTAGTTATCATTCCAGTAATTACTATTGCATAATGGAACAAAAATGAAAATGTCTCACAAACTTTGATAATTGTAAGAAAGAACATAAGATTTTATCGAAAAAATGCATCATAAGCAAAATGGGTGATTTTTCTTTCTTTCTTTTTCTTTTCTTTTTTGTTCTTTTCCTCTTTTAGCTCATATGTCTCTGGGTGAATATTACCTATTGCTGAAATGAAAAATGATTCAGTGTCAATTCTATTCCTATTTTACACTTTTATAAATTTAAGTACTTAGCAAATTCATCCATATAAATAGAAGAAAATTGTTATAACAATGTTGCACAATTCTTTGAACTCTTCCAAGCTACACTGAAGAAATCATATTACAATTTATTATCAAAAATTACTTTTAATGTTCTATGGGCTGATAACTCAATTAAACTCTCCTTTAATTTGGTTGAAAAAAATTGGAAACCAATCTGACTTATTATCAAGTCATTAGTATGGAAAAATTTCCCCTTTTCTTGAGGTGTGCATCTCTGAGACAGCTACTTTGGGAAGATAAAGAAACAGGCAGGGAGTGCTCTTGTTCAATAAATTGACTGTTTGCCCTTTAGAAAGCTAAGGAACTGCTGGGTCCCCTGAGTGAGCACCAGAAGTAGTTGGAGTTGGGGAAGGGGAGAGTGTGGTCTTTGGGGTTGTGAGTCAGGGTTCCCCACCAGGAAAGCCAGCTCAGTTTTTCCACTTTCACAGACAGGACACTGCTTGGAGAATGGCTCCTTGACTGACCAATAAACCAGAGCATTTTGAGAAAATGAACAACACGTTAGAGAGAAGCGTGGAGAATCAGTTAACATGATTTATTTCCCTTTGGAAAATCCTTAACAAATTTACATTAACAATTATAGATAAGTAAATATTTTACACTGGCAGAAGCATGATGGATTCCAAATTCCTTCTGAGGGAATAAGTTGCTGGCATCAGCAGATTTAGTAATTTCATGGTGTCTGAGAAAAGGAGTGTGTGATTCCCATGCCACTAAGTTTGTCCTCAAGCCCAAACCATGAGTATAGACTGAAACTCTCCAAGTGGGCCCAGTCATATTATTAGATGAGCCTCAATTGGCAAGTGCTTATGCAACAGGCTTTGAGAACTGGGATACAAACTATTTGTATGGAAAGATGGAGTCAGATTATGAATAATTCAGTGCCACGTGCAGACGTTATTGCTTGAATTTCAAAATAGAGTTGAAGTAACATTGACATAAGAAGGTCAGTGTTTATAAATGTAAGGAAGAAAAGCATGAAATATGTTACACCACCAGGAGATTGTGGCAGAAAAACCAGCTATAAACCCAAACCTGTGTTCGTTCTTCCACAATATAGATACATATTTGGCAGATGGTTGTCCAACTTAGGACAACTTCAGCTCAGCCTTCTATCCAGGTCTGGCCATGAACCACTTCTCTCCAATGAGATATGAGTAGAAGTGAGGTATATCACATTGTCACTGGGGTAATTAGGAAGCAGAGGAGCCCTGTCCACTATCTTTTTGCATTTCTACTGGTTGAAAGGGTTTTTCAGGTGGTTCTGCAGTAAAGAATCCACCTGCCAATGTTGGAAACACAGGAGACATGAGTTCAGTCCCTGGGTCAGGAAGATACCCTGGAGGAGGGCATGGCAACCCACTCTAGTATTCTTGCCTGGAGAATTCCATGGACAGAGGAGTATGGTGGGCTACAGTCCCCAGGGCCACAAAGAGTCAAACATGACTTAGCATCTAAAACAGCTGGTTGAAAACAATGTTTGAGGGGCCCACTACAGCACCAGGAACAGTGGAGCCACAATGTGGAAAGTGGTAGGGCCTTTGATTCACAAGTTAGGGGAAAATTGCCTACTCACCAGGAATTACTCATTGGACAGTAACGCAAGCAAAAAAAAAAATTGTTTTAACCCAATTGCAAGGTTTGTTATAGTACTGCGCTAATAAAACAGAGACACAGATTGAAAATATATATAAATCAAAAACCACTTAAGTAAATTAATGGATGGTAGAGTGACATTTTATATTTAAGGAAATGTAGTGTTTAGAATTAAGGACTTCCCTGGTGGCTCAGATGGTTAAGAATCCACCTGCAATGCAGGAGATCCTAGTTCAATCCCTGGGTCAGGAAGATCCCCTGGAGGAGGGCATGGCTATCTACTCCAGTATTCTTGCCTTGAGAATTTCATGGAAAGAGAAGTCTGATGGGCTATAGTCCATGGGGTCAGAATCGGGCATGACTGAATGACTAACACTATATTTAAGAAAACATAAGGTACATGTGTGGTTATATTTTCCTATTGACTGGGAGAGTCCAAAGTGCCTCTTTTATTGCCAGAACTCCACTCAACCATGTGCATTTTCCTGCAATTAAAAATACTGAAAACTTGCACAAGTAAACTATGGACTTTTTTTTTTTTATCACATTATGGATAATTCTTTGGGAAATATTGTCACTCCAAGATGTGTCAAACAAACGAAAATAGCAGCATGTCACATTATTAAAATGATTCAGAGTTAGCAGCAAAGTCAGAGTGATGGCAGAGAGTGAGACGAACAGTTGTTCTGGCCGTGGCATCTGTTAACTGCACTTGGGTACCATTGCTGCTGGCAATGTGTCGGCATCCACAATTGGCAGAGGAAGAGCCTGCTGGGCCGTAGCCGCCACCCATCCGTCTTCATTCAGCCTCCCTCCTAAAGGCCAAGGTTATTGATGCTCTAACAAGTGCACTGACAGGCTTTATCAAACTTCTCTTTAGAGCCCACTGATCACAGGAGGGCAGCAGATTTGCTGGCAATTTATACAAATGACACTGAATATGTGAGTTTGAATACTGATTTTTCTTAAAAAAGGGATCTGTTGAGTCTTCATATTTTTATCTGGGGTAAAAAAGAGAGGAAAAGGACAAAATACCAGTGTCATTTCTGCTCTAAAATTAACTTATACAAAAGAGGAGAAAAAATAAGTCACATTTGAATCCATTATGGGTGGACATCCCATTCTAAATTTACAGATACCCAGCTAAAAGAGCTTCTGAACTTTGCTTCATCTTTGAAGAGGTCAGTTTTGATAATTTCTGAGAAAAGCACACATGGCACACATTACAGTTATGCAGAGAACACGTTCTAACTGCTAAGTAAGTAAGTAAATAAGTAAAGTCGCTCGGTCATGTCTGACTCTTGGCAACCCCATGGACGGTAGCCTACCAGGTTCCTCTGTTCATGGGGTTTTCCAGGCAAGAGTGCTGAAGTGGGTTGCCATTTCCTTCTCCATCTAATTGCTAGGGTACTCCTAAATTCAAAAACATTAAGACTCTAATAATGTGGTTTAGAAATGGAATATTTCCTGCCATATTGGTAAACAAAAGATCTCACAGTTGTCATTGATTGCAGCCCTCCAGTGTTAACCAGTGAGCTCTGAGGAAACTCAGGAAGGAAAAGAATACCTGCCATCTAGCAGCCATCAGACTGCAGCGACTCCCTATGGTGAGCACCAAGGAAGCTAGGGATGTGAAAACACAGGATACTGGCTGCAGATAGCCGAGGTGTCTATCAGAGGAAAAGTTTCACTGAGCCCAGACTCTTGTGTCCTCCCACACATAGAAAAGCACTAAATTCTTTACCTTGAGATATCTGGTTTTCTTTCATCAACAATAACCCTTTGATGTTCAGACTACCTGCTCTTCATTAGAAATGTTTACATTAACCTGGCTCCCCTTCCCTTGTCTCCTTGCAGCAGTTGTCTCAGCATTACTTTAGATGCTGTTTCCTAGGCTTCTTGCTGTTGTTGTTTAGTCGCTAAGTCATATCCATCTCTTCTGTGGCCTCCTTAGGCTGCTCTGTCCGTGGGATTTTCCAGGCAAGAATACTGGAGCAGGTGGCAATTCCCTTCTGCAGGAGATCTTTCCAACTCAAGGATCAAACCTGGGTCTCCTGCATTGGCAGGCAGGTTCTTTACCAGTGAGCCACCTGGGAAGCCCCTCCTGGGCTTGAAGCCCTAAACATTCTTACTGAATGAAACATAGCCCTCAACTTTTAGGTTGTATGTATGTTTTAAGTCAACATAATGATTATAGGCAAACAATAGTTGAGCAGGGAACATCTTCACTTCAGTCCAGTTTGCAGTTTGTGGTCCAGATGTGTTGTTTACCTGCTGCCAGCCCTTCATCTTCAGATTCTTTAAACTTTAATTGACAAAACCTTTTGGCCACTGCGCGTGATGCTTCATAGGCAGAGAGCATTGCTTTCCTCTCCTTATGGGAATCATCAGCTGAACAAAGAGCTCAGTTGTTCCAGAATCCATCCATCAGTTTTCAGAA
This sequence comes from Bos indicus x Bos taurus, assembly GCF_003369695.1. Lineage (NCBI taxonomy): Eukaryota > Metazoa > Chordata > Mammalia > Artiodactyla > Bovidae > Bos > Bos indicus x Bos taurus. The sequence continues at coordinate 63,328,327 of NC_040095.1, forward strand.
TTTGCTGTAGAAACTACCCTTGAAACTCTGGCTTATTTTTCACTCACCTTTGTTGTCCTTGGTGGGTCAGTTTCGGGTATCTTCTTTCCTGTCCCAGAGCTGGAGGAATGGCCCCTGGTGGGGACATGCCATGGGCGTGGCTACAGGAGAAGAACCAGAGAGATGGGGCAGACACCCAGAGGCTCTTGGAGGTCTTGCTTAGCCATAGCCTACATAGTGTCAGCTCACACCTGTCAGCCACAGCAAGTCACACAGAAGACTTGGTAGTAGGTGCAGAGGAAGACATTCCTCTATAGTAAGAAGGGGCCGATGGCTGACAACACAAGCTATCCCAGTGTACTCTCTCGATCACCCACCTCAGCACACAACAGACATCACCCTGTTGCGGAGGAAAATATCCACTAGACCCCTTTCAATCAAAGATTCTCCATCAGGTCTCATCTGGAGACACGTGAACAAGAGTAACAACAAAAACAAACAAATAGCCAAGAAGTTATCTTAGAAGAAAAAGGATACAGTAATCACTCCATTTGCAAAGAAGTGGGGGCACACGTCAGTCACGTCTCCTCCCCCTGGGGTAGTGTCCTGTGATTCTTGAATTCTTTATTAGAGTTACTGATAGAGTTGCTATGTTGGAATTTTACCATAGTTTCCTCTCAATGCTACTGAAATACACAAGGTTCCTTAGCAAGTGTTTCAACCATCTAAGAAAATCCCTGAGTTTGACTGGGATGTTTCCCCAGCTCTGGCTGAGTAGGGTGTGTAGAATATTTTCTTCTCTTGCTAACCGAAGTGAAGTGTTAGTTGCTCAGCTGCATCTGACTCTTTGAGACCCCATGGACTGTAGCCTGCCAGGCTCCTCTGTCCATGGAGTTCTCCAGGCAAGAATACTGGAGTGGGTTGCGTTCCCTTCTCCAGGGGATCTTCCTGACCCAGCGATCGAGCTGCGGCCTCCTGCATTGCAGGCAGATTCTTTACCATCTGAGCCACAGGTAGGCCTTCTCTTGCTAAGTTATGACCAATCAGAAGCCTGAAGATTGATGTATCATGTATGGCACCCATTTATCTAATCAGGTAACCATATACGTCTGGGCTAAAACTCATGCTCATTTCCAGACAGTGATTAATGAGTTTTTGCTTTTTGTTTTAACATGTTTATGTGTCAACGGTTGGCATGATAATCCTCGGTGTGCCTCCTTCTTCATTCTGTATGAAGACTGAGGTATGGCCTTGTCCTTAATCCACAGAGATGGCTGGAAAAAGGGGAAAAATGAGCCAGGGCAGGGGATGAAAGACTGCAGCCCTTCCTCAGGGCTGGAGCAAATCTGAACTCCAGAATTGGGACCATCCACTGGAGAGACTGACATGTACAGGGTGCTGGTGATGCTGGGTTGGATCAGATGAACTCACTTCATTTCCTCTTCTCCTTTATCCAACTTCATTTTACTCTCTTAGCTTGCTCCAGTAAGCATCCGCGAGAAGGTCCATAAATCAGACTTAATCGTGAATCAGAACCTAAAGACTAAAGAAAAAGACATACAGATGGCTAACAAACACATGAAAAGATGCTCAACATCACTCATTATCAGAGAAATGCAAATCAAAACCACTATGAGGTACCATTTCACACCAGTCAGAATGGCTGCGATCCAAAAGTCTACAAATAATAAATGCTGGAGAGGGTGTGGAGAAAAGGGAACCCTCTTACACTGTTGGTGGGAATGCAAACTAGTACAGCCACTATGGAGAACAGTGTGGAGATTCCTTAAAAAACTGGAAATAGAACTGCCTTATGATCCAGCAACCCCACTGCTGGGCATACACACTGAGGAAACCAGAAGGGAAAGAGACACGTGTACCCCAATGTTCATCGCAGCACTGTTTATAATAGCCAAGACATGGAAGCAACCTAGATGTCCATCAGCAGATGAATGGATAAGAAAGCTGTGGTACATATACACAATGGAGTATTACTCAGCCATTAAAAAGAATACATTTGAATCAGTTCTAATGAGGTGGATGAAACTGGAGCCTATTATACAGAGTGAAGTAAGCCAGAAGGAAAAACATAAATACAGTATTCTAACGCATATATATGGAATTTAGAAAGATGGTAACAATAACCCTGTATACGAGACAGCAAAAGAGACACTGATGTATAGAACAGTCTTATGGACTCTGTGGGAGAGGGAGAGGGTGGGAAGATTTGGGAGAATGACATTGTAACATATAAAATATCATGTAAGAAACGAGTTGCCAGTCCAGGTTCGATCCACGATACTGGATGCTTGGGGCTAGTGCACTGGGACGATCCAGAGGGATGGTATGGGGAGGGAGGAGGGAGGAGGGTTCAGGATGGGGAACACATGTATACCTGTGGTGGATTCATTTTGATATTTGTCAAAACTAATACAATTATGTAAAGTTTAAAAATAAAATAAAATTTAAAAAAAAAAAAAAAAAAAAAACCACAGTAAGATTCCACTTCACTTCCATTAGGATGGTTACAAACAAAGAGATAATAACAAGTGTTGGAAAGGATGTGAAGAAATTGGAACACTCATACACTGCTAGTGAGAATGTAAAACAGTACATCCACTTTGTAAAATAGTCTGGTAGTTCCTCAAAAAGTTAAAAAAAAAAAAAAAAAAAAAAAAAAAGAAACGCAGGGGGTTCAGTCCCATGAAGTGTAAGTTGAACTTACCCCGGTGGATCATGTGGGCAGAGATACAGCAGCATGGGGGGATCCTGGAAGAAGCTTTTATTTATTCATTTCTGCAGTGTTGGGTCTTTGCTGTGGGAGGGCTGCTGTCTGGTTGCAGTGCTTGGACTTCTTGTTCCGGGGGCTTCTCTTGATTAGGCGGATGGGCCCTAGAGTGCAAAAACTCCGTCAGTTGCTGCATACGGGCTTAGTTGCCCCTCTGCATGTGGAATCTTCTCAGACCAGGGGTCAAACCTGTGTCCCCTGTATCAACAGGCAGATTCGAAACCCCTGGACCACCAGAGAAGTCCCCTGGAAGGAACACTTCATTTAGCTCTTCCCCCTGGTGGCTCAGATGGTAAAGCATCTGGCTGCAACGTGGGAGACCCGGGTGCTATCCCTGGGTTGGGAAGATCTCCTGGAGAAGGAAATGGCAACCCACTCCAGTACTCTTGCCTGGAAAATCCCATGGATGGAGGAGCCTGGTAGGCTACAGTCCATGGGGTTCCAAGAGTCAGACATGACTGTGCGACTTCACTTCCACTTTTTTTCTATTTCTGAAGCTCAATAAACGTGGACACTAGAAGAAAGATGGATTGACAGGAGACATTTCATCCATTCACCTGAAATGAGATCCAAAGTCTGTGCTTTCCAATTAGACTCAGGTGATGTGTGCTGGTGCTGATGGAACCTGGGAAAAAGATGTTTTCCCTTTAACAGCCCTCCTCTTTCCCACACCCTCCCCCATTATTCCACAAGTACCCTGGTCCCTCCAGACCATCCAGGAGTCTCAGGTTCCCTGGAGGAATAAATTCTCTTACAGCCAATCATGCTCCCACTTTAACAATCAGAGTGAGAGCTGCTTGAGCATCTTGCGTTAAAGTCACACCACCGTGCCTGATGACTGCTTTTGTGAAATCAGCTCTCACAGTACCGCCTGCTCTTCTGCCCAGTAACACTCCAACTTGTGCTGTTTCCGGTTTTCAACTTTAAAGATGACATTCCCACCCTTCCTGGCTTTGTGAGTCTTTCTGCCATCTGGGGCCCAAAGCAGTAAAACGCTGACATGACGTTAGTGTTAAATACTGTTCAACCCTTGCAATGTTTACATTTCAAAGCGGACCACAGGGAGAGGCAGGACCAGGCCCCACCAGTGTAATTTAAGACTCTTAAGACTCGTACTCAAGGGGAGACTCGCTGTTCTGGGTCAGGGGCTTTTGCGGGGCTTCCCTGGTGCCTCAGACAGTAAACAATCTGCCTGCAATGCAGGAGACCTGGGTTCGATCCTTGGGTCAGTAAGATCCCCTGGAGAAGGAAATGGCAACCCGCTCCAGTAATCTTGCCTGGAGTATCCCATGGACAGAGGATCCTGGTGGGCCCCAGTCCATGGGGAAGCACAGAGTTGGATATGACTGACCGACTAACACTCTCATTCAGAGCTTTTTATTAGACCCTATATTTATCCATCCATCCACTCATTCAAAAACAAATACCACAGAGCACCAAATATCAGCTTGGTGGTGTTTTCAGAACAAAACAGATGAAAATGTCCTTATGGAGCTTATCTTCTGGTGAAAATATTATTTTACTAATAAAAACGGAAAGTACAGTTTGTTATAAAGTGATGCGTGCCCTGGGGGTGGGGTGAGGATGGAGGAACTAGGTGTGTGCCCGTGTGCTCAGTCGCTCGTGTCTGACCCTCTGTGACCCCATGGCCTGTAGCCCACCAGGCTTCTCTGTCCAGGGGATTCTCCAGGCAAGAATACTGGAGTGGGTCGCCATTTCCTACTCCAGGGGATCTTCCTGACCCAGGGATCAAACCCGGGTCTCCTGCATTGGCAGGCAGGTTCTTTAGCTCTGAGCCACCTGGGAAGTGAGTCCACAGTGTATGAGGGGTGTGACATTTTAAATGGACCGATCAGGTGGGCATCACTGAGAAGCTAACATGTGGACAAATGCTTGGAGGAGGTGAGAGCATGGAATAAAAAGTCTGACAATTTTTGATGTGGGGCTGCTGGCAGCTGGCAAGCCCACCACTGCTGTTCCCTCCCCTTCTGCCCCACATGTGGGCAAAGTGTTGGTGCCCTGGGAAGCCCACCCTCACAGCCCTGATCCTGCTGGAAGGGGCTGTACAAGCCGGCAGTCACACAGCCACCGTTGGGTTAATGCTCTGCTGGCCACATCTTGAGATTCTTAATCATTCTTGAACCCGAGGCCCTAAATTTTCATTTGCACCTTATCCTGCAAATGATATTGGTAGTCCTGTCTCCCCCATCTGAATCAGAGCTTGAAGGAGTTCTAATATTAGATTCAAACCTGGCCTTTTCTTATCAAACGTGTCACTTTTTAACTTTTTCGAGATCCTTGTAATGTTAACTTTTGAAAAAACTGTAGATTCACATGCAGTTATAAGAAAATCTCCAAAAAGATACCAGACATGCTTTACTTGGTTTTTTCCTAACTGGTAACATCTTTCATTAAAAGTATCTTTTTTTTTTCCAGTGTGAGGATTGAGCATCTTTTCTGTAACAGCTTTTTGGTTATAATTTTTTTTTAATTTTTATTTTTTTAACTTTACAATACTGTATTGGTTTTGCCATATATCAACATGCATCCGCCACAGGTATACACGTGTTCCCCATCCTGAACTCCCCTCCCTCCCCGTACCATCCCTCTGGGTCATCCCAGTGCACCTGCTTTCATTGATTCACATGGTTAAATCCAGTGGGCGTTTCTCTGTTTAACTGGCCTCTCAGCAGCATTGATGCAGCAGGAAATGGCAATCCCCTCCAGTATTCTTGCCTGGAAAATTCCATGGACAGAGGGGCCTGTATGCTGCAGTCCATGGGGTCCAAAGAGCTGGACACGACTGATGGACTGATCACACAGCGGCGTGTATGGATTTGATTTCTGTCTTTTCCTGGACCTGGCTTCCAGGACACTGAGCCATCTGGGCTTCCTCCTGTCTCATTGGGCGTTCCGGAGTCCTTTGCTGGTTCCGCCTCCCCCACCTCTGAATTCTGAGTTCTGGGGTTCACTCTGTGCGCTTTGGTCTTCATTCATCCCTGCAACCCTCTTCTTAGCCTGTCCAGTCACATCTGAACTGAAGACTCCCTAACTGATTTCAGACTTGACATCCCCACTGCCTGCCCAGGAATACTTTGTATCATCACTTTGCACCAAGACAATCTCATCCTTTATACCAAGATTAAAAGCAGTACAATATATTAGAAAGAGGATACAGATTATTTTAAGGAGTAATTGCTTGATTCATTGGCTAATTGTTGCCCAAGAATTGGTAACATCTCTCTGCATTTGTTTCTAGGTTACATTTTATTTTATCCTTTGAAAAAATTCAGGAATAATTTGAGATGCATATTTATTTTACTCCAACATGAACTATGTATTTTAAAATTGGACTTTCTGTTTTTACATTATTTCCAGTCATCTGTAGCCTTTAACATTTGAATTAAAATTTATTTTGAAACACCTAGCAAGTCTAATCAATGTATAAAATGTTGTAAAAGTTTTTTTTTTTTTTCTTTTCAGGCTTATTTCTTTAAACTGAAGGCAGGTGGAAACTGTTCTTTTATATATATGTGTGTGTGTATATATATATATATGAAAGCCCATTTATTTTCTATATATATATATGTATAAGAAAGCCGATTTCAATGTCAATATTCCAACCTGACTCTCTAAGCTGATAGTTTAGATTAGTGGTAAGGCATTATTCTAAAAATACTGATTAAAAACCAACCAAACTGTGCTCCCGTGAAAGTGCCGCTCAGACCCCCTGTAGCTCTGCCCAGCATCACTGCTTATGTGGGGCAGCCAGCTAACGAGAACGTCTAATCAATCAGGAGAAAGATTTTTCCAGTAAATGAGGAACAGATACAACTGAAGTAGGTTAAGCCCGTTGCAAGTGCTTTCTATGAAAGCAAAGAGCTGTTAAATACTGGCACTTTCATCTGGTTGAACCTCACATGTGCGGGCACCTCAGTAGGAAGAGCGATGAAACTGCTGACTAGCAGAGCAACTCAGAAAGAGATGATTCAGAACAAATGAAAACTGAAAAGAAACAGCAGTGGAGACACAGACATAGAGAACAGACTTACGGACATGGGCAAGGGGTGGGGAGGAAGGAGAGGGTGAGATGAATGGAGAGAGCAGCGTGGAAGCCTATACACTGCCATGTGCAAAATAGGGAGCCAATGGAAACTCACTGTGTGACTCAAGGAACTCACACCGGGGCTCTGTGACAACCAAGAGGGTGGGGAGGGATGGGAGGTGGGAGGGACTACAGGAGGGAGGGGACATGTGTACACCTGTGACTGAGTCACGTTGATATGTGGCAGGGATCACACTAATACTGTAACGCAAGCATCCTTCAATTAAAAATAAATCTAAAAAATAAGAACAAGTGAAAAAGAAAGAAAGGAAAAAAAAGAAATGTGAAACAAGAGTCTTCAATAATGAGGAGCAACTCAGGGAGCCCCAGCTGTGAGTGGGGCCTCTCCAAGCCCAGAGCCCACTTGATCCCCAAGGATCATCCTTGCAGTGGGCAGTGACCAGGAAGGGCCAGCCCTGGTCAGAGGAACACAGAGCCGTCCTCCCTGTGAGCACCTCTCCAGACACGTGCAGCAGGGGAAGTGGGAGTGAAATCTCTAGAGGCATGGAAACCCCACTGATCACAACTATATAATCATAATGATAGCTTTTATTGTCCTTTCCACTGACAATGAATATAACCCATGTTCACTGCAAAAAATGGAGAAAATGGAGAAATTCATGATGGGGAAAGCCACAATCACTCATGTGTCTACAGACTTCTAGGTGTCACCAATACTTGTATAAATACAAAATTAGGACTATATATTTTACATATTGCCTTACAACCTGTGTATTTCTCTGTCATTGCATAATTAGGTTGTAAATAACTTTCATAAGAATGTCATAAGCTTTTTTGCATGAGTTGAAATAGGCTTTGAGAAGAAAGTGAGATTCAAATGCACTAGCTATGTAACGGATGAAAAACATGGATTTGCTTATACTTCTTTTGTGATATATTTCAGTTATTTCTTTTTATTGTGTATACTAGTGCTGCAGTGACAATCTCTGTCCCCAACTTTTTTTTGCCTTTTGCATCCTTTATTTTTTTCACTGTGTTAATTTTTTAATAGAAGGATACTTGCTTTAGAGAATTTTGTTGCTTTCTGTCAGACCTCAACACGAATCAGCCAGAGGTATACATATATCCCCTCCCTTTTGAATCTCCCTTCCATCTGCCTCCCCACCCCACCCCTCTAGATTGATTCAGAGCCCCTGTTTGAGTTTCCTGGGCCACACAGCAAATTCCCGTTGGCTATCTACTGTATATATGGTAACACAAGTAACTTTTGTCTCTAACTTTTATAAATCTCTTATTTCTTTAAATTAATTTGGAGGAAAATGGAGTGTTCATTTTAAAAGCTCTTGCTAAATATTTCCCTTCATAACATTTATATACATTTACATGATCATCAGTCAGAAAATAAGAGGGTAAAACATATATTATAATCTTTGTCAATTTGGTAGATGAAAATGATACCTCACTGTCACTTGATTTTTCAGCAAAATTAATATATATGTTTAATATTTATTGGATTGGCCAAAACATTCATTCAAGTTTTTCCATTACATCTCATGGAAAAACCTGAATGAACGTTTTTAGTTTGGTTCAATCATTCAGTCCTGTCCAACTCTTTGCGACCCCATGGACTGCAGCATACCAGACTTCCCTGGCCATCACCAACTCTGGGCAAACTCATGTCCATTGAGTTGGTGATGCCATCCAGCCATCTTATCCTCTGTCATCCCCTTCTCCTCCTGCCTTCACTCTTGCCCTGATGCTGTCATGGTCTTTTTCAAGGAGTCAGTTCTTCGCATCAGGTGGCCAAAGTATTGGAGATTTAGCTTCAGCATCAGTCCCTCCAATGAATATTCAGGACTGATTTCCTTTAGGATTGACTGGTTTGATCTCTTTGCAGTCCAAGGGACTCTCAAGAGTCTTTTCCAACACCACAGTTGAAAAGCATCAGTTCTTCAGTGTTCAGCTTTGTGTATGGTCCAACTCTCACATCCATACATTACTACTGGAAAAACCATAGCCTTGACTGGACAGAACTTTGTTGGCAAAGTAATGTCTCTGCTTTTTAATATGCTGTCTAGGTTGGTCATAGAATTTTGGCCAACCCATTATTTTCTTGCTCCTTTTACGAATTATCCTTTACTCATATTTTATTTGGGAATTTCTTTTTTATGCACTCTATATATTTAGCATCACCTAGATAGATGGTTCAAATCTTGGCAGTATAAAATCCCTTTTGCTTTAGGGACCCAATCAATTACAGGAGCTTAGTGTCCCCCATGCTGATTGCCAGGAATCAGCTCATTGCAAAGCTTTCACTGTGTACTACTTCTGGGAGACCCCCGTGTAGTTCCACCACACGCTAATAAGCCTGTGATAAGCTAATAGCTAGTGACTTGCCATCACTTCCTGCTCTCTGACTGCCTCTGTCCATCTTGGTATGGCTCCCATATGTCCATGTGTACCATCAAAATGCCATATCAGGAAGCCATACAGCTGCCATCAATGATCAGGAATACTCTTAGGAGTAAACAGAGAAACTGTGTTCCCTAGGGTTAGAAAACAGTAGTGCCAATCCTGTAACCTCTGTGGATGGCTGTCCTCAGGATGCAAGAGCTTGCCAGGCTTCAGTGAGAAGATGAGTAGCCTGCAAAGAAGAGCTAGAGCCACTGTCCATATCCAGGAGCATCTGGACCCAGCTCAGGGAGCCAGATGTGCCCTGATACACAAAGACACTAAGCCTTTGTCTGTGACAAATGTTGCAAATATTTTCTTTTTTGTCGTTGTTTTTCAGTCACTAAGCTCTTTCCAATTCTTTGCAACCCCATGGACTGCAGCAAGCCAGGCTTCCCTGTCCTTCAATTCAGATTCATGTCCATTGAGTCGATGCCACACAACCATCTCATCCTCTGTCATTCCCTTCTCCTCCTGCCCTCAATCTTTCCATCATCAGGGTCTTTTCCAATGAGTTAGCTCTTCACATCATGTGGCCAAAGTATTGGAGCTTCACCTTCAGCATCAGTCCTTCCAATGAATATTCAGGGTCGATTTCCTTTAGGATTGAGTGGTTTGATCTCCTTGCAGTCCAGGAGACTCTCAAGAGCCTTTTCCAGCACCACAATTCCAAGGCATCAGTTCTTTGGTGCTCAGACTTCTTTATGACCCAAATCTCACATTCATACATGACTCCTGGAAAAACCATAGCTTTGACTTTATGGACCTTTGTCAGCAAAGTGATGTCTTTGCATTTTAACACACTGTCTAGGTTTGTCATAGCTTTCCTTCCAAGGAGCAAATTCAAATTCATGTCTATCAAGTCGATGATGTTACCCAACCATCTCGTCCTCTGCTGCTGCCTTCTCCTTTGGCCTCCAATCTTTCCCAGCATCAGGGTCTTTTCCAATGAGTCGGCTCTTTGGGTCAGGTGGCCAAAGTATTGTAGCTTTGGCTTCAGCTACAGTCCTTCTAACAAGCGTACTAAGGCTTTGTCTGTGACAAATGTTGCAAATATTTTCTCAGTTCTGTTGTAACTTATTTTTTCTTTATTTTAAATTTCTGTTGCAATTTATTGGGTTGAAGCACCTAAATTCTTCTGCCTGAACTAAAATGAGGAGCTGATTTCTTTTTATGGAAGCATGGTCCACTAGGTATTCTGAAACTCCTCCCACTGCAGAACACCAGGAAAGTCTGGATAAAAATAAACCCAACTGCTTCAAAATGCAGAGCTGTGCTCACAACAAAGCAAGGAAACTCCCAAGGGTTAAAAATAAAGAGAGAATAGAAATTCACCTGGTTGTTTTGTGGGCACCAGGGCAGGAAGCAGGTGAGGCTCACCTATCCTGATGAGCAACAGCCAGGGGGAGTAGAGTTCAAGGCCTTAGGGAACGCAGGAGGATGTGAAGACATTTCTTCCCCTTCCTCCCTCCCAAAAGGCCTTGATTGGCTATATCAAGGGAAACTGTAGGAAAGGGAAATCTGAAAGGGAAGGTGAAGCATTCACTCATCAGCAAAGAGATAATCAGTGATTTCTCCTGGGCTCATGGTGAGAAAAACTCTTCTCTTAAAAATAATAACCCTGAGATTTATTTCATGATGGTTTGGAGTTTGATTTTATTATGCATGAGATCCCCAAAGGAGAAAATTAGCAACAACAGAAACAGCCGCAGTCTGATATCACTCCTGGGATTTCTAAAACTTTCTACAAGGGACATATTTTAATTCAGGACACTCAGGGTTTTCATAGCTAAAGACCCACTGAGCACAAACTCACCATCTAAATTTAAAAAATCACAAAAGAACAATCTATAATACCATGTGCACAAGTCAGCAGAAAATATAGATTCAGAACCTAGAAAAATAGGATACTGAGGACAAAATTAGCATACTTGGGATGACTAATGCCACAAGAGAAAGCAGAAAGTAAGCTCAATATTGTTACAAAAAGACCATGTACATTCTAATAATGAAAACCATGCCTGTTGGAAATAAAAGCTTCAGGGGCAAGTTAAAATAAGGAGTTAAGCCGGATGTATTCAAAATGAGAACTTTGAGCAGTTACTAAACATGTGTTCACTTGATTTAATATCATTTCCCACAGAAGAAGTGCCTGTCCCAGCATCACCCAAGGAGGATGCCTCCTCTCTGGGAACAGAGGGAAGATCAAATTACAGTGGAGGAGGAGATGACCCTAACACTTTACATAAGGAGTTTCCTACAATTCCCTCATTGGCAGTATAGACAATACTCTAGAGAAGAGAGACTTAGAGGTTAAAAAAAAAATTATAGTTGTCCTGCAATTATAGCTATAAACTAATTGCAGGTTGTTTTATAAATATTTATGTTGCACATTAAAAAAGATTCCATAATGTGGCAGAGGCCACTCAAGTTCCACAGTATCAACTTCCTTTCCTTCTCAAGCAATAAAAACCTTGAGTTTTGTCTGGGCACTAAGCCATGCTGAAAAATGAGTTTATTCTTGAGATATAATTCTGAATAATAGGATTGCACAGAAATGATGTGTGAAATCTCCAGGGATGTAGCATCCTCGTTCTGCCTCCTCACGGGTGGTAAGAAATGTTGGGTCATGAAGACCAGAGAATTAACAAGGCGCGATGCGGAGACCAGGAGAAAGGGGCCTGGGGTTGGTAACCTTGTGGAACAGACACAGCAGGTCAGATTGTATGCGAGAAAGAAGTCGACGTCTAAATCGTCCCACGTTTGGATGAATCTATAGAGCAGAATTCTATTCCTGGAAGCGCAAGTTTGCCTTTGTTAGAACCTTAAATTGATGTCATTGTCTTAGAGGAAACATTCTGATAGCAGGTGGCAAAGACACAGATCATGGTGGCAGGAAAGCTAGTGAAGCTTGTGCGCTGATGAGACATCCGGTGACACTGTCTTCTGCAGGATCCCGGTTGCAGAACACATGCTGTCACTGCCATCACCACCATTCAGGGAAATGATCAGAAAATCCAGGATGCCGGTGTGTCCTGGCAGCTGCTTGAGATGTTAGAGAGACCAATTAAGACAAGAGCCATCAGACGTTAAGCAAAACTGGAAGGACCTCAGCTCTGCCATGCCACATTCTGTCTTGAAGAAGACACTCACTTATTTGTAGACAACTGGGTTGACTAAGGGTCCTCCTGGGACTTTGTAAGGCTGATAAATACAGCCTCTACCCCAAACTGAGACCGTGAGCAGAGGCAGCTCAGAGAAGGCTGCAAGGGCAAGAGATCATAGGTTGTTCTCATGCTCCTTAAATAAGGCATTCCTGTTAGGTACCACTAATGGTAAAGAACCTCCCTACCAATGCAGGAGACCTAACAGATATGGGTCCAATCCCTGGCTCGGGAAGATCCCTAGAGGAGGAAATGCCAACCCACTCCAGTATTCTTTCCTGTAGAATGCTACGGGCAGAGGAGGCTGGAGGGCTACAGCCCATAGGATCGCAAAGAGTCGAACGTGACTGAAGCAACTTAGCATGCAGCATGCATGTCAGACAATGGGAGACCAGAACAAGGGAATTTCCTTATGTTGTTTCGTCACTTAGTTGTGTCTGACTCTTTGAGACCCCATGGACTGTAGTCCACAAGGCTCCTCTGTCCATGGGATTCTCTAGGCTAGAATACTGAAGTCGGTTGCCATTTCCTTCTCCAGGGGATCTTCCGGACCCAGGGATCAAACCTGTGTCTCTTGCATTAGCAGGCAGATTCTTAACCAACTGTGCCACCTTGGAAGCTTCTTTCCTTAAGACACCCTCAAAGTAGTCACCATTTATTTGAAAAGATTTTTGGCAGAGCACAGAGGTAAGGAAATAAAAATGCTGAATTTTAAGGTTGAAAAAGGTGTTGTCAAGGCAGTCACAAGACGATCCTGCATACGTAAGTGATCATTGACCCACTGTCAACCTGCTGGGGGCTGGGCTCGCCCCAGCTGGATAGCACAGGCTAAGACACCAGCAAGGCTCTCCCAGGAAACAAAGCCATGGAAGACACGGACCAGGATCTCCTTCCAGAGACCTATGCCCAGTGCGGCCAGACAAAGGGACCAAGGTGCTGACTCCACTACCTGGCCAGGAACTCTTCAGAGGGATTTGCTTACTAGTAACAAACAGCTTTCCTCCCTTATGGCAGAAAGTGAAGAGGAACTAAAGCGTCTCGATGAAGGCAAAAGAGGAGAGTAAAAAAGCTGGCTTAACATGCAACATTCAAAAATCTAAGATAATGGCATCCGGCTCCATCACTTCATGGCAAATAGATGGGGAAGCAACGGAAACAGTGACAGATTTTATTTTCTTGGGCTCCAAAATCACTGCAGATGGTGACTGCATCCATGAAATGAAAAGATGCTTGGTCCTTGGAAGAAAAGCTATGACAAACCTGGACAGCATATTAAAAAGTAGAGACATTACTTTACTGACAAAGGTCCACATAATCAAAGCTATGGTTTTTCCAGTAGTCATGTATGGATGTGAGAGTTGGAACACAAAGAAGGCTGAGTGCCAAAGAACTGATGCTTTTGAACTGTGGTGTTGGAGAAGACTCTTGAGAGTCCTTTGGATTGCAAAAAGATCAAACCAGTCCGTCCTAAAGGAAATCAATCCTGAATACTCATTGGAAGAACTGATGCTGAAGCTCCAACACTTTGGCCTCCTGATGTGAAGAGCCGACTTACTGGAAAAGACCCTGATGCTGGGAAAGATTGAAGGCAGGAGTAGAAGGGGAGGACAGAGGATGAGATGGTTGGATGGCATCATAAACTCAATGGACATGAGTTTGAGCAAGCTCCGGGAGACAGTGAAGGACAGGGAAGCCTGGTGTGCTGCAGTCCATGGGATCAAGAAGAGTCAGACGTGACCGAGCGACTGAACAGCAACAACAAAGAACCAGTAGCTTCTGCTTGCCTTCCATTGAGAGATTTTTTTTCTCATTGAAGTTTTCTGTTTCTACTTTACCATTGCACACTAAATGCAATGGATGGGCAGAAATTTATCTTTTAATTTACACTTGCTAGACTGAGGGGCCCACGCCTGGACCTGGTGGAGGCAGCACATGTTTGGAGGCAAAAGTGAAGTGAAAGAGAAAGTCGCTTAGTCGTGTCTGACTCTTTGTGACCCCATGGACTATACAGTCCACGGAATTCTCCAGGCCAGAATACTAGAGTGGGTAGCCTTTCCCTTCTCCAGGGGATCTTCCCAACCCAGGTCTCCCGCACTGCCGGGATAGAACTCAGGTCTCCCGCACTGCAGGAAGATTCTTTATCAGCTGAGCCACAAGGGAAGCCCAAGAATATTTGGAGGTGAGCACAGTGACAATATGGGATCACCCGCCTAGGGTAGGGGTTGAGTGTATCCTCACATGACAAGATGAATGTGTGTGTGTGCTGAATCACTTCAGTTGTGTTTGACTCTTCACGGCTCCATGGACTGTAGCCCACCAGGCTCCTCTGTCCATGGAGATTCTCCAGGCAAGAATACTGGAGTGGGTTGCTGTGCCCTCCTCCAGGGGATCTTCCCAACCCAGGGATCAAACACACATCTTTTGCATCTCCTGAATTGGTAGGTGGGTTCTTTTACCACTAGCACCACCTGGAAATCCTGAGAAGTTGATTAGACATAGATGTTTGGATGGCCAGAAAGGCCAACAAGGCAAAACTAAGACAAAAAGCAAGAGTCATTGTTGCATCAAGAGTATATAATTCCATACACTATATAGCTTGGCACATGGATCCCCAGAATCAAGATCTGACCTTGTTAAGAAGTTCCAGCCAAGGTCATGTGTATGTGGGCTCCAGGGCATGTCCCCATGGGAAAGAGTATGCCTTCCCTTTCTCTTCCCCTCCTTTGTTTCATAGCTAGATTTTTTGGGTGATGGTTAACCATGCTGGTTCATGAAGACATAGGAAGCCCACCAGGGATGGGCCTGGAGAGGAACCAGGTCCCAAGAGGAATTTAGGAAGCACTGTATCATCGCCCTGACTTTTCCTTTGCCTCCAGTGTTTAAGCCCCTGTTATTTTGGGTCTCTGTCACTGGAACTCAATTAAATCCTCATTACCACACGTGGCTAGGTTCTTTCTTGAATAATTCTTTCATGGTGTTTGTACAATGTGTTGTTGACAGATCCAAGTAAACTATGAAATATCTGAAAATGGAGGACTAAGTTCAAATGGAGAGCCAAACAATCATTATGGACGTGTGTGAGCCTGTGCCTATACACATCCATTGGAAGGTGAAGCAGCGAGCGGTAACTACAGCTCCTTTCCTGTGAGGAATTAATGGGAAGAGTGGAGCACAGGGGCAGGGCAGTGGGGACTGGTTTGTGGGCCAGGAGGCTGAGCATCAGATGTCGCTGTGTCCCCAGCTGGCTCTGTGAATCCGAGAGGGACACATAATCACTCCAGCCCTCAGTGTCTTTGACTGTGCGATGAAGTTCAAGATCAACGATCTCGAAAATCCCTTTTGGCTCTCAAATCTTATCTTGACATTAACAAAGTCATATTAATTTTGCAGTTGCCTAATCTGCAATTATACATTCTCGCCTTCAACTCCATCTGTTTGCCGACCTCGCGAATGGCAGCCATTAAATGGGGAACAAAAATGCTTAGAAGTGAAGTTTGCTGCTTTTGTTATGAAATAAAATGAAAGTGCTGAGCATGTTCTGTCAGTTCAAATGAACATTTGGGTGCAGGAAGACCGTGATGCTTGTGTGCCAAAGACTAGGAGCAATCTCTTCACTCTGCTGCGTTCAGTTGTTTTTCTCCCCCCAGAATTGCTGAGGGGTGGAGAGGGAGAAAGAAAAGTCATGCTTTGAAACCAAAGGAGAAGCTTTTTCCTTTTAATTAAAATATCGGGGTGGCCAAAAAGTTAGTTCGAGTAGGTGCTTAAGCTGTTACGAAAAACTGGAATGAACACACTCCTTTGTGGCCAACACACTATTTCAGAGAACATCTAGATTTCTCACCTGTTTTTCTAAATAAAGGGAACTGGGAGACCCTGATGCCCCTAAGGTTTGGCCAGGGCACTGAAATCTGTAAGTGATTTGCTCCTTGTCATACTTATCTGGCTACTTACCCAGAGGGAGAGTCACCTGGGCAGGTACGCTGTGCTCGAGTTATTTCTAGACAGGTCCAGTCAGCCTCATCCCAGTCTTGGAGCTATAAGATCTGTTGCTGCCTAGATTGCTAATGCCTTTTGTGAAATAAATAACCTACAACTCTTTGGTCTCCAATCTCCAAGGACTACCTTGACAGGCAAAGGCTTCTTATGGAGAATCACAACTCAGAGCAAGCTACATCTTTTGTGACTTGGACAAAACTCAGGACTTGTCTTAAAATGTAGATTTTCCTTAAATTTGCAAAGTGGGCAAAATGAGCTCGTCCACCACACACATGACGTCCTCACACTAGGGCCTGCTATGCTCTGACTTTGAGCAGTTTATCCAAGTCCTCAGGATTTTTGTCACATTCACTAGGGCCTGCTACGCTCTGACTTTGAGCAGTTTATCCAAATCCTTAGGATTTTTGTCACATTAAAAAATTGCTGGCAATAATCTAACGCAGCACTGGACTCACTCATTTTGCTTTCACTCTACAAGAAAATAGTTTCAAACTCCTTGTAACATGAGCCACTATGCTGGGTACTGTGAATACCAAGAAGATAAAATCTGGTTCAGATTTGAAGAGCTGATGTTCCTGAAAACAAAATTCCTGAGAATAAAGACTGCAAGGGGAAGGAGTTGATAGCGGTTTAGTCATAAGAATGGTAAGATTTTACGGCAAATCTGATTTACCCACAGAAGATAACATGAAGGCTGTGTGATGCTAAGATTCCTGTAGGCTATCATTCTCAAGGGGTGGTACCCAGACCCACAGCATCAGTATCACCTGGAAACAGATTAAAGATGCCGTCTTGGACCTCACCCAGGACCTACTGAATAAGACACTTGGAAGGGTGTTGAACACCAGTTTGATTTTTAACAAATTATCCCAATGATTCTGAGGCATGTTCAAATTTGAGCACCCCTGGGATCAACCACCTGGGAGCCAAAGATGGGTCTCCATTTGCTTTTGTAGATGATATGCTGTAATCCAGTTGCTAAATTGTGCCCCACCCTTTGCAACTCGAAGAACTGTCACACACCAGGCTTCCTTGTCCTTCATTACTTCCTGGAGTTTGCTCAAACTCAATGTCCGTTGAGTTGGTGATGCCATCCAACCATCTCATCCTCTATTTCCACCCTTCTCCACTTGCTCTCAAATTTCCCAGCATCAGGGTCTTTTCCAACAAGTAGACTCTTCACATCAGGTGGCTGAAGGAATTGGAGCTTCAGCTTCAGCATCAGTCCTTCCAATGAATATTCAGTGTTGACTTTCTTTAGGACTGCCTGGTTTGATCTCCTTGCTGTTCAAGGGACTCTCAAGTGTCTTCTCCAGCACCACAATTCGAAAGCATCAATTCTTTGGTGCTCAGCCTTCTTTATGGTCCACTTCTCACATCAGTACCTGACTTACTGAAAAAAAACCATAACTTTGACTATATGGACCTTTGTTGGCAAAGCAATGTCTCTACTTTTTAATAAGTGTTCAGTTCAGTTCAGTCACTCAGTGGTGTCCGACTCTTTGCGACCCCATGAACCGCAGTACTCCAGGCCTCCCTGTCCATCACCAACTCCCGGAGTCCACCCAAACCCATGTCCATCGAGTCAGTGATGCCATCCAACCATCTCATCCTCTGTCCTGCCCTTCTCCTCCTGCTCTCAATCTTTCCCAGCATCACAGTCTTTTCAAATGAGTCAGTTCTTCATATCATGTGGCCAAAGTACTGGAGTTTCAGCTTCAACATCAGTCCTTCCAATGCACACCCAGGACTGATCTCCTTTAACATGGACTGGTTGGATCTCCTTGCAGTCCAAGGGACTCTCAAGAGTCTTCTCCAACACCACAGTTTGAAAGCATCAATTCTTTAGTGCTCAGCCTTCTTTATAGTCCAACTCTCACATCCATATATGACTACTGGAAAAACCATAGCCTTGACTAGACGGACCTTTGTTGGCAAAGTAATGTCTCTGCTTTTTAATATGTTGTCCAGGTTGGTAATAACTTTTCTTCCAAGGAGCAAGCATCTTTTAATTTCATGGCTGCAATCACCATCTGCAGTGATTTTGGTGCCCAGAAAAATAAAGTCAGCCACTGTTTCCACTGTTTCCCCATCTATTTGCCATGAAGTGATGGGACCGGATGCCATGATCTTAGTTTTCTGAATGTTAAGCTTTAAGCCAACTTTTTCACTCTCCTCTTTCACTTTCATCAAGAGGCTCTTTAGTTCCTCTTCACTTTCTGCCATAAGGGTGGTGTCATCTGTATATCTGAGGTTGTTGATATTTCTCCCGGCAATCTTGACTCCAGCTTGTGATTCCTCCAGCCCAGTGTTTCTCATGATGTACTCTGCATAGAAGTTAAATAAGCAGGGTGACAATATACAGCCTTGACGTACTCCATTTCCTATTTGGAACCAGTCTGTTGTTCCATGTCCAGTTCTAACTGTTGCTTCCTGACCTGCATACAGGTTTCTCAAGAGGCAGGACAGGTGGTCTGGTACTCCCATCTCTTTCAGAATTTTCCACAGTTTATTGTGATCCACACAGTCAAAGGCATAGTCAATAAAGCAGAAATAGATGCTTTTCTGGAACTCTCTTGCTTTTTCGATGATCCAGTAGATGTTGGCAATTTGATCTCTGGTTCCTCTGCCTTTTCTAAAATCAGCTTGAACATCAGGAAGTTCACGGTTAATGTGTTGCTGAAGCCTGGCTTGGAGAATTTTAAGCATTACTTTACTAGCATGTGAGATGAATGTAATTGTGCTGTAGTTTGAGCATTCTTTGGCATTGCCTTTCTTTGGGATTGGAATGAAAACTGACCTTTTCCAGTCCTGTGGCCACTGCTGAGTCTTCCAAATCTGCTGGCATATTGAGTGCAGCACTTTTACAGTGTCATCTTTCAGGATTTGAAATATGTCAACTGGAATTCCATCACCTCCACTAGCTTTGTTCATAGTGATGCTTCCTAAGGCCCAATTGACTTCACATTCCAGGATGTCTGGCTCTAGGTGAGTGATCACACCATGGTGATTATCTGGGTTGTGAAGATCTTTTTTGTACAGTTCTTCTGTGTATTCTTTTCACCTCTTATTAATATCTTCTGCTTCTGTTAGATCCATGCACAAGGCTCTGTGGAACAGAAGAGAAGGCAGGCAATCCTGCCTACTCAGGGGAGCTGCAGGAGCTCGGTGGAGGCTGGCAGGGGTGGTATCATTTTCCAGGAGCAAGGTACCTGCAGGCCATTTCCTACCCACCCTAGAGCCTGACGTGTCTCCCTGTGGTGAGCAGGCATGATATCATCACCTGGGGGGCAGGGAAAGGTGAAATGAATATTATTTCAGCTCATGTGCTTGTGTGATTAAAGAATCATGTCTGTGCTGGTTGAGCTGAGAAGTTAGGCTAGAGGGAGGGTAAACAAGGGTCAGAGGGATCTTGGTGCTACTCAGAGGGGAATCCTGTCTCATTTCATGTCCCTAAGAAGTTGCTTTCACTCATGCACAAAGCTGCAAAATCTGATCCTCATGGAAAAGTATGTATATGTGTTTGTGTGAGAGACAGAGAGAGACAGAGACTGAGAGAGAGAAGACAGAGGCTTCCATAATATAAGCAATCTCTAAAGTAATAATCAAGGCAACAAACATTTTGCAGGATATGTTATAGATGAGCCAAAATATTTTATAGTTGATATTTTAATGATATTTTAATGAATCTTTTGGGCAAGCTG
This sequence comes from Bos indicus x Bos taurus, assembly GCF_003369695.1. Lineage (NCBI taxonomy): Eukaryota > Metazoa > Chordata > Mammalia > Artiodactyla > Bovidae > Bos > Bos indicus x Bos taurus. The sequence goes on from NC_040095.1 coordinate 63,348,475, forward strand.
AGCAAATATTAAGAATCTGCTCTGATTATATAAGATTCTAAACAGAAAAACATGTTCTTGATAGAGTTTAGTAGGAAAGGAGTTGCTACACAGGCTGCTCAGTGCAAGAATTCTAGAAGCTTAGGGATGGACAGAAAAACACTCCCAATAGAGGTACTCCAGCCTTTGTTCTACAGGATCACTTCTTCCTCGGGACAATCAGAACCACTCATGCTTTAGAGATAGGTGAGCTTTTGTACTGGCAATAACCCAAGTCAGTACAGATTGTGTTTCAGACTCACCCAGGGAGATTTTTCAAAAATCACAGGTCTGGACTAAGCCCCTAGAGACTTATTCACTGGGTTGATGGTCAGCCTGGGCTTGTGCTTGTTTGCAGACTTCTCGGTTATTTCTCATTAGTCACATGGGTTAAGGGTGGTGATGACCAGTTCTTTCTAGAAGAGATACTGGAGATTAATATCAAATTCCATTGTATATGGTTATTCAGGTTTACTGTGTTGAAACTTGCTTGGGAAGTTTAGTGGAAAAAGGATGGCATTTGGGGGCCAACCATTCTGGGTTCCTCTGGCTATTAGTCTGTGAGTGTCTTCTTAGAAGTTCATTCTCACTGGACCACATTTTCAAACCCTGTAAAATGCAGAAGATGGTGCCCTTTCCTCATGGCTGTTGTCTGCCGACCCGCCTGTGTCACCTTGCCTCATTCACTGAGGACTCCTCTGGGGGATTCAACATCTACACTGATCACACATGTAAGATGCTGACCTTCTGTTCTACGACCCATCTGTCATCCCCCTGCCTTCAACAACCACTAATTTTTCCACCTGGGCTCCCCATTGCCATGGAAACACCATGATGCAATGCATGCCCTCATTCTACTCTTCCCCCACAACTTCTTCTGCTTCCCTTTCAAGGGGACCCCTTGACACGATTCCTTAACTGTATCTTGTCCTCCAGTCCATGGACACCGTGACTTTTGTCTGCACGTCCTCCTTAGTTGGCTCCCATTGCAGGACCATGCTTAAAGCCACTTCCTTGTAAACATCTTCAGTTTTCCTGCTTTTCCCTTTTTCTATTGCTTGGGGAAACTGTTTCCTGGTCAGATCCAATTGTTGGCCTTCCTCATGCCAGTGCCTGAGCTGCTGAACTTTGCAGGACAAAACCCCACTGGCCTGGGGATGGGGTTCCGTTAGGATGCCGACCACCGGCTTCGGTTGTCTTTCAAGGCAGCATGGAGATCCCAGCAAGTGTGTCTTCCTGATTTCCAAGATGCCGATTTCACAGCTTCTCTTTTCTAAACTTCATACCCTCTTTCTCCCCGCAACCCGAACCTGCCATCATACTTCATTAGGAAAACAAAAGTTATCAGAAGGACAGGCCTGCATGTGTACAACAAAACTTCCACTCCTGCTGTGTCTGCTCTCTCCCTGGACCTCTCTACTATGACAATGCGGAGACAAACTCCGGCTCTCTCCAAACAAATTCTATTGTCTCTTGTCTTTCCAAGACCTTCATTCCTGGGGCTATCTTGTTTCATCTACTGCATAGGCAATTTCTCTCTGGCTATGAAGGTATTTCAATCAATATATAAACACGCTTCGAATGACCCACTTTAAAAAAATAGCCCTCTGTGCTCATCTCTCTCCAGCTGCTACCAGTCCTTTTGTTCCTCTCTAGGACAAAACTGCTCTAATGAGCTCTCTGCCTACTTTCTACACTTCCTTACTTCCCATTAACCTTCTTTATTGAATGATGAAATCTTCTGAGCATACAGAAAAAGATAGTAATCTAATGAACACCCACCCAACCAGCTTTATATAATTTTAACCTTTCTCCTTGGAAGAAAAGTTATGACCAACCTAGACAGCATATTGAAAAGCAGAGACATTACTTTGCCAACAAAGGTCCGTCTAGTCAAGGCTATGGTTTTCCTGTGGTCATGTATGGATGTGAGAATTGGACTGTGAAGAAAGTTGAGTGCTGAAGAATTGATGCTTTTGAACTGTGGTGTTGGGTAAGACTCTTGAGAGTCCCTCGGACTGCAAGGACATCCAACCAGTCCATTCTAAAGGAGATCAGCCCTGGGTGTTCTTTGGAAGGAATGATACTAAAGCTGAAACTCCAGTACTTTGGCCACCTTATGTGAAGAGTTGACTCATTGAAAAAGAGTCTGCTGCTGGGAGGGATTGGGGGCAGGAGGAGAAGGGGATGACAGAGGATGAGATGGCTGGATGGCATCACTGACTTGATGGACATGAGTTTGAGTGAACTCTGGGGGTTGGTGATGGATGGGGAGGCCTGGTGTGCTGTGATTCATGGGGTCGCAAAGCGTCGGATATGACTGAGCGACTGAACTGAACCTTTCTCAATATTTGCCTTGTTTCTTATTTTCTTGAATCTCTGAAAACAGATTCACAGGTAAACACTGTGTCCTGTGTTTATCTTTCCACCATCATGCATTTCATCAGAAGTGTAGTGCTGAGCATTTCTGCTGCTATTATACATACTGTGTATGTATCCATACATTATACAGATATTTGGGGTTTGAATACTTTATATAACCTAGCAGTATGTGGCCTGTTCTCTGCAACTTTGCCAACTGGGCTGCACAGAATGTACGTTTTCAGCTTTATAAGAGTGGCCAAAATGCTTTCCCAAGTGATTGCACCAATTTACACCTCTAAAGTTCCCCTTGTCAACATGTGGTAACAGTTGGTATTGCCAGACTTTTTCATTATTGCCAATCTGATCCGTTTTCCGTGGTGCCATGTTGCTTTAAATAAATTTCCATAATTGTTAAGGAGGTCATTAGTCTACTCTTAGGTTTATTGGTCGGTGAGCTTCCTGTTTCATTTGCACACTTTTCCTTTGCTTCCTCTTTCTCCATTGGATGGTTAGGAGTTAGAGAATATGTATATTCTGTCTACCATCTTTCGTCATTTGTATGAACGGAAAATCCTCCCAGGCTGTGGCTTGCTTTTAAGTCGTATTTTGTCATTCGGAAGTTCCAAACTTTAACGTTGTTTGCGGTATTGACTTTTTTTTTTTCTTTAAGGCTGATATTTGTATCTTATTTTGAAAACTGCCTTCTCTACCCAGAGGTCATATAGATAGATACATGTTTTCCTAAACGTGTTAATGTTTTGTTTCTCAGTTTGGCTTTAATCTACTTTGAAGTTATCGGTATGAATGGCTTGAGGGAAGTATCTGATTCGGTGTTTTTTGCATCAAAGCGGTCAATTGTCTTAAACACACTTGAGCCCTACCTCTGCCCAGGGAGCCCCCTGGTCACAGTCATGGATGGTATATGTTGGGTCTGTTTATGGGCCCTCTGTTTCACTGTTCTCTTGGTCTCTCCCTGTGACAATGCATCAATGCCCTAACTCTTACAACTTTATGAACAGGATTGGTAGTTTACAATCTCACCTGCTATGTTCATTTTTTACATAAATTTCTTAACCACTCCTAAATGTTTGCTCTTGCCTTGGGAGATCCATTGTAAGGTCTACCCAAGTTCCATACAGCCAGCCTCATTGGAACTCCACTGTATTTAAGGATAAATTTGGGGAGCATGGACCTTTTGAAACAAATATATCATCTTGAAGATATTATTACTGAATCATTCTACTTATAAATGTGATATAGAATTACTTTATTTAGGACTTCTTTGGGTGCTAAGTCACTTCAGTAGTGTTCGATTCTGTGCGATCCCATGGACTGTAGCCCACCAGGCTCCTGGGTCCATGGGATTCTCCAGGCAAGAATACTGGAGTGGATTGCCATTTCCTTCTCCATAGGACTTCTTTAGGACCCTTAAATTTAGTTTTATAAGTTTTCCACAAAGGTCCAACATATCGTTTGCTGACATTATTCTTAAGTAAAAAATCAATGATTTTGATTATTGTTATCTTTTCTAAATTATATTTTCTCATATTTGCTGCGGGCTTATGGGAACACAATTGATTTGTGTGTTGAGATTCTATCTAGCAATCTTGCAGAACTTTCCTTTCATTCTAATTATTTATCTGCAGATGTTTTTAAGTGGTTTTACTGGAGACACTTGTATGGTCTGCAATTTAAAGTTTGTTCCTCTCTTTTCAACCACTGTTTCTGCATTGAATAGAAGTGTTGATATGTGCACACTTGTCTTGAGCTTCTCTTTCAAGTAAATAGTTCTTTCACAATGAAGCGTCAAGTATTTTGTTAATTTTTTTTGTAGACAGTCTATTAGGTTAGATAAATTCCTTTTCGTTACTAATCTAATAGCTAACAGGTTTTGTGCTTTTTTAAAATGAAAATACATGTTGGATTTTATCAAAGCATATTATGTGGTTACTGAAATTGTTACCCCATCCAAGGTCACTCTACTATCGTCTTTCCTGCCATCCACAGGTGGACATGATTCTGAATAAAGGTCCTTTGGCTTAACAGTCAGGCAAAGGGGCAGGATTCTCTGAGGCAGGTTATTTTTCACCTCATGCGAAGTTGACTCATTGGAAAAGACTCTGATGCTGGGAGGGATTGAGGGCAGGAGGAGAAGGGGACGACAGAGGATGAGATGGCTGGATGGCATCATGGACTCAATGGACGTGAGTTTGAGTGAACTCCGGGAGTTGGTGATGGACAGGGAGGCTTGGTGTGCTGCAATTCATGGGGTCGCAAAGAGTTAGACACGTCTGAGCGACTGAACTGAACTGAACTGATAATAACAAAAGCAATGGAAAGCAAGTCAAAGAAATAGTTCGAGCATGGAGTCAGAATTGGCTTTTCCCGGCAATAAAATGATCATATGGTTTTTCTTTTTTATTTAGTTGCTGCTGTCGCTTCAGTCGTGTCTGACTCTGTGCAACCCCATAGACGGCAGCCCACCAGGCTCTGCCGTCCCTGGGATTCTCCAGGCAAGAACACTGGAGTAGGTTGCCATTTCCTTCTCCAATGCATGAAAGTGAAAAGGGAAAGTGAAGTCGCTCAGTCCTGTCCGACTCTTCACTACCCCAGGGACTGTAGCCTACCAGGCTCCTCCATCCATGGGATTTTCCAGGCAAGAGTACTGGAGTGGGTTGCCATTTCCTTCTCCATTTAGTTGCTGAGGTGATTTATATTAGTATATTTTCTAATGATAAAAATTTCTTGAATTTGGGGGGGTTTGGGCTACAATTTTCATATTCACCAGGATGACTTTCACAGAATGGGGTAAATTATGCCTTGAATATTCAGTAGAGTTCTCCTGTTTGCTCATCTTGTCGAAGTGTGTACTGATTCAGTTTCTTTAATGGTCATAAGTGTTATTGGATTTTCATTTCTTCTTTAGTTTTCTAAAGCCAAATTTCCCTAGTGAGTTATATATCTTTTCAGAGGTTTGTCTGTTTTGTTAATCTTTTATGATTTTTTTAACAGCTTTGGAATTTCCCATTCTCTCCACTGTATCTTTACAGCGTATTTCATTCAAATGTGATATTAATTACATAATTTCCCTTGCTTTGTTCCTTTTCTGGGTTTTTGAGTTAGATATCTAGCTTGTTAATTTCAGTCTTTCTTAGAGTTCTCATCACAAAGAAGTAATTTTTTCTATTTCCTTAATTTTGTATCTGTATGAAATGATGCATGTTTACTAAACTTATTGGGAAAATCTTTTTATGATACAAGTGAAATCATTATGCTGTACCCCTTAAACTTATATAGTGCTGCAGGTCAATTACATCTCAATAAAGTTGGAAAAAAGATTTTTACTACTTCCTTCTTAATATAAATACTTAAGGCTAAATTTCCCTGTAAATATAACTTTAACTAAATCACATTTTATATGTTGAATCTTCATACAACATGTAAGTTTCTCTGATTTCCATTATTCCTTCTTTGTCACATTATTAAAAATATGGCTTAAAGCCAACAAATGTGAGGTTTTCTGAATTCTTTTTTAAATTATTAATTTGTAACCCAGTTATGGTACTAATTATTCAGAATTAATTGAGGCTTGCTTTGTGGCCCCAGACTTAATTTTTGTAATTCTTGGATAAGTGTTTGATATATCCATACCATATCAGAATAACCTTGATAATTGCTTTTCTCAGAATATTTAAATTCATACTATTTTTCCCCTTGTGAATTCATCAGTTAGTGAGAGAAATGTGCACTATCAATGACTGGGGATTTGTCAATTTTCCTTACAATTCTGATTTTTACTTTTTATATTTTGAAACTCTTTTGTTAGTTGTATTTCTATTTCCTAATGAACTGAACTTTTTTTTAGATGGTGAATATTTTTACCAAAAAAGATTTTAATCTAAAAATTTGTTTCTAATATTAGTATTTGTAAACTAGCTTTATTCTGACTGACGTTTGTCTGGTGTGTATTTTTCCCCTTGTTGCTATGAGCTTTATGATATAATTAGATTTTATGTATTTACTTAATTTCTTCTAGGTTTTCTCTTGCACAATTTTTTCTTTCCATTTGTCTGATTGACCAAGCTGTCTTTATTTCATCTTTTTTCCTCTTTACTCTTTCAGAAGATTGTGTCTGTGGCTATTCTTTTGCAATTACTATCTTTGATATTTTAACAAGTGTTAACTTCTAAAGTTAAACATTTCTGCTTTTTTCCTGGAATCTCTCTTCCCCCATTTTTTTGTTACTCATTTCTCATCCTTCCAAAGTTAGCCCAAAGGCCACCTCCTCAACGATGCCTGTTCTGACTCTCCAGACTAAATCAGACACCCCTAAACTTGTCTTTCATAGCACTTACCAGGGCTTATGCCAACATACTTGTGAAATCTGTCATTGACCCCTACCTTCCTTAATTCCTGTAAGGGCTGTAATGCCTGAAAAGGTAGGCATTGGCTGTGCTGCTCTCTATTCTCCTCTTAAGGTGCAGCCCAGTGCCAGAACATGCCAGGCAACAAACTACGTTGAAGGCAGGAAGGCAACGGTGGGAGGGAGAGAAGGCGGCGTGGGTGGTGATGCTGAGATGAACCCATAGGGATGCTGACTCTGGGAGAGTCTCACACTTCCGTCAATTAGGAATCCCATTCTCCTGCAAAAACCAGAACAGAGACAATGATGGACAAAAACGGGAAATTCACTTCTTTTTCATGTTATGAAGTCTGGAGGCAGAGGTCCTGGCTTAATAAGGGGGCGCCATCAAGTCAAGAAGGACTCAGGCATTTTTTCTCCTCCACCTCTATTATCCTTGCCAGCTGCATGCTAAGTTGCTTCAGTCATTTTTGATTCTTTGTGACCCTGTGGACTACATCCTGCCAGGCTCCTCTGTCCATGGGATTCTCCAGGCAAGAATACTGGACTGGGTTGCCATTCCTGTCTCCAGGGGATCTTCCTGACCCAGGGGTCAAACTCTGGTCTCCTGCATTACTGATGGATTCTTTATCGTCTGAGCCACCAGGGACACCCTTACTATCCTTAGCTCATGGCTTAGATCCTGAGATTATGAGTCCAAGATGGTAGCTGGAATTTCAACCATTACAATCAAGTTCCAGGCAGGAATCTGGAAGTGGGAGGGAAGGGCAAGAAAGAGCATGCCCAGTTAGTTGTTGCCTCTCTGAGGAAGCCTTTCTTGGAATTTCATGGACTTATATCTTATTCATCATGGCTAAGTGCCATGGTCAAACCTACATGCTAGAAAAAAAATATTTTTTCAAAGCCAGGACGATTGCAACTTAAATATAATTGGGGGGGGTGTCCTGTGTTATTAAGGCTGATGGGAGTGGGGGTGGTGTTTGTAGGTGATCACTGCGGTACAGTGATGTAGGCTAGGGGTGACAGGGAGACCGTAAGAGGGGGGAAGGAAACTGACATTCTCAATTAAGGCAACACCACGGGAACAGAAAGGAGGGTCTGAAATGAGATTTGACAGACGGTGCGACGGGGTTCTTAACAGCGCATCTTCTCACTGCGTTGCTCCAGGAAACACTTTGCCTATTGGTTTAATTTCACTTAGTAGAGAGGCTTTTCACTGAACTCAAGGTCACTATGAGTTGATCTCCCTGGTAAATACTGGAATAAACGAAGACTAATTCGTGTTTCTAAATACATGTAGGATGGGTCCTCTCTTGGAAAATGTTTTTCCAAATGTACTTATTTCCTCTCAAAGCTCTATTTCCAAAGACAGATGAATATAGAGGACAATGATTAATAGTACAAACATAATTTTTTTTAAAAAGTATAGTCATTCTTTGTGTATAGATACTCAACATATATGTAAGGTTCAATGTCAGAAAATGACACACAGGAGTGCTTTATCTCCATGTTGCAAACAATTTGCATTTCCTCTAGGTAGTCCCAAAATATTTGAAATTTTGCATTTTTTTCCCTTTCCCCATATGATACTTATAAAAAGATGACTTGAGGTATTTTGAGCACACTGATTTTATTTTAAGGAAACTGGGATGCTAGAAAAATACATATATCTAGACATTTAACCATCAACACCAGGAAAAATACTTTCAGATTTCTAGAATACTTTGTTCTTCTCGACACACAGTTGAAGTAAAAACACATCTTTTATTAATAGGCCCTTATTAAAAGTGAGATTAATTGTGAGATTAATTTTCCTAAATAAAAAATAAGGGAGCATTTCTTACTAAATATGCGCTCGGGTTGCTGTACCCTTGAGTTCTTGCTAAGGTTCTTGGTGGGTAGGATTTAGGCAGGCTGCTCCTTCGAATGTGGCTGTGAGGGGTGGGAAGGTGGTTTTCACCTGTGAAGTGAGCTTAAGAGAGATCACAGGTGAGTCGAGTTCACCTGGATGGAGCAAGGGCCACGTTGCTCTGTGCTGACCTGCACTAAACAACCTGCAGTGGCAAAGCACGTTCCCTTGACCAGACACGGAAAGCTCAGGGCAGTGCCTGGATGCAGCGGGGTGGAAACTGAGACACAGGGAAGGGGCCAGGATGGAGTGTTCAATGCACAGACTGGCAGAGCCCTGGTGCCTACCTGGTGGGCCAGGTCCTCCCATTTAAGGTCCAGGAACCTGCACTTTGTCCCACGCTCATTCTCAGACGTGCCATAACTATTCTTTCTATTCTGTCCTAGTTCTGGAGCGGCTTTTTAAGATAAAGCTGGTCTGCTTACCTCTGCCAGGGGAGTGAGCGTTTCTTGGGTTTAAAAAAAAAAAGAAAGAAAAAAAAAGCTAAAGATTTTCTGGTGAAGCTCAAGGGATGTGATTAGGAGCTGACGGCTCCCTGAGCTTTCCTTTCTCGGTGATTCAGTCACCTGTAACTGTAATTGTGAGTCTTCCAAATATTTAAAATTGCTGAACAAAAAACAGCACCAGGTAACTTTAGTGATGCATAAAACTCCGTTTTTCTCAATGTTTGGCCATTTTAAGACCAAAAAAAAAAAAAAAACCAAACTTATGGGGTTGATCAGATGATCTAGTTATTTTTTCAATTTCTCAATGCCATGGATCTAAAAGAAGCAAAACGGAGTGAAAAGAGAACACTTGTGGTTGGTGACTGTAACATGTTCCCTATTCATCAGTAGGAAAATCCAGTTATGATGGAAACGTCTAGAACCACAATTTCTATGCTGAGGTGTTTCATGATCTGGATACAATCTCATTGCATTGTTAGGATCACAGACAGCAAGGTTTCCTGTTAAGGTCACTTATGACCCACAGCAGCATGGCAGTCTCCTCTGGGTGATGTTCTCTGCCACCCTCTTCTGGCTCCTTTCAGCTGAGGTGGCAGTTTAACCATGAGGCTGAAATTCAAACACAAGGGAGGAAGGTAAAGACAAGACAAAATCAGTTATTTGTTTCAAATATATAAGAGACTCCTCACATTTCCACCCAGAAACTGAGGTGAATCAGGAAATGGATGGCGTTTTTCAAATCACATGAATCAGCGCCCCAGAATTCATCATTTTCACCAAGTGTTTGGTTGGTCTTTTCATTCACCTAATACAGTTTAAAATCACTGCAGATGGTGATTGCAGCCATGAAATTAAAAGACGCTTACTCCTTGGAAGGAAAGTTATGACCAACCTAGATAGCATATTCAAAAGCAGAGACATTACTTTGCCAACAAAGGTCTGTCTAATCAAGGCTATGGTTTTTCCAGTGGTCAGGTATGGATGTGAGAGTTGGACTGTGAAGAAAGCTGAGTCCCGAAAAATTGATGCTTTTGAACTGTGGTGTTGGAGAAGACTCTTGAGAGTCCCTGGGGCTGCAAGGAAATCCAACCAGTCCATTCTGAAGGAGATCAGCCCTGGGTGTTCATTGGAAGGACTGATGCTAAAGCTGAAACTCCAATACTTTGGCCACTTCATGCAAAGAGTTGACTCATTGGAAAAGACTCTGATGCTGGGAGGGATTGGGGGCAGGAGGAAAAGGGGACGACAGAGGATGAGATGGCTGGATGGCATCACCGACTCGATGGACATGAGTTTGAGTGAACTCCGGGAGTTGGTGATGGACAGGGAGGCCTGGCGTGCTGCAGTTCATGGGGTCGCAAAGAGTTGGACACGACTCAGCAACTGAACTGAACTGAATACAGTTTAGGGAGAGCTTCAATTTTATGTTTAAAAGAAGATAACTAAACACTTTCATTTTGAAATGATTCCCTCTAGTTTTGACTGTGATGAGAAGCAGCTTAATGTCACATGGGCTTCAGCTAAGACTTATCAAAGAAAAAAAAAAACCAAATTCAGAAATTGCATTTGGGAAAAGAACACACCTGTGGATTCTTTTAAATGAGTTTTGTTGTAGAGAGCCTACTTCCGTGCAGGGCCTCAGGTGAATATTTCAGTTGTACCAGTTTCTTTTTCTGTTAATATTTACAAAGGATGTATGTGCCATCAGGTTTGTTTAAGCTCCTGACAAGACTATAGCTCAGAAAAGTTCAAGAACTTTCTCCAAGTTGCAAGGTAAATTATGACTTCAGTTTAGTTCCATTTAGCTTTAAAGGTACATCTGAAATTATTATTTGGTTTCTCCCGTTCCTCATTTTTATTATTCATTTATTTATAATTCATTATCACTAAAAGTACATATTTTAACAACCCTTTGGTGTTGTCTGTAAGTACCTGTCAAATTGACCACCCCCCACCCCCCCCCCCCCCACACACACACACACACACACACACACACACACACACACACACACACACACACGGGCTTCCCTAGTTGCTCAGTCAGTAAAGAATCTGCCTGCCATGCAGGAGACCCGGGTTCAGTTCCTGGATTGGGCAGATCCCCTGAAGAAGGGAATGGCTACCCAGTATTCTTGCCTGGAGGATCCCATGGAGAGCCTGGTGGGCTACAGTCCATGGGGTCTCAAAGAGTCGGAAACAACTGAGTGGATAACACTTCACTCCTTCCACAGACACATAAAGGTACATAATTTATCGAGTTAAATGTTATCGGCCCTCTTTGGGTGATACTTCTTTCTCCCTGCTTAGCCCTCTATGTGCTGAGATTTATTTATTTTTTTAATGCCTTTAACTGTAGTGTTGAGGGGCAAAGGACAAGGAGCAGATAAACACGTCGGATTCTAGTTTCTGTCTCCCTTTGCCCCCGCAGCTGGAGGATCCAAGGTCCACAGAGCCACCCTTGGCTGGTGAGGCTGGGTTCTCCTTCCCCCTCCCTCTGGCCAGGAGCAAAGAAGCCTGGCTTGACCTTGGCCAGCCTCCGCCCTCCCCAGGAAGCACTCCTGGGTCTCCCTGCCACGTTGGCAGGAGAATCGGAATGTTGGGAATGGAGCTGGTGCCCCATGTGCCCAGCACAGAAGGAGACCTGTTAGGCTTTTCCTGAAGGCCCCAGGAGTCCAGCAGCTGCCAGGCACCTGGCTGAGTGCCCCCGGCACAACCCCGGGGCAGAAAGCATCTCAGACACCCGCCCAGCTACTGATATTTCCTCCGGACATCTTAAGGAAATCCGAGTGAGGCCCTGAGTTGTATCTCCAACCGCTCTACCACCGACCCTACAGAGAGACTGGAGATTTGAGGCTGGGCTGGGCTTCCACGGAAACCCGTGGGATTGCTTTCATTTAATTCTTTTATTAAAAAAAAAATTTCTAGAAAATAAAGATAAATGAATGTCAGTTTGTTTTTCTGTTGTCGTCCTCCTAGATCTATGTGGCTACTGCGGGAGCCGTGACACTTCCAGCCAGCCATGGGTTCTTTGTCTTTACAGATGAACGCAGGGGCACAGTTCGCAGCCCATGGGGCCACCTGGCCATTGTCACTGCAGTACAAGGGCCACGGTGGGGCATTCATGAATTTTCTCACCCCAGGGAAGCTTGAAAGCCATGCTCTGAAGCCCAGTTGGAGAGAAAAGGGCCCAGAGAGGCTGTCCCCCACCCCCATCCAGAAAGGTCAGGCGCAGCCCTTCAGCGTTCCCTCCCAAAGTTTTGCAACCAAGTACCAACACACTTTTTTTTTTCCCCAACAAATTCCAGAGTCTTGAAAGGTATTCTGCTTTTCAACTACGAATCTTTTTCGCCTGAGTACTCGCTCAATAAAGGCGAAAGAACCGTTCGAAGTGCAACAAGTAACATTTGCCCCATAACTGGACGAGAAGACTGTCCATCTGGGACATTATCCTCTCTTAACACGCAGCCCGGCCACTCGGGGATCCCCTGACCTGCCTCCCTGGTTCGCCGGATTTGTCCGCTTCTCTAATTCAACGCTGCAAAAACTGACCCCATCTAGCCGGGAGGCGCACCACCCCTCCCCGACCCCCTCCACACGCTCCTCCAAGAACCCACAGCAACTTCCCTCGGTCTTTGGCGAAGTCTCAAGCGCTGAGCACACGAGAGGAACAAAATCACACACTCGGAGTCCAGAGGATCCCCGCGGCCCCTGCCCACCCCCACCCCCCATCCCCCGGCCGGATTAGCCGGGGAGTGGGGGCCGCGCACGTACCTGAAACTGAGGTCGCTGGAGTGGACGCGCCACGTCCCGGGGCTCGGCCCGCGCCGCCTGCGGCCCTTTATACCCCCCCCCCCCCAACCCCAACCCCCAGCAGCCACGTCGGAGCGGCGGGACAGGGGACAGGGGGCGGGGGAGCGACCGAAAGTTGCGAGGCGGGGGAGGGGGGCTCCCTGAAAGTCAACGCTCGGGCGCGCTCGCCCTGGGCGGGCAGGAGTGGGGGCCTCCCCGGAGTCCAGGGGGCGCCCCGGGAGAAGAGGAGGGGGTCCAGTCCCGGGAAGGGGCGGTGTCGGGGGAGGGGCCCGGGAGGTCAGGCGCGGGGTGGGGCGCTCGGGTTTCACCCGCGCCGGGAGGGGCAGGAGGCGGGGCGGAGGCGGGCGGGAAGGGGGCGGGGCCAACCGGACAGGGGCGGGGTTAGGGGCTGGTTGGGGGCGGGGCGAACCGGCCCCCAGCTCCCCACCCCGGCTCCCCGCGCTGCTCTACTAGCCGGGAAGGCAGCGCCGGCGGCGGCTGCTCTCCTTGCGCTGCCTCCCGCGCGCTTTGCTCCCGCTGCGGGTGGGCTCCGCAGCACCCTGCCGTCCGCGGCCCCGAGCCCAGCGGCGGCCCCCACCACCCTACACCTCCTTTCGGCGGGGGGACGCCCCGGTCTTTGTGGCTCATCCCAAGGGTTCCCCTCTCCCCACTCCACCCGGCGACTTCCCTGCGGAGCTGGCTGGAGCACCCAACTTTGCCTCCTCGTCCGTCGTCCCCGCTGGGCGCGAACCTGCTCACCTCAGGTCCGGCCGTGAGCCCGGGGACGGTGCGCCTTGGGCTCGAGCCGGCGCACCCCCGCTGCAGCCCGGAGCTCAGCGAGTTGGGGGTAACTCTAGGGAAGTGGTGGGGGGCGGCGGCGGCTGCTGCCTGGACTTCCCTCGCGGGCGCTGAAGAAGACCCTCGCAGCCGCTCTTGACCCCCAGGGCGCCGGATGACTGGCATGGGGAACGCGCCTTGCACCTGGTGAGCGACCCCCCCACCCCACCCCGCACCCCGCCCGGTCCCCGCGTGGTCGTAGCTGCAGCCGCGAGCCAGCCGCGTTGAGGGCCAGGACTCGGGGGCGGCAGTTGTCGGCGCGTGGGTCGTGTGGATCTCGGGAAGGTCGCTCTGCAGGCTCGTGGGACACAGTCCGGGGGTTGCACTTGCTGGATCGGACTACCCAATGCGGGGGGGGGGGGCACCCACTGTTGAGCAGGTTCGCTGGCTGGAAGTTTGAGTCTCCGCCTTTGCCGAGGTCTGAGCGTGCAGAGGGAAAGAGGGGTAGCTACCCGGTGGGCCCCCGGGCGCGGGGAGAGAGGGCACCCCTCCAAACGCCTCCTTAAGGTGCGCAGCGGAGGTCGCTGCGCGCACCCGGCGCGTGTCCGGGCTCGCGGCGTAAGGAGCTGAGGGCAGGGTCCCGGTGGCCGTCACTTCGCAGTGCCTGCCTGGGGCAAGGTTTTCTGGTCGAGTGACCTGGGCTCTGCGGCGCCCGCGAGAAACCAGGAGGCGGTCGACCCGGGCTTAACTCCTCCGAGCGCTGTTGATAAGCAGGGAGGGAGACCGAGGCTGGCTGCCGCCCCGATCGCCGCGGCCGGGGAGGTGTAGACGCCCCGGGAGCCGCCGGCCCGATGGGCTGGCTGCAACCAGGCCAGTCCCATTCCGCGGGCATCTCTCCCGCCGCCCCACCACTTCGCATCCCCTCCTGGTTCAGGATTTTGGGTTTGAGAGGCGGATCCGGGCGCCGAAGGGAGGATGCGCGGGGGACCCGCGGCCGAAGAGGGGTCTCCCGGGATCGCTCGCCGCCGTGGCGCCCGGTGCCAGGCCTAGCGTGGTCAGATTCCGGCTCCCCGGGCTTTGGCGGGAAGCTCGTTCACCTCCTCGTCCTCCTCTCGCTTTGTACCTGGATGCGGCTGGCTGTTTAGAGTTGGGGTTGAACTTTTCCTGCACTTGCGGCGTCCTGGGGACCCCCGGTAGGGGGCGCCGAGAGCGAGCGCTGGAAGAGGGCCTGAGGATGCTGGCTGGCTAGGAAGGCTTCCTCTGTGCCCGGTGAGTTGGTGGGGTCCGGGTGAGCAAAGCACAGGACCAGGCGGATCTTGCCATCATTTCCTAGAGGCGGAGGGTGGCGCGGTAGGTGATCTGTCGACCAGGGAGGGAGCTGTCAGCCTTGTTAGAAGGGATAGGAAAGGTGGTCAACAGACTCAGGTCCTTTAAATAGAAAGACTCCTTCCAGAGTTAAACGCATCCCTGTAAACTCTTCCTGTTTGTGCGTCTGCCTTCCTCCCCCCGACCTTTGTATTCACCCAGAAAGAAATGGGAATCAGGTGAAGAGAATGTGAGTTATGTTTAATATTGACATGAAGTTCTTCTCCAGGAGCAGATTAGTGAAAACGCCAGGAGTTACAAATGATTGTTACATCATTTTTTTTTAAATTAAGGTTTATGTTGAATCTTGTTTTTAAGAAAAGCAATTGTATGTCACAATCAGCTTATCCGGAAGAGCCCTGATGGCCAAGTGTGCAATCAACAGATATGTTATTAATTACAGAATTAGTCTTTCCTAAGGAGACCCAGAAAGACAAAATCAGACTTTACCAGGGAAGATTTTAACACCTAATTAGGATTGCTAAATTAATTGCTGGTTAATGCCACTTCCATTATTGAAGAGAGGGCAGAGTTTATCCTGCACTATTTTGAGTGACCAGTTCACACTTTCAGTTCAAGCAGATAATAGCTTAACTTGTGTACCATTTAAATAACTTTTCCTCTATGTCTGTGTTTACCCCAGAGGAAACAGGGATTTTGTACACCCAAAGATTTTTTTCCTTGTTTGTCTTAAATGAAAATAGCGATCTGACGTGCAACTGCTTGGGCCACTTGAAACAGATTTCTTTTTCCTTAAGTTTCTTTCTTGCAGAAACTTTGCCATGATATAGCAGCTCATCCATGGTGCTACATTAGTCATGCTAATTCTCTACATACTCATGGAACCCTTGGGGTGATGAGCTGGTACCCGCTTTTACATGCTTTTACATACTTTGCTTAACAGGGAGAAGATGGATGATACTAATCATTTTATGTCTTTTACAAATTGCACTAACTTAATCGGTTGTTTTAATGTCAAGCAGCTGTGAGATTCCTGCTGCGAGCAAAGCCTTTGGTCTCCTGGGTGGTAAAGCTTGTTTTTGTCCAAAAGAAGTTTTGGGGATGTTCAAAACTTGATAAAAATAAACCTGTGCTTTTCACTGCCGGTCTCCTTTTAAAATGATTCTTCTCCATTTCTGGATAGGATGAAACAAAGAAATGTGTAGTGTAGTGGCTGTTACAAGATGTTGGCCAGTGCATGATAAATAGGTGTATATTCCCATAAACTTTTGCTTAAGTTTTAGAGTTTGTAGACCTTCTGAATCCCCAGCCACGGCTTTGCAGCAAGAAATCTTGTTCACATTAGAAGTGTTAAAACCCACAGACTCTTCTATGTGTTATATGCTAATTGCTCAAAATGAGAGATGCCAGCTCCTTGGGACTCTGTCCTTTGCTCCTGATACTAGAGAGAACTGCTTAGCCGAACCATTACATAGTTTTTATTAACTTGGTGATTATTTTTAATGATTCCAAATGTTATTCACATTGTTATTATAAAGTCACTGAAATGGAGGCGTTCCTTCTGAAACACATACCAGAAAGTGGGGGAGGGGAAATTCCCCTCCTTCATTAAATGTCCAGCAGAGGTCTAAAGGAATTCCATTATATAAACAAGTAATCAACTCCAGAGTTAACTAAGAGTAGGATCTAATCCATAAGAAGAGGTTTGGATCACAAATCCTACAGTTTGTGAGACAGAACAAGTTAATTAGTTTATACTATGTCAGAGTCAAGGAATCCATTTTTGGAGTACTCTGTGTACAAGTGTTTGAGCAAAGTTCCACATCCTGCAATAAATCCTCCATAATTCTTGATTCTAAAATTGTACTATATTTGTGTTTTAAAATGCTTCTGAACTTGTTGCTATAGTTACACAGACAAGTTGCTTAGCGTATAATTATAACACCAAGGTGACACATTTTTACATTTGGAGTGAAATAATTTTTAAAAGGTAAGCTACAGTGTCTAACAAATTTCAGTTACACCCAAGTGCAAGCGTGTGTGTGGACCCTTGTCCATTTCTGCCCACCCGCATCTTTGTACATTTATACAGAGAAAGTCAACTCTTTTCTTGAGTCTTAAGATGAGAACAAGTAAGCACTTTGAAGTTGTTTATACTTGTCTTTGTGTACTGTCGTTAACATAGACATTTTCACATATGTTCCTGGCAGCCTTTTAAAATTGAGATGCAGAAGTTTTGTTGAAAATTACTGGTTTTTATCACTCTGTTTGCTGCCTTGTAGAAATGATCAGTCGTAGATAGGTGGCAACCTGAGGTTTCTAATTCCTGCACATATTGGTAGCATCTTAAAGATTAAATTCAACAAGTGAGGAGTGGCTAGCTCGTTGGGAAGCTGTTTGAAGAAGCAGCTTTTGGTGTGCTTGATAAAGATGTCACTGACTTCTGTGATGAATTTATCAGGTACTGGTTATCCAGATTACACAGAATCAGTTTCTAACGGCAAGAAACGAGGAGAAAAATTAAAGCAAACTGGAATATATATAGACAAACTTGTTTTGATTCAGAATTTATACCAAACAGAACAAAGCAAATGAAAACTTGATCCAAGAGAAGGTCCAGTATAACAATTAAGTTATTGTTATGTACTGGTATTGACACAACTAATCTTTTTCATCTAAAGGTTCTAGATCTAGGGGTACTTGGCTCTGAATTTCACAGAGTATTCTGAAGCAACTTCAAAGCCAAGCTATAGGTCCCTGGGGCATGACATTTAAAATAGGATTAGCCCAATGGTGGGCTCAAGGAAACAGAAAATTTTCTCAAAGGAATTGCTGTTGTCTTTTTCTTTACCTTCTTTTATTGTCCAAGATTAATGGCTGTTTGACAAGAGCGAAGTTGAGCACTTTACTTCTCTTTCCTAAGTTTTAAAATGAATTAGTGTGGTACTGTTGCATTTGGAAAAAATGAAATCATTCCATTCTTTACTCTTTTTTTCCCCCTACATACACTCGAATTGGTTTCCTGATTAATATTGAAGAACACTAAATTTTTAAAAGAGTAAATTTTTAGAGGATAATTTCTTTGCTTTCTGGAAGGCCATGAACTCACTAATCTTTATCTTCCCATCTATCATTCTTTACTTGTCACCATCTCTCTGGGAAATCAGCTACCCTAGGGTTCATATAGAATGATGAGGAGGTACATATTGGAACAATTTTATTTTATGTTGCATTTTTATGTCCATTTGCGAGTAGATCACATTACTGCAATAGGTAATTCAATTACAGATATGTATGATAAATAACCAGGAGATGGATGCTATCAGAAGGCAATTCTCCTGGAGAAAATAATACTGTATTTGCTGAAATGTGAAATTAAGTTCTAGGCAAGTGACAGTCAAGATTGAGCATGGCCAAATTGTTCACAGGAAAAAGAGCCTCTTTCAGTCAGTTCAGATTCACCCAACATTTGGCAATGATACATGATATGCCTATGCAAAGAAAAAGCAGAGTCAAAGAAAAGAAAAGAAAGCAATAAGAAAAATTCTGCTAAGCTGTGTCCTGTGAATTGTCTGCAGAAACATAGAATGATTAGTGCCTGGCTGTTAACTTCCCGGAACGGATGTGTTCCTCACCAACTGACCCCCAATACAATTCCTTACAAAGAGCTTCCCTTTCTGTAAAGAAAACTGGAGATGTGACCTGTCTCAGGGAGCTGAACTCAGTCAGCCACCAAGGATGCAGCTGCCTGCTGCCAGGACTTCGCCGGGACCTGGTGCCAAGCAAGCGTCCCGGATGGAGGCCAGGGACATTTATGGCTGGACATGCTGCAGCCAAATGGGCTTTAGCATCACAACTGGCTGCTGTGATTTCCTTTAGCAATTACAGGGCCCAGATTTAGATCTGCTGTAAAACTTTACCGATTGTAAAGCTGAGAACATTGTTTGTGACTGGCACGGCATAAAGCAAACATAATCCCTTGGGATGCTAACCTCCCTTTGTTCAACGGACATTGCCATGAAGCCATTGTTCGTGCCAGTTGACGTGCAAGTCGGGACGGGAGAAGTTGCTTCTGAGACACCCCTCAAGTCAGTTCCTCGGTGTGTGCTAGCTGTGAACTTGACTTTGGGAGACTTAGTTCTGGGAAAGCTGGGAGGAATAGTTACCAGGAGCCTAGGCTCTGATAGATTGCTTGATTAACTGGGCAGGGCACTTAGGATGGCAGCGGAGAGGTCCCCAGGGGACAACACGCCCGCTGGGCTGGAGCAATGTTGGTGGTTCCAGGCCATCTGGTGAGGGGTGGTGAAGGCAGGCCCCAAGTTTGGGCCTGGAGGACAGGTCAAGGGGACAGTCTTGATGCAATGAGAAAAGCAAGCCAGCCGGACTGGCTGCCCGCCAGGTGTGGGTACCATCCTGGCAGGTGGCTGCTGCTAACGTGCAGGAAGAGCCAGGGGGCCTGGGCCCTGCAGCGGGCTGGAATCTGTTCCTGGTTGGGGGGATGAGTGCCTGAGCTCATCCAAGCACCCTGTGTGATCCTGGCCCCGCCGACGTGACTCAGTCCCACCACTGTCTCCTCTTCCTGACCTCAGCCCCTTTGGCCTCTTCATGTTCTCTTCCTTCTGCTCGGAAAGCTCCCCGCCACTCCCCCCCCCCCGCCCCACCCCCCACAGCTCATGGCTTCCAGATCTGGCCTCTCGGAGGGCTTTCACTCAAGTGTCCCATCTTCAGAAAGGCATCTTCACATCATACTAGTTAGGACACCATCCCTTCCCTCTTTCCTCTCTTCCTCAGCCTCTTTTTCTCTTTGTAGCTTTTTGCTCCAACCCAACATACTGTATTGGCTTAAAGTCTTTAACCAACTTTGGAGCTTCAGAGCAAGACAATACTGCCCCTAGTGAATCTGTGTTTAGAAGAGCGCCTGGCACACAGGCTGCCCTGGGTTCAGGTATGTGGTGAGTGAATGAATGGGAAAATGCTTTTATGTGGTATGTAAACAGTACAGTCTGCGATACAGTGTCCTGGATAAAAGCTATGGGTTAAAACTTTGGGGGCTAACTGTGGAAGCTAAAAACTAGGTGGAGAAAAGTGTTTCGGATACTCCCAAACTGATTTATTGACATCGTCTTGAAATACAGATGTCTTTGTGAGCCAAGGACCGTGAGCTTCATATTTCCTATACAGGGCTGTTTGCCCAGTTGTAAATGCTTGTTCAATGAATCCGTGACCTTGCTGAACTGGGAAATTAGCATAAAACACTTTGTGTGTATTCTAATAGTTTATGTATATTAAAACATAAAAAAGTGTAATTCAGGGCTGTTTATTTACTGAGAATAGCAGCCCTTGCCTCTGCCACCCACAGGCAGAAAAATTCCAGGCACTGTATTGTATCCTCATGACATTTTCACACATTACAGAGACTTTTCGAAATTCCAGAAAAAGTTTAGAACTGTGGAAGCCTTTCTTCTTGTATTGCTGAGATGAGGCCCATGAGCCCTGTCATTTAGTTGGATTTATAGATTTAATAAGCTGAAACAGATGAGTGGATAAACAGAGTGTGGTCCAGCCATACAATGGGCTACTATTCGGCAATCAAATGAATGAACTCTTGATATGGGCCGCACTGAGTGTGAACTTTAAAAGATTATGCTTTGTGAAAGAAGTCAGTCCCCAAAGACCGTGTGTCGTGATTCCTTTTATGTGAAATGTCTAGAACAGGTAAACCTGTGAAGACAGAAAGCAGATCTGAAGTTATCTGGGATTGGGGCTGGGGATTGGAAGAAACTGCTAATGGGCAGCTGGGGTTTTTCAGGGAGATGGAAATATTCTAAAACTGGATAATGGGGACAGGCACACAACATGTGCATTTACTAAAAATCATCGAATTGTACACAAATGGTATGTAATCTATGCCTCAGTGAAGTTGTGTAGTTCCAACTTGCTGCTGCTAAGTCACTTCAGTCGTGTCCGACTCTGTGCGACCTCATAGATGGCAGCCCACCAGCCTGCCCCGCCCCGGGATTCTCCAGGCAAGAACACTTAGCACCGAAGAAATCCAAAACCTCAAAATGCAAGAGGTACATAAGATAGTGACAATAATTTATAATGTTCTGAGTGGTTACAATGTACCAAAACATTTTATCCACTTAAAAGAGAAAAGAGCTCTGGGGCATACTCTCTAAAGAGTTCTTTGAACCACCCATGGCCTAAACAAATCCTGGTGTGTTTCCTGGGAATTGTGTCTGTATTTCCAGGATTTTCACAAAGCCCAGTGCTGATGCCACCGGATGCTGGGTGAGCAGCATCTCTTTGATCCCCAGGCATTTCCTGGGAAGTATATCAGAGCTGTGATCTCTGTCCTGAAAACAAGCAAACCCAGGTTGTTTCCAGATGAGACCCGGAACCAAGTCAAATCAATTAAACTCATCTGACCCCTGGGCCACTCGGTGTTTGCTGCACACCAGTTTCCAGTTGTCTACTGAGGATACTTCTCTTTTGC
Source organism: Bos indicus x Bos taurus (assembly GCF_003369695.1). NCBI lineage: Eukaryota > Metazoa > Chordata > Mammalia > Artiodactyla > Bovidae > Bos > Bos indicus x Bos taurus. Next base: position 63,369,963 of record NC_040095.1, read on the forward strand.
CAGTTTTAAAAATGTTTATGGTGTTATTTATTATTATTATTTTTGGCTGTACTGGGTTTTCATTGTAGTGCACAGGCTTCTCATTGAGGTGACTTCTCTTGTTGGGGTGTACAGGCTCCGGGCACGTGGGCTTCAGTTCAGTTCAGTCACTCAGTCGTGTCCGACTCTTTGCGACCCCATGGACTGCAGCACACCACGTTGTCCTGTCCATCACCAGCTCCTGGAGCCTACTCAAACCCATGCCCATTGAGTCAGTGATGCCATCCAACCATCTCATCCTCTGTCGTCCCCTTCTCCTCCTGCCTTCAATCTTTCCCAGCATCAGGGTCTTTTCCAGTGAGTCATTCTTCACATCAGGTGGCCAAAGTATTGGCCACAATCACAGGAAACTAATCAAACTGATCAGATGGACCACAGGCTTGTCTGACTCAATGAAACTATGAGCCATGCCGGGTAGGGCCACCCAAGACAGATGGGTCATGGTGGAGAGTTCTGACAAAACGTGATCCACGGGAGTGGCAAACCGCTTCAGTATTCTTGCCTTGAGAACCCCATGAACAGTATGAAAAGGGCTTCAGTAGCTGTGACTCATGGGCCCTAAAGAATGGGCTCAGTAGCTGGGGCTCACGGGCTTAGCTGCTTCCTAACATGTGGAATCCTCCAGGACTGGAGATCTAACCCGTGTCCCCTGCGTTGGCAGGTAGATTCCTTTCCACAGTGCCACCAGGGAAATCCTCTTCTGCTAGTTTTATTGGTACATGGGCATCGCTCTGGGTGGCGGTGGGGGGTGGAGAATCTTGGAAAACACACCATCTCCTGGTCTCATTAGAACTGCAGGGTCTGGAACTCCAGAGTGTGGCTCTGCTCACCGTAGAACACTGCTTTCCTGGGATGGGGCAGAGTGCATGGTACCTGCTTCTGTATCCTTGTTCACCTAGCAGAGCATCTGCTTCTGCTGGTGAGGTTATTCTAACAGCCAGAGCTGGTGGTGGGATGCAGGTTTTTGAATGCTCAGAGCCCAAATAGTTAAACTGGAGAGGGCCCTTTTTCCCCATTAGAAGAGTCATTAGAATCATTTCTGGCTCTTTCCTTTCTGCTTTGACATATTCTGCAGTTAAAGCACAAGCTGAGATTCAGTTATGGGCAGAGGTACATATGAATTGCCTGTAATTTCCTTGCTCTTCGACTATTGTCTCTGGATGGGAGTGTCTTTAGCTCTTTCCTCTTGTTTATGGCAACTTCCATCTGTTTAGTGCCTGAGAATCCTCTCTGCCTCCTGCCTCAGGGCTGGCTTGGCTCTCTCTTGGGCACCTTACCCTCCCCACACCAGTTGGTTTCCACATGGTGACTTTCCGTGGGAGTGTTTACTTTGGCAAAGACGGTCCCGGCTCCAGATACACTGGGCAGGAGATGGGGGCTTTCAGGGCTCATATGCCTCTTTATATTAGTGGTGAAGTATTGCTCTCCAGTCCTGGGATGGTTCGGGCAGGTGTTTGCAAAGAACGTCTAATTTCTTCAGCCCTTGTAGTGGTCATTTGCAGAAACTGAGATGGACAAGAGTTTTAAATATTGACCTCTTACCAGTGTAATTTCTGACTCGCTCATTCTGAGTTTGCCTCCTCCCAAACTGGCAGCCTAACCTACACACAAATTAAGAGTAAAATTTATAAAATGACCATGTTTTCCTGTTACCAACCCTAAATTATTACTCACCCTTGGTAAGTGGTAAGGAGTTCTTTATGAGATTGCATTAATATTTCCTTCTGCTTATTAGGTGGCAAAGGAGTGGGTGACATTTATTTTTTGATGTCACTTTTGGTGGCTTTAATTGGTCAATAAAGTACTGTTTAGGTGGGTACTTTTGGTGGTGGTTTTCTTTCATTTGCAATGAGCTAATGTTCTCCATATTTTAAGGGTAACTAGTTAAGCATTCAATTAAAGAGATCGACTGGTTACATGATGAGAGAAATTTCCATCTTGCCAGGACAGAGACTTAGTTTGGAAACACAAGGAATAAGAAAATGATGCCATTTTTCTCTTGTTTTAAGACCTCCTTTTAGAAGCATTGTTGATTTGTATTGGATCTGAGAACTGGAGTTGATTGTAATTAAAGCAAGATGTAGTGTTACATACAGAATTCTGTGAAGACATTGCCCTAAGTGGGAAAAATGTATTAGACCATTAGTTTTGATGATTTGTTTTATTTTTTCCTAACCATTTCTTTTTCTGAAAAGCATCCAGATGCTAAGATCAAATACTCATTTTGGACAGTCTAGCGTGTACTGGATCCTACCTTTGTTGGGTGGTTGGATGACAGGGAAGAGCCTGGAACGTTCACTTCACAGCCTGGAACGTTGCTACTGCAATCCCTTGTATCTGCTGACACCTCCTCCTGCTGTCCTTGTTCTGAAGTGTAAACTTGAAGGGTTTTTGACAATATGTCAGGGAAAGAAAACTTTAATGTTTGAGCTAGAAGTTAAAGTCGGGCATTTTATTTATTAAGTTTAATATTTCTGGGCTGTAAGTAGAGAAGAGAGATCATGTTTGACGGAGCTGGGGTCCAGGCTACAGATGTTGAAACTTTGCCTGAGGTAAGGTGACCAGATGTCCAATGTGGAAAGGAGCTTGCTGGACAGTGGTTTCTTGTTCTTTCTGATGAATGAAAGAACTGCTGCTCCTCCAGTATCCTCTGATAATCTTTTTATCTGCTCCACCCCCACCCCCCCAATCACAGGGATTCTTCTGCGGTCCCTCCTTATCTTGACCTTTCTGTGGTCAATTTCTCTGCTAACCCAGCTGCCTTTTTAGTAATGCATTTCTCCTTCACCATGAAGTTCTGAGCTGAGCTCGAAACTTCCGATTGGCCCTAAGTTTCTAACAAGGCCCAGCTCACTCTCTGGCCCTCCCCTCCTGTGTTTCAGCCCCTGCCCCAGTGGGAAGGGAGCTGGCCAGGCTTTGTCCAGACAGTGGCAACTTCAGTGCCTGGCTCTAAGCTCTGGGGATTCCGAGCCGCAGCTGGATGACGTAATATCAGAGGTGTCATCGATGGGCATCCCTCGTAGCTCAGTCTGTAAAGAATCTACCTGCCATGCAGGAGACCCGGGTTCGATTCATGGGTTGGCAAGATCCCCTGGAGAAGGAAATGGCAACCCGTGCCAGTATTCTCACCTGGAGAATCCCATGGAGAGAGGAGCCTGGTGGGCTGAAGTCCATGGGGTTGCAAGATTCGGACACGACTTAGCCACTAAACCATCACCACCACCATCATCAATGGACATGCTCTTTTGCTCAGCCTTGTTCCTGGGCTGGTTCATGTTGGCTCATGAGGTCAGTCCTTCTCTAGGTCAGTTATAAGTGTGACGGGAATATGGTGGTGATTTAGTTCCCTGCCTTTAGTTTCACGTCTGATGGTGCTCTCGAGCTGGGAAAGGCAGGCATCAGCTTATTAGGCGAGAGAAGCCCTTGTGAGAAGGCAGTGGGGACTTCTCCACCCCTCAGCCTTTCGTCTTGATGGTGGAGGTCGGAAGCCTTGGAGCTATGCTTCTCAAGGTCCTCCCTCCTTTCCACATGGAACTCTCACTTCCTTGGCCCCTGGTCACAAAGTTGGTGCCAGGAAAAGTGGGGATACCAGAACCTAGGTGTTTGAGGCGACAGTCCTTCCCACTCTGCCCGTCTACCCCTACTTCCTTTACAATGTACATCTGAAACCAGTGCAAATGCCTTCTGTGAATGGAATTTGTGTGGTGGTTGGGGGTGGGGCTGGTGGGGTGGAGACAGGAGGGCCCAGGAGCCCCTCACGTCCAAGCAGTGGCTTGTTGGCTGTCAAGGCTTTCCAAGCCGACTCCCAAGTCAGGCCTGGAGCCAAATTTACTTTCCGTCTGTCAGCTGTGATGGAATTCCTAGGTCCTATCCCCAGCTTGTGAAAAGAAATCATTCGGGGAACTGCAAGCTGGCAAGTAAGTATTGCAAAGGTTCATTCACTCGAAAGCTGATGCCTACAAATGTTATTTAACTTTGAACAGTTTCTCTGGGGCCACCTGCTGGGGTTCCATCTCCCTGGAACCTGGTTTGTGTTGGTGCAGAGGAAAGCCCTTGGGGAAGGGCAATGGTGGGCATCTTAGTAGACATGTCCCAGAGATGGTACCGGCCGAAGGACTTTCTGGATGTCTCCACCTTGCTCATCCCTGATCCAGGCATTGTTCAGTAAGGTCCATTTCTTTCGAACTCCATGGAGTAAATAACAGTGCTTGGAATTCAGATGCTGAAACTCTAAAACCCAGTTAGGACTGTAGAGTCAGGTTTCACAGTCGTCAGACCTCCTGTCAATTCAGATACCTTGAAGACACTTTTAAAAAGAGTGTCTGTCAGTGAATTAATTGCTTTTTGAAGGAGGATCAAGAAAGTCAATGCTTTCAACTTGGACCATGGCCACAGGGGAGACCGATTTGCTAACCTGGGGAGGAGTGACACCCCTTACGGCTTTGATTAGGAAGAAGAGCACTTCCCAGTGTCTACAGAGTATTTAAAAAAGACTTCTTTTTCTCATATAATGAAAATAATATCAGAAGATCAAGCACTCCAGGTACAATTTATTGATTTATAATATTCATTTTTCTCTTTCTGACTCACTTTACTCTGTATGACAGTTTCTAGGTCCACCCATACCTTTATAAATGACCTGGTTTCATTTTTTTTTTTTTTTTTGTGGCGAGTATTCTGTTGTATATATGTCCCACATCTTCTTTACCCATCTGGTGATGGACATTTAGGTTGCTTCCTTGTCCTGGCTGTTGTGAATAGCACTTCAGTGAATGATGGGGTACATGTGTCTTTTTGAATTATGATTTTTCTCAGGGTACATGCCCAGTCATGGGATTGCTGAATCATATGGCAGCTCTATTTTAGGTTTTGTAAGGAACCTCCATACTGCTGTCCATAGCGGCTATACCAACCTACATTCCCATCAACAGTGTAGGAAGGTTCCCTTTTCTCTACACCTGCTCCAGCATTTATTGTTTGGAGACTTTTTGATGATGGTCATGCTGACCAGTGCAAGGTGATACCTCATATAGGCCCTGAAAAATGAAAGTGAAGTCACTCAGTCATGTCTGACTCTTGGTGACCCCATGGACTGCAGCCTACCAGGTTCCTCCACCCATGGGATTTTCCAGGAAGGAGTACTGGAGTGGGTTGCCGTTTCCTTCTCCAGGGGATCTGCCCAACCTAGGAATCGAACCTGGGTCTCCTGCATTGCAGGCGGATGCTTTACCATCTGAGCCACCAGGGTAGACAATATATGCACTGCTAAGTCGCTCCAGTCGTGTCCGACTCTGTGCAACCCCATAGACGGCAGCCCATCAGGCTCCCCCATCCCTGGGATTCTCCAGGCAAGAACACTGGAGTGGGTTGCCATTTCCTTCAACAAATACATGCACTGCTGCTGCTGCTAAGTCGCTTCAGTCGTGTCTAACTCTGTGCGACCCCATAGACGGCAGCCCACCAGGCTCCCCCGTCCCTGGGATTCTCCAGGCAAGAACACTGGAGTGGGTTGCCATTTCCTTCTCCAATGCATAAAAGTGAAAAGTGAAAGTGAAGTTGCTCAGTTGTGTCTGACTCTAGCGACCCCATGGACTGCAGCCTACCAGGCCCCTCCGTCCATGGGATTTTCTGGGCAAAAGTACTGGAGTGGGGTGCCATTGCCTTCTCCAATATATGCACTACCATGTGTAAAATAGATAGCTAGTCGGGAGCTTCTGTATAGTGCAGGGAACTGAGCTTGGTGTTTGGCAATGACCTAGAAGGGTAAGATCAAGGGGTGGGAGAGAAGATCAGGAGGGAGGGGACATGTTTACCTATAGCTGATTCACTTCATTTGTTGTATGGCAGAAACTAACACAACATTGTAAAGGAATTATTCTCCTATAGAAAAGAACTATATTAGATTTCTTTGTTCAGGTTTGTAGATGGGAGTAGTATGAGCTTTGGAGTGACTTTGGGAAAGAACAGGCCAGATAAATATGCTTCATTTGATCTCTGGGATCCTGAGTACTTTGGTAATCTTTCAGAAAAAATCGCAGTTTTTCTTCTTGCAGTCAATGACTTGGCTATTTTACATTAAGAGGGAAGACAGTGTCGTGACCTCTCAGCTAGTGAGTGGATTAGAGGGGAGACTCAGCCAGGTGCATGTCTCATGCCATGCTTTTCCTAAGTTTCATCCAGATCTTTGTCCTCTACCAAAACGCTCACCTCCGTTGGTGCGTTGGTTTGGGGTCCACATGATGAAGGGACACAGAATGGAAAAGGTTGCCCAGTCTGCCCCTTGGAGTGGGTCCACTGAGGTTGTGCCCATAAAACGAGGCTATGAGCTCACCCCCAGTGGTCTGTCCCTTAGAGTCTCTTTAACTACTGGTGGTAGTGTGTGGACTTTAATCCAACTTTTGGATCTGTCGCTAAATGCCTTTCAATGGGCTTTTAATTTTTTGTTTTTAGATGAAAAGTGTATGTTCCCAGAAGAACTGGCTTTGGGGCCCAGATTTTCTGCCTGGAGGTTGTTGGAGACAGGGCTAAGTGGGAAGAATAAAAATCGTGATTGGAGGCTTGGCAAAAATCATTGCTGGAGGCTTGACAAAAATCATCATTAGGAGGCCCAGACAAAGGGCACAATTAGTGCGTGGCTGAGGCTGGGCACTGATGTGGGTGGCCCTCAGGGCCAAGTGCCCTTTGTGGTTCTGCAATTGCACTTTTGAGCGAACAACCAGTCTAATTAAGCCATGAAAACTAGTCTAAAGCAGGTTAGGGAAGAATGCCTGCTTGAAGGAGCATGGGAACCCTCATGTTTATCTCTGTTACTCTTCAGGGGAGTGCTACCCTTTCTATTTTCTTTTCTTTTTTCTACTGGGGTATAGTTGATTAACAAGGTGTTAGTTTCAGGTGTACAGCGAAGTACAGTTAAACATATACATGTATCTCTTCTTTTTCAAATTCTTCTTTTCTCATTTAGGTCATTACAGAATACTGAGCAGGGTTCTCTATGCCATAGGGCTTCCCTGGGGACTAGGATGGTAAAGCATCTGCCTGCAATGTGGGAGACCTGGTTTCAATCCCTGGGTTGGGAAGATCCCCTGGAGAAGGGAATGGAGTCCACTCCAGTATTCTTGCCTGGAGAATCCCATGGACGGAGGAGCCTGGTGGCTACAGTCCCTGGGGTCGCAAAGAGTCGGATGTTACTGAGCATGAGATTTTAAAAAGCCCCCTGTGAAGCAGAACATCAGCGCCAGCCAGGTTCATTCCTGTATCTTTCCTCTATGTAGGAAGAAAATGATTTGTAGCCGTATTTCTGTCAAAGAGTTAGGCATAAACTTTAAAGAATTGGTTGAAAGGAAAAGGAATTCATATAAAGACATAACTAGAGGTATACGTGAAACAAAATATGCATGTTTGAAATATTTGACTTTTCTGAGCAATCGGGAGGTTGTTAGCTGTTTCCCTTTCCCACTTCAACTTTCAAATGATTAATGGGATTTGTTTAATTAAATGTTCCACATTTACCTGGAGTGGAGGCCCAGGGAGTGTTCTGAAAATAGTATCAATTGTTTTCTATTGATCTACAATATGCAGTATGGCTTGCTTATCTTGAGAGAAAAGACATTCAGTTTTATATTAATAATCTTTTTCAGATTATTTAACAGTTAGTTCAAAGGTGAAAAATCTATTTAAAACATCCTCTGGACCTCCTGAAAAATTCCCTGTCATGAAATACTCCTTTACTGCATTCCAGAGGAAGAAGCTAGTTTTAAAAAGAGAAGCACACTTCTGTGGCTACCACAGTAGGTTGAAATGTGCCGATGGGTAGCTAGGCTATTTTTAGCAAGTTCCAACATATCCTGTGGTGGCTGATGTCCAATGGTCCAAAATTAGTCATGGGATCTTGGCCACCACAATGTCTGGGACTCAGCCGATCAGCATGCTCAACATCTTTGAATTGTCAGCCTAAAGCTACCACTAGGATTGATTGCTTTGGTCAAACAATACATCATTCTTTGCAGAAAACAAAAGGATTACCTCTCCTAGTGAGCTAAAAGATCAGAAGCCTTGGAATTAAAGGCTAGGCAAGGTAGGTACTGAATAAAATTGGGAACACATTCAGACTTTTGGAAGATGACAGTCTTGGTGATGAAGACAGTGAAATGCCTAACAGGGACATTTTTATTTTATTCTGTTGGTGGGGGCATGAAAAAAAACAGCTGAGTTTTTTTTCCTCTTCTGCTTTGTTTACATAAAAAGAAGGTCAAAGGAGAAGGTTGTTGGGGACCCTCAAGGCAGAAAAAGCTTGGTCTTTCATCTGTAGAAAAAAGGGGGGATACAGTTACCTTCTGTAAAAGGTCTTTTCTAACACACGGTGCCCCCAATCATTCTAGAGACAGATGACCAATTCACTTTGAAAGAATTGTATTTACGTTTCCCCATGCCTAGAGAAATGTTTCCTTGTTAAATACACACCCAGCATACAATTATCCTTTGCTGTGTTCATTGATTACTTTTTTTCCCAAAGGTTTTTCTGTTTGCTTGTAAAGTAATCCATAGTTGACAGAGGATGGGCTAATTTTTAATAGCTTTATTCTGACAAATCCTTTCTGTTGTCTTAATTTAAACTGACATGGCAAATGGGAGGTGGATTTGATTCCAAGGAAGGGAAATGCACTTGGTTGGAGCACACTGTCTTATATGTTGACTATCGACTGCCTTCTAATTGATATAACCATTCCATAGGATTCCAGAATTTAGAGGACACAGTTGAAACTGTCCACTGCGTCTCTCTGTCTGCAAGCAGGGCCTGTTCTGAACCCTCATGGACAAATCGTGATCTGTTACATTCTTAAAGAGGGAGGTACCTTGGGGCTTCTGTTGTAACTCGGTCCATTGGTTTCACTGTGGTCCAACTCCAGAGGAGCACTGGGTGAAGGGTGACATTTGGTCATCCAGCAAGTGTTTTCCAGAAACTTCTCTCTGTCTGACGCTGGGTCCTGATCTGGGAATACAGTGAGTGTAGGACAGAAGGGTTTCTGTTCTCTTGGTCCTGGTTTTCCAGTTGGGTATTCCTTGCCCTTGCAAGGCTGCCATTTTTCTCTGGTGTTCTTTAAGAAAACTTGCAGGATGCTTCAAATGCTATTAAAACCCTGAGGATTGCCTAGAACCTCTAGCCAGGATTGGGTGACTGTGGGTGCTTGGCGTGGGAACATTTGGAACAGCATGCTCTGGTCTCCACACCCTGGCAGAGCTTCCTTCCTTACGGGCTAGAGGGACCTGAGGGGGTTTGGAAGATGCTCTCCTAACACAAACACCTGGTTGGTACTCATTCCAGGGCCCTGGGGAGGACCCTCCACCTGGGGTGCAGAGGTGCACCCATCATCACACATGTAGCCTGGACACGTGCCTTCTGATGTTCTCTGGGAGCAGAGAGGGCCTGACACCCAAAAATGCCTTCAGGATGACTAAGGGAAAGATGGAACTGCCCATGGTCTTACCTTTAGGACCTTAGGGAAGTCTGCAGGCATCTCTGTGGGATGGCTCAGAGATCTTCCTCATCAGAGCTGGAGGTCGAGTGATTAGCTCTGTGTGTGATTTGGATAAAGGGGTTTATGTCACTGGCTTCAAATGTGGGACAGATTTCTTGGTGGTTTTCTTAGAGACAGAAATCACATAATCCACCTTCATTGCAGGGCTGTCATTTCCAGTGTCTAGTGCGCTCTGCAGTCAGGATAAGAAGGGAACCTGACCTTTCTTGAAATAGAAGAGCCTCAGGATGTGGAGAGGGCAATTGACACTGGAGCAGAGTTAGATAACTAAGCTGCCTAAGACCCACTCCTGCCCAGCCTTCCTGGGGATGCTCGCACCCTCTGCCTGTCTCTCTCTCTGATTTCCTAGCCCCTTAGCATAGCATCCAGGTTTATGCAAACTCCATCAAAGAGGGATCCCAGCCTGTTGGTCAAGATCCCTAGCTAGACAGTGGTCACTGGAGAGCATCAATATCTCTCTTCCACAAGCCTTCTTCCCTGTATCCCAGAAGTTCCCTTTCTCTGAGTCGAGCCATCATCAGTGGTTCTCAGACGTCAGAATGCCAGTGACTATTTAAGTCATTCAGGTTTTGTGCCAGCATGCTCCATCCACCAGTTCTCATTGCAGAGGTGTTTGTGACCCAGGAGAATGAACTCACTCACTTCTATTTTCTTTCTTTTGTCTTTTACAGAACCCTGAAAGAGCAGCACCTTGAGTGGGGATAAATATGGGCCAATATCTCAGAAATAAAAAAAGAGACTATTATAAAGGAGCCCTTTTCTCCCCACCCCCCACCCCAGGATGTTGTTTAAGACTTAAAGAGTTTATCAATGATGTGTGTTGTTTCCTTTTGGATGGTTCCTTTGGATAAAGGTGTTGATTGTAAAATTATCCATCAAATTATATGCAGCTGTGAAAGCCTCCAAACGTAAAAAAATGTGGCTGTTGGTCTAAATGGGAGTATCTGAGCTCTCCTTGGATCACCTATGATGCTGTGTGAACATGACTTTTTATTTACACATGTGGTGGGGACTTCCCTGGTGGTCCAGTGGTTAAGAATTCACCTGCCAGTTCAGGGGACACAGGTTCAATCCCTGGTCTGGGAAGATCCCACATGCCGCAGAGCAACTACTGAACCTGTCTCCTAGAGCCTGTGCTCTGCAACAGGAGAAGCCACCACAATGAGAAGCCGCACACCACAGCTAGACAAAGCCAGAGGGCACCAACGAAGACCCAGTGCAGCCAAAAATAATAAATTAGAAAAAATTCACATAGTCTGTCTTTCATGGTGTAGCCCAACACAGCAAAGAATCACCAACTTGCTTTTGATATAATATCCAGAAACAGTCTCATTTAAGAGAAGCACAAGCTGGAATCAAGATTGCCAGGAGAAATATAAGTAATCTCAGACACGCAGATGACATCACCCTTATGGCAGAAAGTGAAGAGGAACTAAAGAGCCTCTTGATGAAAGTGAAAGAGGAGAGTGAAAAAGTTGGCTTAAAGCTCAACATTCAGAAAACAAAGATCATGGCATCTGGTCCCATCACTTCATGGGAAATAGATGGGGAAAACAGTGGAAACAGTGGACTTTATTTTTGGGGGCTCCAAAATGACTGCAGATGGTGACTGCAGCCATGAAATTAAAAGACACTTGCTCCTTGGAAGAAAAGCTACAACAAACCTAGACAGCATTTTAAAAAGCAGACACTGGGATGACCCAGAGGGATGGTATGGGAAGGGAGGAGGGTGGGGGGTTCAGGATGGGGAACACGTGTACACCCATGGCAGATTCATGTTGATGTATGGTAAAACCAATACAATATTGTAAAGTAATTAGCCTCCAATTAAAATAAATGAATTTATATTAAAAGAAAAAAGCAGAGACATTACTTTGCCAACAAAGGTCCCTCTAGTGAAAGATATGGCTTTTCCAGTAGTCATGTATGAATGTGAGAGTTGGACTATAAAGAAAGCTGAGTGCTGAGGAACTGATGCTTTTGAACTGTGGTGTTGGAGAAGACTCTTGAGAGTCCCTTGGAAAGCAAGGAGATCAAGCCAGGCAGTGCTCAAGGAAATCAGTCTTGAATATTCATTGGAAGGACTGATGCTGAAGCTGAAAGTCCAATACTTTGGCCACCTGATGCAAAGAGCTGACTCTTTGGAAAAGAACCTGATGCTGGGAAAGATTGAGCACAGGAGGAGAAGGGAATGACAGAGGATGAGATTGTTGGATGGCATCACCAACTCAGTGGGCATGAGTTTGGGTAAACTCCTGGAGTTGGTGATGGACAGGGAGGCCTGGCATGCTGTGGTCCATGGGGTCGCAAAGAGTCGGACATGACTGAGTGACTGAACTGAACTCAAGAGAGCTAGAGGATACGGGGGTCCAGAAGAGCAAGTGGGGCTTCTGAGCAAAAGCCCCCAGCATGTCTCTCTGCCCCGCTAATCTTTTGACTTTGCCTTCTCCTCAGAGGTCACACTGGCCACTGAGCCTTTTGGAAACTATGTGGAGTCTGTTTGAACATGACACCTTTTGGGTTTTATGGTGGTTTAGTTTCAGATAACTACTCTGAAGGCCACCCTTCCACATGATCCCAGGGAAAGTATAAAACACTTAAGAGTCTGGGTAGTAAAGTAGCAGAAAGAGAAGTTAGCCACGCATCAGGTTGCCCTGAAAGGACTTTAAAACAATTAAAAAAAATTTTTTTTTGCCCTCACCGAGTAGCATGTGGAATCTTAGCTCCCTAACCAGAGATCAAACTTGTACCCTCACATTGGAAGTGTGGCATCTTCACCCCGGGACTGCAAAGGAAGACCGCCCCCTGCCGCTCCCCCAGAGAAATTTGGTTTCACAATCCCCCTGCCTTGCTTGGTGAAGAACTTTCAACAGAATGAATGAATAACTGAAAGTCAGGTTTAGAGTTACTTGCAAAGGTATCCATGGAATTTTATAAGGATCTGAATACCAAGAGGAGGCTGGGGTTTGAACACGAGTTATCAGTTTAATGTGAAAAAACAGTTCTAACTCCAGGTCAGTAAATACCTTAATCACATTGTCAGAGGCCTATACATCAAAGTCTGAAACGTTCTTGGCATAAAAAGCTTGCATGTTTTATTTTGTTCTAATTGAAGTTTATTACTGGTAGCTTTGGTTCAGTAGCTTCACCATGCAATGGAGGCCTCAGTCCTGAAGCCCTTGGAAGGAAACCGTGTTGCTGGTTGGGGAGCAGGCCGAGGAAGTGGGCCCTCTCAGCTGCCTCCCGGGGCTGGCCAAGTGGCTTCCTGACCTCTCAGCGAGGTGTTGACAAGCCTGGCCACCGGAGAGCACACGTGGGGCTGTTTACCACAGTGATATGGGTGGAGGAGATGTGAGGGAAGGCTGGCACCCCGACTCGGGCAGCTTCGCACCCAAGGCCTGGCCGCCGTCCCTGGATGGATCCTCAGACCGTGATATAGCTGACAGCTGGTTGTGCTTTCAGAACTGGAAGGCAGACTGATGGTGAGAGCCAGAACCGTGTGCATAGAGCTCTACAACAAGCCTCAGAGCTCCAAATAAGCTGCCCTTCTGCCTCTTCCTGGATTTTCTGGAAGCATCAAGACCTGCAAATATAATTGCCATATCTTACAAATTACCTAATGACAACAACAGCAAAAATAAACCCGTGGGATTCCATCAAAGGCTTCTGCACAGCAAAGGAAACCATCAATGCAATGAAACAGACACCTGTGGCATGGGAGGAAATATATTTGCAAATCATATATCTGATGAGGGGATAGTATCCAAAATATATAAAGAACACATGTGACTCAATAGCACAAAGCCAAGTAATCCAACTTAAAAAGTGGATCTGAATAGATGTCTTTCTAAGGAAGACATACAGATGGCCCACGTGAAAAGATGCTCAAGATCACTAAGCATCAGGGAAATACAAATATAAATAAAAATGAGATAATACCTCATATCCATTAAAATAGCTAGTATCAAAATGACAAGAAATAACAAGTGCTGGTGAGGATGTGGAGAAAAGGGAACTCTTGTGTAGGGGATGTATGTAGCCATTATGAGAAACGGTATGGAGAGTCCTCAGAAACTTAAAAATAGAACTATCATGTGATCTCGGTATCCCATTTCTGGGTAGTTATCTGCGGGAAAGGAAAGCCCTAACTTGAAAAGATACCCACACCCCCACATTTATAGCAGCACTGTTTACAGTAGCCAAGACATGGAAACAAGCTAAATGTTCATTGCTGGATGGATGTGTAAAGAAGATGTGGTGTACACACACACATACACGGATATGTTTCAGCCACAAAAAGGAAATCCTGCCATTCAAGACAACATGGATGGCCCTTGAGGACATTATGCTAAGTGAAATAATTCAGATAAAGATATATACCAAATGATGCACTTATATGTGGATTCTTAAAACAGACGAACGAACATTACAACACCAAAACTCACAGGGATCAGATTGTTGTTTGCCAGAGGTGGGGTATGCGGATGGACAAAACTGGTGAAAAGTTTCACAAGGTACAAACTACTAGTTTTTTAAAGAAAGAAAAACACTGCCTATCATATCATAAAAGCTTTCCAGACCTCTGGAGCTGGGTCTTCCTGAAATTTCCTAGAGGTGCCTGACTCGCAGGTCACATTATGTTTCTGCCTGGGAATTTAGGCAAACAATGTAGTGTTCTTATTTCTGATTCTCGGCTCTCTTACCCTTTTACCTTTCTCAAAAGAAAATTCATTTCATTATGCTTGACATATATACTTACCATGTATAAAGCAGACAGCTAGTGGGAAACTGCTGTATATAGTGCAGGGAGCTCAGCTTGGTGTTCTGTGAAGACCTAGGCGGGTGGGATGGGGGGAGGAGGGAGGTTCAGGAGGAAGGAGATGTATGTGTGTACATATAGCTGATTGACTTTGTTGTACAGCAGAAACTAATACAGCATTGTAAAGCAACTATACCCCAATAAGTTAAAAAAGAAAATACATTAAATCAATAAACCCATTTGTTTCCATGACCTATTTAGTGAAAATGAAAGTAAAAGTCACTCAGTTGTGTCTGACTCTTTGTGACCCCGTGGATTACACAGTCCATGGTATTCTCTCGGCCAGAACACTGGAGTGGGTAACCTTTCCCCTGGGTTGGGGATTTTCCCAACTCAGGGATCGAATCCAGGTCTCCCACATTGCAGGCAGATTCTTTAGCAGCTGAGCCACAAGGGAAGCCCAAGAATACTGGCGTAGGTAGCCTATCCCTTCTCCAGCAGATCTTCCTGACCCAGGAATTGAACCGGGGTCTCCTGCATCGCAGGCAGATTCTTTACCAACTGAGCTCTCAGGGAAGCCCTATGACCTATCTGCTGTGTAGCAAATAGTCTGGCCATTTAGTAGTTGAAGACAATACTTGGTTATTCTCTTTCACAGTCCTTTGGGTGGGCTGGGTGTTTCTCCTGGGTCTCTACTACAGTTGTGGTCATGTGGCCACTGGGGCGAGTGGTCCAGCCTCATAAGAGACTTTGCAGAGTGGGATGCTCCAGATGGCTTCACTTGGACACATGGCCTCTCTCGTCTTATAGGAAGGCATGGGTTTCAAGAGGCAGAAAACCCAAGTTTTCAGGGCATTTAGAGGCTGTGCCCAGAATCAAGTATTGAATATTCCCACGGTATTCTAATGCTCAGGGCAAGTCCTAGAGCTTGCCCAGATTCAGGGCGTTGGAGAAATAGCATGCTTGCTGATGGGCAAGTGCCGAGGTTTTTGCAGAAGATGGTGTGTGTGAGGGAGGGTGTGCCAAGACCATCTGTGGAGAAGTACCATCTGCCACTCCACTCCTCATCATGTTCAGTGTATGAGAGCTGACAAAGTACATGCATAATCATTTGCTTAAGTCAATCATCCCCAAATTTGTCTCTGTAAAGACAGGATTGGGAAGCCAGCACACAGTCCTTTAGCAAATATGATATGCAGTGTCCAACTTGCAAATTACAAAATGGGTGATCCTTTTCACGAAAATGGATTTTTTTTTTTACTCCATGAGGAAGATCAGTTACAGGATTCCTTCAAGAATCAAGATCTTCTAAAACTTTTCACTGTCAGTTATGAGATGTAGTTATGAGAGTGGGTTTTGGATGAAGATGGCTGGGTTTGTAACTCAGTTCTGCTGCTAAGGAGCCAAGAGAACTTGAGGGATATACTTAACCCCTCCATGCCTCAGTTTTCTCAAGTCATGTTTGGGTGTGAGATTTAGACCATAAAGAAGGCTGAGTGCCAAAGAATTGATGCTTTTGAATTGTGGTGCTAGAGAAGACTCTTTAGAGTCCCTTGAGTAGCAGGGAGATCAAACCAGTCCATCTTAAAGAAAATCAACTCTGAATATTCATTGGAAGGACTGATGCTAAAGCTGAAGCTCTAATACTTTGGCCACCTAATATGAAAAGCCAACTCATTGGAAAAGACCCTGCTGCTGGGGAAGATTGAAGGCAGAAGGAGAAGGGAGCAGCAGAGGATGAGATGGTTGAATAGCATCACTGACTTGATGGACATGAGTTTGGGCAAGCTCCGGGAGATGGTGAAGGACAGAGAAGCCTGATGTGCTGCAGTCCATGGGGTTGCAAAGAATTGGACACGACTTAGCAGCTGAACAACAACAAAATGATGAGTTGTTCTTACCTCCCAGGGACCTTTGTGAACATTCGTGACTGTTGATGCAGGTAACTTGCCTGCTCTATTGTGATCACTTTTTATCTTAGCAGGTATTACTCTTGTGATGATTCGATGAATAGAAATTCTCTCAACAGGCCATGATGTGGATTAACACCTTCCTCTACTCAACAGCGTGTCGCACTGTGCACTTGGCTCAGCCCCTCTGTTAGGTCAGCTGCACAGGGAGTGCCCACACAGAGCGGAGGAAGGAAGGAAGGAAGGAAGGTGGGAGGAAAAATGAGGAAATGGCCAGTACGAAAATAAAAATGGTTGTAGTGGAAATTGTTGCCGTACTCTTCATCAAAGCAGGTATCTCTGGACCTGAAAAAAAAAAAAAGGAAAGGTTGGCGATGTCTTAGCCTTTTGCTCTGGTATCTTCTGCTGGCTGCTGCAGATCCTGTCTGACCCTCGTTCAGGCTCTGGAAGGTTCATCTGTGTGGACCATATCACGAAGGCTGGCCAGCTCTCTGCTTCTGCCTGGCCTCCCCTGGTGGGAGCCCTGGGGAAGTGGGGGAAAGGGGGTTTGTACCCCAAGAGGTCTCCATGAGCCAGCTGCAACTTTCCTTCCACCCAAGGCCTCAACGCCATCAGGGACCCCCACATAACCCTTCTGTGGGGGTGGTGGGGTGGGTTCTTGGACTGGGAAATGCTCCCTCCTGCCAGGACAGCAGGCCTGGGGACAGTAGCTGAGCCGGCTGTGACTGGCCCTGACTCTGAACTCTGCCTTGCGTTTCCCTCCCCAGCTTCTCAGGTGGGTGTCACTGCTACCCCAGTACCCCAGGTGGTTGTTGTTTAGTCTTTAAGTCGTGTCCGACTCTTTTGTGACCCCAGAGCCTGTAGCTCACCAGTCTCCTCTGTCTATGGGATTCTCCAGGCAAGAAAACTGAAGTGGGTTCCTGTTTCATTCTCCAGGGGGTCTTCCTGACCCAGAGATCGAACCTGGGTCTCCTGCATTGCAGGCAGATTCTTTACCACTGAGCTGCCAGCGAAGCCTGTATGTGGGTAGTCATCTGTTATCTGTCATCACATGAAGCTCACGTGAAGTCACATGAAACACTCGGGGTGAAGCAGATCACGTGACCAGAAATATGACTGTGCGTTGATCAGACCCGACTCCTGGCCGCTTAGTCATCGCACTTCACCGGCCCCTGATGGGGCTGGAACCAGGGGCCTGGACTGGCAGCCTGAAGCCCAGTGTCCAGCCACCAGTGGCTCTTGAGAAAGAAATCATCGCTGTTAAGGGTTCGCAGCAATTCCCTTAGAAATCGGGAGCAGTTGTGTTATACATCCAGCTCTCAAAGCTGAAAGATTCTTATTTTCCATTCTGAAGTCTTTGCTGGGCACCAGACAGCTGGTTTATGTAATGAAAGGCACCCCTGTGTGCTGTGAATTAGTTTTGATAAAATCTGTAAACTGTTTTACCCTGGACAGTCCTCATAAATGGGGTCTAAGATACATTTAATTTCAGGCATATAAACATGCAATAGCTGTTTACTTTCTGGCTCATACACACACATCCTACTTGTCTTTCTGGCAGAATCCTCAACTTCAGTGTCTGTTACTACCAGGGTTTAATGTGCTTTTGGGAAAGAGGGCTGTTCTGACTCAGACCGATTTCCCTCTTCCTTTCATCATTTTCATATCTCTGGGGAGCTTTTGGTAGCAAGAACTTGGCAATTCTTTGTGCAGGAGAAATACAGGCTTTAGAGCAGGTCACTGTTGTTGCTCAGTTGCTCAGTTGTGCCTGACTCTTTGCAACCCCATGGACTGCAGCACACCAGGCTCCTCTGTCCGTCTCTATCTCCCAGAGTTTGTTCAAATTCATATCCATTGAGTCGGGGATGCTGTCTAACCATCTCATCCGCTGCTGCCCTGATGCTGGGAACTATTGAAGGCAAAAGGAGAAGAGGGCGGCATAGTGTGAGAGGATAACAGGTCATATTTCAACAGGTCATATTTTGGATGAGATGTGTGGCTTATTAATGAGGAAAAAATTGCTCCTTTTCATTACTTTTTGATTTGATAGCTCAAAGAGGTTCCCAGTTGTTTAAAATGCCCCATAATTCTTGAAAATATAATTACTGCAAACATTGGAATAATTATTCTTCATGATATAATCCAAATAATATAATTTTTGCTCTGGATTCAATTATTTCACATCTATAGGACTTATTTCCCTAACGTAACGTATCATACCTTTGTCCTGCCTCTGTGGATTCCTGCTTAAAGAAAAGAGATACTGTTTCTCTATCTGGTGTTCAGGGAATGTTGACATCTCTGAAAACCTTGCCAAACTCGCCTCATGCTGTTTCCACTTCGCCCTAGGGAGGGCTGAGCCGAGACAGTACCTGGAAGCCAGTGGAGGGGCATTTGTGGTTGTCCCAGCGGCCGTGGGTGCCCCGCGCGTTTCGGTTCCTAGAGTCAGCACAGCCATTGTCATCTAGTGATGGCCTCCCTTGAAGCGTCCTTTCCTCTTCCGGTTCAGAATCCGGGTCTTCCTCAAGACCCAGCTCAAGACTGGGCTCTCAGGGAACACGTTTATATTCATCTTACCTGTTTCTAAACTTCTGTCATCCTTGCTGACTCTGCCAGTCGTTTCATCTGTTAGGTTAAGCAAACTTGCCAAAGTTTTCTTCCAAAGGGCCAGTTGGCAAATGCTTTACATTTTGGGGATCACCTGATCTCTATCACGACTGCTTGGTTCTGCTGTTGAAGCATAAAAGCAGCCATTTTGCAGCAGCAAAGGAGTGGGCCTGGCTGGGTTTCAATAAAACTGTATTTATACAAACAGGCTGCATTTCAGTAAAACCATACAGACAGGCTGTGGTTCAGATCTGATCCATGGGCTGCAATTTTTTATCCCTGGCTTAAACCACTTTTTTATAAGTTTGAGCCATTGGCTTCCCCAGTGGCTCAGACGGTTAAGAATCTGCCTGCAGTGTGGGAGACTTGAGTTCGATCCCTAGGTTGGGAAGATCCCTTGGAGAAGGAAATGGCAACCCGCTCCAGTATTCTTGCCTGGGAAATCCCATGGACAGAGGAGCCTGGTGGGCTACAATCCATGGGGTTGAAAAGAGTTGGATATGACTTAACGACTAACACTTAAACCATATGAAATAGCAATTTTTGTAGTTCAAAAAAGGTCAACTATTGGCAATTTCATAGGAGTCCAGCTAATATATTGTATACTTGGTTGTAAATCTCATTATCATTTGAATGTCTCATTTCTACTCCAAATACATCTGGTTCTTTCTCAGCCTCCTGGGTTTTTTCTTTTTTTTTAGTCTCCGTGGTGTCCAAGTCAAAGCCTGAACTATTTTGGTCATGCAACAAGTACATATTTAGTTCATGACTGATATGCAGAAGCCTAAATTCAAAATGCCTTCACTGGAAGAAAATTGATAACTTATTAGATATTCTTTTGGTTACCCTTAAATTTTTTGTTTATAATTGCTTTAGTAGTGGTTGAAATTTGTTAAGCCTTTATGCTATGATCAAAGGGATTTTCATAATTGTTGTTACTATCTCTTTATTTTCTAGTGTGACCAAACCACGCCTGATGGCTTACAACATGAGAAATCCATTCTCTCACAGATTTGGGGCTGGAAGTCTGAGATCAGATATCAGCAGGCTTGGTTCCTTCTGAGGCTTCAATGGATAATCTGGCTCATGCATCCTTCCTAGCTTCCTGGGCGTGGTTGCTTGCAGTCCTTGCTGTGTCTCAGCTGGTAGACCCATTTCCCTAAGCCCTTCCTCAGTCGTCACGTGGCGTTCACCCTGTGTGTATTCCACTGTCTCTTATGAGGACACCAGTGGTGGAATTAGGGCCCAGCCTCATCCAGAAAGATCTCATTTTTAAAAATAACTTAATTTTTTTATTGGAGTATAGTTGCTTTACAATGTTGTGTTAGTTTTTGCTGTCCAGCAAAATGAATTGTCTGTATGTTTATATATATCCTATTTCTTTTTTAAATTTCCTTTCCATGTAGGTTGCCAAAGAGCACTGAATAGAGTTCCTTGTGCTAGACAGTAAGTTCTCATTATTTATCAATTTTATGTGTTTGTGCATGCTAAGTTGCTTCAGTTCAGTTCAGTTCAGTCCAGTCTCTCAGTCGTGTCCGACTCTTTGCGACCTCATGAATTGCAGCACACTAGGCCTTCCTGTCCATCACCAACTCTCAGAGTTCAGCCAAACTCAGGTCCATTGAGTCGGTGATGCCATCCAGCCATCTCATCCTCTGTTGTTGCCTTCTCTTCCTGCTCCCAATCCCTCACAGCATCAGGGTCTTTTCTAATGAATCAACTCTTCGCATCAGGTGGCCAAATTATTGGCGTTTCAGCTTCAGCATCAGTCCTTCCAATGAACACCCAGTACTGATCTCCTTTAGGAGGGACTGGTTGGATCTCCTTGCAGTCCAAGGGACTCTCAAGAGTCTTCTCCAACACCACAGTTCAAAAGCATCAATTCTTTGGGGCTCAGCTTTCTTTCTAGTCCAATTCTCACATCCATACATGACCACAGGAAAAACCATAGCCTTGACTAGACAGACCTTTGTTGGCAAAGTAATGTCTCTGCTTTTTAATATGCTGTCTAGGTTGGTCATAACTTTCCTTCCAAGGAGTAAGTGTCTTTTAATTTCATGGCTGCAGTCACCATCTGCAGTGATTTTGGGGCCCAGAAAAATAAAGTCTGACACTGTGTCCATTGTTTTCCCATCTATTTCCCATGAAGTGATGGGACCAGATGCCATAATATTAGTTTTCTGAATGTTGAGCTTTAAGCCAACTTTTTCACTCTCCACTTTCACTTTCATCAAGAGGCTTTTGAGTTCCTCTTCACTTTCTGCCATAAGGGTGGTGTCATCTGCATATCTGAGGTTATTGATATTTCTCCTGGAAATCTTGATTCCAGCTTGTGCTTCTTCCAGCCCAGCGTTTCTCATGATGTACTCTGCATATAAGTTAAATAGGCAGGGTGACAATATACAGCCTTGACATACTCCTTTTCCTATTTGGAACCAGTCTGTTGTTCCTTGTCCAGTTCTAACTGTTGCTTCCTGACCTGCATATAGGTTTCTCAAGAGGCAGATCAGGTGGTCTGGTATTCCCATCTCTTTCAGAATTTTCCACAGTGTATTGTGATCCACACAGTCAAAGGCTTTGGCATAGTCAATAAAGCAGAAATAGATGTTTTTCTGGAACTCTCTTGCTTTTTCCATGATCCAGCGGATGTTGGCAATTTGATCTCTGGTTCCTCTGCCTTTTCTAAACTTGAACATCAGGAAGTTCACAGTTCACGTATTGCTGAAGCCTGGCTTGGAGAATTTTGAGCATTACTTTACTAGCGTGTGAGATGAGTACAATGGTGCGGTAGTTTAAGCATTCTTTGGCATTGCCTTTCTTTGAGATTGGAGTGAAAACTGACCTTTTCCAGTCCTGTGGCCACTGCTGAGTTTTCCAAATTTGCAGACATACTGAGTGCAGCACTTTCACAGCATCATCTTTCAGGGGCTTCCCTCGTGGCTCAGATGGTAAAGAATCTGCCTGCAATGTGAGAGACCTGGGTT
The DNA here is from genome assembly GCF_003369695.1 of Bos indicus x Bos taurus. NCBI lineage: Eukaryota > Metazoa > Chordata > Mammalia > Artiodactyla > Bovidae > Bos > Bos indicus x Bos taurus. The sequence continues at coordinate 63,391,798 of NC_040095.1, forward strand.
CGATCTCTGGGTCAGGAAGATCCCCTGGAGAAGGTAATGACTACCCACACCAGTATTCTTGCCTGGAGAATTCCATAAACAGAGGCTACAGTCCATGGGATCACTAAGAGTTGGACATGACTGAGCGACTAAGTTGCTTCAGTCGTGTCCAATTCTTTGTGATCCTATGGACTGTAGCCCACTAGGCTCCTCTGTTCATGGGATTAGCTAAGCAAGAATACTGGAGTGGGTTGCCATGCCCTCCTCCAGAGGATCTGCCTGACCTAGGGATCAGACGCACATCTCTTATGTCCTGTGTGTTGGCGGCAAGTTCTTTACCACTAGAGCCACCTGGGATGCCCCTCTGTATTTTGTACATGGTATCAGTAGTGTGTGTATGTCAATCCCAGTCTCCCAGCTCATCCCACCTTCCCTTTCCTGCTTGGTATCCATATGTTTGTTCTCTTCATCTGTATCTTTATTTCTGCTTGGCAACTAAGATCATCTGTATCAATCTTTCTGGATTCCATATTATATGTGTTAATATATGATACTTGTTTTTCTCTGGAAAGACCTCATCTTAATGTAACTGTCTACATCTGCAGACACCTTATTTCTGTATCACATGCCATTTGGAAGCTCTTTGGAGACATGAACGTGGAGGGGCAGTATTCCACTCTCCACCCCAGGATGCCCTCTGTGAGGGAGTGATGTAGGGTTCCTGGTGGTGGAGATGACACCCTGATGGCATCCTGATGTTTGCACTGCCTCAGGTTAACAGAGAATTTTCTGGCTCTTGGGATGGTCCTGAGTTACCCGCCTTGAGCCGCAAATGGAGAGTTCTGTTTTTGAGCACTTAATGAACATTTGCCAATTTTAACTTGTCTGAGAGCTACTTCTTCCAGATCAACTGCTTACAAAAGAGAGAAATCATGCAGGAGACAATTGTGATGCCATAATGATGATTGATAATTGATAATTTGCTGCTGAGACACTGACTCACATCACCTTCCCTTTGGTCCCTCTTTATATCTTTTTATGTTTTTGTGTGATAATATGGAGGTACTAATGGTTTTGATTTCTTAGCTTTTATAAACTATATGTACTATATAGAGTGGTTACAGTTACAACTGAGATTTGAGAAGTATGCTGTGAAATTTTCTCACTTTATCAATGTTTACAGTTCCTGAAATTTCTATGGGAGCCATCAGCATGATTAGGTTTCTCATTACAGAAATTTAAAGCACTTTCTACTAAGGGAGGTGATGATATAAGAGCTCACTGCTCTAATGGGACCACGATAAGATAGGACTCTGGAGATAGAGACAATATTTAAACATTTTAAAAAACCCACCATTGCCAGTGTGCCACATTTAGTTCTCCTCAAATCTCATTGTCCTTTGTGGAGGCTCAGTTTGATCGTTACATAGTTCACTTATGTATGTGTCAGCTTTGATTTTATTTTTCTCTTGACTGGAAGAGTTAGTTCCTGTTTTCTATAAATAAAGGACAGATTTCTTCCGCTTCTTCTTGTTGTTCAGTTGCTAAGTTGAGTCCTGCTCTTTGTGACCTCATGGACTGCAGCACCCCAGGCTTCCTTGTCCTTCACTATCTCCCAGAGTTTGCTCAAATCTTGTCCATTGAGTTGGTGACGCCATCCAACCTTCTCATCCTCTGTGGTCCCCTTCTCTTTATACCCTCAAACTTTCTCAGCCTCAGGGTCTTTTCCAATGAGTTGGCTCTTCGCATCAGGTGGCCAAAGTATTGGAGCTTCAACTTCAGCATCAGTCCTACTAATAAATATTCAGTGTTGATATTCTTTAGGATTGACTGGTTTGACCTCCTTGCAGTCCAAGGGACTCTCAAAAGTCTTCTCCAGCACCACAGTTTGAAAGCATCAGTTCCTTGGCATTCAGCCTCCTTTATGGTCCAACTCTCACATCTGTACATGACTATTGGAAAAACCATAGCTTTGACCATATGGACCTTTGTTGACAAAGTGATGTCTTTGCTTTTTAATACACTGTCTAGGTTCATCATAGCTTTCCTTCCAAGGAGCAAATGGTTTTTAATTCATGTGTGCAGTCACCACCTGGGGTGATTTTGGAGCCCAAGAAAATAAAGTCTGTCATTGCTTCTACCTTTCCCCCTTCTATTTGCCATGAAGAGATGGGACTGGTTGCCATGGTCTTAGTTTTTTGAATGTTGAGTTTTAAGCCAGCTTTTTCACTCTCCTCTTTCATCTTCATCAAGAGGTTCTTTATTTCCTTTTCACTATCTGCTGTTAGAGTGCTATCATCTGCATGTCTGAGGTTGTTGATATTTCTCCTGGCAATCTTGATTCCAGCTTGTAATTCATCCAGCCTGGCATTTCACATGATGTACTCTGCATATAAGTTAAATAAACAGAGTGACAATATATACCCTGGTCATATTCCTTTACCAATTTTGAGCTGTTCAGTTTTGCAAACCAGTCAGTAAGGTTCTAGCTGTCACTTCTTGACCTGAATACAGGTTTCTCAGGAGGCAGGTATGGTGGTGTGGTATTCCCATCTTTTCAAGCACTTTTCAGTTTGTTGTGATCCACACAATCAAAGGCTTTCATCTAGTCAATGAAGCAGAAGTAGTTTTGTTTTTTTGGAATTCCCTTGCTTTCTCTATGATCATCAAAATGTTGGAAGAATGGATCTTCTTTAGATTAGCTTCTAATAGATTTTAAATACTCTTTTATTAGCTGTATAAATCAAATCACCTTGTCATTTACTAATTGCTTTATTTTGTAAAACTGCTTTTATCTTTATTTTACTTAAACTCAAAATATGCATGTGCATATTAGTTTGAAAAAGAAAATTATTACTTTCAATCCATTGTTTAAATAGTGTTAAAAGCAGCTGCATGGTCCTGACTACATAAAAGACTGTGTGAATTCAATTTCAGTGGAAAGCCGATTTGATCAACAACTGTGATCAAGTTTCACAACTAAAATGTACAAGAGAGGCTAAATTATGTTAAGGCTGGTGTTGGAGACCAAATCTAAGAGATTTCACTTTCTCCTAAATATTAATTTCATAGTTATGCTAATCCTCAGAGGCTTAGCTTTTCAGGTTAAAATTGCTCATTTTGGAAGCCCAGAAACGAAAACCATTCAGGAGAGTGAAGCATCACCCCTTTATTCCGCCTTGGCCCCTGTCCTTTCCTCGTTTTCTCTCATACACATCAGCTGGCTACTGCTTAGGCGTGGGATCCTTTAGTACGTTAGCCTGATCTTGCTGTACTCCCTGCAAGTTGTCAGCACCCTTGACTGATCAGTGGACGCAGGCGCTCTGTCTGGCTGTGAGGGTGACAGAGGAGGATGAGGTGAGGTCTCTGAGAAGGTGTAGTCCAGGCAGATCGGGGCCTCTTATACGTAGGAGCTGCCTTGAGCCCATGCTCTGGACCCTAGAGAAGGTGCAGGAAGGACTTGGAGACAGGTCTGACAACAGCACTATTTGAACTTTACCTCTGACCTATGTGAATATCAAGCAGACATTCCTACTGGTGACCTCCTCCTTCAAAGACGCCAGCCCCCCTCCCTGGAGTTATGACAACCATGGAAACATCAGAGGCACCCTGTGGATACATTAGGGAGGCACTGACAGACATTCTTGGTGCAGGGGAGCTTGGAGCCCAGAGAAGGCAAGAAAGTACTTGAGTTGAAGAGTGTTCTCGAAAGACCTCAAGGACTCTTAAGAGGAAAAGAGGTTTTCCTTGTCATTTGTGCCCCAGAGGAAAGAAGTAGGGCCAATGGCGGAGAAATAAGTTAATAATTTAGAATCATAAAGGAACATTTGGCATTGGCTGGCTTGGAGAGTTCAAACAGATTTGATAAACCATTCAGCAAGAACATGCAGAGAGGTGTTAAGTCCTGAGCAATCTGCTCCAAAGTTGGTACAGATCTGTCATTTTTGTTTCAGTTCGTTTCCAGAATCATGATTTCTAGACAGAGAGCCTCTGTATATTTTTTAACAAAATAAACTTTTAAATACATTTTTAGGATCATTTTAGATGTACAGAAGAGTGACAAGATAGTATAGAGTTTCCCTGTACTGTCTAACATTAGAATGTGACATTGGTCACCAGGAAAAAAACAGCTCTGATGCATTACTGGATTATTATTACCTAAAGCCGGTACTCTACTCCAACTTCCTCAATTTTCCCCTAAATTGCTTTCTCCTGGGGTCATGTTCCAGAATCCCATCCAGGATCCCGCATTTTCTAGTTATTTGTCATGTCTTCTTAGATTCTCTGTGGCTGTGACAGTTTCCCAGACTTGTCTGTGTTTGTGATCACCTTGACAGCTTTGAGTAGTACTGGTCAGGTAGTTTGTAGACTGTCTCTCAGTTTGGGTTTGTCTGATTTTTTTACTTTCTTCTTTTCTGGGCTACACTGCAGTTTGGGTTTTGAGGGGAGGACCACAGTGGTGACATGTCATCCTTGTGAGTACCAAGGGTCCGGCCATCAGCAGGACTTGTCACTCATGATGTTGACCTTGAGGACCTTGCCGAGATGGTATAAAATATGGGGTAATATATAAATCCAGAGGATCTGGAGGGGCCCAGGGCCCTGAGTGAGCTCTGTCCTGTGGTCCACTTCCTGCTCTCATGTCCTGGACACTTGTGTCTGTCCTTCCCTTTGTGCTCGTCCTGTCTTCTCATGTCAGAGGCCGTCTCAGCATCCCTTCTCAGGCACCTGCTCCCGTCTCAGCCACTTGCCCCCCACCATGCTCCTGTTACCTCCACGAGGCTCATCACCACCAGCATCCTGCGTGGGCTGTATGTCTGCCTGGTGGATGTCTCCTCCCTGGAGGGCAGGCCCTGGAGGCTCATCACCACCAGCATCCTGCGTGGGCTGCATGTCTGCCTGGTGGATGTCTCCTCCCTGGAGGGCAGGCCCTGGGGGCTCATCACCACCAGCATCCTGCGTGGGCTGCATGTCTGCCTGGTGGATGTCTCCTCCCTGGAGGGCAGGCCCTGGAGGGTGAAGGGTGTGCTTCCTTCACTGTACCCTCGGCCCCTGTGACAGTGTCTGGCACATAGTAGGTGCTCAAAAAATATGGGAAGAGTAAACAAGCAAATGAACAGATGATTTGTCAAAAGAACGGTCATAACCTTTAGCTCACACTCCTGTACACCTAAGGTTACAGTTTGGGGTGAATAAAGCCTGAAACGTGGCCATGGTGATGGCCCTTCTCAGGTACCACTGGTAGGGATCACTTGGCTTTTTGCTGCCCACTTTTCTCACCAATGTATATTCTGAGCAGTGTGGGCTTCAGTGATCCTCTTTTTCTCCAGTGCTTTTCTCCATGTAGGTCTGAACTTTGGCTACTGCATGTGTTGTGGCAATATTTGCAGAAGCACACAGTCTAGGAGTATTGAAATGGGCTTCAATCAAGGAAATGCATCAGAATCGATCAGAAACATACACTAACGCAGAAGGAAGAGGGTAATGTAATTGATATGGTCGATCCTGGAATAAACGATGCTTTAGCATGTAATTATCACGTGATAGGAGGCACTGAAGTGCAATCCTATTTACATGTGCATGTGCTCAGTCATAGAGAAGGCAATGGCACCCCACTCCAGTACTCTTGCCTGGAAAATCCCATGGGTGGAGGAGCCTGGTGGGCTGCCATCTATGGGGTCGCACAGAGTCGGACACGACTGAAGCGACTTAGCAGCAGCAGCAGCAGTGCTCAGTCATGTACTTCTCTTTGAGACCCCATGCACTGTAGCCCGCCAGATTCCTCTGTCCATGGGATTCTCCAGGCAAGGATACTGGAGTGGGTTGCCATTTCCTACTCCAGGGGATCTTCCTGACCCAGGGATCGGTCTCCTGCATTGGCAGGCAGATTCTTTACTACTGCGCCACCTGGGAAGCCGACAGCCCTGTTTTCAGGCCAGAAAAACCAGCCCATGGTGGTCTCATCATGGTATTAGCTGTCTTAGGGCTCTGCTGGTTTCAGCACTTATTTGTGTGGATTTTACGATAGTTTGCTGTTTTGGCTTCAGTACATGCACGGTGATTGGAAACCTATCTAAGGCATTTTTCCTCCCACTAAGGCATAGAGCGCTCAGTAACCAGCCTCTCAAAGGCTTCTTTCAGTGTTAATTATGTGGTTAGAGAAAACAAATGAGCAAATTAGAGAATTAGCACCGAATTAAAAGGACGCTAGGATGGCCACAGCAGCTAGTTCAGGTTGCTTTCCCGTTTGGGTGGTGGAAAGCTTTTTCTCACTTTGTGAGTTGAACCCTGAGTTGAACAATGGAAAGTTCAGGGTATTGTTCTATTTTCATGCCACGTAAAAAACAGCTTTAAATTAAAGTTTTTTTTGGCACAATCCATCAAAAGCATTCTAGGCACATAGTAGAATCAAATATTTAATTTTTAAATGTTTTAGAGCTCTTTTTAGATTTCAGTTGAAAATGGGGCACATCACAGCCAAGCAGGCTTTGCAAACCATGTTAGTGTTTATTTGCACACTCTGCCTGTAGGTAATAACACAGTGGTGATTAGCAAAGGCGTGTTTTGCTGAGAAAGGAGGAAAATCAAACACAAACACACAAAAGGAGGCACAAACTCACATAAACATTCTCAGGAGGATGGAACTCAATATCATATTGACATCTTTATAGTATGCCACAGTTCATTCATTGAGCCCAGACAGTGGGAATTCAGAGAGCAGGTGCCCAAAGTCTGCCTTCATTTATCCAGCCCCCAAAATAGTTTCTGCTCTGATGTGGAATGAAAACAGTAAGTGAAGGATAAGCATGTCATTCTGGTCCGTAAATGCATCCTTGAGACCCTTGTTTACAATTTTTTAAAACTCCTTTCAGTTGGGATTCATCCTTTTCTCATTTTCTTAGTGGAGTGGCCATTTTCTCCTGGTGAGGATCCGTCAGGCATCAGGCGGTTCACACATTGATTTGAAAAGGGAGAAGGTAATATCTGATCTGAAAGTGAGGAAGAAAGTGCATCAGACAGATAAATGGGAGGATCTATAGAAATCCACAGGGGACCCGCTTATGGAGGTGGAGTTGGATGGATGGGTATCTCCAGGCAGTAGGTAAGTTGACGTTAACATTGAAATGTTCCTTCTTCATTATTGCTGTGTAAATAATGTGTAATTTTAGACTGATCCTTCCATAGGACATCTATAGAGGACCAATTTAGTAAACATATAATGGGCCGGATCCTTGTGATCATTTTTCTTCCTCAGGTGTAGATTAGACACATTAGAAGTTACCGTAATTTCTTAAATCTTGAAAATTGGTGAGATGTCATGCTACTTACGTTTAACAGTTAATTCACCTTCAAAACAATATACCTTTCACCTAAAGAATGAGCGAGCTGAATCAGGTAAGGGCCCATTTTAATCTTTAGAATCCATGGAAATCTAGATTTAAACTGAGTCACAGTGGCTCAGAAAGTAAAGAATCTGCCTGTAATGCAGGAGACCCAGGTTCGTTCCCTGGGTTGGGAGGATCCCCTGGAGGAGGGCATGGCAACTCACTCTAGTATTCTTGTTGGGAAATTCCATGGACAGAGAAGCCTGGCAGGCTACAGGCCATAGGGTCACACAGAGTCAAACACAACTGCAGCGACTTAGCCCTGCATGCATGCACACCTAAATAACCCAAGTGTAAAAATACGTAATTCAACAATTCCACAGCAAACCAAACAACCTGTGAAAGTGCTTAAGTAAAACATTTGTGTGACTGTCTTCTGTATGTTGGCCTATCTGGGGAAAATATCCGTGGATTTGCCCACAGTTAATTTTTTGTGAAAGAAATAGAGTTGCTCTGCCTTTTGTAAATTGCAAGTCATTTTGAAGTTTTTGTCTGGTTGCCATAGTTACGGCTGGTGTTTCTCTTTCATGGGATGATGCAAATCATCGCTTGGCTTGACCTCTCTCACCTGTTGTTACCATAAACCCTGACCAGAAAGGGAAAAACTCCTTTGTGTCAGTTTGCTTGCTTTTTGTGTGTTTTGAGCCCGCAAATGTGAGTTGCCGTGCTAACAGGCAATCAGATGGGAGGCAGTCAGTGAGTCAACTCCTTGGTAAGCTGCAGTCCCTCGATTTATTGGTGATAATATTTTCTTCATAATGAGCTGGGAGATAACCTTTGTAAACTTTAATGATGCACAAAAACTGACTGTTTCACTGAATAACTATATTAAAACTCATCCTGTTAGCCAAGGAATTCCAAGACATTGCTGGGCTAGCTTCATTAACTAGAGAAATTAATTACAGACAAAAGTTTAAAAAAGTAAACTGCACGTGACATTATTTGGTCTAGATTGCACTCCTGGTATTTATTCCACTGCTTCACCTTCTCAAAGTTACATACAGAGTGTCTGGGGATTACGTAAAAATGCAGACCCCGGTCCAGAGTTTCGGGATGGGCCTGGGATGATGCATTTCTCACAAGCTCCGGGATAATACTGATGCCACCGGTATTGAGCCCTCAGTCTCAGGAGCCATAATTATGCTATGTCAGTCTCCAGAGCCCTGAAAAGCCTCCCAGTAAATTCTTTTTCCTCCACCACAGACATTTAGTGAACAGACCAGGCAAAATTGTCACTGAATCTCACTGTTCTTTATTTAAGAAAAAAATGTGATTATCCACAGGCATCACACAATTTGTTTTTCCATTGGTGTTTGGTTATTTGAAATGTGACAACACTGATAGATTCTTCTCCCCATCTGTCTAGCTAGACCTTGGAGGTTTTACTTTTTTGTGCTTGATTATTTTTTTTAATTGTACTATGCCCCCAAAGCCCAAAGTCATGGATATTCCTGTTTTAATGTCATTGAAAAGTAAGCAAATAATCAGGAGCTGACATGACTGACCTTTTTCTCTATTTCCTTATAAAGAAGCTGATGTGGGAATAATAGCAGGCTTTGCTAAGACTGCGGGCTTCTTCTCAGGTCAGTGGTACTTGTGTTGTTCCCATGGGGATATCATGCAGATTTCAGAGTCTAGTGGGGGGTGTGTTCCTTCATCGAGGGTGTCTGTGGATCCGAGCCCCACAGTGCCTTGCAGGGTGTCCCCTGTAATCCACGAGGTACCATTCCAGCGTGGCCCCAGACTGCCTGGTCACTGCTTCTCCAGGTGAGTGGCCAGGGCAGCTAGACCTGCTCCTCAACAGCTGGAGTGTCAAGGGCTTCCCCACTGTGGGCTCCAGGATGCTTTGATGAGGCAGCATCTTTGGGACCAGTCGGTCAACCATTCAGTACATGGAAGATGGTACACTACATCCTGCTTTTTCCCACTGGGTTTTCTTTTTGTCGGGGGAAGACTCTTTGGTTCACACAAAAGTGAAGGCAGTTTTCTGAATTTTTGAAATGTGCATCATGTGGACTATAAGCTGTGTGACTGAGTGTGGGGGAAGATCACTGTGAAAGCCTTTAGACACTGTGGGCAGGAGGGATCTGTTTCTCTAAAGATTCTAAGCAGGTCCTCCCTCTCTCAAGCGGTGCTCCCGAATCCTCACCCATGGAGAACATTCGGGTCTCCTGCCATTAACAAGATAACTCCTGCTCTTCATAAGTGACCCATTAGGCACGTGGTGTGTGTATGCATGCATGTGAGCATGTGTGTATCTCTGTGTATGGTATGCATTTGCACATATATGTGAATTTGCATGTCCATGTGAGTGTATGAGTGCATTTATGCTGCATGAGTGTGTATCTGTGTATCTCTGTTTACAGATATGAGCATATGTATGTATATCTTTGTGTGTGCATGCATGTTTATGTGGTATGTACAATTATTTATGTATGCATGCGGTGTATGTTTTTGTGTGGTGTGTGCATCTGTGTGTATTTGGTGTATTTATGAGTATATGTGTGTACATATGTGTGGTATCTCTGTGTGTCTGTGTGTGTGTATTAATGTGTGTGTCTGGGTGGTGTGTGCATGTGTGTAGGTGTGTGAGTGGGGTGCATGTATGTCTGTGTGTATGAGTGTGTGTGTGTGTGTGATATGTATGTCGTGTGGAGTGTGTATATGTGTATGTGCTGTGTGTTTGTGTCTGTGTGTGAACTTGTGCCTCCTCACAGGCAGGGCTGGAGTTGAGTCCAGCAGGGCCCTCTCTTCAGTGCCTTGCATGATACTTTATACTCAGTAGGTGTATGGAATATTTCTTTGGCTAAATTGAATTGAATGCATAAGTACTGTCTGATGCAATAAAAAGTGATTGTTTTCAGACTGAATTCACAAATCTTCAACAACTCTGGTTAAGAAAGGAGCAAGTGAATTAATAAGAGAGCAGTTTCCTGTCACTGGTTTGTCTATGAGACATCACTCTGCATCTGATGGAGTGATGTCTGAATATTTAGTTATTTATTTTGGATCTCAAATATCCCATGATCATATTCGGATGATTATATTTTTCTCTTATATCCCATAATGGTAATGTTTTTGGGCAGTGGATTTATCGATTACCTAACAGCACAAGCTAATGTTAAATTAATACACCTTTATTTTTTTAACATAAGGCATAGCAATTACTGAATAGGGCCATTTTCTAAATGGGTTTTGACTGCTATTATAAGCATATGATTTGAATATGGGAGCAAAACATTTTGAGGAATCTGACTTGAACTTTCCACATCTGCCAGAATGAAGGAAGCATAGATCCTATCCTGTAATCTTTCTCCAAGAGTTTCATAATATACAGGGTTTGCTGCTGCTGCTGCTAAGTCACTTCAGTTGTGTCCGACTCTGTGCGACCCCAGAGACGGCAGGCCACCAGGCTCCCCCGTCCCTGGGATTCTCCAGGCAAGAACACTGGAGTGGGTTGCCATTTCCTTCTCCAATGCATGAAAGTGAAAAGTGAAAGGGAAGTCGCTCAGTCGTGTCTGACTCTTAGCGACCCCATGGACTGCAGCCCACCAGGCTCCTCCATCCATGGGATTTTCCAGGCAAGAGTACTGGAGTGGGGTGCCATTGCCTTCTCCGATACAGGGTTTAAGTTGGAGTAGAAATGAAACTAATCAAGATTCCAAAAAGCTGATTATTCTGAAGGAATCTTAAGAAGGCATGTATTCATTTGGGAAGATGATTAGGAAATAATTTGGAGGGGAACATTTCATGCAAAGATGGGCTCAATAAAGACAGAAATGGTATGGACCTAACAGAAGCAGAAGATACTAAGAAGAGGTGGCAAGAATACACAGAAGAACTGTACAAAAAAGATCTTCACAACCCAGATAATCATGAAGGTGTGATCACTTCCACTCACCTAGAGCTGGACATCCTGGAATGTGAAGTCAGGTGGGCCTTAGGAAGCATCACTACGAACAAAGCTAGTGGAGGTGATGGAATTCCAGTTGATCTATTTCAAATTCTAAAAGATGATGCTGCGAAACTTCTGCACTCAATATGTCAGCAAATTTGGAAAACTCAGCAGTGGCCACAGGACTGGAAAATGTCAGTTTTCATTCCAATCCAAAAGAAAGGCAATGACAAAGAATGCTCAAACTACTGCACAAATGCACTCATCTCATATGCTAATTCTCAAAATTCTCCAAGCCAGACTTCAGCAATATGTGAACTGTGAACTTCCACATGTTCAAGCTGGTTTTAGAAAAGGCAGAGGAACCAGAGATCAAATTGCCAACATCTGCTGGATCGTCGAAAAAGCAAGAGAGTTCCAGAAAAACATCTGTTTCTGCTTTATTGACTATGCCAAAGCCTTTGACTGTGTGGATCACAATAAACTGTGGAAAATTCTGAAAGAGATGGGAATACCAGACCACCTGACCTGCCTCTTGAGAAACCTGTATACAGGTCAGGAAGCAACAGTTAGAACTGGACATGGAACAACAGACTGGTTCCAAATAGGAAAAGGAGTACATCAAGGCTGTATACTGTCACCCTGCTTATTTTACTTATATGCAGAGTACAGCATGAGAAACACTGGGCTGGAGGAAGCACAAGCTGGAATCAAGATTGCCGGGAGAAATATCAATAACCTCAGACATGCAGATGACACCACCCTTATGGCAGAAAGTGAAGAAGAACTAAAGAGCTTCTTGATTAAAGTGAAAGAGGAGAGTGGAAAAGTTGGCTTAAAGCTCAACATTCAGAAAATGAAGATCATGGCATCTGGTCCCATCACTTCATGGCAAATAGATGGGGAAACAGTGGACACAGTGGCTGACTTTATTTATCTGGGTTTCAAAATCACTGTGGATGGTGATTGCAGCCATGAAATTAAAAGACGCTTACTCCTTGGAAGGAAAGTTATGACCAACCTAGATAGCATATTGAAAAGCAGAGACATTATTTTGCCAACAAAGGTCTGTCTAGTCAAGGCTATGGTTTTTCCAGTGGTTATGTATGGATGTGAGAGTTGGACTATAAAGAAAGCTCCACATAGAAGAATTGATGCTTTTGAACTGTGGTGTTGGAGAAGACTCTTGAGAGTCCCTTGGACTGCAAGGAGATCCAACCAGTCCATTCTAAAGGAGATCAGTCCTGGGTGTTATTTGGAAGGATTGATGCTAAAGCTGAAACTCCAATACTTTGGCCACCTCATGCGAAGAGCTGATTCATTAGAAAAGACCCTGATGCTGGGAGGGATTGGGGGCAGGAGGAGAAGGGGATGACAGAGGATGAGGTGGGTGGATGGCATTACTGACACAATAGACATGAGTTTGGGTGGACTCTGGGAGTTGGCGATGGACAGGGAGGCCAGGCATGCTGCGGTTCATGGGGTCTCAAAGAGTCAGACACGACTGAGCAACTGAACTGAACTGAACTGAATGTAACCCCAGGAATCTTCATAAAGGGGAAGTGGATGGATCTTTGCTACATGGGGAGAGGAGAGGAGGATGTGAAGTTGGAGCATAGAGAGATTTGAAGATGCTTTGCTATTGCTTTAAAGATGGAAGGGGCGACCGGTGCCAAGCTAGAGTGCAGCTCTAGAAGCTGGAAAAGACAAGGAAGAACTGCTGTCTATAGCCTTGATCGTGGCCTTGCCGAGGTCTTGGTTTCACCCCAGGGAAACCCATTTCAGATGTGTGACTGCCAGAAGTGCTAGGGAATAAATTCACATTGTTTTAAGCCACCAAGTTTATCATGATTTTTTCCATAGGAAATTAATATGTCATTTCACTATCTAATTAGGAAGCATTTCTGGCTCAGATGGTAAAGCGTCTGCTTACAATGCGGGAGACCTGGGGTTTGATCCCTGGGTCAGGAAGATTCTCTGGAGAAGGAAATGGCAACCCACTCCAGTACTCTTGCCTGGAAAATCCCATGAATGGAGGAGCATGGTAGGCTACATTTCATGGGGTTGCAAAGAGTTGGATACAACTGAGTAATTTCACTTTTGTCCAAGGGCACTGAGTTTTTGGAAGATAAAATTAATATTCCAATTATAATGATCCTATGTGAAACCATAGTAGGTATAGTGATTGGAATAAGGGGAGAATGAAAGCGCAAAAATTCAGAAGGTGACTCTGGGGTGTAGATTGGGAAAGCTTTGGATGCAGACAGAATGGGTGATTCTTCCGTTTCTTGGCATTTGACGGCGCAGCTGTGTGCTGGGCCACGTGATGGCACAGCTCCGCGCTTCGTCTTGTGCAAGGGGCTGCTCTGCCACACTCGCGCAATCAGAGACGGTGAATTCTGCTGAGCGTGTGAGGCCCCTTTCTTCCCGTTCTTTCCCCTCTTCTTCTCTCTCTGCTCCCTTCAGACACATGTGTTGCCAGTGGCCAATATTTCCCTGGAAGACTACTTATTGATTAACACATTTTAAGAAGAAAAAAAATTTTTAAGTACTTTGATGAAACCCAGAGGATTTGATACCTGGTGGCTCAGATGGTAAAGTATCTGCTTATAATGTGGGAGACCCAGGTTCAATCCCTGGGTCAGGAAGATCCTCTGGAGAAGGATATGGCAACCCACTCCAGTACTCTTGCCGAAAATCCCAAGAACAGAGGAGCCTGGTAGGCTACAGTCCATGGGGTTGCAAAGAGTCGGACATGACTGAGTGACTAAACTTTCAAACTTTGGATGAGATGCAGAGAGATGGTTCCCTCTGGATTATTTTTCCCCCCATAAGGATAGTCAAGTTCTCCAGCTTAATCACATTATAGGAATGAATCAGTAATGTCCTTAAATTTTACCAAAATACACCTTAACCCCACATACCTGTGATATTTTTTTTTAAGTTCTTCAGATCCATAATTTATTCTCCTAAAATATTCTAGTGGGAGAATTCACATTGACAACCCATAACACACTTTCTTCCTCACTTTGCATATTTTTCTTTTGCATCTTGTTTTGATGAAATAAGGCAGACAGTTTTTCCTCCTTGGACTTGGCTTCGTTTTGCTTTCCGTTTTCATTAACGCTTCTCTTGCTTTGGCACACGGCACTATTTGGTTGATGGCACTCTAGGAAAAATGCTTAATTACTGAAAAACTTTGACTGCAATTCAGGAAGAACATGCAGGGCAGCATATTTGTTCAGGTTAAGTTTATGTGATTTTTCAAAAATAGATAAGAAATAATCTGCTGCTAAGCCAAATGGGCACTTTCATTGAAAGCATTTGGTTGTGAGCAGAGCAGAGAGAGATGGGATCTAACACATGAATTTAAAATACCTTAAATGGAGAAGCAAGATGCATTGCTGTGCTCCTGCTGGCAGCAGACCAGGTTCTTCTTGAGGTCTGTCCCTGGTGCCAGAATACGGTCCACAGCAGCAGAATTGAACATGAGGGTCGAGGTCTAAATCCACTCTCTGTGCATGGAGATTGCTCAGTTACTATGAACACTTAATTTTGAAAGTGAAAGAAAATAAGTCTTGATTCTGAGTTAGAAGACCAGGATTTCTACTGGCCTTCATCACTGCCTACCCACATATCTCTAGATGAGTCCCTTCAAGGCAAGAACCTCTGTTTCTTCATTTGCAAAATAGCAGTATGCATTGTCTGGGAGATATTGAAGGGCAGGGAAGCCTGGTGTGCTTCAACTCATGGGGTGACAGAGTCGGGCACAACTTAGCCACTGAACCACAAAAATATGCCCCTTGCTTCCTACTCCAGATTCTTGGGAATGTCTACAGGCTGCTAAATGTAAACACTTTGTACAGGAGACCTAAGAGTCATGGGTTCAATCACAGGGTGGGGAAGATCCCCTGGAGAAGGGAATGGCAACCCACTCCAGTTATTCTTGCCTGGGGAAATCCCATGGACAGAGGAGCCTGGCAGGCTACAGTCCATGAGTTTGCAAAGATTTGGACATGACTGAAGCAACTTAATACAAAACCTTTGTGAAAGGTAATTTTATGTATTAATAAAAAGAAATGTCATGATGAAGGCGTTTTGAACACGGCTGAAGTAAGAAGGCAGGTCAACTCTGTGTGTACACTTGGGGTGAAAGTGTTAACAATTGAGTCTGCTCCCATGCCGTGAAGCAACAGAGGTGGATCTAGGCTATTTCAGCTCTGCTCTCTTCTGGGTCTGACAGTTGTGACTTCTAACCATTGATGTCAGGAGCCTAATACTGATGAATACTCCCCTGCCTTCATTCATGCCCATACTCATATAAAGGATGCCTCTTGTTTCCCCACTGTTCATCCCTGGCTAAGAGGGAGATGTTTGTGCAAGAAGAACAGAGGGGTGAGATGTCACACTTTGAGGATGGTACTATTTACATTTATGTTATTATTTATCTTAATTTCCCTTTAAATCATTTTTTCCTGGTCTCTACACAGTAATTCAGCTTTGTTTTTAGACTGTATTTTGGGCCTACATACCAAACAACTCAGGCTGGAGCATTTGCAGGTTGGAGGGTCTTTTGAGAGAGTTGGTGCCTTTGATTTCTTCCATCAGGGTGATCGTCTCCAGTGTATCAGAGGTACTTTTTCTTGTATTCACAGAATCTGGGATGAAATTCAGAGAGTTTTCAATGTTGGAGGGTTTTCATTCTTGTGGTTGCCTCCTGAATTATCTAGATGAAAACATTAGACTCTGTTGTAAAAAGGATGTATCTCCTTGACTTAGTGTCAACTGAGAATAGGACAGGGTCTAATTCTGTATCACCACCAATAATGTAGTTTGAGGAACTTCATTCTGTCTCTGTGTTCATGGCATCTCTTTGACGAGATGCACTCTTGCCTAGCTGTGGAAGGACTGTGTTGCATGGTGGGAAATTCAGCTATAAAGTTCATCACCCCAAGAGTTGAGTAATCTATTATAATTACTCATTGTACATGAATTCCATAAGGGTTTGGATGAGCTCATGAATTAAAAAGCTAGTAGTGGCTCCTGAGAGTATTCAGAATATTTCTTTTTTTTTTTCTCATAAACTTTCCTTTCAGAATATTTCTAACCCTGCAGATTGATACCAAGAAAGGCAGGACTTGATACTCATGGCCACAGAATGAGCAATGAAACTTGAATGACTTAACAAGAACTTCTAATTGTGTGTTTGTTGGAATTGGCATTCTAGTTTGAATGGATCAGGATTCTGTTCATTGCAGCAGTTTTTATTTGTTTTTTTGTTTGTGTAATGATTGTCACCAAAAATATTTTCCAAACTTGTTTAACTCAGTTCCTTGGATTGCTGAGATTATACTTTAAAATGTTTCTTTTCTGAAGGAATGGAAAGAGAATCTTAGGTTGAAATTCTTGTTGGGAGGTAAATGGAAAGAGTTCTATTATATACCAATACATATAGAATATTGTTAACTTTGCATTAACTTGGGAAAAGGGTCCAAAATATAAGGTTTTTAAAGAACCTACGGTTTTACTTATTTCAGCCATTAACTGTAAATAGAACAGGATTAACAAAGGATACCTTAAAAATTATCCTTTCACCCAGAGAAGAGGCTTCTTTGCTAACTAAAAATAGTACTATTTTGTGATGATGTATAAATGAGCTCTTACAAAAAACTTGAAAAATCCAGATTATGAAACCTGTTATTTACCTCCCATAGTTTGTGCTTACTAATTTAGGAATAAAACATCACCTTTGAATCATACATAATTACCGTCTTATAGGTTAAAATTTGTCAAATATCAGAGATTTTATGTGATCAGGTTCACTTTAATTCTCCCAACCAAGTAACAAACATTTATTATGTTATTACCACCCACCAGAGTACTGGCAGCCTGTAAGTCCTTGGGGGAACCCTTTGTTGAAAGAATAAACGAGATAGTAAATGAATGGAAGCCTGAATGTGTGAGTCTGTATGAGTTTGGGACTCAGCATTGTGCCAGGAACCATGGGGCTAAAGTGGCATGTCTTCCAGTCTTAGGACTTTTTCTTTCATTTCTGGCTTTTAATTCCAGGTGCCATGAAGTTACTTTTTCCTGTCACCCTGGCCTATCACAGAGGGTCCTTCTGTGGACATCTTTCCTGAAATATCCAATGACCATCCCCATGAGAAATCCACCGCTTCTTCTCTACATTTTTTCCCCCTTCCTCATTTGTATCACTATTTGAAACCATATACTTTAGCTTATATATTGGTTTTCTCTTGTTTTTTTCCAGTAAGGTCCATGATTGAATGCACCTGGTCTTACTAAGTAATATATCTCCAGTTCCCAGAAAAGTGAGTGGTAAATGATGGATACTCAGTAAATAGATAGCAGTATTAAAAAGTAGAAACATCACTTTGCTAACAGAGATTCATCTAGTCCAAGCTATGATTTTTCCAGTAGTCATGTACAGATGTGAGAGTTAGACCATAAAGAAGGCTGATAGTCGAAGAATTGATGCTTTCAAATTGTGGTGCTGGAGAAGACTCTTGAGAATCCCTTGGACTGCAAGGAGATCAAAGCAGTCAATCCTAAAGGAAATCAGCCCTGGGATTTCTTTGGAAGGACTGATGCTGAAGCTGAAGCTCTGATACTTTTGCCACCTGATGCAAAGGAATGATTCACTGGAAAAGATCCTGATGCTGGGAAAGATTGAAGGCAGGAGGAGAAGGGGACAGCAGAGGATGAGATGGTTGGATGGCATCATGATCCAACCATGTCATGTCATGACTCAGTGGAATGAATTTGAGCAAACTCTAGGAGATAGAGGAGGACAGAGGAGCCTGGTGTGCTGCAGTCCATGGGGTCACAGACTTGGACATGACTTAGTGACTAAACAATGAAAATAACAACTCACTATAAATATTTTGTAAGTGAAGGAAGGAATCATTTGAAGAGATACTATCTAGTGAGATGATCTGGTTTGCACATTTTTTCCCCCAGAAACTGAGCTTTAAGATGAGACTCTGAGACTTCTGCAGAATTTAGAATATTAGAATGATAACACCCCTGAGGATGGGCTGAGACCACAGTACTGTAGGGTACCTGGGGCTCTGGAGCCAATATCCTTTCATCCAGCATTTTGCTGTTGTTGTTGAGTGCCCACTAAGTGCCAGGCCATGATTACTTAGTGCATCTTGGACGGAAGGTAAAAGTGGGCTTCCCAAGCCCTGTCCCCACATTCTGTTTCTCATGTCCTCACCCCAGTCATCACCTGCCTCCTCCTTTTAGTAATACAGCTCTGGAGAGCGCTCGTGGGCTTCCCCTTGTGCCCAGTCTGGTGTGCACGTGCATGTGCTAAATCGCTTCAGTCCTGTCCGACTCTGTGATTCCACGGACTGTAGCCCTCCAGGCTCCTCTGTCCATGGGATTCTCTAAACATGAATATTGGAGTGGGTTGCCATGCCCTCCTCCAGGGGATCTTCCTGACCCGGGAATCGAACTGGCATCTCTTACATCTCCTGTGTTGGTAAGAGGGTTCTTTACCACTAGCGCCACCTGGGAAGCCCATTTACTCTGACACCTTGTGCTTGATCTGAATGGGTCAGTGTTGCAGCTTCCTTGGCCTCTCTTCTCTTTCAGAGGCACGGATTTCATTGTCAAGTGTTGTTTTTCCTGCTGGACCCATAAGGGTTCTGATAAGCATCCTCTAGGGTTGTCAGTAGGAGAAGGCGATGGCACCCCACTCCAGTACTCTTGCCTGGAAAATCCCATGGATGGAGGAGCCTGGTGGGCTGCAGTCCATGCGGTCGCAAAGAGTCGGACACGACTGAGGACTTCACTTTCACTTTTGACTTTTATGCATTAGAGAAGGAAATGGCAACCCACTCCAGTGTTCTTGCCTGGAGAATCCCAGGGACGGGGGAGCCTGGTGGGCTGCTGTCTATGGGGTTGCACAGAGTCGGACATGACTGAAGTGACTTAGCAGCAGCAGCAGCAGGGTTGCCAGTGAGACTTTGTCTTGAACTTCTATAATGTCCTTCATTATAATTCACTTTACATTTTCCTTACCTTTAGCCTCTTGCATTTTAAAAGCTACTGAGGGCACAGTAATGGACAAGACAGACAGGGCTCTGGAACCTCACAGAACTGCTATTGTGCCAAAGAGGATGGGAAGTTGCCAAGTAGCTGCATTGAAATGTAAGATGGATTATTGAAGGGAACATAGAGAAGGTTCCAGAGTGTTTAGCAGTGGAGGGGTGGCAGGGAAGGTCTGAAAAAGGAGGCTATTGTGTGGATACCTGTGGGAGGGAGAGGACCTAGGTGGAGCAGTGGGAGACAGAGGGAGCCACCTGTTAAGCTTCAGGGTGCAAGAAAGCTTGGAGCAGCTGAAGACCTGGAAGTGGTTGAGTCTGGCCAGCATGTGGCCCACAGGCAGTGGCGTGCATCTGTGAGATTCTCTAAGCCATCTGTTCTGCAGCATGGAGCATGGATTGGAGGAGGAGGAGACTGGAAGCAGGGAGCCTCTTTACTAGCTCATGTCCAATAAAATGATGGTGTTTATTAGAGAAGTTACAGTGCATGAGAGCGAAGTGGTCCATTTAGCTGGGATACAGGAGGCTCAGCGTGCAGGATTCGGTGACTGGTGGATGTGGTAAGAGGAGGGAACTTCATCATGGGAGATGACACTGGTTTCCTGCTTGATCCTGAGAAGAAGGGCTGCTCAATTCCAAGGTGAGCGACTAGGAAAGGTGTATCAGCTGTTCCTGTTGGTATGGCATGTGGGGAGTGTGGGGGGAAGAATTCCAGTCTTTGACTCTCAAGACTCCCCCGCTTGCAGAGTGACTCATGTCTCTCCAGTTGCTGTTAGAGCCTTATGACCATGTTCTTGATGTGATTCCCGTGCTGTCTTTCTCAAGTTTTCCTTTGTGCTGGAAGAATGGCTTTCCATGGTAGGCATGTCTAGAGTGGAAACTGGGTCCTGCCTGGGTCACTTTATGGAAATGATCACAGTCTGTTTCTTTTCCCCTAAGCCTGAATGAGAATTTATGTCATGGGCTTTTGAGGCACCATATTGCATCAAATGGGCTTCCCTGGTGGCTCAGATGATAAAGAATTCTGCCTGCAATGCAGGACACCCAGGTTCAGTCCCTGGGTTGGGAAGATCCCCTGGAGAAAGAAATGGCAGCCCACTCCAGTATTCTTGCCTGGAGATTTGCATGGACAGAGGAGCCTGGTGGGCTACAGTCCACGCGGTCGCAAAGAGTTGGACACGACTGAGTGACTAACATTGCATCAGATATGGAAGCCAGGGAATAAGGAAAGACCTCAGGAGTGCATCCTGAACAAAGTAATAAGCCTCTGTAACCACGTGTAAACTTATGTAGAAGGCGGGGAAAAGCAAGTTTGACAAGAGAGTCGATTTATTCTGAAGAAGGTGATTAAGGCATGTGTGGGAAACACACAGTGATGGCATCTAGATAAACCATCAGCAAGAAGTCCTACTGCGTCAGATGGCATTTTCTTTCCAAGACTGCTCACATTCCTTCTCTCCAAGGAACTAGTTAACATGTAATTCTGCCCCAGATATTCTGGGATGAATTTAACCTGAAAGTGACTTGCAGATAATGAAGACAAAGATCTGCAGGTCTGGGGCCATGGTAAAAACTCAACCTCTCCAAAGCATGTGCTCCTTTATTATGGCAATAAAACATAATTAGATCTAATTGTCATGGAGTGCAACCACGTAATTTCTATCAGTATTTCATTTCTGGTAAAGCGATACCTCTGCCACCTAACTAATTTCATCTTGTTTAACGAGAGTGGATGTTTTTCTATGAGGAATTGACACCCATTTCATTCTGTTATTGGTTGTAGCCAGCTTTTAACAAATACTCTGTAACTGGTTAATTTTAAAGGGTGTTTTGGCACAAGCTTGTGCTTCAGAGAAGTTGAGGTGGTGGGCTCCCTGTGAGAAATGTGGTGGTCTTGGGATGGCTTGTGGGTGGGAGGCAGGTCTTCAGGGTCATAGTGTGCTCTTGGGAGTTGAAGCTGGTTGTGTTCTGGGACCTCACCTCTGGGATCTGAGTTTCAGGTGGCCGTTGGCCTTGGCTTTTCAGCACTTTGTTGTGGTGGATTTCATCACCTTCTCACTATCTCTACTCACCGTCTTTGCTCTCAAGTTCATAGGGGGCTCAACAAAGCTGCACATGAATTCCCCACCCCCATCAGCTTCTTATCCCTTGTTCTGATGCTCCTGAAGACCCAGGGTCTGTCCTTTTGACCCTGCCCATGAGGATGCACTTCACTGTACATCACTATGGCTTCTTCCTTAAATAGGACCCTCCACAGTCTTGTTTCCAAAAACTGAACCTTATATAAGATTGTCTAATGATAGCTCTTTGCAGCCCAAACCAAAAGTTGAAAAAAAAAAAGGCCTTTTATATTGACATTAGGTTAAAAAATAATTTTAGAGTTAAGTGTCAGTTCTATTTAATGAACTTAGAACCTTCAGTATGTATGAATACATTTTATAGCAGTTAAACGGAGACATGAACAAACCAAGAAGTCAGATAATTTTACCAGCTCCTAAGCAATGGTTTGAAGTTAATATGTGTAACCTGCTAAGAGTGTCCCCATTACAGCTAATATAAAATTAAACTTTTACAACTAAATTGGCCCCTGTCTAATGCTGAATCAATCTTTAAATGATTCCAAAAGGAAGCCTGAATTATCTGGTTCCTTCTCTGCTTTCATCTGTCTGCAGCCGTCATGTAAATTATTCTGGGTGGATGTGTTAATTAATTGTACCTGAAAGATTCCCATGAGGTTGAGACCCACCTCCATAGCCCAAGGTGCCTTTGGGGGCATTAATTTCATCTGGCTCTGATCGTGGTGAATGTGGAGAAGAGCTGCTTGCATGACAGTTAATCTACCTGGATACATTTCTCACTGCTCACTTTGAGACTCTTCTTTTCACTGATCCCTGAAATTATAAACCTGGAAGTCAAAAACAATGGAGAAATAACATGCTCCCCACTTATGAGCCTGCACTGTGTCTTCTTGCTGCAGTTAGAAGAGAGATCACAGTCTTAGCTTTAGGAATCTGGTCTTCTCGGGGAAAGACGCCAGCGGAGATGTACTGGGTGCCATGGGCCATGGGCCAATGCTCTGCCTCCCTGGGTCTTCGGACCTCAAGGGCTGGGATCAGCTGGGCGTGGGCACTGACTTTCTGGCAGCTCTAACCTTCTGGAAGAGGGAGATTAAGCAGCTGTCCTCCCAGTGCTTCAGGGGAGTTAACAGACTACAGTAGGCTTAACTGCTTCCATCATGTCATTGGAAAGTTCTGACAACCTGTGGACCTGTCCCCAAGGAAAAGATGAGCCTGCCACCTTTTTTTACAGACCGTTTCTTGTTCCCCCAACAACGAAGCTGTATCTGAGATCTCCCACTAGTAATTAGCGAAAATCACTGATGAAGTGAGGCCATAATTTGAAAGTTTGAGTCATAGACATGTGAAATATAATTAAAAAATTCTACTAAATGGATTTCTTCATTGGGTAAACTAAGCCCAATTGGGCTGTCTGTTGAAATCAAGATGCTTGTGCCTTCCGTGAGCTATTAAGATGAGAGCTGGGTCCAGGAAAGGAGGAGGAAATTGGGCATCGCATCGATGCTGAGTCCCCTCCATGTGAAATTGCTCAGTCATTATTATAGTCATCCTTGATGTTTCTGGAACTCTTTTCCTCCAAGTTATTTCATATTTCTGCCAAGACAGAAGATATATAATGAAGCAAAATTAGGCTTTTAATTCTCCAGCATTCTGAATTTTGTTGCAATATTTGGTCAGGAGAAATAACTGGGTGGTGAATTTTGATTTCTATCAAAAATGCAGTTATTGGGATTCTGCAGATGGTTGGGCATCAGGCTGTTTGCTAGACCAAGCACAGGGGCCTTATGGAAACAGGGCAATATCTGAGCCTTTGGAGGAGGTGACAGACTGAGAAGTGAAGATAGGATGAAAAAAAAAGCCAGTCTCAGCCTTCAGTTGGCACCATGGCATAATCCCCTGATGTCATTGGTAGCAACATGGCATCTCAGCTCAGGACTCACCAATGACAGAGATTCCTGTGGCCTGGCCCTTGACCTGTTTTTATCCTTATTAGCTACTTTCTTTCTTGCACCCGTGATCATCCATATGCACACCCTTATCCCTGAGCTGCCAGGTGGTGTGCTGGCTCCTGCCTCCCTTCAGGAAGGGTTCTGCCCCAGTATCAGCTGCTCTGTGAAAAAGTTGGCTTAAAGCTCAACATTCAGAAAATGAAGATTGTGGCATCTGGTCCCATCACTTCATGGGAAATAGATGGGGAAACAGTGGAAACAGTGTCAGACTTTATTTTTTTGGGCTCCAAAATCACTGCAGATGGTGACTGCAGCCATGAAATTAAAAGACACTTACTCCTTGGAAGGAAAGTTATGACCAACCTAGATAGCATATTCAAAAGCAGAGACATTACTTTGCCAACAAAGGTTCGTCTAGTCAAGGCTTTGGTTTTTCCTGTGGTCATGTATGGATGTGAGTGTTGGACTGTGAAGAAAGCTGAGCGCCGAAGAATTGATGCTTTTGAACTGTGGTGTTGGAGAAGACTCTTGAGAGTCCCTTGGACTGCAAGGAGATCCAACCAGTCCATTCTAAAGGAGATCAGCCCTGGGATTTCTTTGGAAGGAATGATGCTAAAGCTGAAACTCCAGTACTTTGGCCACCTGATGCGAAGAGTTGACTCATTGGAAAAGACTCTGATGCTGGGAGGGATTGGGGGCAGGAGGAGAAGTGGACGACAGAGGATGAGATGGCTGGATGGCATCACTGACTTGATGGAAGCAAGTCTGGGTGAACTCCGGGAGTTGGTGATGGACAGGGAGGCCTGGTGTGCTGCGATTCATGGGGTTGCAAAGAGTTGGACACGACTGAGCAACTGAACTGAACTGAACTGGGGCAGCTCCACTGACCGCTCCATCTGTGGTTCTATCCAGCATCACTGTCTGTCCCTCCTCACATCCTGTCCTTTCTAGCACCTTTCATCACCCGCCATTGCATCATGTATCTATGGATGCAAAAGTTTATTCTCTGTCCCCTCGTGTGCATCCACCTTCTGTGAGAAAGGGGACTTTGTCCTGTTCCCTGTGCCTCTCTGGGGCTGGAAGACATTTCTGGAAAACAGTAGGTGCTCCAACATTTGTAAAATGAGGGAGGACTCTATTTGAAAGAATTCATATTTTTTTTAAATGGAAACTATAAAAATATGCATTTGCATTTTCTTGAATTAATAACATTAACATAGAGAAGATTTGCAATTCATAATGTAACCGGTTAACATCATTTAAGAGTCAGATGTGTGTGTACACACTCTCGCTCAGTCACTCAGTCCTGTCCAACTCTTCGTGACCCCATGAACTGTAGCTGCCAGGTTTCTGTATGCAGCAGGTGGTAACGAACCGCCTACCAATGCAGGAGACAGAAGAGACGCGGGTTCCTTCCTGGGTCGGGCAGATCCCCTGGAGCAGTGCATGGCAGCCCACTCCAGTATCCTTGCCTGGAGAATCCCATGGACAGAGGAGCCTGGTGGGCTACAGTCCACGAGGTCGCAAAGAGTCGGACACGACTGAGCACACACACACAGTCCTGCAGGTGGAAGGGATTATAAAAATGTTTTGAATACTCTCTTTCTTCCTCATCTCTTTTTGTTTGTTTAAACACTGGAGAGGCCAGAGGCTGTGCTTCCTGTACTGTCATCTCTATTCCAGGGATGCATGCATTCTCTGTACTGTCATTATTTGGACACATACAGTATGCAAAGCACGGTGCAAGATGATCAAGGAGACGTCCTCTCTGGAGGAAAACTACTCTGAGATCCTGGTTGAATCGGGGCTTAGGATTCCAGCATCCCTTTGGGAAAATGTCCAGGAAATCAGAGAATGAAGCAAGCTCTGTCCACTCCCCAGGCTCTCCTCCCTGTTCTCTCTCCTCCACATTCCCTCTGTATTTCATGACAGAGTCGCCTCTGTTGTCCCAGGCAGCTTGTCCCTGATGGCTGTGAGACTGAGCTTTTTCCTCTCCTTGAAGTTGGGGGCCACAGTGCTGGGGGCCTCCCGCCATGATCTGGGGCTCTGGTGTCGCTGGGAACGTGCCAGGTGACAAGCTCAGCACGTGTTTCCTGGCGCAGGAGGAGGCTGGCTGACCCTCGAGGAAGCCTGTGGAAACTCTGTAAGCTTGAGACGCAGGATGTATCGAGAACCGCTGGGAGGGAGTCCAGGCCAGCTCTCTGCTATTTCTGGCTTGAGGTTTGCTGTCCCTTCTGTCCGCCTGGATGTCATGTGGCTGTCTCAGGTCCTTCAATCATGTGAGCTCAGGAATGTGCAGACAGAGCCGGCATTCTTACTCTGGGCCAGCTGGTGCCTCTGACATGCATGTGTATGGATGAGAATGAATCCTCAGGTGTAAGCACTGGTTAGTCCCTGTTGCAGAGGGCTGGATGCCTCTGCTTTTATTTGCGTGAGTGCTCACTCAGTCCTGTCTGCCTTTTTGCAACTCCATTGATTCTAACTCTCCAGGCTCCTCTGTGCATGGGATCTCCCTGGCAAGAATACTGGAGTGGGCTGCCACTTCCTCCTCCAGGGGATCCTCCTGACCCAGGGATCAAATCCCAGTCTCTTGCATCTCATGCATTGGCAGGCAGATTCTTTACCACTGGTGTCACTTCTGCTTTTATGGAAGTGCCAGCTAGGTATGGAAATGTTTCCTGGTCTTCACGTTAACAGCTACAGAGCAATAAACTCTGCCCTCCAGGAAGAACCATCCGAGCTGCACCCAGAGACTTGCTCTTTCCCTCAGTTCTTAACTCAGACCCTTCGGATGCCTCTGCCATATTGCCATTGTTATTTTAAAAATGACATCGTTAAGAAATTTTTAATTGGCGCGTAGTCGATGTCCTGTATGTTATATGTGTATAATATATTGATTCATGCTTTTAAAGGCTACATTTCATTTATAGTCATAACACACTGGATCCGTTCCCTGTGTTGTGCAGTATCTTATACACAGTAGTTTGTAACTCTTCTAAGGGTAGAGAGTGAGTTTGCACAAAAGGCTCACAATCAGGTGTTTGTCTGTTTTAGTATCAGTGGTAGCTTTGATTGTTTTCAATATTGTCCTTATGCTATGAAAAAATGCACGTACCTGAGTTCCATCTTATGTATGGGAATTATTACAAAACCATCTACAAATTGAACAGGTTGCCTTTTCTATACCTAGACTCCAGAGCTTTTAAAGTTTCTCCTTTTGTAACAGTTTGCGAAATATTCAGCTGTGTGTTCCTGTAAACCTGACTTAGAGCAGATGAGCCAGCTAAAGTGAAAATGAAAGTGAAAGTCACTCAGTCCTATCCAACTCTTTGCGACCCCATGGACTATACAGTCCATGGACTTCTCCAGGCTAGAATACTGGAGTGGGTAGCCTTTCCCTTCTTCAGGGGATCTTTCCAATCCAGGGATCGAACCCAGGTTTCCTGCATTGTAGGCAGATTTTTTACCAGCTGCACCACCTGGGGAGCCCTACCATTTCCTGGAGAGCTCTTTTTTTTTTTTTTTGCCTATAAATGATCATTTATTAATCTTTTTGGAGGCCTGGGGAAGCTCTTTATAAACAGTTAGGTGCCTAGACTACACCCACACCAATTAAATCCAAGTCTCTGGGGGCCCTGGCAGCAGCATTTTAAAAAAATCTCCCCAGGTGATTCCAAAGCACAGCCCAAGTTGAGAACCACTGTGTAAACATATGTGGATTTTCATTTCTGTAGTGTATTGATTCCAGCAGGTTAGAGATTAAACTGTGTTAGCAACCCTTTTGACACAGTTATATGAAACTGCTAATGTATTTGTGAGTCAAGTGTATTTTAATTGGAGAAAAGCTGTCATAGAATATTGCTAATTAATTTTCTTCCATGGTCTTTGTATGACAGCATTAAAATATCAAGAAAATCATAGTAAGATATTTCAGCTTCACAGAGTGGCTATTAAATAAGTGTCTAGGTTTTTTTCATAAGGACAAGGATAGTTAATTTTTTCACTAGGGGATTAATTTAGCTTGATCTTTAATGAACAGTTTAGCTTCTGAAGATACTGATGAATTAGTCTTATGGAGTAAAGGCCCAGCTTAGAAGGGATGTGTTGGCAAGCTCCAAGAAGTCAGTGAGAGATGCATAAGGGAGAAACTAGATCTGGCAAGATTTCCCTCTTCTGAAACAGATAGCATGGATGGGGCCAGGCACAGACCACAGTCTGGAGTTACATAAGCAGGACTGCCTGAGTTAGCAAATATTTTAGTGTTAGTATATCCCAAGCGTTGCATGGGATCTATTGGGTTGACCAAAATGTTTGTTCAGGTTTTTCTGTCAGAACCTAGATTGCTGATCACCTATCTTTTACTCTAAAGACAATTGAAATATGCATATGTGCTTGTGTGAGTATGTGTGTGTATTCAGTTCAGTTCAGTTCAGTCGCTCAGTTGTGTCCGACTCTTTGCGACCCCATGAATCGCAGCACACCAGGCCTCCCTGTCCATCACCAACTCCCAGAGTTCACTCAGACTCATGTCCATCGAGTCAGTGATGCCATCCAGCCATCTCATCCTCTGTCATCCCCTTCTTCTTCTGCCCCCAATCCCTTCCAGCATCAGAGTCTTTTCCAATGAGTCAACTCTTCGCATGAGGTGGCCAAAGTACTGGAGTTTCAGCTTTAGCATCATTCCTTCCAAAGAAATCCCAGGGCTGATCTCCTTCAGAATGTGTATAAAAGACTATGTGTGTGTATAAAAGACTCTATTAAGTATATATACATTTTTTGTTGTTCAGTCATTCAGTCATGTCTGACTCTTTGCAACCCCATGGACTGCAGCACACCAGGCTTCCCTGTCCTTCACCATCTCCTGGAGCTTGCTCAAACTCATGTCCATTGAGTCAGTGATGCCCTCCAACCATCTCATCCTCTGTCACCCCATTCTGCCTTCAGTCTTTACCAGCATCAGGGTCTTTTCCAATGAATTGACTCTTCACATCAGGTGGCCAGAGTATTGCAGCTTCAGCTTCAGCATCAGTCCTTCCAATGAATACACACAGACACACATAAATATAGACATTCATTCATTCATTCAAGTGGTTTTCTGTTTGGAAACCTGAACGAACTTTTTGGCCAACCCAATAGTTATACTAACAAGACGTTGTTTGTTATTTACCTGAAATGCAAATTAAATTGGGTGTCCTGGATTTTCTCTGGCACTCCATCTTCACAGCATCTCTGTGTGGCATTTTTCCTCCATCCGCTTGGATGAGTACAATACAGTCCCGGAGGTGCAGGGATGATATCTGGACCAATTGGGAGAAAATGAGTGTTCTGAGTAGGGTAACAAGGCAAGCTTTGATTAGAATGCACACACACACGTCAAGTGCCAGCGTGAGTAAAACCTTTGAAAGGTCTGGAGTTTTGCCACACAGCTCTGCACGTGTGTCTTAGGCACAGACGTTTTCTTGTCACTGGGAAAGATGATCGCTTCTGAGGCCTCATGGGGATGACAGCTACCCACTGTCATGATGGGTATGTGGCGACTTTAAGAAGGATGGAGTCTGAAGCGTGTGTTGCGTTTAATAATGCATGATAATAAAACAAGACGGACTGGAGGATTAATCAAAACTTTGTCAACTGGTGCTGAATTGACTCAGTGATTTGCATCGGGCTCTGTGTGGTCGGCCTGTTGACAATAACTTACTCAAAAACAATGGCTTTGGAATTCCTCCTTAATTGCATATGTTGTGCTGTAGGGTGATACACAAGATATTAAAATATGAGTAACAGATGGATGCCGGTAATGGAGCTTCACATCGCATATATTTTCTCCTGATTGTTTTCTATTGACTTATATTCCTATTCCTGTAAAATAGAGCTTTTCTTTTTCAGGACAGCACTGATTTCACCCTTTTTTCCCCTTTCCTACACTTTCTGATCTCTGTTTCTTCTTGTCACCTTCCTGTGGGATAGAAGAGCCTCTGTACCCTGGATTTTGGAGTTTGGTTTTTGTTATTAGTGGGTAGAAGTTGATGATACATAACCAGGTTGAGATACTTGAGTGATTTTCATGTATTGATGACTGTGGTTTTGTTATTTATCTGCCATGGCTGTAGTTCCCTTATCCTTAGTGAGAACAGAAGATTAAAATACTGAAGAATTAAAGTGTCCATTTCTGGACTGTGAGAAAAGAAGTCAGTCCATTTTTTAGACAGCCTAATGTATATAAGGGTTTCCCAGGTGGCTCACTGGTAAAGAATCCACCTGCCAATATAGGAGCCAGAGGAGATGGGGGTTTGATCCTGGGGTCATGAAGATCCCCCGGGGGAAGAAATGGCAACCCTCTCCAGTAATACGTGCTTGGAAAATGCCATGGCCAGAGGAGCCTGGTGGGCTATAGTCCACAGGGTCACAAAAGAGTTGGACACAACTTAGTGGCTAAATAACAGCAACAATTGTACGTAAGGCGTTAACTAATATTCAGAGACAAAGCGGGTGTTTCTCTGACTTTAATAGCTTGCAGTTTAATGGGAGGAGAAGAAAACATATATCCAGATAATTAGATCAATGAGGCATTCTTCCTGTTCCATAGGCAAGCTTTCTTTGTGCCATTACTAATGGTGTAATTCCTGTGATTTTTGCAGTGCGTTCATTGCCAAATACATCCATTCCTTTTGGCATTTGTTGGCTTTTTTAAATATGGGAAAATTAACTCAGGTGGGGATAGAAAGAGAATAAAGAAGCCACCATAAACTAGTTGAGGCTTTTCCTTAAAATCGTTTTTTTGCTTGCTCCATAAAGGTTTGTCAGGCTTTAGGAGTAGTAATGCTTGGTATTCCTGTGAAGTCGCCTGGTGGTGGTGGGCACAGGTAGGGGGCATTGATGATCAATGCTCCCACCTTCCTGGGTCCACCAGGTGGCACCACAGAAACACCAGCATCCTTGCACCCTTGGGAGCCAGTGGGACCTTTCTGCGCTTGTACTTACACCCACTGCTTCGTGTTTACTCATTGGGTTGTGGTATTAGCATAATTGCTGCACACATATCTTGTCATTACGTTCCTTTAGCTTGCAGTAACTAATACATCTGTTTGATAGAGTGAATTCTGTGACTGTTAATCCTATACACAAAACAAATACAGAACAAAAACATAGGCAAACTGCACTACACCCAGCCCAGCTCCAACCATGCTAAACATCACCTTTTGTGTTATGTTTCAGTCTTGAGTCATAATGGCCCCAGGCACGATATGTTTCTTGGGTCAGAGTTGGTTCTTGTCATACTTGGATGGCATACCCGTGGGAATTGAGCAGCTACAGACAATGCCTGTTGAAGATTTTCTGATCTGAGGCTCATCTACTTTACATGCTACTTTGCTCCCTGGTGCCATATTGTGGGCTGAGAAACAGACACTGTGGACCCCTCCTCTCCCTAACGGCCCCACCTCCGAGACAAAATGCCTTTTGTGTTAGAATCCGCCCAGGAGTCTGAGCGGGTTGAAGAATAACCGCGACTCTGCCTTTTAAAACAATGTCATAGCTTCCAGAAATTTGTTTTACAGTTTTAAAATTTATTTCTGAACTAAAATTAAATACGGCAGAGTTCAGTGTAATTTTCTCCAAAGAGCTGGGTGGAGGGTGAACTGAAAGTTGTTTTCCTTTCTGGTGGCATTGCTGTATTTTAGACCTTGCATGTTTATTTATGATAATGATGCTCTCAGCTGGATTGTTGTAATTGTGCTGTGATTCTAGAAACTCTCTTTTGAATATAGGTAACAAACACATCTTTGAGGGCTTCCCTGGTGGCTCAGGTGTTAAAGAACCTGCCTGCAGTGCAGGAGACCCAGATTCAACCCCTGGGTCAGGCAGATCCCCTGGAGAAGGGAATGGCAACCCACTCCAGTATTCTTGCCTGGAAAAGTCCCATGGACAGAGGAGCCTGGTAGACTACAGTCCATGGGGCCACAAAGAGTTGGACACAATGGAGTGACTAACAAATGCTCATACACACACATGCATCTTTGAGTGTGGGCTCTGAATTTCTACTCTGTGGGTAGTGATTGAACCCAATTTCAGGAAATGATTTCTCAGTTCTAGATGAATGGATAAGACATTTCATCAGGGGTAATTTCGGGTAAGTGTTGTAAGATTCCTTGGTTGACAGCAGAGAGCTTGGGAACACCTGAAACCTCTTTCTGAGCATTTCCCATCTGACAGGTTTCAAAGGGAAATGAAAGGACAGAAGCCAAGGCCAAGGCCAGGTACAGGAGAGCTTCCTGCCCCTGTGCCCAGTCCCAGCTTAGTCGCCATCTTCTGTCCTACCCATGCTTCATTTCCTCTCCTAACAGTGGAAACAGTGGCAGACTTTATTTTTCTGGGCTCCAAAATCACTGCAGATGGTGATTGCAGCCATGAAATTAACAGATGCTTACTCCTTGGAAGGAAAGTTATAACCAACCTAGATAGCATATTAAAAAGCAGAGACATTACTTTGCCAACAAAGGTCCAACTAGTCAAGGCTATGGTTTTTCCAGTGGTCATGTATGGATGTGAGAGTTGGACTGTGAAGAAAGCTGAGTGCCGACGAATTGATGCTTTTGAACTGTGGTGTTGGAGAAGACTCTTGAGAGTCCCTTGGACTGCAAGGAGATCCAACCAGTCCATTCTAAAGGAGATCAGTCCTGGGTGTTCTTTGGAAGGAATGATGCTAAAGCTGAAACTCCAGTACTTTGGCCACCTGATGCGAAGAGTTGACTCATTGGAAAAGACTCTGAATCTGGGAGGGCTTGGGGGCAGGAGGAGAAGGGGATGACAGAGGATGAGATGGCTGGATGGCATCACTGACTCGATAGACATGAGTTTGAGTGAACTCTGGGAGCTGGTGATGGACAGGGAGGCCTGGCGTGCTGTGATTCCTGGGGTCGCAAAGAGTCGGACACAACTGAGTGACTGAACTGAACTGAACTGAACTGAACTCGTCATTCCCATCCGAAGCAAGGACATATTTGTTGTTAGAATAGGAACTTGGTCCTCAAGCAACCAAAGCTTCCTTCTTCACCCTTTTCCCTGCAAACTTCTGCCTCAATCTGGACCCCTTCTCTGTTGTGGAAAGGCCAATCTGGGCGAAAGAAAACCCAGCCTATACATATATATATATAAACAGACAAACAAATATCAGAGTGCAGAGGCCAACCAACCTGTAGGTTACCAGTGTCCAGGACTCTCAGGCTTCAGGGCTGATGCCTGGCTTCTCAGGCTGCCATGAGAACAGGGAAGATACTGGTGTTCACCTTAGTTCCTGGGACATGGAGCCAGAGAAAGCTGCTGGCCTGCCCAGCTCTGGAGTGCCTGTTGCTTCCATTTCCTGCCTCCCTCATCTCCTTACCTCTCTGACCCAGTGGAAAAGAAATCCTTTGCTAGAGCTCAGTGACTTGTCTGCTCCCTGGAACACACCTGTTGAAAACACACTTGAACTTGAGCAGATCAGAAAGGATGACTGGGAGGAGCCTGGAGCATCCTAGGACAGCATCTTTCATCTTTGGCAAGCTTCTTTCTTGTCCTGAGTGAAGAGTTGGCCAAGGGACCCATGATAGCCCATTGCACATGTAAGGTGACCATGACTCTCTGATGATAGCAGAATGTGATAAATGGTTCTCCCCAGTTCTGGATAGTCAAAGCTATTCAGCTTTTCCAGTAGTCATGTATGGATGTGAGAGTTGGACCACAAAGAAGGCTGAGCACTGAAGAATTGATGCTTTCAAACTGTGGTGCTGGAGAAGACTCTTGAGAGTCCCTTGGACAGCAAGGAGATCAAACTTATCAATCCTAAAGGAATAGAATCCTGAATATACACTGGACGGACTGATGCTGAAGTTGAAGCTCCAATATTTTGACCACCTGATGTGAAGAACTGACTCACTGGAAAAGGTGCTGATGCTGGGAAAGACTGAAGGCAGGAGGAGAAGGAGGCGCAACAGAGGATGAGATGGTTGGATGGCATCATAAACTCAATGGACATGAGTTTGAGCAAACTCTGGGAGATAATAAAGGACAGGGAAGCCTGGTGTGCTGCAGTTCAGGGGATTACAAAGAGTTGGACATGACTTAGTAACTGAACAACAACAGTAACAAGCTATCTTAGCTACACAAATTTGTGGTAATTTCAATAGAAAAATGTTTTTAGACAATAGAAACATATAAAGGGTGTGGGAATAATCTGCAATTACTCAGTAATTTAAAGATAGGTGTTACTGTTCAGTTGAGGAGAATAAAGGGATGGCTCTTTGAATATTGAGGAGAAGAAAGGGATGCTTCATTGGCTTACCTAGTGGCTCAGATGGTAGAGAATCTGCCTGCAATGCAGGAGACCCAGGTTCGATCTCTGGGTTGGGAAAATGTCCAGGAGAAGGGAATGGCTACTCACTGCAGTATTCTTGCTTGGAGAATTCCATGGATAGAGGGACAGTCCATGGAGCACCCATGGGGTCATGAAGAGTTGGATATGACTGAGTGACTAACACTTTGCTCTTTCATTGA
Organism: Bos indicus x Bos taurus; assembly: GCF_003369695.1. Taxonomy (NCBI): domain Eukaryota; kingdom Metazoa; phylum Chordata; class Mammalia; order Artiodactyla; family Bovidae; genus Bos; species Bos indicus x Bos taurus. The sequence continues at coordinate 63,425,686 of NC_040095.1, forward strand.
CTATTACAGGCTACCTTCATTTGGAGTCTAAATTGTATTAACTTGCAAGTGATTTACAGGGTTAGATGAACTGTGCTGGTGCGGGGAGGGTTCCCTTGGCCTCTGTGCAGTTAACTTGGGATGGTGGCTTTGTGTCCATCACTGTACCCAGCTCTGCCTCCATCACATCCCAGTGGTCCACACACAGAATTGAGTGGTGTCTGTTTCTGAACACCAGCCAGGAGACAAACAAGAGGCCACCGTGGGATGGGAAAGTGGGACGGACATGGAAAGCAGACAGTTTCAGCAAGAAATTAACGAAGGCAAAAGGGCTTCCCTGGTGACTCAGACCGTAGAGTCTGCCTGCAATACAAGAGACCCAGGTTCCATCCCTGGGTTGGGAAGATCCCCTGGAGTAGGAAATGGCAACCCACTCCACTATTCTTGTCTGGGAGAATTCCATGGATAGAGGAGCCTGATGGGCTACAGGCCATGGGCTCACAAAGAATCAGACCCCACTGAAAGACTGACACACACAAGTAAGTAAGGCAAGTCAACCCAGTGGTGAGGGGCAGCGGCTTCACAGAGAGGCTCCTGTTGTCAGCGCTTGTGTCCTGTGGGACTCGGATCAAAACCCTGACTTCTCATATTCTTCTTTGATGAAGTGCGGACAAGAACTTATATTTCCTGCATGAATCTGAACCATGCCCATAGTGCTCAGATGCCTCCTGTCTGGAAGTGCTGGCTGGATATTAGCAGATCCCGTCTTTATTGGTAACCTCCCTTCAGACATTTGCCACCAGAGTAGCTTTTATAGACAAAGGTGCTGGTGGTGATGGTGGGGCAACATACAGAAGTAGCATTGACATCTCCAACAGTCATCTTCAGACTGGTCATCAGTGGTCTGACCAGTGTCATCTTGATTGCTCTAGGTACAGTTCATCTTCAGTTCCAGGTCCATTTGTTCCCTTTTCTTTGTGGCCGGTTCTCAGAATTGTCCTGGGTACTGTCTGGTCATCATGTAGTTAACTTTTCCACCTGGTGTTTTGGTATCTATAAGACAGCTCACAGGATATAGCTCAGAATATTATCTGTAGCCCTTGAGAAAGAACTGAAGGCCTTTTACTGTGCTTAATGACTGCATTACTACTATTATTTGGTCTTCTTTGACTGTTTCCCTCTGTTTCCACATTTTTCACTTCTGTGATTGAACTTATGCTTTGACTTCAGTTTTCCGCAGACAAAAGGCAGGCAGAGGACATGAAGCAAGGGGTCAAGGACCACAGGGTCCTGCTCTGTTTCAGTATGAACAACGATGATGTTTTTCTTGAGAGATTGTTGTTGTTTGGTCACTCAGTCATGTCTGACTTTCTGCAATGCCGTGGACTCTGGCCTGCTAGTCTTCTCTCTCCGTGGGATTCTCCAGGCAAGAACACTGGAGTAGATGGTCATTTGCTTCTCCAGGGGATCTTCCTGGCCTAGGGTTTGAACCTGCATCTCCTGTGTTGGCAACTGGCATTAAATATCCACCAGTCGGTTCCCATTAGGAACTCATCATTTTCCATTAAGTGTGAATGCTGATTGTCTCTGTATCCTGACTGACTAGTTCCAAGTGTTTCAGAGAGAAATACCATGTCCCTGTGAGTCCCTAATACAAGAAGCTAAAAGGAGATAGGAAAATGGTACCATGCAATGTTCTTTTTAATAAAGCGTTGCATTTGGAAGCCCATGCCAGATTAACTAATTTAAAAGACAAATATTGGATTCATGCGCCAGGCTATTTTAGGGCCTTTTTATTCATGCATATTAAAACATAAATGAGCAGTGATTATCTCAGATAGGCTGCTCAGAATATTGTCCTTCCTGGAAACTGGTAGCAGAGGGTGCATGGGCTTTATTGGCTTTAAAAATGTTCTCAGGGACTCATCTGTAAATTAGGAAAATGAATACTTTAAAAAGGGGCTTCTCTGGTGGTGCTCATGGTAAAGAACCTGCCTGGCAATGCAGGAGACAAACTGGGGTTGGATCTTGGGGTTGGGAATATCCCTTGGAGAAGGGAATGGCAACCTACTCCAGTATTCTTGACTGGAGAATCCCATGGAAAGAGGAGGCTAGTGGGATGCCTTCCATAGGGTCGCAAAGAAGCAGACACGACTGAAGCAACTTAGCAGGCATGCATGCATGCACATAGTTAAAAAAGTGAAGAATCAAAGACGTTCAAAGAATTCAGCCTTCTTCAGGCTAGTTACCAATTGCCTCAAGATAGTGATTTAGGTTGACTACTGGCAAGGAGGAAACTCTGGAAAATAGTGAAGGACAGGCCAGGACCATGGGGTCACACAGAGTCAGATAACTGAACAACAGCAACTGGTGGGGAGGTTGTTGTATTGACTAGGCAGAGCATATGCTTCAAATTGCAATAGCTAGGTTTTGCTTCTTTTAAAAGTGGTCCCATATTGGTGATGTCAGATGGTCCCGCACATGCAGAGAGAGTAATAATAAGACCGCTAGTCTTCTTCTGACCCTAGTGGTGATAGGGAGGAGGTATCTGTCGGCTGTGAAGGAGATGCCAGCAAGCTCACCCCAACCTGGGAAAGGCACCCCCCTGCCCCCACCCCCACTGGAGCTTCTGCAGGTGAGCACACAGCTGTGGTCCTGATGGGAGCAGTTATTTTGTTGTTGTTGAGTTGATAAGTTGTGCCCAACTCTCTGCAACCCCATGGACTGTAGCCCACCAGGCTCCTCTGTCCATGGGATTCTCCAGGCAAGAATACTGGGATGGGTGGCCATGCCCTCCTCCACTGATGTGATGTAAGCAGAATGATGACTGAATGCTTTCCTTTAACTAATGAGACACTTTTCTTCTGCACTTTACAGTGTACACACATGTCCTACTTTTACCCTGAGGATTGAGTCTCAGGCAGGTAAAACCATCAGTAAATCCTCAGAAGAACATTTGTAGCTTGAACTTATACTGTAGCTTTTGAACTGGCATGTTGGAAATTTTAAAATCAGAAATAATGATTCCATTTGAGTCTTCAAGTAACAAATCACATATCTTCTGTGCATTAAATTGAAGAGCAGACATACATTCAGAAATATAAAGAAAATTACCTTTGAAGTTACTTCTTTGTTCTTCTAAGTAGAGCTTAGGGAAGAAGGATAGATTGCCGTACTGGAAGAATGGAGAGTAACACTCAGAGAGACTGATGTATTTACTATCATTCACTGCCCATTTTTAAATGTCAAAATACTTTGCCAAGAACTGCTAAAAAAAAAAAAAAAATAGATGAGTATCCTTTGACTGTCCTGGCTGGTGATGCCCAGTGGGCCTCTCCTCAGCCTTATACAGGCTTCCTGTTGAGCTGTCCCATCCTGGAAGTGACACTGATGGGCTTGTTACTCAACCATGTCAACTCCTTCACTGTGAGCTTAGTCTAGTTCCCTCGTATATTCCAGCATTTGCTACTGGGCCAGACACTTAGTAGGGAATCATTAAGTATGTATTGAATAGTGGAACACATAGATTCTGTTTCTAGACATGGTCCTTACTGCAGGTGAAGGAAGAGTGAGACTTCTTGCTTTAGGAAATCGTGAAGGTCAGGGCAGTAGAAGAGTCCGTAGTGTCAGCTTCTCCCACCCGGAATATTTCTAGCTTTGGCTCATTGACTTGCTGTCCTGTGAGACGGTTTCATGGGGAGTGCTCGTATTTGCTCTTGGGTGAAGCTGTTACTGAGAGACCCTCTCCTTGAACATGCCTGCCTGCTGACTCCTAGTGATGGCGGTTTAATCACTGCCACTGGGTAATGAATTATCTCATCACGACCCCAGTGTACTGGATTAGGACCAAAGGTGTTGCAACCCCATGGTTCAGAAGGAACACAGATTTTTGCTTTACCTGAAATAATGACAGTCTCAAAGGAAATGAAAAAGAATTTCAGCACTTTGAAGTATTCTAGAACTGCTTTGGTTTTGAAGCAGGTTCATGCTTCCCTGGTGGCTCAGATGATAAAGAATCCACCTGCAATATGGGAGACCTGGGTTCGATCCCTGGGTTGGGAAGATCCCTTGGAGAAGGGAACAGTTACCCACTCCAGTACTCTGGCCTGGAGAATTCATGCACAGAGGAGCCTGACAGGCTATAGTCCTTGGAAGAGTCAGACACGACTGAAGGACTTTTATATGCTCATAAGTACAAATATTGTTCTTTTGCTGAAATTCCTGATTTTCATTTTGGAATGAATATTTTTATATACAGTCAGTTCGCAAGAGTTTTTAAGGTAAAAACTGCCCAAACGAGCATTTATTATTATTTCTTAGAGAGGAGAATGGGAATATTTTAAGTAGATACTTTGGGAACCGTAAGTTTTTGTATATGAGCTGATGCAACTCATATTCGGCAGTCTCTAGGACAAAATACTTGTTCAGGAAATAGATCTTGCACAGTGCCTAAGGAGGTTTAAGGAAAGTTTGCAAACTCTAAAGTGTTATGCAAATATTGGGTTGGGGGAGAGAAGGGGAATTGGCAGAAGCTGACTCTGAGAGACCTAGTAATCAGAGAAAATCAGAGGCCTGAGGCATGGAGCAGGGTGATGAGAAGGCTTCTCAGGGGAGCGTGATGAGCAGGCTGGTTGGAGAAGCACTGAATCAGTGTGTCTGCCACATCCATTCTGTTCTGACCAAGGGTCCAGGCTTTGGCAACTTACTTGGGAAGCAGGAAGACTGTACATAATAGCACACCGCTTTCGTTATATACCTTGCCAGTTTTAGAGTGAATATTATATATATGTACTGCCTTGAAGTTCTATTTCTATGGTTGTCTTGAGTCTGAGAGTTAAAAGATTAACTTCTTGATATCCTCTCATCTCTTTCTCAGCGTCCATGAGTAAGCACTTTGAGGCCAGGGACTGTCCTTTACATTTCTTTTATTATTATTCCTGTAACACTTGAGCTACTATGCAAAAGGAAGGAGCTCTGTGTATCATTGCTGATTTAATTTGGTTTTATTAAAAGAAGGATAGTTAAATTCAGTCTTTGTGGAGGACATTTGTAAGTACAGATTCAAACAAAAACGTGATCCATTCATTAAAAAAGTATGCTTTTTCTTTTTTATTGACGTATTGTTTTACAGTGGTGTGTTAGTTTTGGCTGTACAGCAAACTGAATCAGCTGTATGTGTATATATATCCCCTCTTTTTTGGATTTCATTCCTTTTTGGGTCACCACAGAGTATTGAGCAAAATTCCCTGTGCTATACAGTAGGTCCTCATTCAGTTCAGTTCAGTTCAGTTGCTCAGTCGTGTCCGACTCTTTGGGACCCCATGGACTGCAGCACGCCAGGCCTCCCTGTCCATCACCAACTCCCGGAGTTCACTCAAACTCGTGTCCGTTGAGTCGGTGATGGCATCCAACCATCTCACCCTCTGTCATCCCCTTCTCCTCCCACCTTTGATCTTTCCCAGCTTCAGGGTCTTTTCAAATGAGTCAGTTCATTATCTGTTAATATTTTATACATAGTATCAATAGTGTATATATGTTAATCCCAATCTCCTAGTCTACCCCTCTCTCCTCTTGGTATCCGTATATTTATTCTCCATGTCTGTGTCTCTATAAAAATGTATTTTTAAACTTTAACTAAAAATAGGCAGAATATTTAGCACACATTAGAAACAGATGCTAATTCTAAGTTTGTGTTGACCCTACATCTGTTACCTTGAACCTCAGTGCACTGAGAGATAAGATCGGAGAATTTGTTGGTTCGCTGCTAGAAAATGTTCATTTCTCTAAAGGTCAGTGCTGAGCTGCTGCTGGCGCGTGTGTCACTTCATGAGGAGCTGGCCTTTTGCTGACGTTCATCCAAGACATCATCCGGTTACACTTTTCATCTTCGTTTCCTAAGAGTTACGGACACGGCGGCGTGGGAAGAGGGCCTTGCAAGGACTCAGCACAAGTTTCTGAGAAGAGAAATACAACGATGTGGCCTTAACTTGACACATTTGTAGTTGGGAGGAAAGTAACGTTAATCCCACCATCGAGGACTGTCAGGCCTAATGCGATTTTTCTCTTCTTGTTCCCTTCTTCTGAGGCTTTCAGTTCTGTTTTATAAACAGACTGCACTGACATTCTCCCCAAAGAAATAACTATGTTCATAATTAATTATCAGTTACCACGGCATCATTCTAGAAGAATCTTGCAATAATCAAATGGGGCACATATCATGTGGGTAAGACAGAGGGAAGCTGTTTTGAAAAATGGTAAATTTTTTGAACAAATGTTAGTAGTGGTGATGACAGTATGCCTCTTAACATTTGCTTTATGTGTACACATATTTTATATATAGATATGTTTATACACATGTGTGTGAGAGCTAAGTCACTTCAGTTGTGTCCGACTCTTTGCTACTCCATGGACTGTAGACCACCAGGTTCCTCTGTACGTGAAATTCTCCAACCAGGCAAGAATACTGGAATGGGTTGTCATGCCCTCTTCCAGGGAATCTGCCTGACGCAGGGATCAAAACCCATGTCTCCTGCGGCGCCTGCATAGCAGGCAGACTCTTTATTGTTGAGGCACCATGGAAGCCTGTATTTATGGGCCTCCCCGGGGGTGCTAGCGGTAAAGAACTCCCCTCAATGCAGGAGACCCCAGAGACACAGATTGGATCCTTGGGTTGGGAAGATCCCCTGGAGGAGGGCATGGAAATCCATTCCAGCATTCTTCCCTAGAGAATCCCATGGACAGAGGAGTGGTCTGTAGGGTCACCAAGAGTTGGACATGTCTGAAGTGATTTAGCACACAAGCATATATATATGTAATATATATATATTATATATAGATATATTTATGTGAAAGTCACTCAGTCATGTCTGACTCTTTGTGACCCCATGGTCTATACAGCCCATGGAAGTCTCTAGGCCAGAATACTGGAGTGGGTAGCCTTTCCCTTCTCCAGGGGATCTTCCCAACCCAGGGATTGAACCCAGGTCTCCCACATTGCAGGCAGATACTTTACCAGCTGAACCACAAGGGAAGCCCAGATATATTTATACATAGACTTTATATTCAAGCAGTTTTGGGTGAACAGCAGAATTACTTGGAAAGCACAGCAATTTGTCATATATTCCCTCACCCCCTTATATACCTACAACCTCCCCTGCCATCAGCATCCCCTACCAGAGGGGTACGCTTGTTACACCGTGAACCTACCTTAATGCATCATAAACACTTGAAGTCCATGGTTTATGTTAGGGTTCACTCTGGGTTTACTTCCTATGGGTTTGGGCAAATGTGTAATGGTGTGTATCCATCATTGACATACCATGTGGAGTAGTTACTGTGCCTTAACAAATCTTCTGAGCTCCATTGTTCATCCTCCCCTCCTGCTTAACGCCTGGCATCCATGGATCTTCTATCTCCACAGTTTAACCACTTCCACGTTTCATATAGTGAGGCTCACACGGAATGTAGCCTTTGCAAAGTAGATTCTTTCACTTATGCGAGATGCATTTAAATATGTATTTAAGGTTCTTCTGAGTCTTTTTGGTTTGTTAACTCATTTCCTTTTAGCCCTGAATAACATTTCACTGTCTGGATGGATGTTAGTTTATTTATCCAGTCGCCTACTAAGGGGTGTCTTGGTTCCTCCTGTGTTTTGGTTAGGATAGATAAGACAGTCTGCTTTTAAAGGCAGTCTCTTTTATGCTATTTTCTTTTAAGTAAAGCTTTCTGTAAAAATGAAAAGCAAGTAGAATTTGGATGTTGCAGATACCAAGGCGATAGCGAGGAGGAGCCTGGGTATTCAGCGTGCTGAGGACCATTGGGTCATCTGGTGTCTGGTTCCCTTGTGTTCATCTCTTATCCAAACTGCAGTAGGCCTGGCACCTGGTTTTCCTGTTCAGATGGTTAGTGAGGTCTCTTTAGGATTTCCCAAGAATTTAACAGTGTAATGATTGCACAAACACATTATATTATCGAGATGGGCCTTTGAATCTTGGCTTGTAAATCAACTTCCCATTTGTATGAATTTTAGCAAGTTTCTTCATTTTCCTGAGCCTAAGTTTTCTCCTCCAGAAAAGATGTCAGTACTGCCTTCTCGGTGATGTGTACGGAAAGTCTGGTGCACAAGAAGTGGTCAACGCGAGATTGCTGTTCTCCATGGAGAACAGTCTGTGGAGAAAAGTCTTGTCACTTTCCAGCTTATTGTAACATGTACTTCTTATGTTGTTTATTGTCTTTTTTGCACACCATACGAGCAGATCTATTTATCTGACTTATACTTATGGAGCTCCAGTGCCTAGGAAAGTATCTGATACACTTCATAAGTAGCTGTTGAGTGACTACAAGAACTTTCCAAAAGAACTGATGGGACTTTATCAAAGTTGCGCTGTGCCTTTTGTCTATATTCCAGAAAGACTGACCACAGATTCGCCAAGAAAGAGTGCAGATGTCCATAAACTGAGGGCCACTATTGGCAAATCAATTAATTGTATCTGTAGTTTCTTCTCTAATAAATATATTGAATAAAGATCTCAATTTGTGATTGTAGGACTAACCAATTTATCTATCTATAAGAAGTTAGGGTACTTTTGTCCTTTTAACATGTCCATCAAATGTTCTGATGGACAACATATCAGTGACAATAAAATTTTTTTCCTCCCTTTTGTATTTACTTTTGTCTTTCTTTTCATTTTTTCCTTCTAGTTTAAAGTTACTTTTTTGGCAGTGGCAATTTAAAGGTGATCGGATTAAAATGAAACACGAAAGTTGTTAGAAATTTGAACCTGGCTTTAATTAAGAGAAGTTGCCACTGTTTATTTCCTGTTCATAAACTTTTGCAGGGCTTCCCTGGTGCCTCAGTAAAGAGCCTTTTTTTCCCAGTAAAGAGCCTGTCTGCCAATGCAGGAGACTCGGGTTTGATCCCTGGGTTGGGAAGATCCCCTGGAGTAGGAAACGGCAACCCACTGCAGTATTTCTTGCCTGGAAAATTCCATGGACAGATGAGCCTGGCAGGCTATTGTCCATGGAGTCTCAGAGTCAGACATGACTGAGCAGAAGCATGAAACTTTTACTTCCTTAAATGTTTTACCTGTATTTCCATCTGTCCATGTTGTTGAATTGTGTAGACAATCTAGGTTGTTGTTGTTTAGTCACTAAGTCTTGTCTGACTCTTTGAGACTCCATGAACTACAGCCCACCAGGCTTCTCTGTCCTTTGGACTTCCCAGTCAAGAATACTGGAGTGGTTTGCCATTTCTGTCTCCAGGGGATATTCCCGACCCAGGGATTGAAACCACATCACCTGCATTGTCAGGCAGCTTCTTTACCACTGAGCCACCTGGGAAGCCCTGTACAACCTAGGTCTGTTCAGTTCAGTTCAGTTGCTCAGTCATGTCTGACTCTTTGCAATGCCATGAACCACAGCATGCCAGGCCTCCCTGTCCATCACCAACTCCCGGAGTCCACCCAAACCCATGTCCATCGAGTTGGTGATGCCATCCAACCATCTCATCCTCTGCCGTCTCCTTCTCCTCCTGCCCTCAATCTTTCCCAGTATTTCCCACTTTTCAAATGAGTCAGCTCTTCTCATCAGGTGGCCAAAGTATTGGGAGTTTCAGCTTCAAAATCAGTCCTTCCAATGAACACCTAGGACTGATCTCCTTTAGGATGGACTGGTTGGATCTCCTTGCAGTCCAAGGGACTCTCAAGGGTCTTCTCCAACACCACAGTTCAAAAGCATCAATTCTTTGGCACTCAGTTTTCTTTCTAGTCCAATTCTCACATCCATACATGACCACTGGAAAAACCATAGCCTTGACTAGACGGACCTTTGTTGGCAAAGTAATGTCCCTGCTTTTTAATATGCTGTCTAGGTTGGTCATAACTTTCCTTCCAAGGAGCAAGCGTCTTTTAATTTCATGGCTGCAGTCACCATCTGCAGTGATTTTGGAGCCCCCAAAAATAAAGTCTGACACTGTTTCCACTGTTTCCCCATCTATTTGCCATGAAGTGATGGGACCGGATGCCATGATCTTAGTTTTCTGAATGTTGAGCTTTAAGCCAACTTTTTCACTCTCCTCTTTCACTTTCATCAAGAAGCTTTTGAGTTCCTCTTCACTTTCTGCCATAAGGGTGGTGTCATCTGCATATCTGAGGTTACTGATATTTCTCCTGGCAATCTTGATTCCAGCTTGTGCTTCCTCCAGCCCAGCGTTTCTCATGATGTACTCTGCATATAAGATAAATAAGCAGGGTGACAATATACAGCCTTGATGTTCTCCTTTTCCTATTTGGAACCAGTCTGTTGTTCCATGTCCAGTTCTAACTCTTGCTTCCTGACCTGCATACAGGTTTCTCAAGAGGCAGGTCAGGTGGTCTGGTATTCCCATCTCTTTCAGAATTTTCCAGTTTATTGTGATCCACACAGTCAAAGGCTTTGGCATAGTCAATAAAGCAGAAATAGATGTTTTTCTGGAACTTTCTTGCTTTTTTCATGATTCAGTGGATGTTGGCAATTTGATCTCTGGTTCCTCTGCCTTTTCTAAAACCAGCTTGAACATGTGGAAGTTCACGGTTCACATATTGCTGAAGCCTGGCCTGGAGAATTTTAATCATTACTTTACTAGTGTGTAAGATGAGTGCAATTGTGTGGTACATCAGTATAAAAAAAGCCCTAGATGTAGGTAGAGTAGCTACTATGGCCAGATCCTGGGGATGAGCCTCAAGCAAGGTGAGATAGTCCCATTTCTCAGGTTGGGTAAACTGAGGCAAAAGGATGTATGAAGAAGGAGCACCTTCTGTCCAAGGGTGAAGTTGAGGACATCATGAGTGATATGCAGGTCAAGGGAAGTGGATGCTTAAGGAGGGCTGCCTGTGGAGGGTTTGGGCCAGGACACTCCTATTTTCTTTCCTGGGGATCTGGCAGCTGGTCTGCCAGTGCTGGCTTACACGCCACTCCGTGAGGCTGAAGAGGAACACACAGGGTTTCTGCCATAATCTCTTAGTGGGTCCAGGAGAGGACTTTGTGGAAGGGCAGGCGGTGTGTGGCAGTGGGGACAGTGTGAGCCTTTGTGTAAGAAGGACTGACACTTGCCAGGTCTGAGAGATAAGTTGAAAAAAAGAAGTTGTGTTCAAGGCTTGTGTGAGATGGGGGTGATACTCAAGGATGCTTGTGTAGCAACCACAGCCCCACCCCTGCTGCTTGTAAGTCTTCCTAGGCAGGCTCTCCCCATGGAGTGGTGGGAGAGTGGCCACTTTCTCCTGGCAGATGTGGGAATAGACAAGAGCATCTGAGCTTCGAGGGTGCTTATTTTAGCACCAGTTCAACTGGCATGCCGGAGAAGGCAATGGGAACCCACTCCAGTTCTCTTGCCTGGAAAATCACATGGACGGAGGAGCCTGGAAGGCTGTAGTCCATGGAGTCACTAGGAGTCGGACACGACTGAGCGACTTCACTTTCACTTTTCACTTTCATGCATTGGAGAAGGAAATGGATGGCAACCCACTCCAGTATTCTTGCCTGGAGAATCCCAGGGACAGCGGAGCCTGGTGGCCTGCCGTGTATGGGACCGCACAGAGTCGGACACGACTGAAGCGACTTAGAAGCAGCAATTGGCATGCAGTTACCCTCCGCATCAGAGCCTATGTGTACAATAACTGAAAAGAAAGAAAGAAAAGAAAGTGAAGTTGCTAGGTCATGTCTGACTCTTTGCGGTCCCATGGACTGAAGTCCGCCAGGCTCCTCCGTCCATGGAATTCTCCAGGCTAGAACACTGGAGTGGGTTGACATTTCCTTCTACAGGGGAATCTTCCTGACCCAGGGATCGAAACCGGGTCTCCTGCATTGTAGACAGACTCCTTACTGTCTGGGCCACCAGGGGAGTCTCAGTTACTGATTGCCACCCTGAAGGAGGAATACATTTATTTATTTTATTTATTATATATTCACTTTAGTAGTGTTTTTGAAGTAAAATGCTGATGGCCAAAGCATAATTTTAGTGTACCGTTATTTTCACAGTTTTTTTTTCCCCTAATACAGAGAGATTAATGATAGGTCACTCGAAAAAAGACAATGCTCTTCTATTTTTCTATCTTACTGACTTCTCAGAATCTTACTTACAGTCTGCAACATCTGCAATGTCAGGCTGGGGTTGTGCTCAAACAGAAGTTGTGTCAATTTAAATAAGATGTATTGTGCTCGCCTTTTGTTCCCCGCTGCATGAGGCCTTTGGTGAATCCAAATTGGGCCTTTTTAATGTTCTCAGATTGCAGACATGGCTCTTTTTTAGCAAATGAGCAGAAGAAAGTTGGCAATCCTATTTGTTGGGAGCATTTGTTTTGAAGAAATCAGCTCAGACACTTTACATATGTTTGATTATCTCACCTATGCATTCTCACCAAGGAATTCAATTTGTCTGGGGAGCAGATGAGACTTGTTCCTGTCTCTAATGGTGGTTTTCTCATATATTTCATTTCAAATGGCCTGTACCGATTGGCTCACTCATGTATCTTTTCCTTGATCACGTAACGAGGAGAAAAGTGCCAAGGACAGCGTGGAGCCATCGGTGAGGGGAAGTGCTGCCAACTGAAATGCAGCATTACTTAGCTAAAAATTGGGAGTCTTGAGTGGTGCTTGAAGGCAGCGTTTTGAGAGCAGATCCTCACTTGGGTAGCCTCTTAGAAGTTTGTGATGAGTCGTAATGGATGATAATGTTAGAAAAACCACATCCGTCCATGTGCAGAGTTGTTATCGCTGTTCCCATTTGGAGCTGTTCTCATCATCCTGTTAGCGCTACTTCAAGGGCACTTTCATTTCTTAAGTGTTAAATACCTACTTTACTTCTTCATTCGCTTTGAATTATTTGGACCACACTAACTGAAGTGTGGTTTTTCTCAAAATTTCTTATAGTCAGAATGAATATGATACATTCATAACTTAATCCCACGATATCTAGCGCATTCTATCTGCTTGTGGTAAAGTACGTTTACCGCCAGCCCCACTGGGCTCCTGGCTGCTTTCTGAATGGCAGCTTCTTGATCCCTGTACAGCCTTGAGCCCAACAGAGGGCTGGTCTTCTATGAGGGCCCATGGGGATGTGTTTTATGAAAAGGCTGATATTTAGTTCTGTTTTGCACAGTTCTAGTTAGCATCACCGACTCAATGGACATGCATCTGAGCAAATTCCAGGAGATAGAGAAGAACAAGCAAGCCTGGCTCGCTTCACTCCATGGGGTGGAAAAAAGCCAGACATGACTTAGCAACTGAACAGCAACAACAAGTTAGAGTTAGAGAAACGCTTGTATTTTGGACCAAGCATTGCACCTGCCATTTAGGAAGAACCTTTAAATAGATTTTATGAAAAAGCTAACATTTTGTTCTCTTTTGAATAATTTTCGTTAGAGTGAAGGGCTCCCATTGTTGTTAGTTGCATCCTGCATTCAAATCTAGCTTCTTTTTTCTACCTGGGGCAAAGCGCTGAAGGACACTCCTTGGATGCGATGTCTGTCTGTGTCACCTCCCGTTTGGACCTGGGGAAAGCCTGTAAGAATATGGTGTGTGAGCCCCACCAAGGATTTTGGGTTGTTCAAAGAATGCTGATAGTTGTAAAACCGTTAAGCAGTTTTTCACTGGAGCTAAATGCAAAACAAGTAACAACCGGAAAGCAAACTGATCAAACCAAACAAGTAGCAAACATTTTGAGAAGATGCCCAGGAGGAGGGCCTGGCAACCCACTCCAGTATTCTTGCCTGGAGAGTCCCATGGACAGAGGAGCCTGGTGGGTTACAGTCCGTGGGGTCGCGAGGAGTCAGACACGACTGAAACAACTTAGCCGCAGCAGTGAACATTTCAGAAGGTGTTTTTGCGAACAAAGTTATGTTGACTTAAAACCCAATAGAACACAGGAAGAGAGTTCTTACCAAAATTTATTCACTTCAGAAGGAACCTCATAGATTTCTAACACTTACCCCAATTTTTGACCTGATGCTAAATTTTGAATAGATTTAAATATCTTTCTGTTTCCAGAAAAGACTCTATAATGGGCATATTTTATTTGAGGATATAAAAAATATTTGCTGTCAATGCTTGAGATCTGTGGACACGCAAGCAGTGTGTTAGAGAGCTGAATCAGCTTAGGAATTAACTCGAGGACACAACCTTCTGTGGGTGTGTGGCAGGCACATACCACATACAGAGGCTAGTATCAGCGGACACAGGGTTGAGACTAGTCACTGATTTTCCTGACTTGAGAGCAGTAATGAAAAATACGGTCACAAATAGTAGGAATAGTGGCATTGGAATGTGTGTGCTCAGTCACTCAGGCATGTCTGATACTTTGCGGCCCCATGGACTGTTGTCCACAAGGCTCTTCTGTCCATGGGATTTCCCAGGCAAGAATACTGGAGTGGGTTGCCATTTCCTTCTACAGGAGATCTTCCTGACCCAGGGACTGAACTCCTGTCTCTTGCGCCTCGTGCCTTGGCAGGCAGATTCTTTACCGCTGAGCCTCCTGGGAAGCCCGGTGATAGAGTATGGCAGGTCAAAGTGGACTTGCACAACAAATTTTCCTGTAAAAGGTGGTGCATTTAGCATCTGGAGCTGCTTTCTTTGTAAGTGGAACTTATATATTGTTTAATACTCAGCGGGGCCATCTGGAAGTGGGGCTTTCCAGCTTCATCTCAGTTCACCTGCAGATGGAGATGCCCATCTAGACAGACTGTGTGTTTCCAAAGAGGGAGCAGAGAGAGAGTGATTCAAGCTCAGGTGGGGATGGAATAGCCTCACAGGTGAACACAGATACAGCACATGTTCCCCATGCTGTGTGTGCTGCGCTAAATCACTTCAGTCATGTCCGACTCTTTGCGACCCCATGGACTGTAGCCCCCAGGTCCTATGTCCACGGGATTCTCCAGGCGAGAATACTGGAGTGGGTTTCTGCGCCCTCCTCCAGGGGATCTTCAGAATCCAGGGATCAAACCTGTATCTCTTATGTCTCCTGCATTGGCAGGTGGGTTCTTTACCACTAGTGCCAGTTGGGAAGCCCTGAAAGAATGTAAGCATTGAGAGAAATGTGGGAGAAGGTAACTCTTCTTTACGCATTGAAGTGGGAAAAGGATACTGGCTTTCCCAGTGTGATTTAATGCTGTATTTTTTTTTTTAATGCTGTATTTTGATGACATTTTAAGCAATGCAATTCTAGAGTAGGAAATGGCAACCCACTCCAGTATTCTTGCCTGGAGACTCCCATGGACAAAGGAGCCTGGCAGGCTGTAGTCCATGGGATTGCAAAGAGTTGGACACAACTGAGCACTGAGCACAAGCAATCCAATTAGATAGAAAAGGAGATAAGAAAATATGAACATTGAAGCAGAGAATGTAAAATTATTCTTCATTATCTTGAGAAACCTATATGCAGGTCAGGAAGCAACAGTTAGAACTGGACATGGAACAACAATTTAGTTCCAAATAGGAAAAGGAGTACGTCAAGGCTGTATATTGTCACTCTGGTTATTTAACTTATATGCAGAGTACATCATAAGAAATGCTGGGCTGGAAGAAGCACAAGCTGGAATTAAGATTGCCAGGAGAAATATCAGTAACCTCAGATATGCAGATGACACCACCCTTATGGCAGAAAGTGAAGAGGAACTAAAGAGCCTCTTGATGAAAGTGAAAGAGGAGAGTGAAAAAGTTGGCTTAAAGCTCAACATTCAGAAAACAAAGATCATGGCATCTGGTCCCATCACTTCATGGCAAATAGATGGGGAAACAGTGTCAGACTTTATTTTTTTGGGCTCCAAAATCACTGCAGATGGTGATTGCAGCCATGAAATTAAAAGATGCTTACTCCTTGGAAGGAAAGTTATGACCAACCTAGATAGCATATTCAAAAGCAGAGACATTACTTTGCCAACAAAGTTTCATCTTGTCAAGGCTATGGTTTTTCCAGTGGTCACGTATGGATGTGAGAGTTGGACTGTGAAGAAAGCTGAGCGCCGAAGAATTGATGCTTTTGAATTGTGGTGTTGGAGAAGACTCTTGAGTCCCTTGGACTGCAAGGAGATCCAAACAGTCCATTCTGAAGGAGATCAGTCCTGGGTGTTCATTGGAAGGACTAATGTTGAAGCTGAAACTCCAGTACTTTGGCCACCTCATGCGAAGAGTTGACTCATTGGAAAGGACTCTGATGCTGGGAGGGCTTGGGGGCAGGAGGAGAAGGGGATGACAGAGGATGAGATGGCTGGATGGCATCATGGACTCGATGGACATGAGTTTGAGTGAACTCCAGGAGTTGGTGATGGACAGGGAGGCCTGGCATGCTGTGGTTCATGGGGTCAAAAAGAGTTGGACACTACTGAGCGACTGAACTGAACTGAACTGAATGTTGTGTGTTGGCCCTCAAAACACAAGATAATCAGCTACAAGTTTTTGGAGGAAATGAGTTCAGTCAGGTTACAAATTATGAAATAAATGTGTAAAAGTCAATGATTTTCTATTTACCAGCAATAAATGATGAATATATAACAACATAATGTGACCCCATTCATGATACCAGCACAACTACAGAATAGATAAGAATTAAATGAACGTATAGGACCCACATAGCTCTTTGGTGATTCCTGGTGTTGATGTTGCTTTTCCTGAGGTTCTGGGTCATTAGGTCATCCTGTGAGCCTGGAATCTTCCATCTGTGGTTGCTGTTTGGCTTTCCGTGCTTGCAGTCCATTGACTGAAGATGAAGGGTTTGGGTATACAGCAGGGTTTTTGTTTTCTTGTGCCTCCTGGGTGTCAGCAGTCACTCCGGGTACCTCCCTCTCTCTTTGGTCTAAGTGCTGGGGGACCATCCCAGGAGCAGATGCTTCTGCTGCTTCACCCAGGGTGAGCGTGGTGGGCAGCATTGTTTAGAGGTTCTGAAGGGGGTCCCCCAACTAATCTGCAAGGCCTTCGTTCTCTTGCTTATCACTGCGTGTGTTGCTTCTGACCTTGGAGTAGCCCCAGAGGCACCGTGGTGTTTCCTGGCAGTCTTCTTAGGTCCTATTGGAGATTACGAGTTCCTCTGTTCATATGAGCTGATTTCCTTTCTGTCTCAAGAGTCTGGGCTTGGATGGCGCTTTCTTTTCATCGTTTGGCACTTTCATGATCATTGTCATTTAAGCGCACATGTCCCTTTTGTCATTTCCAGAGTCCCAGAGTGGGAAGAAGAGGCAGGTAGCCAGGATCAGGACTCTGAACTATGCACGGTTTCCCACAGCTTTCCCTGGGTAGGATTGCCAGATAAAACACAGGGTGCCCATTTGAATTTGAGCTTCAGATAAACAATGCGTAATTGTGTTGGTATAAATCTGCCCTGTACTTACCCTAAAAAAAGTATCCACTGTTTATCTGAAATTTACATTTAACCTAAAAAAAACTGTGTGTTGTTTATTTTCTTTTCAATTCCAATTCAGCTGCACATACTGTATTTTTATTTGCTAAATCTGCTGAGCCTACCCACGGGTGTCTGGTGAACAGAAGCTGTACTGACTCTAGAAGAACGTGTGTGATGGAGGGTAGGAGGGGGAAGAGGTAGTGACACATACTTTAGGGAGCTGAAGGAGGGCCCCCTCTAGAGCTCTGGCAGTGCAGTCCCTTTAAATACATTTACTTTGAGAACTGGACCAAATTAAATGGTAGTTGAACCAAGACTGACTTGCTTTCTTAGTCCCATTCTCAAGGGTTCTACCCTCATGACCTAATCAATTTCACCTCCTAACCCCGTCATGTTTGAATTCAGGAGAGACACAAACCTTTTATTTTCTTGGGCTCCAAAATCACTGTGGATGGTGACTGCAACCAGGAAATTAACAGACACTTGCTCCTTGGAAGAAAAACTATGACCAACCTAGACAGCACATTAAAAGGCAGAGACATTACTTTGCTGACAAAGGTCCGTCTAGTCAAGGCTATGGTTTTTCCAGTAGTCATGTATGGATGTGAGAGTTGCACTATAAAAAAGCTGAGCACCGAAGAATTGATGCTTTTAAACTGTGGTGTTGGAGAAGACTCTTGAGAGTCCCTTGGACAGCATATAGATCAAATCAGTCAATCCTAAAAGAAATAGCCCTGAATGTTCACTGGAAGGACTGAGGCTGAAGCTGAAGCTCCAGTAGTTTGGCTAGCTAATTTGAAGAACTTATTTTAAAAGACCCTGATGCTGAGAAAGATTGAGGGGAGGAGAAGAAAGGGGTGACAGAAGATGAGATTGTTGGATGGCATCACCAACTCAATGGACATGAGTTTGAGCAAACCCCAGGAGACAGTGATGCACAGGGAAGCCTGGTGAGCTGCAGTCCTTGGGGTTGCAAAGAGTCAGACAGGACTTAATGACTGAACAGCAACAACAACAACAGCAGCAGCAGCAAATCTTCAGACCCAAGCAAAAATTAAGCATACGAATATTCCAGATAATAATTGTGAATAAATGAATTTCTAACAATGAATATACTGATATAATGATAAATAGCACTTCAAATGGGAGACCCTGTAGTCTCTTGAGTTATTTATACCACTTTGCTTGAAATGTAAAATACTTCTTCTGTTGTTTTATTAAAATGCACTCTTTAATTACAGTTTTTTTTAGTTTCCACTTAGCATCATTAACTTCAAAGATGTTAAATGTTGACTGTGACAGCTAGCTAACTAGCTGTTTGCTTACAGCCTCCTGATAACATGCTAAATAAGAACAAGTGTGTTAAAACAAAGAGATCACATGAGAAATTTTAATATTTTTCTGACTGTGGGAGGCCAATGAAGTAATGTTAATGGATAATTATTATTGAAGTATTTGTCAAATGATTCTAAGAGCTATAAACACAGCTTTCACTTTCATTTATCAGAAGAACATGGAGGACATGCTTTGCCTTAATCTCTGGAAGAAAATTCTTTATAAAATTTCCTATATTTTAATGGTTTCAGGTTCAAAATCTATTTGTTTTTCCTCTACAAAATTTGTGGGTATCAGAAATTCAGTTTCGCCTTTTTTATTTTTCTCAGGGGACAACATTTTGAGTTAATTTTCCCTGGGACCCCTGCATTGCAGAATGATTCTATGAATAAAGAACTAGCTTCCAACGAGTTGTCACATTTAGAGTCATATTATTTTCTGTCTGTTCAATGTCTGTTGGCTGCACTGTCTCCGTTAGGTGGAAAGGAGTGCTTGACCTGGACATTATCTATATCTTTAATAGGTTTTCTATTCTTTGTCTCATCCCTCACAGCTGCTTGCTTTCCCCCTACCCTCTAAATCTTAGAATATTCATTTTTTAAATGCACTCACTGGGGCTTCCCTGGTGGTGTAGCACTTGAGACTGCCTTCCAGTGCAGGGGGTACAGGTTCAATCCTTGATCAGGGAGCTAATATTCCACATGCTTCATAAGCGAAAAACCAGAACATAAAACAGAGGCAATAATGTAACAAATTCAATAAAGATTTTAAAAATGGCCTTTATTGAAAAATTAAAAAAGAAACAAACAAAAAACTGCCCTCATTTTGTGATTTACGCTTTTCAGTCTTTGGGTCTAATTTACTTTTCTCCCCAGAATCTTCTGATATGTAAGAATTTCAGAGCTTGGCTAGTACATACCAGGGCAAGGGGAAACCAGCATATAAAACAGAAATACCATTCAGAATTCTTATTGCAGCGTTTTCAGCTGACTTTATTTAAATGGTTAGTAATCTACTCTCTTGTGCCTATACATTCTTTCTGTTCGGCCACATTTGTTTTTGATACATCATATTAAGTCCATATGAGTGATGTGCAATTTTAAAATGTGCTCTGAGCTTTGTTCGGAATTTTGTAATAGATGGTATATTTGTTGTACTCACATTCATCACCTTCCTTCTGTTTCCCTTATAGTTTGGCTTGTCACTTACTCCAGTAAACAGAACTGAAAACCAGGGCCTGGGTTTCCAGGTAGTTTATGAGGATAAATATATAAATCCTTGCCTTATTGAGAAACTGAGAGAAGAGTGAGAAGGGAGAAAGAGAGGAGGAGGAGATTAGGGAAGTAAATGATAAGGGGGCCAGAAGGGGGAGAACTGGGGAAGAGAGAGTTGGAGAGATCGAGAGGCATGTGGACAGAGACAGAGAAAGAAAAATGGAGAAGAGATGGAGGGAGCCCCTCAAAGAGAGAGAACAAAGTGAGAGAGAAGGAAAGGGGAGAGAAAGAGGTGATGGAGGGAGAGCTAATGGCAACCAGCAAGTCTCAGAGTAATGAGGTGATAATCTTTGCTCTGTGGGTGCCATCAACAACAAGTCTGGGCATAACTAAAGTGCATCTGAATCCAAATCAGTGCCTTGATAATTTCCCGCCATATTTAATGCAGTAGGGTCACAACAGGAAGAAAATAAACAGCCCTTTGAGGTTTGGATTTAATTTAGTCTGTACTCTTCATGAATTTTTAAATTTCTAAGAATTTCATAATTGCAAATGGAGAAAAGGAAGCTCCATTCAATGTCCTAGAATGCATGATCAGTAAAGCCCAGTTCTGTCAATGTTAAAGGCCCAGATAGAGCAAATCCCCACCCGCGGGAAACAGGTTTCAGGGTCCCTACTTGGTTTCCAATTCCCCTTCAGTTCTTACTTCCTTTGCTCGTGGTGGGCTGCACTGGTCCATCCTCTCACTCCCTGAGAACCTACTGTGTGTGTCTCTTCCCATCCCCGTGTCCAGTGACCTCCTGTGGGTAGCTTGAAGTAGGCCCCAGAGGGAGCATTTACACCATGGAAATTGACAAGTGCTAATGATTGTGATCCCCAGGAAATTAGGAAACACAGACCAACATGCCTCTGGGTGTCCCTTGTTCCTTTCAGTGACCAGTATGTGTATCACTTGTTACTGGGCACCCACAAGAGGCTGTTTCCCCTCCTACCTCCCTCCCACTCAGAATGCTGACCTCTAAGGATGCCCACTCTAGACAGTGAGTATCTTACGGATATCTTGATTTTTCTCTCTTCTTCAATCAAAATTTATTTGCCCCGAGTTCCATTCTTATGGGCTTCCTTGGTGGCTCAGACAGTAAAGAATCTGCCTGCAATGCAGGAGACCCAGATTTGATCCTTGGGTTGGGAAGATTCCCTGGAGAAGGGAATGGCTACCCACTCTGGTATTATTGCCTAGAGAATTCCCTGCCTGGAGAATCCCCTGGACAGAGGAGCCTGGTGGGCTACTGCTCTATATTAGGAGGCCTCTG
Source organism: Bos indicus x Bos taurus (assembly GCF_003369695.1). Lineage (NCBI taxonomy): Eukaryota > Metazoa > Chordata > Mammalia > Artiodactyla > Bovidae > Bos > Bos indicus x Bos taurus. The sequence continues at coordinate 63,446,889 of NC_040095.1, forward strand.
ATTCCCTTGATACAAGGCCCTACCACTGCATGGAATAATTAATAGACTATTGCTTCTAGGTGCCACATTAAAAAACATGACAAAGACCTTATGGGTCTTCTGGAGTCAGACAAACCCATCACTTGAATGGAGGCAATGGGAGGTCTCATCAGCTCTGAGATACACTTCAGTGTCATCCGAATCTACCTGTGTGTACCCCTGACCTTGGACAACACAACCAAAAGCACATTAAAGGACAGAAGAAAATATTTGCGTGAAAGTGAAAGTGTTCATCACTCAGTCCTGTCCGACTCTTTGCAACCCCACGGACTGTAGCCCACCAGGCTCCTCCATCCATGGGATTTTCCAGGCAAGAATACTGGAGTGGGTTGCCATTTCCTTCTCCAGGGGATCTTCCTGATGCAGGGATTGAACCTGGGTCTCCTGCATTACAGGCAGACTCTTTACCATCTGAGACACCGGGAAGTCCCATGTTTGCATAGACCAAGATAATTTGGGGGTCAGTGCAATTTCATGAGAAGCTGAGATCCTATGTTTTGTTTATCAAATCATCAGTTCAGTCTCAGGGAAACAGAAACGTTTGGAGATATGATTTCCATTTTGTGCTTTCGTGAGGGCCATTCGACTGACCCCGTATGTCCGTGAAGGCTAAAATAGATGTCTCTGTGCATTTCAAATCTTTGTCTAGAGGTTTGTAGGGCCATGCTGTTTGTTTAGTCAGTCAGTTCAGTGGCTCAGTTGTGTCTCCCCCATGTGAGGGAGGAGACACATACCTCCCCCAGTGAAGCTCCCAGGTTCCACCCCATCTCTACTGCAGTTTGATACAAAATGGAAACAGACTCACAGACTTAGAAAACAGACTTAAGGTTACCAAAGGGGAAAGGTGGTGATTGTCCTTGTTCAGTTGCTCAGTTGTGTCTGACTCTTTGAGACCCCATGGGCTGCAGCACGCCAGGCTTCCCTGTCCTTCACTAGCACCTGGAGCTTGCTCAGACTCATGTCCATCGAGTCGGTGATGCCATACAACCATCTCATCCTCTGTTGTCCCTTTCTCCTCCTGCCTTTATCAGCATCTTTTCCAAAGAGTCAGTTCTTCTCATCAGGTGGCCAAAATATTGGAGTTTCAGCTTCAGCATCAATCCCTCCAATGAATATTCAGAACTGATTTCTTTTAGGATTGACTGGTTGGATCTCCTTGCAGTCCAAGGGACTCTCAAGAGTCTTCTCCAACACCACAGTTCAAAAGCATCAGTTCATTGGTGCTCAGCTTTCTTTATAGTCCAACTCTCAAGACAAGGATAATGAAGTGGTTTGCCATTCCATTCTCCAGTGGACCATGTTTTGTCAGAACTCTCCACCATGACCCATTCATCTTGGGTGGCCCTACATAGCATGGCTCATAGTTTCATTGAGTTATATAGGGCTGTGGTCCATGTGATCAGTTTGGTTAGTTTTCTGTGATTGTATTTGTTTAGAGAGGAGGGCATCTCCTTATTGGAATCTTGTCAGTGGCCTTCCAGGGAACAACTCGTCTGTCTTAGCATCTAACGTTCCTTGTGCCTCTGAGCTTATAGGCACCTCTCCTTATAATTAAATCTGGCCTTTGAACAAGTGAGTGGGACCAAAAAAAAAAAAGCAGGGGAGGGAAAAGACAGTGAGAGGGAAAAGAAACTGAAGTATAGACTATAAATAGAGAAAAAGCAACTTACAAAAAAAAAAAAAAAAAAAAGGAAGATGAAATTTATAACGGTTTAAGCAGAAATCTCTTGAATTTCCAATGGTTTGTCCCAGTCAACAGAACCATGTTGGTTTAGATAGTCTTTTTAGTGGTGGCATTTCCCCACCCCCCAGTTTGGCCATCACAGCCTATGGAGCTCAGAGATGACTCCTGATTGACAGGACACATTGTGACCTGGACCAAAATAACCCCTTTCCCCGCAAAAGAAGTCTACATCCTATGGTTCCCATTCCCTAAATTGAGGGCAAGGAGTAAACAGAATGGTCCTGCATCTATGACACCTGACATGTGTTTATACCACGTTTTCCAGTCTCAGTGGTTAAGATGGGATCACTCGTCACGAATGGTCATCAACCGTGCTTGTCCAGGTGTCAATGCATCTACATTTTACCTGGTGGGGTCCCTCCCCGCCTTGCCCTGGGCTGAGGATGGAAAGTGAGAAGGGGCTGGGGCGGGAAGGCTGTGGCCCAGGCTTCTGATTTACACGCCTCTCCCACGCCTCTCTGTTCTCTGTGAGGCGGCTAAGTTATGAGTCTGCGGCTCTCCTGTGCTGGTTTTTTTCCCTCCTCCGCAGGCTGGAGGACCACTTATGCCTCACATCTTCCAGCTCGAAAGGCAATGAGCACAGATTTGTGATGTACAATTTTCCTGATTAATTGAAGAATACACAGGGCTTATTCCCACTCACAAGAGCAGGGTTGCCACCAAAAACGAAGCTAATTGGCTAAATAAATAACCTGGAGGTTTTATAGCCTGCAGCCTTTTGCTTTATTGAATTATTAATGCTGTGTCCCCCCTCCAAATCAGCAGTAGCTAATGACTGATTTGCCTGAGGCAGTTAATATTCTCCAATCAGTTGTAAATAGCCCTGATGACTTACTTCACTAACGTCGAGCTTATCTTATTGGCTCGGCTCTCAAAACGGCCCTGAATTCAGGAACGTAGGAAAAATTAAGCAAGTTGTAACATTGCATTAAAAAAAAATAAACAGAGTGAAGTAAGCCAGAAAGAAAAACACCAATACAGTATACTAACGCATATATATGGAATTTAGAAAGATGGTAACAATAACCCTGTATATGAGACAGCAGAAGAGACACTGATGTATAGAACAGTCTTTTGGACTCTGTGGGAGACGGAGAGGGTGGGATGATTTGGGAGAATGGCATTGAAACATGTATAATATCATATATGAAACGAGTCACCAGTCCAGGTTTGATGCACAATACTGGATGCCTGGGGCTGGTGCACTGGGACGACCCAGAGGGATGGTACGGGGAGGGAGGAGGGAGGAGGGTTCAGGATGGGGAACACGTGTATACCTGTGGTGGATTCATGTTGATATATGGCAAAACCAATACAATATTTTAAAGTTAAAAAATAAAATATTAAAAAAAAAAACCATACACACATTTGGCTGATTTCCTTCTGTTTAAAGCAATGGTTCTTAACTGGAGGGCTCATTTTGACTCCCAAGGGACATTTAAATGGCCATGTCTGGAGATGGTTGGAGTTGTCACAACTTGGGGTATGTGCACCAGGCGTGTCCAGGTGGAAGCCAGGGATGCTAAGAAAGGCACAGCACAGTTCCTCACGATGCAGAATTATCCAGATCCAGGTGCTTCAGTTTTGTGGTTGAGATTCGTTGGTCTAAACAGATTCTTATGGTATTTTGGTAGCAGCAGTTATATATACTCAGGTACCAGGCTTGGGGACGGTAACAATGTGAGTGGGCATGAACATCATTGCCCTGCGTGGTCTGTCGGAGCTCCATCCGTGGAGGTGGGCTAGTGGGAGATTAGGCCATGCCTGGCATGACTCTTCACCTAGAGATGGATAGATTGTAGTCAAGATTCTTGGTGGGGATGGAGAGCAGATAGTCCTCTTGTTCTGTATTCCTGTGTGAAGTGAGAAATAATGCCCCAGGAGGGATTTTATAGCTTAACAAGGAAATCCTGTCTCATAGAGCCAACAGTGGCCACTTTGTTTTCTTACTTTATTCAGTTAAAGTTCAGACACTGTACACAGTATTTCTACATGGTTGATGTTGTTGAGGCCCAGGAACGGTGAGCCGTGTGCCCCACTCGCGGCTGACAAGTGGCGGGTCCATGCCCATCCCGCGTCTTTGCTGTGTCTTCTCTTCCAATCCCTTGGGGAGAGAAATGCTGTTATCTTCAAATGACAGCAGGCGTTTTTGTCTTAGTCAAAGTTATGGTAAGGAATGATGAGGGATATATCAGCTGAAATGACATGCATGCAGTTAAAAATGAACCAGGCGTGTTGTCTGGAAGCTTGGGTAAGTTAAGGATGAGTTGAGCCAACTCAGCTCAAGGGGCAGAGCGTAGGTGGTTCGGAGGATTGCAGTCTTGACTCGCACAGCCTCCTGCCCACGGGGCTGTTAGTCTTCCAACATCCCCCTCCAGCGCTTAGTCTCTCGCTTGGCAAGGAGGCGTCGGATCATCTTTATTAGTCAGAAAAGAAATATAAGAGGCAGCGAATAGTATGAAAAGCTGACTAGCCTCAGTCATCATCAAGGATATTTAAACCATCAACTGATTTTCACCTATCAAATTGACAAAAATGTTTTTAAACAATAGAAATCCCAGGGTATGCAAAGGCTGATGTCAACGTAATACACTAGGCTGTTTAGAACATATCTATCAACATTAATGGACCAGGCACTAACACATCTAGGAATGTATCCTGTGTTTATGTTCAACTAATTGTGCAATAGTGGAGGATATTTACTGATCTCTTCTTTTAATGGGAGAAAAACCTAAGTGTCCACAAGAAGGGATATTTATAAGTGGTTTATTAAGTATGGATTCATACCTAGGCTTTAAGAAGATTGGGGCATATCTGTTTTTGCAAAATAGCAATGTATCTATGATATGTTGAGTGAAAGAAATGTTATAAAATCACATGTGTAAATCCTTTTGTGTGCACAAAAATACGTGGCAAGTGAAAGAATATACACCAATCTGTTCTCAGTGGCTACCTCTGTAGGATGAATTGGATTGAGGCGGGGAGAGGCTTTTTCCACTTTATATAATTTTATACTTTTACAAATGAGTACCATATTAGGGCTAGCAGGGTAAAGAACCCACCTGCCAATTCAGGAGACATAAGAGATGCAGGTTTGATTGCTGGCTTGGGAAGATCCCCTGGAGGAGGGCAGGGCAACCCACTCCAGAATTTTTACCTAGGAAATCCCATGGACAGAGGAGCCCATGGGCTACAGTCCATAGGGTCTCAAAGAGTTGGCCGTGACTGAAGTGACTTAGCATGCACCATTTATTAGTGTAAAACAGAAAACCTTTTAAACCAAAAGCACTTATTGAGCACTGCCAGGTACTCTGCTTAACACTGATGGCCACATGTGAACGAAAAACTTTTTTCCTGCTATCAAGTAGCTTCCAGTCAAACTTTACAAAATACTTATTGGCCAAATTAAACCCATTTTCTATTTTTGGGGCCCTTAGTAACTTTGCTGCTCAGGACAGTTAGGTTAAAATAGAAATAGTGTCATTTGGTACTGTGCAAGCGAGTGATATTTTGCATATTTCTGAAATGGTTTTTTGAATCATTATGACATAGGAATTAAATGTTATTTTAAAAGCTGCGTTTTCATCGAAACGTATTCTATGTGTGTCTCAATCAGAAATGCTCACGTTGGAAAGCAGATTATGTAGTGGGCAGTGGGACTGGGATTGCTGAGCAGGATGCATGCATGTCTTTCTTTTTAAAGTGTGTTGTTGTTGCTGTTTAGTTGCTAAGTCATCTCTGATGCTTTTCAACCCTGTGGAATGCAGCATGCTAGGCTCCTCTGTCTTTCATTACATCCCAGAGTTTGCTCAAATTTATGTCCACTGAGTTGGTGATGCCATCCAACCATCTCATCCTCTGTCATCCCCTTCTCCTCCTGCCTTCAATCTTTCTCAGCATCAGGGTCTTTTCCACTGAGTCAGATCTTCCCATCAGGTGACCAGACTACTGGAGCTTCAGCTTCAGCACCAGTCCTTCCAATGAATATTTACGGTTGGTTTCTTTCTTCAGCGATCAATGCAAAGAAATAGAGGAAAACAACAGAATGGGAAAGACTAGGGATCTCTTCAAGAAAATCAGAGATACCAAAGGAACATTTCATGCAAAGATGAGCTCGATAAAGGACAGAAATGGTATGGACCTAACAGAACCAGAAGATATTAAGAAGAGATGGCAAGAATACACAGAAGAACTGTACAAAAAAGATCTTTACGACCCAGATAATCACGATGGTGTGATCACTGACCTAGAGCCAGACATCCTGGAATGTGAAGTCAAGTGGGCCTTAGAAAGCATCACTACGAACAAAGCTAGTGGAGGTGATGGAATTCCAATGGAGCTATTCCAAATCCTGAAAGATGATGCTGTGAAAGTGCTGCACTCAATATGCCAGCAAATTTGGAAAACTCAGCAGTGGCCACAGGACTGGAAAAGGTCAGTTTTCATTCCAATCCCAAAGAAAGGCAATGCCAAAGAATGCTCAAACTACCACACAAGTGCACTCATCTCACACGCTAGTAAAGTAATGCTCAAAATTCTCCAAGACAGGCTTCAGCAATATGTGAACCGTGAAATTCCACATGTTCAAGCTGGCTTTAGAAAAGGCAGAGGAACCAGAGATCAAATTGCCAACATCTGCTGTATCATAGAAAAAGCAAGAGAGTTCCAGAAAAACATCTATCTCTGCTTTATTGACTATGCCAAAGCCTTTGACTGTGTGGATCACAATAAACTGTGGAAAATTCTGAAAGAGATGGGAATACCAGACCACCTGATCTGCCTCTTGAGAAATTTGTATGCAGGTCAGGAAGCAACAGTTAGAACTGGACATGGAACAACAGACTGGTTCCAAATAGGAAAAGGAGTTTGTCAAGGCTGTATATTGTCACCCTGTTTAGTTAACTTATATACAGAGTACATTATGAGAAATGCTGGACTGGAAGAAGCACAAACTGGAAACAAGATTGCCAGGAGAAATATCAATAACCTCAGATATGCAGATGACACCACCTTTGTGGCAGAAAGTGAAGAGGAACTCAAAAGCCTCTTGATGAAAGTGAAAGTGGAGAGTGAAAAAGTTGGCTTAAAGCTCAACATTCAGAAAATGAAGATCATGGCATCCAGTCCCATCACTTCATGGCAAATAGATGGGGAAACAGTGGAAACAGTGTCAGACTTTATTTTTCTGGGCTCCAAAATCACTACAGATGGTGACTGCAACCATGAAATTAAAAGACGCTTACTCCTTGGAAGGAAAGTTATGACCAACCTAGATAGCATATTCAAAAGCAGAGACATTACTTTGCCAACAAAGGTTCGTCTAGTCAAGGCTATGGATTTTCCAGTGGTCATGTATGGATGTGAGAGTTGGACTGTGAAGAAGGCTGAGTGCCGAAGAATTGATGCTTTTGAACTGTGGTGTTGGAGAAGACTCTTGAGAGTCCCCTGGACTGCAAGGAGATCCAACCAGTCCACTCTGAAGGAGATCAGCCCTGGGATTTCTTTGGGAGGAATGATGCTAAAGCTGAAACTCCAGTACTTTGGCCACCTCATGCAAAGAGCTGACTCATTGGAAAAGACTCTGATGCTGGGAGGGATTGAGGGCAGGAGGAGAAGGGGATGACAGAGGATGAGATGGCTGGATGGCATCACTGACTCGATGGACATGAGTCTGGGTGAACTCCAGGAGTTGCTGATGGACAGGGAGGCCTGGCGTGCTGCGATTCATGGGGTCGCAAAGAGTCGGACATGACTGAGCGACTGATCTGATCTGATCTGATCTTTTAGGATGGACTGGTTGAATCTCCTTGCAGTTCAAGGGACTCTGGAGTCTTCTCCAGCACCACAGTTCAAAGGCATCAATTCTTTGGCGCTCAGCCTTCTGTATGGTCCAATTCTCACATCCATACATGACTACTAGAAAAACCATAACTTTGACTATATAGACCTTTGTTAGCAAAGTGATGTCTTTGCTTTTTAATACGCTGTCTATATTTGTCATTAACTTCCTTTGTAGCTCAGTGGTAAAAAATCCACTTGCAGTGTAGGGACACAGGTTTGAACCCTGGATTAGGAAGATCCCCTGGAGAACGGAATGGCAACCCACTCTAGTATTCTTCCCTGGGAAATCTCATGGATAGAGGAGCCTGGCAAGCTACAGTCCATGGGTCACAAAAGAGTTGGATATGACTGAGCGAATAAGCAACAAATGTTTGTAATAGCTTTTCTTCCAAGGAGCAAGCGTTTTTTAATTTCATGACTGCAGTCACCATCCACAATGATTTAGGAGCCCAAGAAAATAAAACCTGTCACTGCCTCCACTTTTTCTTAGTCTACCTGCCATGAAGTGATGGGACTAGATGCCATGATCTTAGTTTTTTGAGTGCTGAATTTTAAAGTCTAATGTTGGACTTTTAAAGTCTAGTTGAGGAAATAGAAAACATAGAAGGAAACAAAGAGTTGAATACATCATAAATATTGAAGTAAAGGATGTGGAGTAAATGGACACACTGGATTTTGACAGGGCTCTTCACAAGAGCCTCTCCATGGAGAGGACATTTGAAAGTAGACAAGAAGAATGAGAAAGAAATCAACTGCATAAGCAGTGGGGAGATTTCCATGTATGAAATCAAGGAGATATAAAAAGATCTCTTATGGACCAGCAATTCCACTCCTGGGCATATGTCTGAAAAAATGAAAATGAGTTCAAAAGCATGTATACACCCAATGTTCATAACAGCATTATTTGCAGTTTCCAAGGTATGGAAGCAACCCAAGTGTCCATCACCAGATAGATGGATAAAGAAGTGCTGTATATACACAACTGAATACTACTCAGCCATAAAATAGAATGAAATTTTGCCATCAGCAGCAACATGGATGGACTCAGAAGGCATTAGGCTGAGTGAATTAGGTCAGAAAAAGGCAAATTACTGTTATGGTGTTCTATCATACGTCATATAAATGACATCACTTATAAGTGAAATCTCAAAGCTACAACAAACTATTGAATAAAACAAAAAGGAAGCAGGTTCATGGACACAGAGAACAAACTAGTCGTTACCAGTGAGAAGAAGGAAAGGGGGGGCAATATAGGGATAGAGGGGAAAGGGTTATAATGAGATTATATGAGATCAAGTGGTGAAACTTTGAAAATTATAAAGCACAGTAGAATTTAAAGAATCTCTCATTCAATTAAAGCGAAGGCATCCAGTGGCCTATGAGAGTTGATGAAGGTGGATTGGTGTGGCCAGGGTGAAGGAAGGACAGGCAGACAGAGGCCAGATGGTGGGTGACAAGTGGCCTTAATGCTGCACGACTGCTGTGCAGAGTGGAGTAGACCTTTGTACCCTGTGTTGGAAACGATCCTGAGATGACAGGCAAAATCCATTTACCTTTGAGGCAGAAGATTAACTCCATGGCGCCTTGCACATGGGTGGGTACTCCTCTCCTAATTACTCAGTGAATGCCTAAACCTCTAAAACCTGTAGAGACTCTTACAGATGAAATTTCAGGATGTCCTTGAAACAAAGTGAAGGTGCTTCTCAGATGTGCCTGTTTATTCCTTGGTCTTTTTCAAGCCAGACTCCCGTTTCCTGCTGGGAAGCTCTGTGCTCACCTTTGACTTACATCTGTCACAGCTGGTGTCCCCTTGTGTCTGGCTGCTCCCCCTGAACCCCACTAACTGGCAGATGCTTTGGTTTAAGCCTGCCCTCGGGCTCAGCTTTCCTCTGCACACCGCGTTCAAACGGGTGTGCGACTTGAGAGACTCTGACTCAGTAGAAAGTCATTTCTGCTCATGGAGAAATCTGTCAGATCAGATCCAGCCGTGACGGACTGAACTCTTCACCTCTTAGAAGGCCTCTTCATTCTCAACATCTGCAGCTTCTAGTAGTACCTCCTTTATCACATCATCCACCATTTTTCTAGTATGTAAACTCTTTGTCCTAGGTAGATAGATGGATAGATGTAGGTATAGGTTATTGTTTGGAGGCAGCTGACTATAGTAAATGTCTTGCATGCTCCATAACAAGCAGTCGCACCAGCATCTTTGGACTTCTTGGGGTCACTGATGGTGTCACTCTGGTGACCCTGTCTCTTGATTCCTGACCCCCAACTCTGCTATTCCAGCTTCCAGCATCTAGACTCCTGCCCTGCTGATCGGAGCCCAGCCCAGGAGAGCACCTGGGGTCTCCCGTCCTTGGCTGTGGCTTCCCCAGGACCCGTGTGCAGACTCTCACGTGCTTCGTCTGCACCAGCTGGCCACTCACCAGGATCCTTGTGCTGACTCACCCCTGGCCATCCCACCCCTGTCTCCTGACTTGTTTCGTTCTCTCTTCCTTTCATCCTTTCCCCCTCTTTCCTCTTCTTGTCCTTTTTTCCCCTTTCTTCTCTCTTCTCTCCCTTTAACATACTGCACCCTAGCTTTGGCCAAAATTTCAAGGTCGGATCCCCTGGCCCTACTTGGCTGTTTCCTTTGGGTGGGTTCACTTGGTCTTGGCTCCCGAGTCCCCTTGTGTCTGGTCTGATCTGCTGGAGTCAGAACACAGCACAGCACCTGTGCTGGTCTTTACTGGGCTTACTGGTCAGTCAGTGGTCCTCGTTTTTACTACTCGTTGCCATATTCTGTCAATAGGTTGTGCTAATTAAAGCTGTATTATTCAGTATAAACTGCTGCTTGCAAATAGTTTAAGTTCTTTTTTTCAGTTATTTTAAATCATTCACTTGACTAGGTGATCTGGTAGGTCCTTCTCTGCTGATGTTTTTTTTTTTTTTTTTTAAATAATTTTTCCTGAAGGCACAGACCCCAGCTTCAGCCCGTCCTTAGGAGCCACATGGATGCCTGGTTCTCCATTTTCCTTATCAACATAGATCAGAGTAGACATTCTGGATCAAGTTCAGAGTAACAGCCAAACTCTCGCAAGACCCTTCTGTGCTGATGTGTATCATTCTTGTTAACCATGGCAACAAACAGGAAGAAAACCAAGAAAGAAAATGTAAATTAAAATATGGATCAAATAAATGGCCAGCAGCAAAGAAACAGTTAAATAATGTTGCATAAATAATATGAATATTGTGCAGTTGTTAAAAATCCTGCACTTAAAAGGTTTCACTTTATATACCTGGAAATATATTTTATGTATATCTTTTCAGTAACTATAAATCTTATATAAATGCATGTATTATGTATGCATTACATATATTATTATAATATAAAATAATATAATATTTGTTGTTGTTCAGATTCTTAGCTAAGTTGTGTCTGACTCTTTGCAACCCCATGGACTGCAGCATGCCAGGCTTCCCTGTCCTTCACTCTCTCCCTGAGTTTGCTCAAACTCATGTCCATTGAGTCAGTGATAATAATATATAATATAATATACACTATATTATAATAAGTATATTATGTATATTATTATGTATGTATATATAATACATATATTTCTAAGATAAAAGACTGTTAAAAATACAGCAAAATGATAATAGTGATTATTGTTTGGTGGTCAGATTAAGAAGGATTTTTTCTTTTTTATATTTTTATAAATGTTCTGCAATGAATATATGCAGATCACACAGTGAAGAAAAGGCATATGAAAACATTAAGAATGTATCTGGAAGTGAACAAAAATTATTATTATACAGTTTTTCTCCTCTACTTCACCCCATCATCTCCCAACCCTCCTATCCCCTTTGGGATCTGTTGTTTTAGACTGTTCCTTTGGCACTTGCCCCAGACCGAGATAAGGATTATCTCTATGTCTATAGAAAATACAGGAAAACGTACAGTACAGCCTCAAGAGAGCTGATTCTAGTTTTTGAACACAGAGCAGGAACTTTCCATTTTATATCTTATTCGTGAAGCATAGAGTTGATTCCCACAGTCATGTAATGCTATTAGGAGGTGCCATAGAAGACCAAAAATCAAAACAAAAAACTTGCAGAGCACTGTATGATGTCTTTTCTATGCTCAAAAATGTCAAGAGCAGATATAAGAAAAACAAAAGCAAAAACAAATCCAAACACTGCCAAGCTTTTGGAGAGAAAGCAGAAGGGAAATTACCCCAAAGACAGATGCTTTTAGAAAGCATGACTGGCTGTGTTTTTGAGAGACCAAAGCAAGAGTTTTTATAGCTTTTTTTAAAAAAATTAATAATTGTAGAGTCCCATTCCTAATAATTAAGATTAGATCTTATACTGTAAAGAATATTTTACAGCATTTTACTAAGAGCAACAAGTTGTGACTTTTTCTGCTTTTATGTATTTTTTCCTTCAAGCAAAATTGGAAATAAAAATGTACCACAGAGCATTTAATTTTGAGTAAATGAGTTTCCTTGTAACTGTATCGTTCAGTGAGGTCGTTAATGAATCTGGTTAAAATGAATATACACAGACTTACTGGTTGACGAAACTGTTAGTAGCTACAGTTATTCAACATATTACATGTAACTTGTAAAACTGAGTGATTTGGATAATTTACCAAATCTCTTTTGCTTCTTCTATTCGAACCCCAAACTGGTTGCTTTAACAGCAATCTTTTTGAGTTTTCTGAAGTCAATAGTTAGTTTAGTTAGTTCTAAATCTGGAACTGAAGCTTTTCCTATGTTGCCTGGTGGTTATGGATTGGAGGACAGAGACCACACTACTCTCTCCCTGATACAGAAACCTCTGGAAAGTGGGCTGTGCATACCTAGTTCCAGCAACTCTGTTGTATATCACTGTGCAGCCTCCCCTGAATAGATCTGCCTCTAGGCTCTTGGCTGGGCAGTGCTGCCTGGAGACCCACAGCCCTGCAGGAACCTAAGGAAGCAGCCCCGTTGGCTTTAGACCCTATCACCCATTCAACCTCAAGGGACTTACGTCACCCTTTGTGTCGACTTACAGCTGTGATTGCTAGAGGTGAGGGAATTGTGTTCTCCCATCTCCTGACTTCCAGGGGGTTGTACAGAAGCCATTCCCACTGAGTCCTGGGCAAAGTTCTCACCTCCAGCTTTTCATTGCTCTGAAGCAGCCTTTGACCTCAGTCACCTACCCTCATTGAGAAAGTCCTCAATCAGAATTACTATCATTAATGTTTTGATCAAAAGCTGGGACCATTTTTTCCAATTATTCTGAGCAAGTCTGACAAATTACTCAGAATAGTATCAGCATCAATTTGATGGGTCAAGTTACAGTAACAAAGTACTCTTGAATCTCCATTAGCTAACGTCTGCTTCGTGTTCTGTGTGCATCTGGGGTTGGCAGAGAGTCTGCTCCCCCAGTCCTCACTCTGGGGTGAGGGGCTGGCTAACTTCCAGGGCTGCTGTAACCTAGATTGTTGGTGATCACTGTGATGCAGGAAGGACTATTCATTGGAAGGACTGATGCTGAAGCTGAAGCTCCAGGACTTTGGCCACCTTATGTGAAGAGCTGACTCAATGGAAAAGACCCTGATGCTAGGAAAGATTGAGGGCAGGAGGAGAAAGGGGTGGCAGAGGATGAGATGGTTAGATAGCATCACCAACTCAGTGGATGTGAATTTGAGCAAACTTCGGGAGATAGTGAAGGACAGGGTAGCCTGGCGTGCTGCAGTCCATGGGGTTGCAAAGAGTCAGACATGACTTAGCAACTGATCAACAACAACAACAACAGTGGACCCCTGTCTCCTAAAGGCGTCTACCCGGGGGGATTCTGGTCCCTTCCACTTATATCAGCCAGAGAAATTACACGTCTATCACCTACTTCCAAGAGGTGGAGAGGTAGGAGTCTACCGTGTGCTGAGCGGAGAATGTGAGAAAACAGGTGAACAGCTTTCATGGTTACGTAATACCTGCAGTTAGTGTTTTTCGTTTTTTATGTGTCACGCGTCTTCACCTTGACCTTTGCATGTTATCTTTGCATATTATCTCGTTTACTTCTCACAGCAGATTGGAACTGTGATGATCTTCATTTCACACACAGGCTTACAGAGGGTGTGTAAGAGCCCAAGGCTGCCCAGTGAACTGAGTTAGACTGAGTTGATTAATGGAATCTAATCTTGTCCGTTACCCTGGAGCCATCACCCGTGGCCTGAGGTTGCTGCAGAATCCTCCAGAATCCAGTGTTGAGGCCAACACTGCAGGGATAAGAAACTTGCCATTCCTGGAGCTTCTCTAGCTGTGCCTGCCTGGGTAATGCAGCCCAGGGAAATCCCATCACATTCTGAGGGTAGAGATTGCAGCATGTCAAAGCTAGGTCACGTCTATCGCCTTCTGAGTCAGATACCCGTGTTCCATCCTCATCACCTCATTTGTCGTAGTAGGAATTCTTATTAGAGACCATTTCTTGAGCATTTACCATGCTTTTGGCACTAGGATAATCCCTCTGCATGTACTGTCTCCTTAATTCTTCCTCATTCATTTATAAATGAGGAGTAGCTGGCATGCCCAAAGTCACACATGTTTTAAGTTGCAGAGTTGGTACTAAAACCCACAGTAGTCTGACTCAAAGCTTGCCTTTGAAAGGCTTTGTGCCTTAGGGTTTAATTAAAAGTACTCCATGAGAAAATAACATTGAAATGTGTATATTACTGTGTGTAAAATAGATAGCCAGTGGGAGTTTGATGTATGAATTAGGAAACCCAAAGCTGGTGCTCTGTGACAACCTGGGGAGGTGGGGTGGGGAGGGAGGTGGGAGGGTGGTCCTGCAGGGAGGGGATACATGTCTGCCTGTGGCGGATTCATGTTCATGTACGACAGAGGCCATCACAGTATTGTAAAGTAATTATCTTCCAATTAAGTAAATAACATTTTTTTTAAAGCACTCCACCTACCCAGGGTTCTTACAGAGTGCTCCTTCAATACATACCTCCTGGGGGTTCATTGCAGAATAAAGGGTGCTTTGGATCTAGGATTGAAAACTGTTCTGCCATGAGTACTTGAAGAAGAGGATGGACAATAGCCAGGATCAAAAAGGCTGCTTACACCCCCTACTCAGGGTCCCTTAACTTTCCGAATTAGACGTGGGTGGGATGGACCAGACAGCCAGGCCTGCCATCTTGGCTCCATCATGCCACGTCCAAGTTAGAGAATCTCTGTGAGCCTCATTATTCTCAAGTGTCAAATGGGGACACCTTCCTTGCAAGGGTCTTTTATGTGAATTGTTTTCCATAGTCACTTAATGAATGGTGGTGAATTTGGGGGGAATGAAGAGATGTTCATTTTTCCCCGCTAGGCTGGCAGCCCTCATTAGCCATCCCAAACAGGCATTTTGTCTGTAAAACTGATATTTGCTTTAAATATGGCTTTATGCCAAATGTTCTAGTCATGATTGCAACCCGTTACCACTCTTAAGCCCCACCTCTAGAGGAATTTTAAAGACGTCAGAAAAGCAGGTGAAAGTGGAAATGGATACAACATGCTGGAGAATAGCGTGGTGGTATATATGAAGAGCTTTGAATTTGTGTGAATCCTTTGATTCCGTGATTCATCTTCTACAAATTGCCACTGAGGAAATGATCAGAAATTTTTATGAGAAACGTTTATCTAATATATAAATGTTTATCTAATGATAGCACTAATTGGAAGCCACCAAAATAGCCAGTATTGAGGATTGGCTAAAAAATGGATAATACCATTTGATGGATTGTTACGTAGCCATTTATTACATATTTTTGAATAATATTCAAGGATTTGATAAAAGTAAAGTAACCCCCATTTTACCTAACAGAAATGTATTTACATGCATAAAAACTGATAGGTAGAACATGCCCCCAAGTGTTACCAGAGATCATTCATAATCCACCAATAAGAGATCCCTCATTTCTCTTACTTTCTTTTTACTTCTTTGTATTTTCCAAAAATTCTCACAATATAGATAACTATTAAGAAAAATACTATAATTTATTTAAAGGAAGATTGTTAAAAAACAAAAAAAAACACCACTAAACATTGTTCAGCACGTGCATGCTAAGTCTCTTCAGTCGTGTCCAACTCTTTGAGGTTCCAGGCAACAATGCTGTAGTGGGTTGCCATGCCCTCCTGCAGGGGATCTTCCCGACCCAGGGATTGAACCCATGTCTCTTATGCCTCCTGCATTAGCAGGCAACCACTATTGCCACCTGGGAAGCCCAAGCATTATTTAGTACTCATGCCTAAACTTTTCAGGCTGCCAGGGGAAGCAGTAGCACGTAGAGGCCACCGTCAGGGAGGAGGCTGGGTGATGCGAGTCCAGCTCCAGATGAGATTCATCAAAGTCATACATTCTATATCCTGATACTGGGCAAGTCTGCCAGCATCTCAAGTCAGACATTTCTCATTTGGCAAAATTACTGTCATTTACTGTTATTAAAGTTTCAACAAAAAACAATGTCTGCTTCCTTTATTTTAAATAAAATCTAATCACCAGTTCCATTCTGAGTAATGAGAGACTCCTTAGCTGACCCTCCCAGCATGAGTCAGTAGAGCTGGGCAGCATGTTGTTCTGAAGCTGGACTTGGTCATCCGGACTCCAGTGATGCTCACCTTCCTATGACCCTGCGTAGAGCTCCTTACCTCTCTCTGCTACTGCTGCTACTGCTAAGTCGCTTCAGTCATGTCTGACTCTGTGTGACCCCATAGACGGCAGCCCACCAGGCTTCCCCATCCCTGGGATTCTCCAGGCAAGAATACCAGAGTGGGTTGCCATTTCCTTTACCTCTCTCTGCTCTCCCTAAAATGGGAATAATGAATCCTGTTTGCTTCCCCAGCTCAGTGGGGGTGTTGTAAGGATTAGCACGACTTTGTCAGGAAGAGGATTTTGAAGTTTTAGTGCCCCGAATGGTGTGATTACTAATAAACCCGTCACACTTTCATCTGCAGTGTTCCCCTATTTGTAGCATTTGGTAATTCTGCACAAGGAACCAGCCTCCTGCAGGTATGGCGCTGGGCCCACACTGGGCCAGAACGGGCTCAGTCCTGCCTTGGCCGTTCCACCCACCCTAGCCCCCACCTCCAGGCACAGAGCTGCTGGGACCTGCCTCATCTTGCCCTGCCTTCAAGGCTTCTCGGGCTTATTTTCCAAATTCGGTCGAGGTAGAAAGTCTCCTATGCTGACAGTCATCTAGGCTGTGCCAGAAAACAAAGATGCTTTTCCTCCAAGTCTACTTTATGGGCTGCAGAGTTCTGCAGAGTAGCCTGGCCAAGTGTAACCTTGGAATTCTCCAGCGAGTGCCCCAAAGCTACCACCGTGGAAGTGGAAGATCCTCAAAGTCATAATCTGGAATGAAGTTAGCGTCCAGCTGGACTCAGGACAGTTCATGCAGGTCACCTCCCTCTTCCTGGCTCCGGTTTCCTTTTGTTTATATGGCTCATGAGATGAAAAGTGTAGACACACTGTGCCTGGGGAAGAGAGTTGACGTGGGCATTGCTTGTGAGGGTGCCTCGCCTTCTGTCTGCTGGTTCAGTCTCAACAGTGAAACTCCTCTCAGCACGGGGATTGCCAAGCCTCCTTCTCCTTTTTTGCCACATCTGCCCGCTCCTGTGATAAATCAGAAACACACCGATCTGAAAACCCAGGCTCCCTCATGGCCTTGCCTTTGAAGAGTATTTTAGAAATGTCTGTCGGGAACGGATGCCAAGTATTTAATTCTGCGTGGGAAGAGGAAGAATGAGAAAAATCAGCCAACTACTCAGGTGAAACCAATCCCAGATCATTAACTCTGAAATATTTATGATACACATTGAAAATAATAACTTTAGAGTAAACATGAGGACAGATTGTATTAACTTCACGATTCTTCGGTAATTGGATTTCCTTATCTTTCTATATAAATACATTTACCTAGTTTTTGAAACCAGAAATCTCCAAACTAAGTGTTTTTAAAGCACTCTCAGAATCACTCTAAATTTTTTTTTTTTCACTCCCTTTTTCTGTTGTTGTTGTTCCATTGCCAAGTCATGTCTGACTCTTTGAGACCCCGTGGACCGCAGCATGCCAGGCTTCCCTGTCCTTCACCATCTCCTGTAGTTTTCCCAAGTAGTTCATGTCCATTGAATTGGTGATGCCATCCAACCGGGTCATCCTCTGTCTCCCTCTTCTCCTGCCTTCAATCTTTCCCAGCATCAGGGTCTTTTCCAGTGAGTGGGCTGTTTGCATCAGGTGGCCAAACTGCATCAGCCTTAGCATCAGTCCTTCCAGTGAGTATTCAGAGTTGATTTCCTTCAGGATCGACTGGTTTTTTTTATCTTGCAGTCCAAGGGACTCTCAAGAGTCTTCTCCAGCACCACAGTTCGAAAGCATCAATTCTTGGGTGCTCTGTCTTCTTTATGGCCTAGCTCTCACATCTGTACATGACTACTGGAAAGACCATAGCCTTGACTATATGGACCCTTGTCAGAAAAACTGACTCATAGTGAACTCCGTCCCTGAATATTCTAGCCCTTCTTTTCTGTTCTTTTCCTCCATTTTGATAGATTGAGGCTTCATTCTTTTACTGGCCTCATGACTCCTCTTTTTAAATACTTTTAGTGGCTTAATCCTTGTTTGCTGACGATCTCCCAGTGGTAACCAATTACCTCTATATACAGCCACTCAGATCTGGGTACCCCCAGCTCTGAGACCTCACTGAACTCCCATCCCTCTTGATATAAGATAAGAAACAAATTTCCGTATATAAAAGTCCTTCAGTAATGCCAAAGGAAAATTGTACTGAAGAAGTTAGACTTTAGGTCAGGAAGATTTTATGCAAGGATATGGCAGTAGGGGTCAAGACAGCTATATCAGAGGAGAGAGATTGAACTCAATCTTACCAATGTGAAAAGTGGAAGAATTTATAGGCACTGGGGTGAGCTAATGTAAAAGTACTGGAGGGTGCTTGAGGTGGCTGGCTTTTGCCAAGAGGCCACCTGTGTTTGCTAATTGACACCCAGTAGTTAGGCTCCAACCCTCCCCCAGAGACTAGGGGCACCCTATCTTCCTTACTGATCACATTTCAAAAAGATGGCTCCTGGGTCCTTGAGATAAACAACCGTGGGTTGTAAAACTGGCAAGAGCCTGTGAGAAGATTTATATCTCAAAGGGGCAGAGAAAGACTCGACACCTGTAGGTGTTCTAAAGTAAATGTCCTAAGAAAAGAGAAGTCAGGGGCCCAGAGTCAGGAAGAAACGTACCTGAAGTTTAGCTAAGCAGAGGGGGAGCTTGAAGGCCTTCCTGGTCCACAGCGGAGCATCGCTTCACCTGTAACCTCCTCTCCAGACTTCCTGCCTGGAGGAGTTTGGAGGCACTTCCTTGCCTTCTTCCTTCCCTACACGGAAGCCACGTGGAACTTCCAAGTGAAGTTTTGTTTTTGCCTCTCCATGTTACTGCCCTTCTTCATGCTTCCAGAACCTGTTGGGTGTCACCTTGGCACACCAGACAGTGACTAGGACCCAAAATAGGGTAATTAAATATCTTCATGCAGACAGCCCACTGAACTGAAACTGATTATATTAACTTAGCTCCTCGTGGGTGATTGAAACATTCTGTCCTGATGAGTGATGAGTATATTTCACTCACTTGTTTCAAGATTGATACCTGGAGGCTTTGGGGAAAACCAGATTTCAGCTCTTGGAAAAGTGAGTATTTGATGTTAGATTCGGATTTTAACCTGAAAATCAAGGAAATTCACGAATAAGTAGAAAGTTTCCTAGGAATCACTGGGTAACCTGTTAAGATGGAGACTCTGAGGCCCCACCTGTAGAGGTTTGATTGAGTGGGTCTGGGGTGGGCCTGGGACCCTGCATTTGATTGAGTGGGTCTGGGACAAGCCTGGGACCCTGCATTCTGATGTGTCGTTAGTGATGCTGCTGATAAGCTAGAACCCAGCAGTGACTGCATGCCATCCACCCTTTGAGTGCATTCTGGATGATGGAATTGGGGCTCCTAAAACTGATGATGCAATGAGAGATTTGGGGTGATGCTAGGAGGTTTGTGGAAGATGGACCCCCACCCCCACTACTCCACAGAGTCATGGTGCAGCAAACCTTGAGTCATGGGTGGTTGCAGACCAGGAGTGGGACTTGCTGCCAGCATCCCTTTGAACGGAGACCTGAGTCCGCTAGACGTCATGATCTTGTCTGGTGTTGAGGTTACCATGCAGTGAGCAATCATTTGTGGGCACCTGTGGCACATCCCCACCTTTGGTCCCCACTTCCACCTGGAGCAGGCGGTGATGGTCGGCCGGCTTCAGCACTGGGGCTGAGAGAGGATGGCAGTGGCGGCATCGTGTCCTCGGGGCCGGCTCCCCCAATGAGGCTCCCAGCTTCAACCCCATCTCTACTGCAATTTGATACAAAACAGAAACAGACTCACAGACTTAGAGAAAACAGACTTATGGTTACCAAAGGGGAAAGGTGGTGGTTGTCCTTGTTCAGTATCTGGCTCTTGGTGACCCCATGGACTGCAGCCCACCAGGCTCCTGGTGCAACTAACACTTTTACTTCACTTCACACGGAGAAACAATCTGAAAAGCCATATGTGTGTGTATATAAAAACTAAACCACTTGGCTGTACACTTAAAACTAACACAATATTGTAAATCAACTATACTTCAATAAATAAATGGGAATTTGACTAAAGGAACACACACAAAAAACCTCCTAGTTTTTAAAAAACATATCGAATGCTAGAATTTGAAAAATATGAAACGTTGTTAAAGTTATTTTCAGATGATTGAGAAGAAGTACAGGAGTATAGCAAACAATTTAAATGGTAGAAAAATGTAAACAAGATCCCTCTCCCCAGAGACCAGCATGATTAAGTCTCAGGTTTTTCTCCAGAAGTTTCCTAAGCAGATGGAGCTATATGTAGACTCTGAAATGGGAACTGAGGTGTGGTTCTGACTTTGGCTTTTTTTCATGTGACTCTGTCCCAAAGATCACTCCATGGTGGCAGCAGGTAGACTTACCACATCCTCTTCAGTGCCTGCAATCGAAAGGGACACCATCCCATGGATCTCGCCCTGCGATTCTCAGCCAGGGACAGTTTGCTCCCTGTGCTAGTCACTCAGTTGTGTCCAACTCTTTGTGACCCCATGAACTGTAGCCCTCCAGGATCCTCTGTCCATGGGATTCTCCAGGCAAGATTACTGGAGTGGGTTGCCATTCTCTTCTCCAGAAGATCTTCCTGACTCAGGGATTGAAGACTGGTCTGCATTGCAAGCAGAGCTTTTATTGTGTGAGCTACAGGGAAGTTCCTATAGGAACATCTTTCAATGTCTAAGGACAGTTTTGTTTTCACAACTCAGGGGGCAGTGCTGAGTGCCACTGGCCTTTAGAGAGTAGAGACCAGGGATGCTTTTGGTCACCCTGCTTACATGTGTTAGCTACCATGACGGAGAATTAGCTTTAGCTGTCTGCTTCCCAGGTGGCTCAGTGGTAAAGAGTCTGCCAGTGCAGGAGACACAGAAGACTTGGGTTTGATCCCTGGGTTGGGGAGATCCCCTGGAGTAGGAAAATGGCATGAACACAGAACACCTGTTATGTTAGGGCTTCCCAGATGGCTTAGTGGAAAAGAATCTACCTGCCAATGCACCAGAGGCAGGAGATATGGGTCCCATCCGTGGGTCGGGAAGATCCCCTGGAGGAGGAAATGGCAACCGTTCCAGAATTCTTGCCTGGAAAATTACATGGACAGAGAGGAGCCTGGTGGGCTACAGTCCATATGGTTGAAAACACAACTGAGCACACGCATACATGCGTACGCAAATGTCTGTACATCCCGTGTGGAAGAAACCTGCTCTAGCATCACTGATTTTAAGATTCCTCAGGATGTTCCTTCAGAGTGTGGCTTACCAACCAGTAACAACAGCCTAGATAGCATTTCCCCAAAGTCACAAAATATAGCCAGCGAAAACACTTCCGGTGGTGAGGTCCACAGTTGTGTGGGGAACGTGTTCCAGTCTGGGGTTGACTGTTGCATCTGCTGGTTTGGAACGACTCTGGTGGTGTCGCCGCATACTATGTGAATATTAAATGTAACTTGCCATTTCCTATTGCATGGCTCTGCTGGAGGAGAGCTCCCTGCTTGGGGACAGAGGAAGGTAGCATTGGCAGCGGAGGCCTTGGTGGCTTGCAGCACCTGCCAAACCTATAATTTCTCAGGCAAAATGAGAGTACCCATTTTTAGCCCCGGATTTTTGTATGCTTTAGATTCTGGCTGGTTTATTTTTGTCCCAGCTCCACTGTGTTTATTTCATACTCAGGAGAAAGGATGTTTTCTTTATAGAATTATTGCAACTAAGCTTAAGGGAAAAAAAGTAACTAATTTGCTAGGAAAATCATGCTTAATTATTAATAATACTGTCCAAAGCGCTTGTCCTTCCCAGAGGCTACTGATGCCTGTGGCTGTTTAGGCGACACTTTGTATCTGTGTGTGGCTTCTGGACCTCGAGCACCTCTGTCAAGTGCAGTTTCAGCACCAAATCTCCCTTCTCTTTTTAATTGTTTCAGTGAGCTCAATAATGGTTGTGTCAGAAGTCTGCTTTGCACTTGAAGATCCTTTGCCTGTTTTGTTTCAGATCATGTCTTTCCCAAATAAGACTTTTTTGTTTAAAATAAATTGAGTGTTCTCCATATTATGATTCTTTTTGAGAGCTTAGATATAAGTGAAAAGTGAAAGGGAAGCATCGTGTCCGACTCTTTGCGACCGCATGGACTGTAGCCTAGCAGGCTCCTCCATCCATGGGGTTTTCCAGGCAAGACTACTGGAGTGGGGTGCCATTCCCTTCTCCAGGGGATCTTCCCGACCCAGGGATTGAACCCAGGTCATCTGCATTGCAGGCAGATGCCTTACTGTCTGGGCCACCAGGGAAGCCCTTTAGATATAAGGTGCATCCTTATTTTTGGAAGACTTGCTATACATTTAGTTCATGTTCGGGATACAGATACTCCTAGCACTAGAGTGGGGAGGGAGTCAAGTTTGGTCTTTAAGCCAAGATCATATGCAACAACACAACCATCATAATGATGAAAATATATAGGGGACGATAAAGACCTTCGTGTGTGTGTTCTTTTCTTTTCTATTTTTTTAGTTAAAAATTTTTATTGAGGTATTGTTGATTTACAATGTTGTATTAGTTTCTGGTATACAGCAAAGTGATACAGTATTAGATATGTAATGTGTGCACAATATTATATATTTGCTGTTGTTCAGTCTCTCAAGTGTATTATATATAGAGAGATGGATATTCTTTTTTGAATTCTTTCCCTTTATAGATTAGTATAAGATATTAACTATAGTTTCCTGTGTTATAAACTAGGACCTTATGGTTTACTATTTTATATATGGTAATGTGTATCTCTTAATCCCAAACTCCTAATTTGTGCCTCCCTCCTTGCCCCCTTTCCCCTTGGGTAACCATAAGTTCTCTATGTCTGTGAATCCATTTGTTTTGTGAATAAGTTAGTCTATTTATGTCATTTTTTGCGATTCTACAAATAGGTGATATCTTTGACTTCCTTCACTTAGTCTGATGTCCATACTACGTCCATACTCCACGTCCATCCATGTCGCCGCACACGGCATTATTCCATGCTTTTCTTACGGCCGAGAAACATTCCATTGTACGTACGTAGCACCTCCTCTTTATCCATTCATCAGTCAGTGGACACTTACGTTGCTTACATGTTTTGGGTGTTGTCAATAGTGCTGCTATGAATGTTGGGTTCAGAGTTTGCTCTGAATTTATGCCCGAGAGTGGGATTGCTGGATCATATGGTAGCTCTATTTTTAGTTTTTTAAGGAACCTCCAGACGGTTCTCTGTCATGGCTTTACCAACCCAAATTCCCACCAACAGTGTAGGAGGGTGCTCTTTTCTTCACACCCTCTCCAGCATTTATGTTTGTGGACTTTTTGATCATGGCCATTCGGACTAGTGTGAGTTAACTGTACGTGTAGTTATGATTTTCGTTGGAGTTATGATTTTCATTTCTCTAATAATTAGTGATGTGAATCATCTCTTCATCCATATGTCTTCTTTAGAAACGTGTCTATGGAGGTCTTCTGTCCCAGAGCTTTTCGGTTGGTTGTTTGTTTTGCTTTTTGGCCATGCCGCGTGGCTTGTGGGATCTTGGTTCCCTGACCAGGAATTGAACTCAGGCCCAAGGCAATGAAAGTGCTGAGTCCTAATCACTGGACAGCCAGAGAATTCCCTGTGCTAGAGCTTTTAAAATCATTTCTGTTAGGAAATCTCTATGCTAAATGGATGCTAAAGCCTGTTACTAAGAAAATAAGCATTTCCAAAAATGATATAAATTGCATTGAGATTCACTGTTTGGTTTACTTGGCTGTCTTTGGGGTTTGGTCCAAAAAGAGCCATGTGCTACTTGTTCGGCAAGCCTTAAGGGACATCTAAGACAGCAGAGTTAATAACTGAAGTCTTACTCTCTATAAGAATAGCAGCATAGGTAATAGATAACCAAGCAAATTTAAGTCCTAAGGCCACAAATTATCTAAAAAATTTCAAAACAGTATGACAAAGGCTTATCATTTTATAAGTAGATGAGTACATGGCTTTAATATAGTATTTATTTTCATTTGATTGTATTGTAGACTTTCAATGACAGGAGAGGAATGAATTCTATGAAATAAAGAATTCCATAATTTCTGGGAGCTAAAGAATATAAACCTGGGACATTTGGTTCTGTTTCAAATTGGTAAACATGTCAAGATGTGGGAAACATTTCCCACTTTTCATCCCAAATGAAGATGTGAGTGAAAATATCTAACTTTGAGTAAGTAGCAAAATTTTCCTACTTGAATAGCATGTTATATTTTATTCTGTTCAGTTCAGTTGCTCAGTCGTATCCGACTCTTTGTGACCCCATGGACTGCAGCACGCCAGGCTTCCCTGTCCATCACCAACTCCTGGAGCTTACTCAAACTCATGTCCATCTAGTTGGTGATGCCATTCAACCGCCTCATCCTCAGTCTTCCCCTTCTCCTCCTGCCTTCAATCTTTCCCACATCAAGGTCTTTTCGAATGAGTCAATTCTTCACATCAGGTGGCCAAACTATTGGAGTTTCAGCTTCAGCATCAGTCCTTCCAATGAATATTCAGGACTGATTTCCTTTAGGATTGACTAGTTGGATCTCTTTGCTGTCCAAGGGACTCTCAAGTGTTGGACTTCTCCAACACCACAGCTCAAAAGCATCAATTCTTCATCTCTCAGCTTTCTTTATGGTCCAACTTTCACATCCACACATGACTACTGGAAAAACCATAGCTTTGACTAGATGGACCTTTGTTGGCAAAGTAATGTCTCTGCTTTTTAATGGGCTGTCCAAGTTGGTCATAGCTCTTCTTCCAAGGAGCAAGCATCTTTTAAGATGATATTTTATCATATGTACTAAAAGATGATATTTTATTACATGCATTTTATACTCTTTTAACAGAACATAGACAGAAATAATGTATTTAAGCAAAGCAATCATGAGGTTAAATTAACTCATAAACATGCTTAGAAAAATATTTTCATGCATAACTGCTGTGGACTCAGTTATGTATCTGCCAAGATTGTATATTGATGTCCTTATTCCGAATGTGATAGTGTTTGCAGATGGAGCCTTTGGGAGGTAATTAGGATTAGATGAGCTGTAAGGGTGGCCACTCGTGAGGGGTCAGGGCCCTTGTAAGAAGAGACATCATCAAGTTGCTTCTGTCTCTGTACCATCTGAGGCCACAGTACGAAGGCGACCGTCTGTCTTTAAGTTGGAAAGAGGGCCCTCACCAGGGAACTGAATTGGCTGACATGTTGATTTTGGATTTCTAGTTATGACCAACCTAGATAGCATATTCAAAAGCAGAGACATTACTTTACCAACAAAGGTTCGTCTAGTCAAGGCTATGGCTTTTCCTATGGTCATGTATGGATGTGAGAGTTGGACTGTGAAGAAGGCTGAGCACCGAAGAATTGATGCTTTTGAACTGTGGTGTTGGAGAAGACTCTTGAGAGTCCCTTGGACTGCAAGGAGATCCAACCAGTCCATTCTAAAGGAGATCAGTCCTGGGTGTTCTTTGGAAGGACTGATGCAAAAGCTGAAACTTCAGTACTTTGGCCACCTCATGAGAAGAGTTGACTCATTGGAAAAGACTCTGATGCTGGGAGGGATTGGGGGCAAGAGGAGAAGGGGACAACAGAGGATGAGATGGCTGGATGGCATCACTGACTCAATAGACGTGAGTCTGAGTGAACTCCGGGAGTTGGTGATGGACAGGGAGGCCTGGTGTGCTGCGATTCATGGGGTCTCAAAGATTCGGACACGACTGAGCGACTGATCTGATCTGATCTGATCTGATCCTCTATAACTATAAGAAACTAATCTTTTTTAATATTTTATTTATTGACTTCCTATTGAAATTAAAGCTAATTTACAATGTTGTATTAATTACTGGTGTACAGCAAAGTGACTCAGTTATACATACATATATATGTGTGTACATTAAAAAATTCTTTTTCATCCTGGTTTATCATAGGATATTGAATATAGTTCTCTGAGCTGTACAGTAGGAACTTGTGGTTTATCAGTCTTATATATAACAGCTTACATCTGCTAACCTCAACCTCTCACTCCATCTCTCTCCCCCTTGGCACCCACCTGTCTGTTCTTCTCGAAGTGTGTGATTCTGTTTCTGTTTAATAGATAGCCTCCTTTGTGTCATATTTTAGATTCCACATATAAATGATATTTTATGGTATTTTTTTTTGACTTCACTTTTGTATGATAATCTCTAGTTGCATCCATATTGCTGCAAATGGCATTATTTCATTGTTTTTATGGCCAAGTAGCATTCCATCGTATTTATGTACCACATCGTTATTCATTCATTTGTCACTGGACATTGATGTGGTTTCCGTGTCTTGGCTATTGTGAATAGAGTTGAACATTGCAGGGCCTGTATCTCTGAATTATAGTTTTGTCTGAATATATGGCCAGGAGTTGGATTGCTGGATCATATGGTAATTCTATTTTTCGTTTTCTATTCTATCTGTTTCAATACATCCTGCAGACTAAATATCCCTCACAAATGTGAAACAGTCTACATGACGCAACTTAGCAATACCTTCCTCATGCTGTTCAGACAATCAGATCCTTTACTTAGACTACTGTTAACATCAATCACAATGTCTTAGAGTGCATTTCAGGAACACATTAAACAAACTATCAGAATTTTGAAAATAAACTTTGAAAGTAGTAGATGTGGCATGTTATGGTAATCATGGGTCATTTTAAAGGTGAACATGGTTACTTTTTCATAGATCAGTTAAAAGTGAACTTGGTTCTCACGGATCCATGGTTGGTAACTAATGGTCAAATGTTGCTGTTGTGATTGTATACAACTTTATTTGTCTTATTAGAGTAAGGTCTTGCTATCTTTAGAATGACTGTGGAGTAGTGATTGGAAAATGAGAGTCAGCTATCCACAGTGCTTGATTTTGTACTGTAGTTAAAAATAATCTTATTAAAATCAGCTAATTAAAAATAAATATTTGTAGTTTATGATAGAGCAGTTCAATTGAATATTGTTCTATGTATGCTTCAGTCCAGTTCAGTTCAGTCGCTCAGTCATGTCTGACTCTTTGCGACCCCATGAACCGCAGCACGCCAGGCCTCCCTGTCCATCACCAACTCCCGGAGTTCACTCAGACGCACGTCCATCGAGTCAGTGATGCCATCCAGCCATCTTATCCTCTGTCGTCACCTTCTCCTCCTGCCCCCAATCCCTCCCAGATTCAGAGTCTTTTCCAATGAGTCAACTCTTCGCATGAGGTGGCCAAAGTACTGGAGTTTCAGCTTTTGCATCATTCCTTCCAAAGAAATCCCAGGGCTGATCTCCTTCAGAATGGACCGGTTGGATCTCCTTGCAGTCCAAGGGACTCTCAAGAGTCTTCTCCAACACCACAGTTCCAAAACATCAGTTCTTCAGTGCTCAGCCTTCTTCACAGTCCAACTCTCACATCCATACATGACCACAGGAAAAATCATAGCCTTGACTAGACGAACCTTTGTTGGTAAAGTAATGTCTCTGCTTTTGAATATGCTATCTAGGTTGGTCATAACTTTCCTTCCAAGGAGCAAGCGTCTTTTAATTTCACGGCTGTGGTCAAAATCTGCAGTGATTTTGGAGCCCAGAAAAATAAAGTCTGACACTGTTTCCACTGTTTCCCCATCTATTTGCCATGAAGTGATGGGACTGGATGCCATGATCTTCGTTTTCTGAATGTTGAGCTTTAGGCCAACTTTTTCACTCTCCACTTTCACTTTCATTAAGAGGCTTTTGAGTTCCTCTTCACTTTCTGCCATAAGGGTGGTGTCATCTGCATATCTGAGGTTATTGATATTTCTCCTGGAAATCTTGATTCCAGCTTGTACTTCTTCCAGTCCAGCGTTTCTCATAATGTATTCTGCATACAAGTTAAATAAGCAGGGTGACAATATACAGCCTTGACGTACTCCTTTTCCTACTTGGAACCAGTCTGTTGTTCCATGTCCAGTTATAACTGTTGCTTCCTGACCTGCATGCAGATTTCTCAAGAGGCAGGTCAGGTGGTCTGGTATTCCCATCTCTTTCAGAATTTTCCACAGTTTATTGTGATCCACACAGTCAAAGGCTTTGGCATAGTCAATAAAGCAGAAATAGATGTTTTTCTGGAACTCTCTTGCTTTTTCCAGGATTGAGGGGATGTTGGCAATTTGATCTCTGGTTCCTCTGCCTTTTCTAAAATCAGCATGAACATCAGGAAGTTCACAGTTCACATGTTGCTGAAGCCTGGCTTGGAGAATTTTGAGCATTACTTTACTAGCGTGTGAGATGAGTGCAATTGTGTGGTAGTTTAAGCATTCTTTGGCATTGCCTTTCTTTGGGATTGGAATGAAAACTGACCTTTTCCAGTCCTGTGGCCACTGCTGAGTTCTCCAAATTTGCTGGCATATTGAGTGCAGCACTTTCACAGCATCATCTTTCAGGATTTGAAATAGCTCAACTGGAATTCCATCACCTCCACTAGCTTTGTTCATAGTGATGCTTTCTAAGGCCCACTTGACTTCCCATTCCAGGATGTCTGGCTCTAGGTCAGTGATCACACCATCGTGATTATCTGGGTTGTGAAGATCTTTTTTGTACAGTTCTTCTGTGTCTTCTGTTCTTGCCATCTCTTCTTAATATCTTCTGCTTCTGTTAGGTCCATACCATTTCTCTTCTTTATTGAGCCCATTTTTGCATGAAATGTTCCCTTGGTATCTCTAATTTTCTTGAAGAGATCTTTAGTCTTTCCCATTCTGTTGTTTTCCTCTATTTTTTTGCATTGATCGCTGAAGAAGGCTTTCTTATCTCTTCTTGCTATTCTTTGGAACTCTGCATTCAGATGCTTATATCTTTCCTTTTCTCCTTTGCTTTTCGTTTCTCTTCTTTTCACAGCTATTTGTAAGGCCTCCCCAGAGAGCCATTTTGCTTTTTTGCATTTCTTTTCCATGGGGATGGTCTTTATCCCTGTCTCCTGTACAATGTCATGAACCTCATTCCATAATTCATCAGGCATTCTATCTATCAGATCTAGGCCCTTAAATCTATTTCTCACTTCCACTGTGATTTGATTTAGGTCATACCTGAATGGTCTAGTGGTTTTCCCTACTTCCTTCAATTTAAGTCTGAATTTGGCAGTAAGGAGTTCATGGTCTGAGCCACAGTCAGCTCCTGGTCTTGTTTTTGCTGACTGTATAGAGCTTCTCCATCTTTGGCTGCAAAGAATATAATCAATCTGATTTCGGTGTTGACCATCTAGTGATGTCCATGTGTAGAGTCTTCTCTTGTGTTGTTGGAAGTGGGTGTTTGTTATGACCGATGCATTTTGTTGGCAAAACTCTATTAGTCTTTGCCCTGCTTCATTCTGTATTCCAAAGCCAAATTTGCGTGTTACCCTAGGTGTTTCTTGACTTCTTACTTTTGCATTCCAGTCCCCTATAATGAAAAGGACATATTTTTTGGGTGTTAGTTCTAAAAGGTCTTGTAGGTCTTCATAGAACCGTTCAACTTCAGCTTCTTCAGCGTTACTGGTTGGGGCATAGACTTGGATTACTGTAATATTGAATGGTTTACCTTGGAAACGAACAGAGATCATTCTGTCGTTTTTGAGATTGCATCCAAGTGAACTGCTCTATCATAAACCACAAATATTTATTTTTAATTAGCTGATTTTAATAAGATTATTTTTAACTACAGTACAAAATCAAGCATTGTGGATAGCTGACTCTCATTTTCCAATCACTACTCCACAGTCATTCTAAAGATAGTAAGACCTTACTCTAATAAGACAATAAATAAAGTTGTATACAATCACAACAGCAACATTTGACCATTAGTTACCAACCATGGATCCGTGACAACCAAGTTCACTTTTAACTGACCTGTGAAAAAGCTTATTTTAAATAAAAGTGCTTGTGTCATTCTAATGGTCTATATCATTTATCTACTAGCATATTAAAATAATGTAACAAATTCTTAGCAGCTTGAAAGAACACATCTGTTATCTTATTGTTTCTGGAGTCTGCGTGTTGCTTTCCTGGCTTCTCTGCAATGCTGCCATCAAGGGCAGTTGACCAGTGTTGGGATATCATCTGAACGCTTGCCTGAGGAAGGGTCTGCTTCTTGGTCCATTTCCTAATAGTTCACTTCGCACCAGGGGCTTCCTTCAGCACTAGAGGCTGCCCAGAACTCCCTGCCATATGGGCTTCTCCAGCTCGTCTGTTTGCTCTCTCAAAGCCAGCTAGCGAGACAGAAACTCCAGCAAAGCAGGTGCTGTAATCTAATGTAAGAGTCATGTAATCACTCATATTTTCTTACCTTTCTTGTGTTCTGTTGGTAGAAGCAAGTCACATGTCCCAGCTATCTTCACGCAGGCAGATCTTGCAAGGCAGGTAGCCTGGGAGCTGTCTTAGAGTCTTCCTGAAACTTTCTGGGAGACATTTCCAACTTTTAATGAAAGCAATATAATCATGAGAAATTAAAAAAATAGATATTAACCTTATAATATCATATAAAATGCACTATGTATTTCATCATTGCCTCCAGCATTGATTAGAATTGATTTGTCCATATAGTCAAGGCTGTGGTTTTTCCAGGAGTCATGTATGGATGTGAGAGTTGGTCCATAAAGAGGGCTGAGTGCCGAAGAATTGATGCTTTCAAATTGTGCTGGAGAAAACTCTTGAGAGTCCCTTGGAGTGCAGTGAGATCAAACCAGTCAATTCTAAAGGAAATTAACCTTGAATATTCATTGGAAGGACTGTTGCTGAAGCTGAAGCCCCAGTCCTTTGGCCACCTGATGCGAAGAGCTGACTCATTGAAAAAGACTGATTCTGGGAAAGATTGAAGGCAAAAGGAAAAAGGGGCGGCAGAGGATGAGATGCTTAGATGGCATCACTGACTCAATGCACTTGAATTTAAACAAACTCTGGGAGATAGTGAAGGATAGAGGAGCCTGGCATGCTGCAGTCCATGGGGTCACTAAGAGTCAGTCAGTATAGACTGAACAACAATTGAGTAAAAATGTTTCTTGTCCATATTTTGTTTTTCAAAATAGATGAAATTAAGAGCTTAGTCTTCTAAGACTCCCTGAATCAGTTTTCATCCAACATAGCCTGCCTTCTCCTAAATGAAGCCGAAGGTAGCTTGTGACAGATTTAAAGGATGTCAGTACTGATACTATTCTGATTATAAAATGTGTACCCCTTTGAAGCTCCCTGTTTGAGCCTCTCTGCTTCTTACACCTGCCTGTTAGCTCTCGTATGAAAGTCACTCAGTCATGTCTGACTCTTTGCAACCCCATAGACTGTATAGCCTGCCAGGCTTCTCTGTCTATAGAATCCTCGAGGCAAAAATACTGGAGTGGAGCCATTCCCTTCTCCAGGGAATCTTCCCAACCCAGGGGTCAAACCCAGGTCTCCTGTATTGCTGGTGGATTCTTTACCATCTGAGCCACCAGGAAGCGTCCCCTATGTACTGATGCTCAGACATGGTCCTTGGAGTTGGCACTGCTGTCCATGGAAGACGCTTCTTGTGATATATTTCACAGCAAAATGGACAACCAGCTCTCTGGGGACACTGTGGACATCCTGGAGTCTGCTAGTGCACCCTGGAGCGTATCCTGGAGTCTCAACTTGTGGGCTCATTGTGCAGCCCCAGAGCGGTCCACATCTGCCTTCTAGGGATCGATGGTGATCTGTTACCTGCCTGAATCTACATGCTGGACCACACGTGGATGGGTGTCTGCAGTCTGTGTTTTATTAACTGGCTTGCTTCTGATGGGCCTACACAGTAGAGAGCTGAGTGTCTGAGCAAAGTACATCGTAGGCAAATGCTCCTCCTATTTTCAGGTACATAACGCAGGTTTACAATTTCTACATCATCCTGAAACATTGCAAAAGATCGAAGGATTGATCTGACCAGTTTTAGAAGGGCTTGAAGATATAGAACAAAGCTACTATCACCAGGGAAAAAAACAAGACCTGTATGTCATCAGCTGTCTGGACCTTTCCACGTGGTAATGCCTGTATGCTTGTCCCATTCTCACTTGAAAGGAGAAGCACTGATTTTTAATGTTCCCTTCTTCTTTTGTATTTTATATCAAAAACTTGTCCTATGACCCTTTCAAAACATGTCATCCTTCTATTGAGTTGACCAAAAAGTTCATTTAGGATTTTCTGTAAAATGTTATGGAGAAATCTGAAAGAAGTTTGGCCAACCAAGTATATTAGAGGATATCAGATGGCTGTTTCTTATTTATTTATTTTTTTTCTGGAAAAGTTGCCAGGAGAAAAAAGTGTCATGGTAAAATGTCATGGTAGGCATAGAATGAGTCTTCACAGTTGTAGAACACAGAGGAAGAACAAAATGCCCAGACAGCTAGATTTTCTAGACCTGAAACTGGCCTTAAAGAAACTAATGTAAACATATCACTTCATTTGGTAGATGAAACAGCAAAGCCGAGAAAGGTCAAGTGGTAGACACTGCCTCATAGAACAGATGGACCCTGGCTTTTATAAACAGTGCTGCTATGAACACTGAGGGTACGTGGGTCTTTTTCAATGAACCTATTTGCAGGGAAGGAAAGGAGACACCGAGGTAGAGAGTAGACTTGTGGACACAGTAGGGGAGGGAGAAGGTGGGATGAATGGAGACAGGAACATCAATCAGCACGCGTCCGGATCGGGTACAAGACGGATCAGTGGTGAGAAGCTGCTCTTGTAGCCCAGGGAGTCCAGTCTGGTGCTCTGTGATGACCTGGAGGGGTGGGATGGGGCAACAGGGGGGAAGCTGGGGACGGAGTGGGTGTATACATAATCATGGCTGATTTGTGTTGTTGTATGGCAGAAACCAACACAATATTGTAAAAATGAAAGAAAAAAATGATGAACCCCAATCCTCTAGACTTTTTCCCTTTGTCCTAATGATAGAAATAGTGAGCACCAGCTTTGAGTTAGGAAGCTGGCATGCATAGTTTTGAAAGCTCATGCCCTTCCTTTAACCTGATGCTATTGTATGGGAAACCACTCAGGAAAGTTAAAAAGCAAAACAAAAAGCCACGTTCCTGCTAAGCAGGTAGAAAGTAGTGTCAGCCTTTGAACTTGAGGAGGGTGCCGCTTCTGGTCCATCAGGGAGCCTTTGCCCAACTTTTCTTAAAGCAGATGGAGCAGGTTGTAGATTCAGTCAGGCACAGCCATTCAACCATTATGCATGGTGGTGTCTTTTTATTATTATTGTGTTTTTTTAAAAACAACTCGGAAATTTCTGGGCCACAGTTTGTACTTTCAGGAATTGAACTTAGAAGCAGCAGGTTTTTAGCACAAACAGGGAGACCAATTATTTTCCCAAAGCTCTGAAATAGAGGCATAGTTGGGCTAATTTGTTGGATTGATTCAGAAAATTTAGGGGGTAACAGTATTAAGACTCTGGAAGCTTTCAGCGTCCTGGGGGCTTTGAGGCATGTTCAAGACGAAGGATGTTTCCATGGGGAGATGAAAGGCCAGTTGGGTCTCTTTGTAGAATAGCCTGAACAGGCTTCTTCTGAGGGTTTCTCTGTTTGATCCTGTTCTCCTTCAGTGAGGCAGGCCTCTCTGTTGTCATTTAAACACCTCATTGAAAGGCAGTTCTAAATGGTTTTAAAAATGAGGTCTGGTGAGGTCCAAAACTCCTTGAAGTTCCCCCAGCGCTGGGTTTTCCCCATGGCTTTGAATCACAGTGTTTATTTTTAAAGCCTTTTGTGGTTCGACCCTTCTGGTTTGTTATTGCAGCTGGACCCACTTAGTCCTCGCCCGGCTCCTCCAGCCTGTTTGTGGTTTGGGGTACCATTTGGCCGCCCTAGGACTGGGCTGAGGGCTCAGGAGGCCAAGACCACGGCCACATCTGTTTTCTGTTAGCTCCCAAAGTCACAGGTGTCCCTAATTGGGCTCTGCTCTCTCACCAGAAATGGCTCTCTTTTCTTCTCCCCTCTCTGTGTTCTCCTTACATTGCCTTGAAAATAGGGGGTTTCATTTTCTTGTTTTGTTATGTTTTGGTCTCGGCTTCCAATTACTCCCTCTTCTTCCCCAGGCAAATCCCGACTCTCACCTTCACCCAGATCCCCAATGCTTGTCTTTACAGAAGGAGTTGTTTTCAGTGGATTGTAGAAGAGAGATTAAACTTCCCAGGAAGGCCTAGTGCGGCCAGGACACGTGTTTTTCTCCCTGGCACAGCCAAGGACAGAGCAGCTCTTTGTTGAGTTGGGTAACAAGGAGCTCAAACCCTGCTGAAAGATGAAGCTGATGAGTGGAAACCTCTTCAGGGAACCCAGAAAGATTTACTTTAATTAGAATTTATGCCCCAGTCTAAGGCCTGCAACTGCCGTCTTCTTGGAAACGAAAAGCTGACTGCTGCTGAAACTGGCAGACCAAGGCTTGGTTCTTTCTACACACCTACTTTGGTTGTCCTCAGATTCTTTTGATCACATTCTTCCCTCAGTGCTTTCTGTGTTTGAGTTTCTCTAGATAATGTGTACATACCCTTCTGACTCACTCACATTCTAGAAGGGTCTTCTGAAAGTTTTAGTCCAATATTGACTATTTCTCTGCTTTTCAGCTCTGAATTTTGGTAGTGCTCAAGCCTTCCTTTCATGTTGCCACTGGATCTTTTTAAAACTCAGTTAACATCTATACGCATGTCCTTATTTTAGCATGTAGTATTTGGAGAGATCAGGGAATTTTTAGAACCAGCTTTGGCTGGAAAGCCAGATGGAATAGTCATTTTAAAAATTCTCACAATTTCTTATTACAAGATTGCTTGATCCCAATTTGAAACCCGTTTCCTGTCCTGGCCCGTTCATGTTGGCACACTGACTCCCAGTCTCAAGGACTAAGCCCACGATACGCTAACTAACCAGGGAACTCCTTGAGAGGTGTGGTTAGTTTGCAATAACCACAGCCTCAGGTATGGGCGAGATATAGTCCTGTCTGAGGCTGGTGAAATAAAAATTCAGGTGTCTGACTCATATCCATAATTCTTAGGTTTGAGTTATTTCTAGGTCATTCTGATTTTCTCTATGAATGCATTTGTGGAATGGACCGACATATTTTTGTGATCATTGTTGAAAGTACCCTTTCTGAACTTGGGAAATGGTATAGGCATCATTTTATTATGAGCCATTTCTGTTACTTTTGGTCTCTTTCTATTGACAATTCCCAGTGTAGAGGTGAAGGTGGGGAAAGATGCTCAGTGTTCTTTTTTTCCCTCATTATAAAAGGAAGTCAATCATTCCAAAAGGTGGTAATTATAATTCTTAATACTGTAATAAAAGGGGAGAGGTGTCTAGAGGCAAAAGCCTGTAAAACCATAAAGAAACAAGCAAGTAATGGCTTTGGGCCTTTTTATTTCATGGCCTTTATGGATCGCCTTGCCTGTTTTGTTTTTTGATGTTAAAGGTCTCAATGTACTTTGTAGCGTGGTGACAGTTGAATTAAGATGGTCATGGACTAGGAGAACAAAACAGAAACTGTACTCTCTGTTCTGTACCAGCTTAACTTTTTCTCCTTTACACGTTGAGCAGCAAGAAAATACTCCCCTGTTTGATGTACCATGGATGAGAATATGTCAGAGGGCCAGCATGACGTGTTTGGAAGTTCAAGTTAATAGCCTCGGCTGTCAGGACTCTCTTATCTCAAGTGTAATGAGGCACAATCAACTCTTTAGACTGTAATCATACCTTAAATCAAGGGAGCAAGGATCACTGTCTGCTGTGGAAGATGGGGATCTGGTTCACATTATGCACTGAGAGCTATGAGGGGCCCTGCCAGCCAAAGCCGGAGCCACCATGCGGCAAGCAAATGACCTTGGTCACCGGCCCGTCATCCCTGGTGCCCTGAATTGTCCAGATGTCTGTTTCTGAGGGGTCTAATTGTCACTCCAGGATGACTTCAGAAAGATTAGTGCCAGACAGCCAGGCACCGGGGTCTCCCACAGTTTGCTGCCAGCACCATGAGTTCTGGGCTCCTTGGAAGCTAGAGGGCTGGTAGTTGGCTTCTTGGGAACAATCAGGTAGCTTGTGTCTCTGGAGTTCCTATTGTCTGACCCCTCATCTCCCTGTCGAGGTGGCCCCTTCTCTGTGTGACATGCTCATGCCGAACTGCCGCCCACCTGCATGTCAGCCAGTGCCTGACATTCCTGAGGACAGCTGGGACTTGGTGAGGGGGGTCAGGCTGTTGCTCGTGACCTTCAATATTTAGTCCATCCTCCTGGAGTATGGGTTTCCCTGATGGCTCAGTAGTATAGAAGAATCAATACAATGCAGGAGACTCGGGTTCAATCTCTGCGTCGAGGAGATCCCTTGGAGGAGGTAATGGGAACCCACTCCAGTATTCTTGCCTAAAAAATCCCATGGACAGAGGAACCTGGCGGGCTACAGTCCATGGGGTTGCAAAGAGTTGGACATGACTGAGCACACAGCACAACTCATGGTACTCACGACATGTAAGTTCATTGGGAACCCTCAATTAATCGGTTTCTAAATCCTTGCTTCTGGGGCACACACAGGGTTAGGTTCCTGTGAGCCTCTGGTCACAAAGTCTTCATCAACTTCTGAATAAAGAACATTTTATTCATATTTCTTTGAAATCACCTTATTTAACATATAATTGATTCCTTACCTTTGAACTTAAAGCCAACAGAACATTTTGCGTTTACAAATAAATGTTAGCCAGTAGGCATAGAATTCGCAAATGCAGAATCTGTAAATGTGGAGTCAAGAAAGAGCAGAGCATTGACTCCATTTTCTTCTTCTTTCATGAATATCAGTTACTATAGGAAAGAAGACATGTCTGCATTTGTCCAACTCCATTTGTACTCTGAATCTTATAGGTACGAAGGAGATGTTTAAGCTCCTCTCAGGAAGCAGGATTCTTTGTGCATCCCTATGTCCTTGGCAGTGGCCATATCACTGGTGGAAAACTTCCCAACCTCTGAAGCAGCTCTCAGACATTCCTGCTTCCTGATGGAATTAGACCTCTTTGGAAGCTTTCCTGCCAGTCCTGACGCCCGTGTTTTTTCTGAACATGAGTGCTTCTGCTTTGACCTGGAGAAGAACAGTGGTGTTAGAGCTTTAGTGATCAACAGCACCCTGAACTAACAAGCTGGGTGAGGTCACACTGGGCATGTCTCCCTAGCAAGTAACAACAGAGGTTAGTTTGCATCTCGTTTCTCTTTGTAAATTTGGCTTCGGGAGAGTTGCCGGGAAGGTAAAGGAAGTTTCCCTTCTGGTTAAGGGATGCGGGCTGATTTCTGGGAGCCCATTGTGATCTTCAAACAGGACTCTGAAGCTTCCTTCTGAAACACAGTGCCAACCTCCATGCCTTGTTGGGAGCCATAGAGGTCCAGGCTGGAATAATTTGGGGGGATGCTCTTCTGCTTGTGGGATCGTGTATCAGCATGTGGGATGGATTGCTGGCTGAGATGCCACAGAGGTTTCTCCCTGAGCACTAACATCTGTTGACAAGCCAAGGACAGTTATGAAATTCCCGCCCAGCATCTTGCTCTGGGAAGTGTGAGGCTCCTCCATTAGCTATGTGTCTGTCACAGCAAATTGAAACCAAGGAGGAGGGGCTCCCTCTGGTGATCTCAGCAGGAATGCAGACCGTCTCCTGAGCAGTGCCAATTCCCCAAGTGAAGGTCCTTGAGGGAGGGATGCTCACGTCATTGTAGCTTCTCTGCCTGTCCTTTCTTTAAAGGTCTGTTGTAGCCATAAGGAGCACAGTAGGGCCTGGAGGGCTGACAGATGGAAAAGATAGTGGTGGGAAAGGTGAAACAGGGAGTCAGGGGAAGAGTGTGTTTCTATTGACAGTTGATCCTTTGATGACAGATGGACTAGGTGTAGGACTGAAACCGTTCAATTATTCAGATTTCTGCTATGATTATTTTCTTCATTCTATGAGGACTTCCCTGGTGGCTCAGGGGTAAATAATCCACCTGGAATGCAGGAGATCCAGGCTCAATCCCTGGGTTGGAAAGATCCCCTGGAGAAGGGCATGGCAACCCACCCCAGTATTGTTGCCTGGAGAATCCCATGGACAGAGGAGGCTGGAGGGCTACAGTCCATGAGGTCACAAAGAGTAGGACACAATTGAATGACGATCACTTTTGCTTTCTTTTCACCATACAGTTCAGATAAAACCAACCTCGTTTTTTGGTGTCCAAGTAACCAACCTCGTTGCTTGGTGTCCACACCTTGTCAGGTGCCTTGTCTGAGAAGCAGACTTCCCGTCTGCCATCCTTGGCCAGGTGAAGACAACAATGATGGGATCATTGGCCTCTCCCAAGGTCCATAGTGGAGGGAAATCATGAGACCTGGGCCTTTCTCATCTCAGGATGGTTATGAACAATTTGCATCTGTTTAGCTTCTGTTAAAACACCCTATGTCCCCCAGAATATGAAACTGCTGCTGCTGCTGCTGTCTTTTCAGTCGTGTCCGACTCTGTGCAACCCCATAGACGGCAGCCCACCAGGCTTCCCCGTCCCTGGGATTCTCCAGGCAAGAACACTGGAGTGGGTTGCCATTTCCTTCTCCAATACAGGAAAGTGAAAAGTGAAAGGGAAGTCACTTAGTCATGTCCGACTCTTTGCGATCCCATGGGCTGCAGCCTACCAGGCTCCTCCATCCATGGGATTTTCCAGGCAAGAGTACTGGAGTGGGGTGCCATTGCCTTCTCCGAATATGAAACTAAGAGAGACCTAATGTGAAGAGGGTGAGGAGTTCATCGAGTAAGGTGGATAAAGACCGTGCCATTACATCAGGTTATGGTTTGACACTTTACTTAGGAGTCTTTGAGACAAGCAGCTATCACCAACATTTCAGGCCACTGTTCTGATTTATAGCTTCTTTTTAACAATATTTGGAAAGGGAGTTTGACTTGAGAAATTGTCAGCAATGCACAGCCTGCCCCGTCTTCCCAGTGCTATCTGAAACATGTGACAAAGTAAACGGCCAGCAGAGCAAGGTGTTTTGTTCTAAGAATAATAACGGGTCTTATCACCTCTCCCCACAATGCTATCAGCTTTCCATGTGATTGAGGGGTTCTGTTTATGGTTTAATTTCCCTAATGTTCACAGTGATGCCTGCATTGATAGGACAGTCCTTAATTAGACCGTAGTTCCTCTGATGAAACATGTGAGGGGAGAGAGAGAGAGAGAGATTTTGCACGAGCACTGTGCTGAGGTGCTGGCTGTCTGCTGGTCCAAGAGAAGGGACCTGATATGACAAGAATGTCTTATTTTAAAACCTGAGCATATAGTTCGCAAAAAAATCCCAAAGCAAAGACAGGTCTGTGTTCTGTTGTCACTTGATTTTATTTTCTGTATCACTGTTGTGTCATCTTCACTGGAGTCATACAGACTTTTCTTTAAAGCTGGATTCGGTTGTTGGGCTTATTACTCTCATGGAATAGCATCACTTCCATAAGCCTGAAAAGTGATTGATGGGAATTGTAAATATGAATGGAGTCAAAAAATGTAACACTGAGATTAAAATGCACATTGTAAATTCAAGCATAAAATGTCCCTAAGAACAGATTGATTTTTCTGGTGCTATGTTGTCAAAGATGCTTTTAAGTTTTCAGCTGGGTAAAGCATGTCATAATTTCATGTTCAAGGTGGCCAGAGCATGTCCATGTTTTCTAAAGATCAAATCAGTCAATATTAAAGGAAATCTGTCCTTAATATTTATTGTAAGGACTGATGCTGAAACTGAAGCTCCAATATTTTGGTCACTTGATGCGAAGAACTGACTCATTAGAATAAGACCCTCACGCTGGGAAAGCTTGAAGGCAGGAGGAGAAGGGGACGACAGAGGATGAGATGGTTGAAAGGCATCACCGACTTGATGGACATGAGTTTGAGCAAGCTCCAGGAGTTGGTGATGGACAGGGAAGCCTGGTGTGCTGCAGTCCACGGGGTCTCAAAGAGTCAGACATGACCAAGTGACTGAACTGAACCTGAATTGACATGGAAAACTAAGAGGGTGAAAGAGAGCTGCTGAAAACTTTCTTACTCTGCAAGGAGATCAAACCAGTCAATCCTAAAGGAAATCAGTCTTGAATATTCATTGGAAGGTCTGATGCTGAAGTTGAAGCTCCAATACTTTGGCCACCTGATGCAAAGAGCTGACTCATTGGAAAAGACCCTGATGCTGGGAAAGATTGAGGGTAAGAGGAGAAGGGGGCGACAGAGGATGAGATGATTGGATGGAATCACTGACTCATTGGACATGAGTTTGGGCAGACTCTAAGAGATAGTGGAGGACAGGGGAGCCTGCTGTGCTGCAGTCCATGGGGTCTCAAAGAGTTGGACAGAACTTAGCCACTGAACAACAACAACATTCTGCAATTAACTGGAGAGAAGGGTCAAACCAGCTGAAGTTCAAGTACATTCAGGACAGTGCCTGGGTGAAGGGGCCTGAAGCTCTGATGATAGAAATGAAGTCCAAGAACTTTGATCTTGTTTTAATTAATCATTGAAGACTTGCTACATAGGAAACATTCCAGTCTAAATGAGCATCATTAGTTCAGAACTTGGAGTAATTTTTCCTTGGCAGTTCAACTGATGGCTGTGGAAAGTGGGTTACCTAAAGGAATTATCAGTATGAACATTCCACGTATAAAGATAATGTTTATATCATTTAAGGAAGGGCATTTTCCTGGCTTTCACTGATGGTCCCTTGTTCGACCTTGTTCTCTTGTCTGGCTTCTGTTCCTGTGAGCAGCTGTCCCTTCGGGGGGTATCTCTGAGCATCTAGAGAGATTTTGGCGGGTGTGGAGGCAACTCCCTCAGGGAGTCTGCAGAAGGACCCTTGTGTATGTTTTAGTCAGTTTAATAGACAAGGACAGAGCCATTTTGGCTTCTTTGCCCTGAGAAGTCTAGGATAAAGTCTGGATTTTACAATTGCTTGAACAGGATGTAAAAAAGGGGGACTCAGATCTGTATGAGTAGCATCAGAAAGGTGTCTCCTTCTAAAGAAAGGTGGAAGGAGGACTTTATTTTGAGCAGAG
This sequence comes from Bos indicus x Bos taurus, assembly GCF_003369695.1. NCBI lineage: Eukaryota > Metazoa > Chordata > Mammalia > Artiodactyla > Bovidae > Bos > Bos indicus x Bos taurus. The sequence continues at coordinate 63,488,204 of NC_040095.1, forward strand.
ATGGGATCAAGGCATTCCTCAAGCCTCTGGTCCAGGAAGGCGTGACTCCCTTCCCACAGGACTTTCTCTCCCGCACAGTTACCACCCACCAACTCCTACCTGGGCACCTGCTCGACGCCTGGCAACAGACCTGGAGGACAGCATCTCAGTCCCCCCAAGGTTTGATTTGCTCTGTTTTTCTGGATGATTTTGACTGATACCAGATTGGATAATGTGATGTTAAGAGGGAAAAGTGTCTCCAGAAGCTGACTTTAGGATTATGCCCTCTGGGTCCACAGGTCCATTATCATTTACACAAACTTGGAAGTAGAGTGGAGGAAACCTCATGAAATGTTTGCCTGGGCTCTGGGACTCAGAGTTGAATAGGACAGAATGATAGCCCTTGATAGAGGAAGCAGACAAATTCCAGAGGGTGATATGAGATAACTGGAGGCAGGCACTGGGTGTCCTGCTCACAGAGAACAGGGGACTACATCCCATGGGGACACATGTGGATTTCAGAGAGCCTGGCGGGATGCAGCAACAGCCCTTAGAACGACTGGCTTGAGTGATGAGGTCAAGCCAACAAGATAGAATTGGAAAGGGTGAGAAATACAGAGGTCTGGATTTAGATTCATAAATATACTTCATAGGTACCACAAGGAGGGCAGGTACTGTCTCAGCAGCTAGTAAAATCAAAAGAAAAAAAAAAAAAAAAACCAATGCCCATGGTCAGTTTCATACTTACCGTCCAATAGAGGAGGGGTTTGTCTTGAGATTTTATGAAAGTGAAAGTGAAGTCGCTCAGTCATGTCTGACACTTTTTGACCCCATGGACAGTAGCCTACCAAGCTCCGCCATCCATGGGATTTTCCAGGCAAGAATACTGGAGTGGGCTGCCATTTCCTTCTCCAGGGGATCTTCCTGACCCAGGGATCGAACCCAGGTCTCCTGCAATGCAGACAGACGCTTTACCTTCTGAGCCACCAGGAAAAGGAAACCCAAACCCAGCCCATGGTTGGGACAGAGAAAAGGGACAGGGGAATAGCCACGGGGTGGTTTGTATGTGTCAGGCATGGCCTGGATCACGCTCTCTGTGCTGGCAGAGCTTGTCAGTGGAAAATAACGGAATACAATTTTGTAAAATACCATCTGCCTTTTAAACTGGTCTTGTTTTCTTTATGCTTCGTCCAGCGAAGCAGGGCTTGTATTGAATGCAGTGAGGAGTGATGGATTGTGTCTTCTTTAATCATCAGTAAGCTCAGAAATTTCCCGATTATTCAGCATCCCTCCCCCAGGTCTGATAGTTTGGTTCATGATGGTCAAGGATGAGGAAAGGGATATAGGTAGAAGGGGGCCCTTAAGTCAAGGTCCTGGGTTGACATTTCGAAGGGTGCCTGTTGCAGAGAGAATGGAGGAAGCATCTTTGATTCATACAAAAAGGGTGTCTTTTTACAGCAGGTTTGCATCAGGACACGCCCGACCTTCTGGTTATGTTTAGCAAGTCCGATTTGATCAGATCTTGTCCTTGCTGGAGGCTGCAGGATGGGCAGAAAGGCTTCATGACTAATCGAAGGCAGCTGACACGGTTGTTTTTAAACGTTAGTGAAACTGCGTTGGTTCTTCCTGGGGAGGAAGTTTCAGTACAGTTCGTGCTGAAACGGGTGGCATGACTCATTGCCAAACGCAAAGAAAAGAAAATCTTTTTATTCCCCCACATGTGTACACACTCTAAACACAGCCGGGTTTACAGGAAGGTAAGACACCATCTGGTTCAATGCGTAGTAGCCTATTTCTTATTTTTATCACTGATTTATACTGAGAGGATGACAAATAGAACAGAAGTAGGTTTTGGGTTATACAACACACCCAGCGATTCATATGGTGTTAAGCCTGCTGTTGTCTCAAAAGCAAGAAACAAATGCATCTCTGAGAAACTTCACCTGTTGCCGGAACAAAGAGACGAGTCTTGGAGCCCACCTTTGACCGTGGAAGACCCGATAGGTCACTGGGACTGATTTCAACAGGTTTTAAACGCCCATTTATTCTTCATGCCTTTGGAGAAATGAAAGGATTTCACTGCACTTTCTGGGTTTAAGCCAAAAAACAAGGGCATAATTTCACTTTTAATTCAAAACACAATTTGTCCCAGATCACTGTTATCTCATGTAAAACAGCAGCATTAAAGTCTGGACACATATTAATAAAATAAATGAAGGTATTGAGAAGCTAGAACTGACACAGCCCAGCATGCATATTGAATTGGCTTGTGTGGGTTTGTTCTAATCCGATTGGGACATCTTTCCATTTCTCTACTGAATTGGTGAGAGAGCATCCTTTGTAGCTAGAGACTTCTAAAAAGCTTCTATCTGTTCGTTTTTTCAGAAGATAGTTTTCTGAGTGATTTATCCCATTGCCATTTCACTAACAATTCGCTGTGATTTTCACAGTCTGCCGTCTTTCCAGGCACAAATCCCGTCTTCTCCTTCATGCACATGCTTGAGACCTTTGCCTTAGTTCAGCTTCCTCCTGGGAAGGTTTTGGGGCCAGTTGTGAATTTAATCTGTGATAAACAGTGCCCTCTTCCTAAGGAATGACCAAAGAGCTAGTTTAAGAACCCAAACCTATCCCTGTTTGCTTTAATGGGAAGTAACAGCAATAGTTTAATTTTTTAGCCTTAAATCTTGATCTTAGAATTGAATCTCAAATTTCAATCTCGAGTTGGATCTTGAGTCCCTTTTGTGTGTGCGAGCGACTGCTTACAGGGCAAGTCTTGTTGAATGTGTTGTTCTGAATAAATAGGAATTGAGAGACCACATTTTTCCGAAAGCCTCAGACATCCTTCTCTTTCTGGGTCCTGAGATTCTAGTCTACAAAGGACAGATCAATTTAGCTGTCAAAATGAAAGCCGAGAGGCCAATTGCCCATGCAAATTAAACACTTGTGCAAGCGCTTCAAAATTGCCTGCCTGAAAAGTGAGGCTGCCCTTTGAAAATTTGGCACATGGTGGCAGAAAGAAGAAAGTAGCCCCTATTCAGGGACATTGGCGTCCTTAGAGAGCTGATCTTAGAAACTGCTCATTTTGAGCAGTCGCTTAGTTTTGGGCAACATTTTTGCTTGAATAAGGATGTCATTTTTGCCCTCTCTTTCCCTTTCTTCCCATGCCTCCTGGAAGCTCAGAACACATCTCATCATCAGGTGTAGGAACAGAGGCATAGGAAGTGTTTTTTTATGCTGGCTTTGTTTCAGTTACTGAGGCAGTGTATTTGTTCTAGGGTCAGCAGTTCCTACCAGCTTTAAATACTCACCAAAGGATGATCTACTGGAAGCCAAAATGAAAACCAGTCAGGTTTCTTTTTTCCCAAATGTTGTTAGGATTAGTCAACACTTTGAGAAATGAAATATCCAATTTCCGCCTTCTGTCTTCTGTAGGTCTCAGCTGTGTCTAATATTTGTAAACCATCACATTCCACCGTGACAACTATCTGATGGACAGAGGAGCCTCGTGGTGGATCCGGGTGTGAAGGCTCTGACAGGATGCTTATATCGGTTTCTTGTGCATCTTACTCCTTGGGTGTCACTTTCAGAAGTGCCTTCTCTTCTGTTCCAGGAGGTAGGGTTTACCTCTGCTGGTCTCAGGGCTAGATGATTGTGTCATGAAATAACCAAGACGTGAGGTCCTGTGTTCCCACCTGAGGACCCACTGTCCTTGAAGCTTCAGCCATTGCTAGGGCTGAAGGTCTCCCGGTGTTCCTACTCTGGCCCAAAGACAGCCAGAGATTTAAAGAAGCAAAACTGTGACGTTCGTTACTTGTCTTTTCTAAATGTAGGTGAGATAATTATGAAAGAGGTTTTTTTTACTAAATGGTCTTGATCAAGAAATGGCATTATTTGTACGAAAACAAATTGGCTGGTTACTAAAGAAATTGTTTCTGATTTGGGGGAAGCCAGAGGGTGAATTCCTTGAGGACAGGACCCTTCCACATGACTAGGGAGTTGCGTGTGTCCCTCAACTTTGATGCAGCAAAGTGTCTGATTGGCCGTGTAGAGTGATGTGGGAAGTAAGGCAGAGCATCTATTTGCTCCTCAGTCTCCCACCCAGCACCCATTCTCTGGTTTCCTTCCTTGTTTTCCTCGACAAACTTGAGCACCAGGCCAGCTTCCCGTCTGTGATCCTCGCTGCCCTCTGGTCCTGCTTCCCAGTCTTAGCAGAGCTGCTTTCAGCTTCCAGGCCTTGACTCGTTCATTCGATAGTAGTACCTCCCTTTCGTCCCATTTCACAGTATTTGGTGAATTGTGTAGCAGACAAATCTTGTGTGAGCTCTTGAGAACAGAATCTTGCTTTATCTACTAACCACCCGCCATGCAAGGCCAGAGCGGGACGCTGTGTGTGGTGGTTCGGGATGTCTCTCAATGAAGCTGTGAAATTCTCGGAACTTGGGAATCCCTAGCCCAGCCGCTTACAGGTTTTCTGAGCTTGCACCTGTGGTGCTTCTTTCCATGACTCTGCTAAACATCCTTACGACACCAGGCGGTCCTGCCCATTGCCACCTTATTTCCTGTAATTTTACTGTGGTTACTCTGGTGCTATTTCTAAATGGAGCTCTTTAGATTGGCCTGAAATTTTAATTTCTCTCTTGTATCTTTAGGATACAAAACCACTGCTCGGCTGACCTTTTGGTTCTAGGAAAACATTTCAATCCACCTTTTTTTCCTCACTCTAAGCCACATGGGGAAGTTTGCATATTTTAGCAGAAAATCGTGTTCTCAAGGGTGTGCTCCTATATGCTCAGTAGCTCAGTTGTGTCCGACTCTTTGCAACCCAATGGACTGTACCCCACCAGACTCCTCTGTCCATGGAATTTTCCAGGTAAGAATACCGGAGTGGGTTGCCATTTCCTTCTCTAGGCGGTTCTTCCAGGTCCAGGAATTGAACCCGCATCTCCTACGTTGACAAGTAGATTCTTTACCACTGAGCCATCTGGGAGGCTTCTGATGGATACTTAGTGCTAATTGATGTTTAAATTGTACACATGTACTTTAATTTAGAGATGATTTTATGAACTTGTGAGGGTGGCTACAGGTACCACTTCTAGGATAGGTTTCTTCTTTGTGAATCAGAGTGTGACAGGGGTCACCCTGCACGTGTGCTCACATTGGCAGCTTTTTCCATGGCCAGGCCCTAATTAAGAATCATGAGGCAGAGCACTTAGGAGCTGTTTCTACTATAGTTGATTTTCAGCTAAAGGAAAATATGGAATTGAGTCAAATGGAGACATTTGTGTTTTAATAAAACATAAGCAATTTCTTATTTAATGAGTCATTATAATAAATAACCACTTAAAAATACTCCAACTTCAGTCTGAAATGACCCTCTGAGACTTTGTAGCTTCTTTACCTTTGGAATTGTTTCTCAGTTTTCTAGAAAATATGTCAGTGAGTTAGTTTATACATCAACTAATTTATGACCTCACTGAGGGAGGAGAGCCCAGCATCCAGGCCTACAGGGGCTGATATTGGTGACTTTAGCTTAGCCTATTCAAGGTCACTGCTTTGTTGCTGTGGTTTCCAAGCCTGTGCCTACACTGCTCGGCGCACGTGGGTGTCCTGTGGGATGGTGTATATTCCTTTACAGCAGCAGTCCTCAACCTTTTCATCACCAAGGACCGGTTTCATGGAAGACAGTTTTTCCATGGACCGGGGTGGAGGGGGATGGTTTTGGGATGATTCAAGCACAGTCAGGTTCGTGCTCCTACGAGAATCTAATGCCACTGCTGATATGACAGGAGGCAGAACTCAGACAGTAATGCAAGTGATGGAGAGCCGCTGTAAATATAGATGAAACTTCATGTACTCACCTCCTGTTCTGCAGCCTGGTTCAATATTGGTCCATGGCACAGGGGTTGAGGACTCCTGCTTTAGAGGGTGGCACACCTATCCAGACAAGGGTTGACCCTCCAGAGTAGGAGGTCCTGATGGTGTCTGTTTGGCTATCATGGGCTAGAGTGGTAAAATGTCTTTTTCACTGTTGATGTAACTGCAAGCATAGTTAAAACCTTTCAGGGCGTGTGTCCCGAATCCTGATATTGGAACTAGTTTCTTGTTTAGATTTCAGATTCTAAAGGGCATTCTATTGTCCCCCAAGACTGTGTGAATTCTGTCTGGGCATTCTGTCCCTTGAGTGTTGCCTTTTCACAAGGAAGGGCCTCGCTTTTAGGTCTGAGGTTGAGCCTGGCACGTCTGGCTGTCCAGGATGCAGGCTGTCCCCACCTGGATTCAGCAGGAAAGTTCACCTCCTGCAGTATTTGTTGTGTGGTCCTGTCAACAATTCTGGATTCTTTCAATGTCCTATTTGGCCTCCATCATTTTTGCCTTTTAAGAGGATAGCTGTTCTCTGTAGGTGTGACCCTTGGATGTCTTAGCTAAGGGGCTACATCAGCTAATTTATGATCTCACTGAGGGAGGATGGGAGAACTCAGCCTTCAGACCTAATTATCACTCTCTCATTTTTAACTTAATTCTGACACATGGGAATCTTTAAGAATTGCTGGACGTTCATGGCAGTAACCAGTGGGCCTATCCAACTGTATCAGTTAAATTTTGATTAAGAGATAACCAAATGGAAAAAAATTTTTGTACTAACTGTAAAATAGATCAAGAGAGGAAGTTACTGTATTCAAGTTGTTTAGTCAAGAAGTCCCAGCTAACACATTTGTTGCCCCACCCAAAGGAGATATTACTGGTGTTGTGAGAAAGGAATTGGCCACTCCTAGGAATTTTTCCTGGGCCGAGTATGCCTTCTTACCTTGGGGAGAGCTCCCTTCCTCCCTTTTTGGCCTTGAAGATTTACAGCTGCCTCTCCTCCTTTCCAAAGGATGAAGTCACAGACTTTCAAAGGCTCAGCTGGGACCTCAAGGGGTCAGTGATGCCGCAGTGCAGGAGTGCACCTGGGCTGTGGATGCCTTCCGGGGCAATTCTGAATATTTTACTTTGGATTGCCCCCTCCCTTCCCATGAATATGCCTAATGGAGGCAGAAAGCCTCATGGAAAGACATTGTCACCTAGCCATTGTCCTCTGGCCTCTGAACCTCAGGACTTTCAAATGGCATTTCAACAGATAGAAAATTATATAAATTTCCAGATGCTGTAATCCAGTTGTCCTTCTGCAGGCAGATGGCCTTTAGATAATCACTAAGTAGACGGTATGGGAATCATTGCATAGGGGGACAGCCAGAATGTTTCAGAATGTTCTGGAAGCTTCTTCTCCCCCTGTTCTTGTCATCATTCTCAGCTGCTGCCCAAGCGTTCATGCTGGGATAGGCATGTTCAGTCACTCAGTCATGTCTGACTCCTTGCCCCCCCGTGGACTGTAGCCCACCAGCCTCCTCTGTTCATGGAATTTTCCAGGCAAGAATACTGGAATGGGTTGCTATTCACTACTGCAGGGGATCTTCCCTACTCAGGAATCGAACCTTCGTCTTTTGTGTCTCCTGCATTGGCAGGCGGATTCTTTACCACTTTGCCACCTGGGAAACCCTGGGATAGGCAACCTCAGTGTGTTTGAGGTTTATGGCAGCCAGAAGCTATGGACTGTGTGAGTAGAAGGAAACTTGGACAACAGGACAAGCACGAGCCCCAAAATGTAGTAGCTGAAGTAGGAGACATCCTTAACTAGTAATGGAGAAATTTCTTTTTTGAATAAGAAATGGAAAGTAACGCATTTCTTTAATTTCTGTTGTACATGGTTCTGCGGAAGCTCGTGCTTCGCAGTCATCTTTCATCACATATGTGTTAAGCTTTTAGGATTTTCTTTAAATTTGTTTTAGTAATGTGAATTATTTTTATGGTTTACAATTTCCTTTAGAAAAAAGCTTCATATTTTGCATCAAATAAATTAATATGTAAATAAAAACACAAGTTCTGAATCTAGTATAGTTTATTGTATACCTTCTGACTTCATCTCCTATTTTTGAAATGCATTACTTAAGGTACTATGCATTTCCAAAAACAGAATGAAAGACCCATCATAAAATGGGCAAATTCACACAATTGGAATTTGATGCTCAAACTACTTAAGGTAACTTAAACAGGTGTGCAATGGTCCTTTTGGTTGTTTTATGAGATTTATTTTCCTGTATTAATGATATCTGAATTTTTGTTTCTCCTTTTCTGAGGAAAGGAGCCCATTGGTATGGGATAAAAGGCTAGGGCTGTCACGTTGTGATTTCCAAGTTGCTCTGTGCTAAGCCTTACATTGTCAATGCAGCTGGTTGTGCAGGGGATTCATGGAACTTTCTAGAATCGATCAGCAATGACCATGGCCGCTTTTCAAATGGGTTAATATAATCTCTGTTTTTCCCCCCTTGTCTTTGCTGAAGCATTGGTGTGTGAGAGTTGCTGAACCACCCGAGTGGCTGTGGATCCTTCGTGTGATACATGGTCGAGGACACGCTCCACCCCTTTCCTCCTTGGTAAGTTGGACACTCAAATGGGAAATGAAGAAGCCAATGATTTCATAGATTGAGAATCATGATGGATGTGAGCATCACTTATCTCAGCTGTCCAGAAAGGCAGTGAAAGAATGAGCAGGCTTCCAGAGAGAAACTGAAAGCACAGAGAAGTGAAGCAATGGACTCAAGAGCTTACCAGTGATCAGAGGCAGGGCTGTAATGTGAACTCATGTTCTTAACCTTAATCCAGTACTACCTCTTAGCACTAAACATGCCTCCTGAGAATAAGGACAGACACGATTTTATTCTGTTCTGGAAATACTTAGATCTTCAAAGCTCATGTTAAATAACAAGAAATCAATTTTTTGAACAGCAGGCTATACCAGGAGATAGTAAACTTTTTCTGAAACGGGTGAGAGAGGAAACATTTCAGGATTCGTTGGCCATGTCATCTCTATCATGTCATCATCATCATTATTTTGTATCAGCTCAGCTCTGTGTTATAGCCTAAAGCAGCCACAGATGATATATATAAATTTACAAATACAGACGTCAAGCTGAGCTGGACTTGTTCCACATGACTGTAGTTTATTGAACCTTGGTCTACACGCAGTGCTCCAAGATCCCAGTGTAGAGAGTGAGAGTGTTTTAGTGGCCAGTAGGTATGAGTCCCTTAACAAAATTTATCTTGGATGCTCAGTAGTTAATCATAAGCCACTTTGAACAGTCTACTGTAACTGCAAAAATCTACTTCTTGGCTGCATTTGGTGTTCAGTGCTTATCACAGTCAGTATGCCCTGAGTGTATTAGTCGGAGTCCAAACACCTAGACTACAGCTTCGCTCCAGAAGGGCCTGATCAAGATGGTACTAGTAATCAATGTCTAGCTCATTTACCCGGAGAAGGCAATGGCACCCCACTCCAGTACTCTTGCCTGGAAAATCCCAGGGATGGAGGAGCCTGGTAGGCTGCAGTCCATGGGTCACTAAGGGTCGGTTACACTGAGCGACTTCACTTTCCCTTTTCACTTTCACGCATTGGAGAAGGAAATGGCAACCCACTCCAGTGTTCTTGCCTGGAGAATCCCAGGGACGGGAGAGCCTGGTGGGCTGCCGTCTATGGGGTTGCAAAGAGTCGGACACGACTGAAGCAACTTAGCAGCAGCAGCAGCAGCAACAGCTCATTTACCAAATAAGCTCAGACAGCGTTTCCTATTTTGGTCTACATATAATTTCTAAACGGGACATTTTTATTTGGTAGCCGTATACCTGTTGCTGTGCTTCCCAGGTGGCTCAGTGGTAAGGAATCCTCTTCCCAGTGCAGGAGACACAGGAGACCTGGGTTCAGTTCCTGGTCGGGAAGGTCCTCTGGAATAGAATTGGCACCCCACTGTGCCTGGAAATTTCCATGTTCAGAGGAGCCTGGCAGGTCACAGTCCATGGGGTGGGAAAGAGTCGGATACGACTGAGTGACTGAGCATACATGCTGCTACGTACATACTCCTAACATGTATACCTTATACATATTAGGGCAATCATGCAATTATCTTGGGGGCTCTCTTATAATTACATTGTACAGAAGTATTCTGGTATCAAATCTTCACCTTTTATTCTGAACAAAAGCAGATGTTTACAAGACAAGTGTGAACAAGATTGACATACTTAAATCATGGGGTAATATGGCAACCCTCTTTGCCACATACATCAGATGCGGTGGGGTTTCGATTTTTTAAAATTTTTTCTTGTGAAAGGATATATCTGACAGTTCAAGGCCTGCTAGACTCTCTACCTTACTGCTTATCATCTAACAAGAAGGATAAAGGAAAAACAGTTAATTTGTGTTTCCTGAAGGAGTTTAAGTGGGGACCTGTTCTAGTTGTTCATTCCTTCATTCACAGAAGTAAGTAATTGTAGCAAGCATGTGAGCCTGATGTTGTATAATTTTTGAGGATATACATTTTTCCAGAGCCACTGGTCTCTCGGTACTTCTACAAGTAATGGAAAAGTGTTCTTCACTTTAATAGCAATGATATGAAAAGTAAAATTTAGATTATAAAAGTATTGGAGAGCTAGGTGTGGTACCTTATTAATCGGAAAAATCAGGTTGCAAAATAATATACTTAATATAATCGCATTCATCTTAAAAACACACTCATACTATTTCTGCATCCAAGTGCCTGTGTGTTACAAAGTCTGTTAGATCACACCTTGATATATACCAGACTCTAAACAGGTCATCTCTGGGGTCGAGGTGTTGGCCCTTTATGAACCAAATGTGTATGTGTGTGTGTGTGTGTGTGTGCATGTGTGCTTATATGCACACGCTCAGTCCTGTCTGACTCTTTGCAACCCATGGATTCTAGCCCTCCAGGTTCCTCTGTCCATGGAATTTTCTAGGTAAGAATACTGGGGTGGGTTGCCATTTCCTTCTCCAGGGGATCTTCCCCCAGCCCAGGGGCCAAACCCATGTTTTTTGCAACCCCTGCATTGGCAGGCTAGTTCTTTACCAGCTGAGCTACTGGGGGAGATTATAAACCATATAGTCACGATCTAAAACTTTCTGAAGAATGTTGTATTTTTGCAGCTCAAAAATATGAAAAGAAGATTAAAGTAGAGAAAGCTGATTATGGAAATTATGTAAAAGAAGGGGAATATTCACCCACAGTGCCTCCGTCAAAGACAGTCACTGTTGTCATTTAATACAGTCTTTTGTGAGTGTTGTACAGAGTGGGAACACCACTAGACGTAAAATTAACATGCTGCTTTTTCACTTCTTATAATGTATATTTTTTATGCTATATACAAATGATAATGACATATCAGAGTCTGACACGACTGAGCGACTGAACTGAACTGAATAGCATATCATGTAATTGAAAATATATTGTTAATATATTTTATTTGAATGAATCATAATAGTCTATCATGCATATGTAATTTACTGCATATTTTTTAAAAATTGGGGTATAGTTGCTTTAGAATGTTGTATTAGTTTCTGCTGTACAGTGAGGTGAATCAGCCATATGTACACACGTGTCCCCTCCCTCTTGGACCCCCTCCTCTCACCATCTAGGTCATCACAGAGCACTGGGCTGAGCTGCCGTGTTGTGCAGAGGCTTCCCACAGCGATTTTCCATGTGCTAGTGTAAATGTCAGTACTAGCATCATAGCTCATCCCACCCACCTTCCCCGACTGTGTCCACATCTTCATTCTCTAAGTCTGTGTTTCTTTTACTGCCCTGCAGATACGTTCATTGGTTCCATTTTTCTAGATTCCACATACTTGCATTAACATACGATGTTTGTTTTTCTCTTTCTGACTTCTTTGCTGGAGATATGTATTATTTTCAGGTAACAAAAATCACAGACAGTGTGAAAGGATCATGACAAGGGGAGTGTAGCAGACTCCTGAACCCCACTGCTACTGGCTGTTGTTTGCTTTTACAGCCCACACTCACTACCTTGTGAAGAGTAGAAATTTGGAGCATAAGGTAGACGCTTCATAAACAATAGCAGCTATTATTATGAAGGTTTTCTTTTAATTGAAGATGAATTCATTATGCCAGAATAGCTGTAGTTGATTTACTCTTTCAGAGTCAGTGCATTTTAATAAGATTGTCAGTCGGCTTTGCAGAAGTATTCGAGATATTTTTATTTCACTAAAAATATGTTACAGAATTTGTTTTGCTAAAGCTTTAATATCATCATCATCATTAATTTTTTAAATCAATTCGATAGTTTTGCCTCCTTTTATATACTCTATTGTTTACTCATTATATTATTTGGTAGGTTTTTAAATTTTTTGTGTGATAGCTGTTTTTTGAGAAGGGGAGAAGAGCAGGAAAGAAAGAAAGTAGAGGAGAGGAAGGGAACTTACTTGTGAAAGAATCATTAGTTCTTGTTTTATACTCATTTAGCTGTTGAGATTCCATGTTCTTTTAACAGATACTTGCAGAATTTATTTTTAAGAATATTAACCCTTTGTTGTCTTTCTCCCTGGTATATTAGCTTGTTAACTTTATCCTTTTAAATTCAAAGTTTATTTTAGTATCACCAGATAGTTCCTGCATATTTATTTCAATCAGTGCTTAGAAACTTAATACATTTTTTTCCTTTGCTTTCTTCTGATATTATTAAAAATAATCAACTCTTTCATTCAGGGAAGTGTTCACTTATGTAAGAATAGCTATCTCTTATTTTGTAATTCTTCCCATAGTTTTATTCTGCCTCTCTTTTAACTCCCTGACAAAAATTATCCCACACATTTAATCTGAGGAGTATGTTCAGACAATCAGAATATTTGTAGGAATGAGAGATCTCAAGGAAATATTGCTTCATCCTACAAATAGAGATCAGGTTTACAGCCAGACAACTGGAATTCTTTCATTCTTTAACTTTCCTTTTTTAGCTTGGGGAAGGGTAACTTTGGCCTTTTATCTATTTTTTTAAACAACAGTATTTCCTATCTTTTTATTCAGTAGAACTTAACTCATTATGTTGAGCATTATTAAGTCATATGTTAGCATTTTTCCTCTAGTTTCATTTTTGGATGTAACTTTTGATTTTCACCAAAATAGTCTGTGGTGTGTCTGAAAGACCAAGGCAGGACTGGTGGAATCTTGTATGTATTGGTTGATGTCTTCGCTTGTTTAGAGTACTCACCTAAAATATTAATTAATTGTTAATTATCATGTGCTTACGAGGACGGTTTCATAATTGTGTAAGTTCCAAAAAATAGAGAATTAGCTAGATTTCGGTTTCGAGATGGAGATGGAGTTGAACCCCAGTTGGAAATGTTGAACCCCAGTTCAAGTCTCCATGTTTCCTTAGTTTTCCACATTTCTTGGCTGGTAAATCCTGAGTTCTGCTGTCAGTGTTTCAGTTGGGGCTGCTGTGCTGAGAGGAATTCCATTTTATGGTATTTGCAGCACATCTCTATGTATATTATTGACACAAGGTACATCCCTTGTTTAAACATGCTGAGTGCTTGCCTTTGGGGATCAAGATTCAGCCTGTCAGTCTCAATAATGGCTGGAATACTAAAGCCGTGGCCTCCGCATCTCATTATCCGTGCCCATTGTCCAGGCAGCGATCTGGAAAGGCCCCGTGCAGATCTGATCTGTTTTGTCATATCCTGATCCACGTAAGTCAGCTTCACTGATGGCAGAGCTGTGTGTTTCCACTGTTCAGGGTCGAAGGCATCAGAATGGGGAAACCCTGCTTTCTCTCCTGTTCTCTTCCCTGTTGGGATTTTGGCCTTTGAAACTTGTTTGTTTGGGTGAGCTTCTGCACGTTATGTTATTGTCGCGGCTCTGTGACTACTATAAATGTTTGTGAGTCACAAATGTGTGATGAAGTTCAGAATCCTTTTCTCCCTGGGAATGGACCATGTGTTCTGTTCATTCTCAGGCACCCATTAGAGGGGCTGATATCTGTGTATGGGGTTAATTGCTTGGGTTTGAAGGTTTACATGTGCCTGTGAGTACACTGCCCCTTGATTAAACTGTGTGTGAGATATTTTCTGGCAGAACTCTCTTAAGGGCATAAAAATGACCCTGTGTTTGGATTTTTGGATTTCATGGACTTAAGATTTTCCTGCTTGTGGTCTGCAGATCACAGTACTGGAGAGGCTTCCATAGCTGCAGGGTTGCAAAGCTAATCAGCTCATGTTTTCTCCACTGGAGCCTTTCATGTGGTTTGCATGAGTGTTTGTGTCTCTTTTAGCCTCCCAGGCCACAAAGGGAGCAGAGTCATTTTGTTTCGTTTGCTTTTGCCTCAAGCTTGGGCAGTAACCACTCTTGGTTAAACCAAAGCCAAGGTTGGAAAGACGGTCAGTAGATTCTGGGAAGTAAATACCATCATACTTTCATATAATAGTGTCTAAAAATAGTGAACAGATCTTCCATTTCCAGTGCTGAGGAATTAGGTGGGTGCATCCAAGCTGTTTATCGTTGTTGAGAATTATTTTTTTTTTTTTGGTAGGGGGCGGGAGATGACTGCCTTGCTCGCAGCTCAGTGATCATATACCTTTGAGAACGGTTCTTCCTGTTTCCACAGAAAGTCACCTCCTTTCTACAGTGATTGTTTGAAGGTGAGACACCTGCCCAATTTGGCCAATCACACGACCCACCCGTTGGCCACTCTGATTGATTCTTCTTGAGACCAAGACTCCAACTTGGGCATGAATATCCCATTCTTTCTTTCCTACTCTAAGACAGTACTTAAACAGTTTTTCCCTTTCTCTCCTGCATCATCAGTTTTATTTTCCCCTCTCTGATGGATCTTTCCAATAGGAAAGCAAACATCTACCATTAAAAAAAAAAGTGACCTGTTGATCTGAATTTCCACTCCAACTATGAGCCCATTCTCTTCTTCTCTTTACAGAAAAACTGCTTGAAAGCATTTGTTTGTATTTATTATCCTTAATTCCTGTGTTTCCACTTCCTTTTGAACCCACTTGGACCACTGAGTCCTTCCATCAGTCCTGCCTCTTTAAGATTACCTGTCACCACCATGTTACCAAATCCAGGGGTTGATGTTGTCAGCATCACCCCTGCAGTCAGGGTCAGCAGCGTTCCTACAGTGTAATCCATCCCTCTCAGCTCCTTGAAGCACTTGCTCCATCTGGTTTCAGGACACTGCCGTTCTCTGGAGTGACTCCCACATCTCTGGCCATTTAGCTCAACTGCCTGACTCCCTGTCCTACAGCCATTGGAGTCTTGTGGGGTCCTGCAGTGCCTTGACCTTCCCTTCTTCCCTGACCATCCCCACCATTTGTATAGTTTCTGCTGTCCCCAAAATGTAAGCTCCATGAGGTCAGGGATTTTTGCCAATTTTGATCACTGCTCCATCTTCAGGCATAGAGAATGACCTGAGACATAAAAGCTGCCAATAATTATTTGTTGGATGGATGGCTGGATGATTTTCAAAACTAGGTCAGAGAAACCTAATTTTAGTTTGGACACAGAACTGGAAGTACATGAGATTGTCTGTAAGAGGAAGGAATGGGCTTATTCAACCTCTGTATCCAACCAAAGTTTAGGGTATTTGGTGTAATTTTCCCAGCAGGTGGGTACATGTTCATTAAGTCTCAGTTCATATGTCACCTCTTCTACCAAGCCTTATCGTCCTTATTCATGGCCAGATAAATGATGCAGCACCGCCACATTCCTAGGCCTGTCCCCATAATGGCAGTTTAAAATTGGGCTCATTATACTGTTCCCTGTAGACATGTAGTCCTTTCCTTTTCAGACCAGGAAGCCCTTGACTTGATTGTGTTTATTTTCCTAATCCTTAACACACAATAAGCACTGAATATGTACATGTTATTTAGTGAAGTGATTCTGACTGAAATTTTTTAGAACATGATTTAATAATCCTTAAGAGTGTGATAATGGTGTGCTCCTCTGGCCTTCTGATCATGCTCTGTTTGATTTAAGATGTTTATTTCATGATTTTACAATAATTAAATAGATTTGCGGTAGCCATTATAGACTGCCCCCAAATTGTCCAGCTGTGGCCATTTACCGTTTCCACAAATAATTTTTGCTGTTTCTGTATAAGGGTACCTCATTCATAGTGCATCTTAGAGAGGAAAGAGTGCACGAGCCTCTCTAAGTGTGTTTCTCGCTCAGAGTGGTCTGTGAGTTGTGAGCATACCTGAAAGGGGCGTGGGCAGTAGTCTGTCAGCACATAGTCCACGACCACACTGTAAGATCAGAAGGCAGTTCCTTCCTGCCTTTAACATTTCTAACACAGAGTACTTGGACCCACTGCCAAGGTCACAGTGGAATCTCATCAGTTTCATCTTCAAGAAGTACGTATCATTAAATGTAAGAATGGCACTGTGCAGCATGGCTGAGCCAAGCTCAGAACCCTGAAGTTGTGTTTCCTGTGAGGTAGTTACCAGGGATGTACATGCTCAAAATCAGCCCTGTGTGCCTCACAGAGTCCCTGCCACGCTGGGACCATAAACCTCTGGGTCAGTAGAATAGTCTGTCTATAGACAGATGGATAGAGAGATAGGTATATTCATAGATATATGCAGGCTTCCCTGGTGGCTCAGTGGTAGAGAATCCGCCCGCCCATGAAGTAGACGTGGGTTCAATCCCTGGGCTGGGAAGATCCCCCTGAGGAGGAAATGGCCACCATCCAGCATTCTTGCCTGGAAAATCCCATGAACAGAGGAGCCTGGCAGGCTGCAGTCCATATGGGATCACAAACAGTCGGACACAACTTAGCGGCTAAACATCACCACCGTCACCACCACCACCATTCATAGATATATGGGTTTGTAGATAGAGATACAGATGAAATAAACGTAAATATGCATATAGACAGAGAAAGCACTAGCACTGAGATCATGAAAGTCACTGAAGCAGGAGTAGCCAGTGAAAGAAGTGTCACTGAAACATTGAACCAAATGGACTTCCTGGTGGTCCAGTGGCCTTAAGGCTCCATGCTCCCAATGCAGGGGGCCTGGGTTCGATCCCTGATCAGAGAACACATACCATATGCCTCAGCTAAGACCTGGTGAAGCCAAATAAGTAAATAAAAATAAGTATTTAAAAATAAAACTGTGTACTAAAGCCCAGCTTTTTGGCTTAATTATAAGTTTCTGGTAAATTGACTGATAGCTACTGAATGATCCACAACCATGAAGTGCCTTTTAGATAAATAATCTTTCATTGACTCGGGGCTACAAGTATGTGCATATTCCTTGTTGCTGTTGTTTGATCACTAAGTCGTGTATGACTCTTTGCCATCCCATTTTCTGTAGCCCGCCAGGCTCTTCTGTTCATGGGGTTTCCCAGGCAAGAATACTGGAGTGGGTTGCCATTTCCTTCTCCAGGGGATCTTCCTGACCCAGGAATCAAACCTGCATCTCCTGAATTGCAGGTGGATTCTTTCCCACTGAGGCACCAGGGAAGCCCTACACATATGTATACACAAAAATGTTTTTCACTGAAAGTTGCAGACAGCTGGCCACCATTTTTATCACTCATCCCTGAACACAGATGCAAGTTCTGAGCTATGAACAGCAGTAGGATGCATCCACAGGCCAGGCACACAGTAGGACCCAAAGATGAAGGAACATCAGTGAAGTAATGAGTGACCACATGTTGCCCATATAAGTGCTCATTCTGAAATATCTTCACTGAAGCAAGCGTATTTTTAGTAGGCAAATCTAACTAAATCCCAACTAACTATGACTTCTTTTTTTGATTTCCCCTGCTAAATTTGATAAGCCGTTGTATGCTAGATTGATCATTCCACTGCCATGGTTCTAGGAGCTGATCACATTTGTTGCAGCTTTCTATTTTTTTCACTTTTGCATCACCAACTCGATGGACATGAGTGTGAGCAAGCTCTGAGAGTTGGTGATGGACAGGAAAGCCTGGCTTGTTGCAGTTCATGTGGCTGCAAAGAGTCAGACACGACTGATCCACTGAACTGACTGATCCTCTTCTCTGTTGCTGCTGCTGCTAAGTCGTGTCAGTCATGTCCAACTGTGTGTGACCCCATAGATGGCAGCCCCTCAGGCTCCCCCATCCCTGGTATTCTCCAGGCAAGAACACTGGAGTGGGTTGCCATTTCCTTCTCCAATGCATGAAAGTGAAAAGTGAAAGTGAAGTCACTCAGTCGTGTCCGACTCGTCGCAACCCATGGACTGCAGCCTACCAGTCTCCTCTTTCCATGGGATTTTCCAAGCAAGAGTACTGGAGTGGGCTGCCATTGCCTTCTCTGGATGCTCTTCTCAGATTAGTCCATAATCCAGATGTAATAGGGATTTTGTCAAGTTCTTAGAAATTTTTTTTCTGGGATGTTATATTAATAGCAAGAATAAGAAAAATGAATTGTGGTGGTCTGACTTTTGTTCTGTGGTTATAACGTTAAGTATTATGTATATTCTAACTTTGACGGTTATTTTCTGGTTCAAGTTATGTCTTTATGGAAGAGGATTTACAGAGTCATTGCAAAAAGTTGGACATGACTGAATGACTCACACTTTACTTTTTTGTTTTCTTAAGCAAATTCTGGCTGGTCAGGTATACCTACAACTAATATTTCTAAGCACAGGTTCATGGTTTGTGAATGTGTTCTTGATTTAGAATAGGTTCTTCTTTTTATCTGAGCGCAGCTCAGATCTCCTTAGTTGAAAGCAAGGAGTGTAAATATTCTGGGTCACCTCCACCTGCCTGTAGGTTTGGGTCTGAAGGACTTGGATCTGTTCACCAGTGGAAGTCATTAAACAGCCCCTTGTAATGTGGCAATGATAATAGACTTTGGATAGAGGTTGTTAACATTTCTTCTTTTGGAACTTTTTATAAACCACTGATAATAACAGCTTAGTAATAATTAATATTAGTGGCTCAAGTTACTTGAGCACACCGTACATCCCAGGCACTGGTGTAACTGCTTTATTTATATCATGTCATCTTCTCAGCAGCCATACAAAGCAGGTCCTAACATTATCCCCAGTTTAGTGATGAGTAAACCAAAACATGGATAGTTAAGAAATTTGCCAGCATAATTCAGAGGTTACCCACATGCCAGCCTCAGTGGATGATATATAACTTCTGAATTCAGATTCAAGATGTGTTTCACCCCCTTTATCTTTTAAAGGTCACCAAGGGAATTCCAGGGCAGAACATTCCTTATCCTAAATGTTATTGCAAAATAAAGCTGCTATAGGTTTCTGCAAACAGTGTCTTGGTTTTATTTCCCTGAGCCAGCAAGTATGTTGAGGGTTGGAACCCACTTTCAGTGTGTAATTTCCTTGTAGAAAACACATGATTGGTGGTTAATCTCAAGCAAAGTCCCTCGTGGACGAACATCTGTATAAACACACGGTACCTCTGAAGCATCTCTTCCTGGACACGCGAGTCATCAAGGACTAGCAGGCATCCCGATTCATGTCAGATTAGAAATTGTGTTTCTATTATCGTTGTAACAGACTAACCACTTTTCTTGAAAATTGTGAAGAAAGTGACAGGGAAGAGATCACCTATGTCCAGCTGTCCCCTCTCTTTATTAATTTTTTAATTATTTTTTAAAATTTATTTATTATTTTATTTTATTTTTTAACTTTACAATATTGTATTGGTTTTGCCATATATCAACATGAATTCACAATACACGTGTTCCCCATCCTGAACCCTCCTCCCTCCTCCCTCCCCTTACCATCCCTCTGGGTCTTCCCAGTACACCAGCCCCAAGCATCCATTATCGTTCATCGAACCTGTACTGGCGACTCATTTCATATATGATATTATACATGTTTCAATGCCACTCTCCCAAATCATCTCACCGTCTCCCTCTCCCACAGAGTCCAAAAGACTGTTCTATACATCAGTGTCTCTTTTGCTGTCTCGTATACAGGTGTCTCCTCTCTTTAAATAGATATTTACTGAGTACATACAAGGTAGGAGCCTCTTATGTATTGGAAATATATTGACAAACAAGAAGGCTCCCAGTTCTCATGAAGCAGATGTTTTAGGAGATAGTTAGATTATAAACAATTATTGCATCACACCTGATGTGAAGAGCCCACTCATTGGAAGAGACCCTGATGCTGAGAAAGATTGCAGACAATTGGAGAAGAGGGTGGCAGAGCATGAGATGGTTGGATAGCATCCCCGACTCAAGGGACATGAATTTGAGCATACTCGAGGAGACAGTGAAGGACAGGGAAGCCTGGTGTGCTGCAGTTCATGGGGTCGCAAAGAGTTGGACACGATTTAGTGACTGAACAACAACAAATAGAAAAGTAACGGATAGTGGTAAGGACGATGCAGAACTTGCAGATAGGGTCGTGTGGTAGGCAGTGAAGAGGGGGCAACTTTGGGCACTCGTGTGTGTAGTGTGGAAGGGGAGAGTGGTGTGACTTCAGATCAAGAGATGGGCAAGACTTAGAGTGTGTAGGTCTCTGTGATAGGACAGGAAACCTGGTTATTTATAATGGGCACTGGGAAGCCTTTGCTGAAACAGTGGTGGTGCAGGATTTGTTTGCATTTTTAAATTGTCGTTTAAATTTTCATGGTTGCCATTAGAGAAGTGGATGATTGGATAGCAAGAGGGGAGGGAGGAAGACCGATTAGAAGGCCATCACAGGTGACCGGATGAGGCATGATGGTGGTACTGACTAGGGTGTTGGTGGAGGTGGAGGAAACCAGATGGATTTGGCATATTTTTAGAAGCAAGGTGAGTGATACTCTGATGGCTTGGCCACTAGGGGAGAGGGGAAGAAAAACTAAGAGTCCTGTTTAGCTTTGGGCTTGAATGAGTTGGTGGATGGACCATAGAGTGAGACAGAAATTCTGCATAAGTGTAGGTTTTGGAAGGAAGAGCAAGAAGTCTCCTAGGACCATGTACATTTTGAGCTGAAACCTTTCATTTCTCACTCAGTTGGACAGAATAGGCAGTCATGTATGTGAGTCTGGATATTTGGGAATGACTGGGGCTAAAGATCAGTGTTTCAGAGTCACCTCTGTATTTGACAGTAAAGTCCAAGGACTCTCCCCCAGGAGAGACCAGAGAGAGGAAAAGAGCACCTTGGACATGACTGTGGGTGCTGGAACGTTTGAGTAGGGTGTGAGCATCTGTTGGAGAGTGCTTCATAACATTCCGCTTGATATAGTAGTGCTTTTGTATTTCAGAAGTGATGGAAAAAGTGACAAGAAGTCCCAAAGGTCATTCTTGCCTTGAGGGATTTCATTCAACATATGGTTTGTGTATGTGCACATGCTCAGCCACGTCCCTCTCTTTGCGACCTCATGGACTTTCGCCTGCCAGGCCCTTCTGTCTGGTAAATTTTCCAGGCAAGAATCCTGGAGTGGGTTTTCATTTCCTTCCCCAAGGGATCTTCTCCACCCAGGAATCGAACCTGCGTCTCCTGTGTCTTCTGCATTGGCAAACAGATTCTTTACCACTGAGCCACCTGGGAATCCTTCATTCAACATGTTAGCAGCAAAATTCTCCTCTGTTGTAATAGAAAATGCCATTCTGGTTATGGAAAATGGGATCATATTCTTACAAAAGTATAGTATTCCCTCCATGTCTGTAGGGGATTGGTTCTGGGACCTCCTGGAGACCAAAATCCAAGGATGCTCAGATTCTTTTCAGGAAGTCCTCGACATGCAAACCGTTAAGTTGTGAACTTTCAAATACATTGTGTGTCCAATCATGTAAGTTATTTCATATGTCTGGTGTAATTTTTGAGGTACTGTATTGTAAGATTAAAAATGTTCTCTTTATTTTTTGTGTTTGTTTTTCAATGTATTATTTAAGTGAAAAGCATTATAAACCTATTGTAGTACAGCACTGTACTGTATAGCCAGTTGTGTTAGTTGGGTACCTAGGCTAACTTTGTTGGACTTATGAAAAAATTGAACTCACGAACTCGGTCTTGGAATGGACTTCGTTCATATGTAGGGGACTTACTGTATATTAAGTGGTGGAGTACCATAGTCGGTCCTTGGTTTCTCTAAGTTGATCTGTGGTTGGTTGAGTTGCAGATGCAGAAACTGGGGATGTGAGGGATGACTGTATGTGAAGCAATATGATTAATTTTCAGCATTCATTTTGCTTTTTTTCTTTCAATCAGCAGTTCTACTGTTTCAGTTAACTCACTGTTTCTCAAAAGCAGTCTCTTCCCAGTTGAGTCTTAGAAGGCACTGGGCAAGGTATTTTTAACAATCCACCCATTTTGCTTTGGGCTTTCCTTGTGGCTCAGCTGGTAAAGAATCTGCCTGCTATGCAGGAGACCTGGGTTCGATTCCTGGGTTGGGAAGATGCCCTGGAGAAGGAAATGGCAACCCACTCCAGTATTCTTGCCTGGAGAATCCCATGGACAGAGGAGCCTGGTGGGCTACTGTTCACGGGGTCGCAAGGGTCAGACATGACTGAGGGACTTTCACTTCGCCTCAGTTTTCTTTCTTACCGATATGCTACTTTCTGGCATTAAAATTTTGCACTGCTGTTTCCTCTTCCCTCACTGTGTTCATTTAATTACTATAATTACATATATATTTCCAGGAAACTTGAGCTAGTGAAAGTTCAGTATTTAAGAGATCTGGGGAATGCTTCTGCCAATGCATTTCTCAATGTCAGTTCTGGCAGCCGTCTGCATCCTTGTTGATTGAACGAATCTCTATGAATGTTTGCAATGTGCTAGGTAAGAGACGGTGACATGCTGTTAATAATAATGTAGCGGACAATGATGAGGGCCAGAGAGCCCACAGTGTTTGATTCCCTGCAAGGATTCTTCTAATTAACCCCACTTGCTTTGTTAATAGCTTTCATAAGAGGATCAGAGATATAAAGCTCAGGATGTCACCAGAATGTTATCAGTGGTTTAGAACTTGATTTCTATCAAGGAGAAGTGCATTTGGCCAATTAACGTAAACTTAAGGACTCTCATTTCTCCTAGAAACTGAAAATAACATTCAGCGCTGGCCATTAAGATTCCCTGAGACAGTTGTATTCTGCTTTAAGCCAGGATACAGAGCTGTATGTTGGAAAGTAATGGGTTTGAGCATCTAGAATCCGTAGAGCGACTTGTGAAAAGGACACACATAATTTGTAAGGCATAGTGATCAAGCACTTGTTAAAACAGATGAGCTGAACTAAAGAATGTCATTTTCCCCCCAGTGAGTCATTTCATAGGTAAAATGCCAACATAGAAAGTAGTTTATAAATCATCCAGAAGATCTTATTTTTCTTTAAGGAAAAACTTTATTGAGGTAAGATTGATCTGTAAGAAGTTAAACGTACTTTATGCATGGATCTTAATGAATTTGGGGATAACAGTACAGCTGTGAAACCATCATTGCCATCAAGACTGTCACTGCCCAAAGTTTCCTCTTGTCTACTTTGTTCTTATTAATTTTTTTAAAATTAGTTTTTATTGGAGTATAGTTGAGTTACGATGTTGTGTTAGATTCGGGTGTATAGCAAAGGGAATCAGTTATACATATATGCATGTCTACTGTTTTTGAGATTCCTTTCCCTTATAGGTCATCACAGAGTATTGAGTAGAGTTTCATGCTATACAGTGGGTCCTTATCAGTCATCTGTTTAATCTGTAGTAATATGTATATGTCCTTCCCAATTATTCTGGTAAAATACTTAACCTAAGATCAACCCTTTTAGCAAATTTAAGCTTGCAATATGGTCTTGTTATTATCAATAGACTCCATGATGTAAAATATATCTCATTTTTAAAATTCACCTTATTTCTAGAGATTGGGGCTCATCTCTCAAGAATGCCATTTGAACAAGTCAGTCTGGGGGTTATTAGTCAACCTTCAGCACCCTCAGTTTCAAGGATTCTGAATTTTAAAGTTATGTGACTTCTCTTCTCTGATGTATGGTTGTGTCTCTTCTTCCCTTTCTAAAATTTATTTTTATTTTAAAAAGTTCTACAGTGCTTTACAGTTTTCAAAAGCATCACACACGTAGTAGCGTGTGATTCCATAATAACCCTTGTTTAAATCCCCTGCCCCTGTACTGCTCCTTCCCCCGGCCACTCCCCACCAGTAACCACTAGTTTGTTCTCTACGTCTGTGAGTCTGCGGCTTTTTGTGTTATTCACTAGTTGGTTGTAATTTTTAGATTCCACGTGTGGGTGACATCAGGCAGTATTTGTCTTTATCTGACTTATAAGTGTCTCTTCTTAACTGAATGATGTGAATGAAGCTCACTGAGGACAGTAAAATATGAAACTGGGATTTGCCTGGACTGATCAGGGCTTTGAATGATTGCTGGAAGACTGAGACTCAGAGATCACATCACTTGGAATTATATTATCACTTTGCAGTGGATCTAGCCTGTCACATTAGGTTACTGAGGTGAGAGGTGATTCCATTATCCTTTTTAATACTAGTTTTATTGAACCATTTGGGGATTAGAAAAACTCCATAGCATCTTTAATGTTGATACCAGTGTCAGTCTGATAAAAATTGGGCAAGATTCAAAACCCCAAGAACACTGAAAGATGCTCACGAGAATCAGGTAAAATGATAAATATATTTTTCTCACTCTTTACCACCTAACAATTTTGAGCTTCCTGATGCTAGAGACAGTTTCTCAACTAAGCATATCATGTATTTATTCTGGTAAAAAAAAAAAATCCACTTTGCACAGCACAGAGTAGTATTTGTAGCTGAAAAGTCCCAAACAATCTGCCCAGATTCAAGAATTACGGAGAGTGCTGCATTTAGTAACATCTACCCAGGGGTCAGGAAGGACCAGCCACGTTGTCAACTGTGTGGGTCATCATGTTCTTCTCAACCAGGGAGGGGGAAAATGACGTTTGTGCTAAGGGTGAAGAATGCATTTTTGGACATGTAGTTTTATTTATACTGGATCCTTTCCAAGTTTATGTTCAGTGGGTTTTTGAGTCTTAATTTTAGCAGTGGCAGGCTGGGAATTTTCTGCTGATTTCCTCCTCGTTTTTTGGTGGCAGAAGGGCTAGAATGTAATTTGGCTGTCATTTAAAAAACAATCTGTGCCACAGACAATGTATACAATCTAACAAGTTGAGTATCAGATACAGACAATATTTGTAATGCATATGATGCACCTATGGTTAGTATCTCTATGTACAAGTAGCTATATACTGATAAGAAAAATTCAAGCAGCCCACAGGGAAATGGGCAAAGATATGAGTAGATAGTTCACATATGAGTAACTTCTGCTGTCCAGTAAGTAGATGACATAATGTTCCATCTACTTCAAACTCTCAAAGGAACACAGAACACTGCTGGTGGTAAGGACGCTAATGAAAGAGGACTCTCACCCATTCCTGGTGGAAAAGTGAATTGCTTGTATTTGGGGGAAAGCAGTCTGACTTCCCATTAAAAATATATGTAGTTTTTGACCCAGCATTACCACTTCTGGGAATATAGAGTATAAAAATAAAAACACAATATTTCTCTTTCTCTGTCTGATTTCAACCTGGATGGGAGGGGAATTTGGGGGATAATGGATACATGTGTATGTATGGCTGAGTTGCTTTGCTGTGCACCTGAAACTTTGCTATGCTTCTAAAACTTTATCACAGTATTGTTAATTGGCTATTTTGTTGTTCAGTCGCTCAGTCGTGTCCAACTCTTTGTGACCCTCTGGGCTGCAGCACGCCAGGCTTCCCTGTCCATCACCAACTCTCAGAGTTTGTTCAAACTCATGTCCATTGAGTCAGTTATGCCATCCAACCATCTCATCCTCTGTCATGCCCTTCTCCTGCCTTCAATCTTTCCCAGCATCAGGGTCTTTTCAAATGAGTCAGTTCTTCACATCTGGTGGCCAAATTATCACAGCTTCAGCTTCAGCATCAGTCCTTCTAATGCGTATTCAGGGTTGATTTCCTTTAGGATTCACTGGTTTGATCTCCTTTCAGTCTAAGGAATTCTCAAGAGTCTTCTGCAACACCACAGTTCCAAAGCATCAATTGTTTAATGTTCAGCCTTCTTTATGGTCCAGCTCTCACATCCATACATGACTACTGGAAAAACCATAGCTTTGACTATGTGGAACTTTGTTGGCCAAGTAATGTCTATTTTTTAATACACTGTCCAGGTTTGTTATAGCTTTTCTTCCAAGGAGCAAGCGTCTTTTAATTTCATGGCTGTAGTCCCATCTGCAGTGATTTTGGAGCCCAAGAAAATGAAGTCTCTCACTGTTTCCATTGTTTCCCCATCTATTTGCCATGAAGTGATGGGACCAGATGCCATGATCTTTGTTTTTGGAATGTTGAGTTTTAAGCCAGCTTTTTCACTCTCCTCTTTCACCTTTATCAAGAGGCTCTTTAGTTCCTCTTTGCTTTCTGCCATAAGGGTGGTGTCATCTACATATCTGACGTTATTGATATTTCTCCTGGCAATCTTGATTCCAGCTTGTGCTTCATCCATCCCAGCATTTCACATGATGTACTCTGCATATAAGTTAAATAAGCAGTGTGACAATATACAGCCTTGACATACGCCTTTCCTGATTTGGAACCAGTCCGTTGTTCCATGTTCAGTTCTAACTGTTGCTTCTTCAGTTGCGTACAAGTTTCACAGGAGGCAGATAAGGTCATCTGTTTTTCTGATCTCTTAAGAATTTCCCACAGTTTGTTGTGATCTACATGGTCAAAGGCTTTCGTGTAGTCAATGAAGCCAAAGTACATTTTTTTCTGGAATTCTCTTGCTTTTTCTATGATCCAGCAGATGTTGGAAACATCAATTGGTTATACTCCAATATGAAATAGAATGTTTGAAACAGTAAAAGCACAAGCATACATATATAAGGGTATGTGTATTAGGTGTTTATTGTAGCATTGTTTTCAGTGCTCTCCTCCCTGTGACAAACTATAAATACGACCCCAAATGTTGAATATATATCAGTAGATTTTAGATTATGTATCAAATTATACGAATGCCTCGGATATGATGCAGCCATTTATAAAAACTAATTTAAATCACTCTTGGTTAACTTGGAGAGATTTGCATAATCTGTGAGGAAGGTAGATCTCATTTCATAAAGCAGAAAGACCCTCATCCCCCAAGTCTGTGTACCTGTGTTGCTGAGTGATACGTGAACATGGGGACAGATCCCGAGTCCGTCATCACCTGGTCCCTGATGACCCTCAGCTCACAGGTCCAGGTTTATCTTGTGATCGTGATTCGACACCACCTCCGTCTGGTTCCTAAATGAGGCACATAGTCTGGCCAAGATGTGTTCTATTTTTCCATTTGTTGTTGTTTGGTCGCTAAGTTGTATCCAGCTTTTGCAACTCCATGAATGTAGCCCTCCAGGCTCCTCTATCCTTGGGATTCTCCAGGCAAGAATACTGGAGGGGTTTGCCATTTCCTTCTCCAGAGGATCTTCTTGACCCAGGGATTGAATCTGTGTCTCCCCACTGTAGGTGGATTCTTTACCACTGAGCTTCTGGGGAACCCATTTTTCCTTTCCTTTGTTGTAAATGGTTGAGATGCTCCTTAGCCACCTGAACTCCTCTCTGCAATAGGAAATGTCAAGTAGAATAAACCCTGTCACTCATCCATGTCAACATCAGGAGCATAGTTAGGACAAGTTTACTGCTTTCTGTGGATGAAGACATAGATATCAGAGTTCCCTATCTTCTGGATCTTTCCATTTAATGTGCTCTCAGTATTTCTCATCCGGAGAGGGAAGGTATCACATGCAGACAGTAAAAGAATGCTCTTGTTGGACACCAGGGATTTCGAGCAAACAACAAGGCTTTGACTGGAGTCACGAGAGGGTGTCTGATCATTGTGGGCTGAAGCCAAATGCTGCTCTTACTGAGGCAAAGTTAAACTGGTTCAGTCATGTCTGACTCTTTGCGACGCTGTGGACTGTAGCCTGCCAGGTCCCTCTGTCCATGGAATCCTCCAGGCAAGGATACTGGAGTGGGTTGCCATTTCCACACTGAGACAAAGAGTCTGGAAGTGGAGTCTGTGCCCTGATTTTGCTCCATCTTTCATGTAAAAGATGTTATAGACTGAGTGGTGGTGTCCCTCTGAAGTTCAAATGTTAACTTTCTGATCCCCAGTGTGATGATGTCAGGAGTGCGGCATTTGAGAAGTGATTGCATCGTGAGGATGGACCCTCAGGAATGGGATTAGTGCCCTTAGAGGAGCACAGGAGATTGCTTCCCCCTCCCTGCTTCTTTTCCCATCTGCCGCTTTTACTGTGAGTGTGAGAGTGCAGCAGAAGACTGGCCTATGAACCAGGAAGAGGGTTCTTGCCAGACACCAAATCTGCTAGCATCCTGGATTTGGACTTCTAGACTCCAAAACTGTGAAAATAGATCTTTACTCCTAAAGCCACCCAGTCTTTAAAAATAAAGTAAAACAACAAACCCACCCATTCTATGGTAATTTGTTGTAGCAGTCCTAGCCCACTGACATTGGAGGGATTTAATAAATGCTAAAATGAATTTATCTAACAGAATGACTGATAGGCAAAGAATGTGTGGATCTGAGGGTCTGTGGACTTCTTCACAGCACAGAAGTGAAGAAAAATGTCTCCAGAGACAGAAATGCAGTTATGGAGTCAGATGGGTTGAACCTTTATAATTCTCCTTGTTCCCGACAAATAGGAATTTGTCTATTCCTATTTAGCAGGTTATAGGTAGTGCCAAGGAATAGCTGGGATCAAATGATATGGGTACTTGAGAAGAAAAATGCACAAACTGAGATCCCATCCAGGACTTAAATAAATGTAGATTTATGTGAGAGGTGAAAAAATGTTTTGGCAAAGCAGATGGTGTACAGAAGTAGAAATGATAAGTATACTCTGCATATGCAGTCCAATGGAATCAAATATTTGATTAGAAGCTGAAGTTTATGACATTAACAAAGTATTCTTTGAAAAACAATTGTTCATGAATTGTGTCCAGCTGGTTTTTTATTATTCTAGTGTAACTTCTTTGGGGGTAAAATCATAAAAGCAGCAGCGTTTTAATATAGCAGAGAGTTGAACTCTTTCTATAAATTGCTTCTCTTATTTTTTACATGGCAAAATAAAGAGAGGACCTGTATAGGATATAAAAGATAATTAGAAAGCTGTCCAATGACTGGAAAAGTCTTCCGACTTTAGCAGCTGAGAAAAGTTCCCGTGGTATGGAGTTCCCAGGTCTGTAACTGACAGCTTGCAAGCTATGGAGAATAGTGGTTATATGCAGGGGATAAGGAACTTTCCTCGTGGTTCAGGAACTGTGAGCAAATGGTAATGCTTTCATCGCAATCATCTAAGGAGGAGGGGTTCTGATCATTATGTCTGGTACTGGTCTTTTCTCCCTACAGGGCATAATGCTCTCTAAATTGCAGTTCCCCCGCCCACCCCTCTCCCCAGTCTGGGAGCAGTTTCTCAATCTTGACACTGTTTGGAGGTGGATATTTTCTTTCTTGGGGGCCTTTCTCGTACATTATGGGAAATATATCAGCACCCCCAGCTTCAGTTGACTATATGCCAGGAGCGTCCCCGACTGTGACAGCCCAAATTGTCTCCAGACATGCCCACTGTTCCCAGGCAGAGGGGCTAAAATCACCCTTGATTTGGACCTATTGGCCTGAATGCACTCTCTCAAATTAAAAACAGGACAGCTATGAGTCTTGAAAACATTGTGTGTCTTCTTTGTATAGCCGTACATCTGTGAAGGCCAGGGCTTGGACTCGATACATCGCGATTTTCATGTTGTCTTTGACAGGTTTCCTGACCTTGTGCTGACGGCTTCCATCCCCTGCATGGGTGAGACAGCCCTGCAGTGGGAGGGAGGCAGGCAGGACCCATAGTTCCAGGGTCTGCTCTCCCCTCCCTGGGGACTCTGCGGGGGCCTGCCTGGATCTCATTGCTGGGCAGTGTGGGGCCAAGTCTTATGATGCATAATGACTCGGGGGCTTATTCTGTAATTACCAGTGATCACAAATGGGCTAGAGTGGACCAAGTCGGCCACAGTTAACCCCTACCTTTCCTGACTGCTCACATCTGCAAATCTCAACACTCTCTCCCTTCATTTATGGATTTTAGAGTGAAAGGGTAGAACAAATATGATTCAACCACCTGGCTGAAGTTTGAAGTACTTCAGAGTGAGTTTTTTCTAAGAGTTTTGAGAGTTAATCTATGGTCTGGTGACCCCTTACCATCGTTTCATTTGCCTCCCTTGTTTTAACTGACAACCGCCCAAAAGAATGCAATGATCAGAGTAAAATGTAAAACTGGAAAGATCAAGAGAGATCTTTTGATGGTACCCCTAAGACCCATGGACTGACGCTGAAACTGAAGCTCTAGTACTTTGGCCGCCTGATGTGAAGGGCCAACTCATTGGAAAAGACCTTGATGCTGAGAAAGATTGAGGGTAGGAGGAGAAGGGGATAAGAGAGGATGAGATGGTTGGATGGCGTTATTGACTCAATGGATATGAGTTTGAGCAAACTCTGGGAGATAGTAAAGGACAGGGAAGCCTGGAGTGCTACAGTCCAAGGGGTTGCAAAGAGTCTGACATGACTGAGTAACTAAACAACAACTAAGACCCATGGATTTTATGGAGTTGGGACAGGGTGAAGCTGTCTTGGGAGAATGCAAATTTTTAAAAACTTTATTATTGTTTTGCTCAACTTTTTCAACCGTGTTACCAAGAACGTTGTCTAGTCATGGAAAATGTCACAGCCTGTCTTTGCACTAAATCACAGACCCAATGCTGACCCCAGTGCTGCAGAGCATCATGCAGATTTTGGAAACTCTTTGCAATAGAGTGAAGCCATAAAGCAGTGAGTGCCTTATAACGATGCAGGCAGTGGTTATTGTGATTTGATAGGTGTTCAGCATGGCCTCTGTGACATACATTTTCCATTTTATTTAAAGGAAAATTCCACCCAATTTGCTGGGACCCACCATCTGGAAGCACTTTTTCTCTGTACTGCCTTTTGACACCTTGCCAATTGAAAGAAAAGAAAAAAGAGGATGAAAAATTATAAAAATACTGATTTTAAAGGAATGTTAAAAGAAATGCTAATTTTTCATCTTCTAACACAGGCACTAAGTTTAAGTAAGTTCCTTTAAGTCCTCTTTGGTATTCCTCCTCTGATGTGTGTGACAGTGTTTAGATTCCTCTCCTTCTCTTGCTGACATTTTGCATCTGCAGGGCCCAGGATATCTCACAGGTGTCTGTGTTCAGTGGTCATCTTTACTTTACTAGGCGGGAGAGCTCCATCTTACCACCGAGGAGTCCTAGGCACTAAGTGATCAAGCTCCTCTGACCCTTGCAGCTGCTTCTGCACGGGCCAAAGAGCTGTTTTTTGTTTTTTGTTTTTTTTCCCTTCTTTAATGAAATTTTGCTTAAAGAAAACAGTTTCCTGAAACTGCATCTTAAAAGTAAATACTGGTTGTAAGCAGTTATTGGAGAAGGCAATGGCACCCTACTCCAGTACTCTTGCCTGGAAAATCCCATGGACGGAGGAGCCTGGTGGGCTGCAGTCCATGGGGTCGAGAAGAGTTGGACACGACTGAGCGACTTCACTTTCACTTTTCACGTTCATGCATTGGAGAAGGAAATGGCAACCCACTCCAGTGTTCTTGCTTTGAGAATCCCAGGGACGGGGGAGCCTAGTGGGCTGCTGTCTATGGGGTCGCACAGAGTCAGACACAACTGAAGTGACTTACAGTGAGCAGTTATTGGATATTTATGTTTTTATGTACTTATTTAACAAATTGTTGAATTTATTTAAGCAGAGTCGTTACATGCTTGGAAAATCTGCCAGAAGGCTTCTCAACATGCCATGTGATTTCTAGTGATCTGAAATGATATAACATTCATTAAACAGTTTTATAGGAAATCTCATATTTACAGAAGACCTGCAATGTGTCAGGCATGGTAGTAGAAGTTTTCTGTATGTTTCGTCAGTCATGATAAAAGTCAGTCATAAAACCCTGAATGGTAGAGGGTTTTATTCCCATTTAATAGATAAAACTGAGACATGGAGGTTTTAATTTCCCTAGTGTAGAATCATGAAAGTAGATTCATTCTGAGATCTTCTAACTTAAAAACCTTTGATCTGATTTTGGGAAATATTCTCCTTTCACTTGTGACTGATAACCTGTGTTGGGTATTTTCTTCTCATCAGTATATGGGAAGGTTTTGCTAAGGTTTCTGCATGACTTTTTTGTATCATTTGTGTGAAACTTTCTAGTAAAGATTGTGGCCAATTTTTTTGTTATGATTAGTAGACTGTAAAAGCATCATTCATATTTCCATCTTAATATTTATGCAGAATTCATGATACTTAGAGCACTGAATGTAAATTTACACTATCAAATCTAGTCAGAGGGACTTTTTTATTTTATGCCTATTTGAAGAGAATATATTGTCTAGGCAGCAGCAAAAACTGGAGAAAAGCTCTCATTTTAGATGAAAGTAATTTTTTTCTTACTCACAGGGAGCTGTGAGATCTTGAACACAACTGAGTAGAGTTTTCCATATCTTATGCTTCATTTACTATAAATTAAATTAATGCTGTAAAATGGTATTCTTTAAAGTCTCAAATATTATTGTAATGAAATATGCTTACAATAAAGTCTATTTGTGCATATAATATGTGTTTTCCTAAAATAATTAAGTAGTAAATTTTTAATTCACAGTGACAAGAGAATTGGGCATCCTTTTAGTTAAACAAAAAATACAGTAGATGGTAATTTTGAATCAGATGCTACTAGATAGGAAAAAAAAAGAGATGCTGTCTCTTAATGTCTTGGACAAGTTTTACTTTATAAAGTTGAGTTTTACTTTACCTATTTGGGGACACATCTTGCTTGTCTTCAGTGAAATTCATTTAAAGGGGAAGTAATAAAGTGTAGGGCTTCCCTGGTGGCTCAGTGGTAAAGAATCTGCCTGCCAAGGCAGGAGACGCGGGTTTTGTTCCTGGGTCAGGAAGATTCCCTGAGAAGGAAATGGCCACCCACTACAGTATTTTTTGCCTGGGAAATCCCATGGACAGAGGAGCCTGGCGGGCTACAGTCCTTAGGGTCAAAAAGAGCTGGACATGACTGAAGCGACTTATCACACACACGTGTAGCTAATCTCCTCTATAGTCTCATCTGTGCTTTCACATTTGCTCTCATAGGCGGTATATGTTTACATGATGCCCTTCTCCTTCCCTGGAGGACTGTACTAATGATTTAAAAAGAGTTTTTTACCCACTCTCCAGTCATTGGATAATTTTATTTGTCATTCCCCTGGGGGTGTTGCCTGCCATTCTCAAAGTTCTTTTGATTCGGATTCCGAGTTGCCCAACACCTCGCTGCCTGACCTCATGACTCTTAGGTGGGGATGCAGATTTTGTTTTACCTCCTGCCACAGATAATTCCACTATATTTCACGTGGTGGATTATATGGGATGGTAGACACTGTGGATGAAATACCAGAGACTGCTGCTGGAAGGATGGGTATATGAATACAGTGCTTTGGTCATGAAATGTCCTTATACAGAAAAAATATTAACAATGGGGACTGTTTTGAAAATGATAGTAACATGGTAGAGGAATCAATAAAATCAGGTCATAGTTCCTTGCTTTATATGACACTTAATGTGAAAATTTAAGGAATGTTCTTAGTCAGTCAAGATAGCCATTCCAAAGGTAAGTCATTTTCATATAGGATAATCTGGGGAGTGGCTGATTGTATTTCATTTTCATAGACATAGTTCTCTAGCTTAATTGGAATAGGCAACAAAAATAAAGAAAGACAAAGCAATCCATGACAAGATTGAATTTCCACCCCATATTTACTGGGATAGGACACTTCCTTCTTGAAGGAGATGGTCTTTTAATTTCAGGGACCACCTTGCATGGGTTTGACTAAGACCCTGTGTTTCATTCTAAATAAAGTTCTAGTCACAGGGCCCCCCATGTGTTGCATTGGTAAAGAATCTGCCTACCAATGCAGGAGATGCAGGAGACTCTGGTTTGATCCCTGGGTCAGGAAGATCCCCTGGAGGAGGAAGTGGCAACCCACTCCACTATTCGTGCCTGGGAAATCCCTTGAACAGAGAGGAGTCTGGTGGGCTATAGTCCATGGAGTCTCAAACAATCAGACATGATTGAGCAGCTGAACAGGCACATACAATATTATTTGAGCTTTTCTCCTTTAAGTTATAATATGTAGCATTTTCTAATCATAGTTGCATATTTAGTGTAAGTCTTTCAACTTGTTGCGTGCTAGATTATTTCATTTCATTCTTCCTCTGTTCCTTCCTTGTGATAGTTGGAGGCACAGTTTAGTTCTCTGAGTTGGGGATGAGCCATCTTTCTGGCAGTGGGTGGAATGTGGTAATGATGTGACTTGCCTATCAGTCTGTGGGTGACTTAAGGGAAGTGCCCAGTTTATTGTAGTCGGGGATTAGTAAACATGAGACTTTATTTTTTTGGGGGCTCCAAAATCACTGCAGATGGTGACTGTAGCCATGAAATTAAAAGACTCTTGCTCCTTGGAAGAAAGTTTTGACCAACCTAGACAGCATATTAAAAAGCAGAGACATTACTTTGCCAACAAAGTTCTGTCTAGTCAAAGCTGTGGTTTTTCCAGTGGTCATGTATGGATGTGAGAGTTGGACTATAAAGAAAGCTGAGCCCCGAAGAACTGACACTTTTGAACTGTGGTATTGGAGAAGACTCTTGACAGTCCCTTGGACTGCAAGGAGATCCAACAAACCCATACTAAAGGAAATCAGTTTTGAATATCGGGAGGACTGATGCTGAAGATGAAGCTGCGATAATTTGGCCACCTGATGTGAAGAACTGACTCATTTGAAAAGACCCTGATGCTGGGAAACATTGAAGGCAGGAGGAGAAGGGGACAGCAGAGGATGAGATGGTTGGATGACATCATTGACTCAATGCACTTGAGTTTGAGTAGACTCCGGGAGTTGGTGATGGACAGGGGGGCCTGGCCTGCTGCAGTCCATGGGGTCACAAAGATTTGGACATGACTGAGCAACTGAACTGAACTGAACTGAAACGTGAGAACGGGAACTTTTATCAGGGTGCTGGTAGGGTTGCACTTTTCATTTTCACTTGATGTTTGTTGGATATGGGATAGAGATGCTTGGCTCCTGCAGTGGATGAAATCAGAGGATAACCATGAGCCTCCCAGGTGGCTCAGATAGTAAAGAACCCACCTGCAATGCCGGAAACCCAGGTTTGATCCCTGGGTGGGGAAGATCCCCTGGAGGGGAATGGCTAACCACTCCAGTATTCTTGCCTTGAGAATTCCATGGACACAGGAGCCTGGCAGGCTACAGTCCGTGGGATCACTAAGAGTCGGATACTACTGAGTGACCAACACTTACTAATGGCGTAGACAAGGCACAGAGTACAAATGGATGACCAAGATTCGTCTCTTACTTGACTGCTCTAATCCAGGGGCTGAACTAAGTGTCCAATTAAAATTGATTAAACTCCAGAGCTCCACGGGATAGTCAGCAGCATAGCAGAGAACATGCCAGAGACATGCTACTTTATTTCTTCCCTTCCAGTGTGCAGCCCTTTGACCCTGTTTTTTTGGCTGGGCTGGAACAGCTAACTTCAGTGTGCGTGAAACTTGAGAATAATTTTTGGAGAGGTGCTATGAGCTATTTTGTTTATGGTTACCCAGTGTATACTGTTTTCAAAGTATCACAGGATAAAACAAGAAATGACTTTTATGAAGGAAGAAAAAAAAAAGAAGTCCAGATGGAAATTGTCATTTGCTATATGCCGAAATAAATGTACTGAGTAGGTACAGAACACTCTATTGTGGAAATGTAAGCAGCTTGTATGCCTTTTCATTGTTTTCCTTACTTGCAGATTGTTTTATTTACTTATATATAATCTGAGAAAAGAGTAGCCTGGATCCTTTGCAAGATTAAAGACCAATGAAATGGAAATCCTCATCCTGGGGTGATTGGCAGCTGACTTTCCTAGGAAACCAGACATGAAAACAGCTGCTGGGAAATGGAACAAAATGCTTTGAAAAGGTGGATAAAGAAAGGCCATCCATCTCTGGAGCCCATGTAATGTCAGAAAAATATTTATTAGTTGCACATACGATATTTCTAGTAAGAACTTAATATCTCACTGGAGTTCTTTATTATTATTTTTTACATTCTTAAAAAATAGACTGACACCACCATAGGATTTCTTTTGTCCTCTTATAGGTATAGATAGATGCTTATCTCTTATTTATACACTTTCCTTTCTTTAATAAAAACAAATGAAAGAGGCTGGAAAATAAGACCTCTAGCACTAACTTTTAATGACCAGTTTCTAAAAATGAAAATTTCTTATAGTAAAATAAAAGCTATAAGGTTTTGTTTTCTATTGAATTATTATTTTTACAGGAAGATACACAATATTTTTAATTAAGATTGCATCATGTCTCATATAGGAAAGAAAACCTCTAAGTAAAGCATGTAGGATCACACTTCATCTCAGGAAAAAACCAGAGAGCAGTGGGGAGGTCTTCCTCATTTGTTAAAACCACAGTGTTTGTGGAAGTCTTTTGTTTCCACCTGGAGGCTTTGGTTTGAGCAGCTGCATGAATGAAGGATGGTGCCATCCTGGATCTGAGGCCATCTCAGGCCTCAGTCTGAGGCACTTTTGCTCCGTGGCCAGGTGTGTTGCATCATTTCTCAACACCTCCTCCAGGGCAGGGGGGAGGAGTAGTTTTCTGCAGGGGAGGAACTTAGTCATGGAAAGGTGTAAGATGTGAAGGTCTCAAGGTCAACCCTTAAATCAATTACGGGCTGTTGCCCAGGAGCCTCTGTCTCCTCCACACCCAGGTAAGGGACTCTTCCAGGTGTGGAGTGGGCAGGAGAACTTTGGGCTGGGAGTGTGCACTGGATATTGATGGGTGGACAGACAGACAGAGGACCTAGGTTTTAGTTCTTGCTCAGCCATAAACTCAGACCCCCAAAGTCTTTGTTACAGTTTCTCCCTGGCTAACTCTGCTGGTGACTTGGTGGCCCAGCTTTGCCTGCAAAGGGCTTTGGACCCGAATAGATGAGAGGGCCAGCCCAGATCCTAGATTTTTCACTAGAATACTTGACCCCGAAGACTTAGAGAAGAAGACATGTTTGGGTGAGTGGTTATCTTTGCCTTTTCTGCTGAATTGTTTTCACGTGTCTGTAGTCACGTCTCCAAACTGATCGATGATAAAGTGCACTTTTATGGATCTGTTGATTAGCCAGGGTACCCAGGGATAATTGAAGGGCGACTGGTTGGCACCAGGACACCTCTGTTCTAGTTTCAGCTCTGTTGTCAACTAGCTCTGTGGTTCTCTGGCCAAAGACTTTCCCTCTAGGGGCCTCAGTTTTCATATCTGTGAAAAGAGAAGGTTGAAGTAAAATCAATGGTTTCTAAACTGTTTAAATTGACCCCAGATTTCCTCCAGAGTGCTCTGTGGTGTGGGGTTGAGTCTCTTGAAAATAGGGTTCTGTTGTTAGAAAAAATTGAAAAGCAGCAGGTCAAAGGTTTTTACAGTTCTGTATGTACCTATGACACTTATGTAGGAAGTGTTACTTATACATTTATGAAAAGTATACATATTAAATAAAGTATGACATAAAATTAGCTTTGGCACTATCTTCATTTAGAGTGGCTCCAAAGTGGAGTGGTTTAGAATCCCTAGAGAGACTGCTTCCTGAGTTTGAGTCTCAGCTCTGCCATTTACTGTGACCTTAGGCATGTGTTTTAGTGCCTCAATTTCCTCACCAGTGAAAAGATGACGGTAACTTTCGGCAATGACAGTGTTGGTGTGGAGTCACTCTGATGGGGGATGTTGATGATGGGAAGGCTGTGCACGTGTGATCTCAAGGAGCATAAGGGAAATTCTTGTGTCTTTTTCTCAATTTTGCTGTGAAACTAAAGCTGTTTTAAGAATATGAGTTAATATATTAATTATAATTAATATATGTAGAATTAATATAAAGTTTATTAATTTAAAAAGAAGATAATGCTGATAGTCATGGTTTCATTGAGTTGTTATGGGGCAAGATCATGATAACTGTAGAATATTAAGAACAGTGCCTGGCATCTATTAAGTACTTTTTAAGAGTTAAATAAGTGAGTGCTCATCCACTAGAAAACTTGTTTTGTAACATGGAGAGAATTTCTGCAATTCATTGAACAGTTTTAGTCTTTTCTGCGTCCAGTGTCTTTTCACTTTGGCTTCATAGGTTGGTAAGCTAACCGTTTGTATGGAGTGGATGTTGTAGGTCAAGAGAACAACTTGAGCCAGTTTTGGAAGTGTACAAGTTCCAGAAGTGGAAAAGTCTAGTGTAGGTAAGAAGTGTGGGAAGCTGGGAAAATTGAGCGTGCTTCTGTCCAAGAAGAGGGTTGCTTGTGCTGGAGCCCAATGCAGAGTCATAGGATTCCTTGCTGTAGAAATGATACCTTCCAGCTAATGGTAGTGCTGATCAAGGTGGTCGTGGTGATGATGGTCACAGTGCTGATGCTGACGGGGGTGGTGATGGCGAGGGGGACGTGTTCTTGGTGGTGATGTTAGTGGTGGCGGTGGTGATGATGGTGGCGGTGGTGATGATAGTAGTGGTGGGGGTGCTGGTGGTGCTGGTGCTGGTGGTGGGGGTGCGGGTGGTGGGGATGGTGTTGGTGGCGGTTGCTGTGGTAGTGGTGGTGGTGGTGATGATGGTGGCGGTGCTCGTGGTGCTGGTGCTGGTGGTGGGGGTGCGGGTGGTGGGGATGGTGTTGGTGGCGGTTGCTGTGGTAGTGGCAGTAGTGAAGGTGATGATGGCGGCGGCGGTGGTGATGGTGGTGGGACAGGACAGAAGACTCAGTTCCTCTTTATCTTACATCACCGTGGTGCTGTCCCTGTGCAGAGCTTAAAAGCATCTGGAAATTCCATGCCAATTGCTAAGGAAAGGCTCAGGCAAAAGCACTGCTTAGCTGCAGAGAGAGAAGAGAAGAAAGTGGGGGGTAGTCAGTAAACTGTCTTTATTCTTTTTCTTCACGGCTGACCCCTGTGAAGGGCGTGGAGCCTCTTCCACAGGTGCATACTTGACTTGTAATTCCATTACCATCTGCGGAGCAAAACCAAAGTTGTCAAGTAGCTGAGGGATCAAAGTCCACTTCCTTTGGACATTCAGAGTTTTTGTTCATGTTTTTGCAGTGGATTATATGTAGGCTTTGCTTACAAATTTTGACAGTATTCATTTCATTTACCAAACTATTCTATCCCTGTTACTGTGGTAACAAGCACATTTATCTGGCTTCCATTATGTAACTATTTTGTGAAACCCACGTTTCATTGTGGTGAAATTGTGTGTTGTAGGGACTCAGGAAACAGTTTTGATTAATATGTGTAGCGCATTCTATTTACAGGATCCTACTGGCATAGTAAGTAGACAAGAAAATTGAAGTATGAAGAAAAGATGGAAATGTTCCCTTTTTATGTTTAGTTCTTTTGTTCTGTCATAACTCAGACACTTCTTTGAAATTATAACTTTGTATATAGCAGTGATTCTCAGGGGGAGGGAGGGTGAATTGCACCTCCACTCACCTGCCCAAACCAGGGATGTTTGTCAATATCTAAAGATATTTGGGGCTTCCCTGGTGGCTCAATGATAAAGAATCTGCCTGCCAATGCAGGAGATGCAGCTTCCATCCCTGGGTTGGGAAGATCCCCTGAAAAAGAAATGGCAACCCACTCCAGCATTCTTGCCTAGAAAGTTCCATGGACAGAGGAGCCTGTTAAGCTAGAGTCCATGGGGTCACAAAAAAGCTGGACATGACTGAGCAACTAAACAACAACACCAGTAAGAGACATTTTGATTGTCAAGATTATTATCTTATTGTTGTTCAGTTGCTCAGTTGTGTCCAACTCTCTGACCCCATGGACTGCAGCACGCCAGGCTTCCTTGTCCTTCACTATCTCCCAGAGCTTGCTCAAACTCATGTCCATTGAGTCAGTGATGCCAGCCACCCTTCTCATCCTCTGTCATTCCTTTCTTCCCTTGCCTTCAAATCTCTCGCAGCATCAGGGTCTTTGTTGAGTCAGCTCTTCCTATCAGGTTGTCAAAGTATTGGAGCTTCAGTTTCAGCATCAGTCCTTCCGATGAATACTCAGGACTGATTTCCTTTCAGATGGATTGGTTTGCGCTCCCTGCTGTCCAAGGACTCTCAAAAGTCTTCTCTAACACCACAGTTCAGAAGCATCAGTTCTTTGGTGTTCAGCCTTCTTTATGGTCCAACTCCCACATCCATACATGACAGCTGGAAAAACCAGAGCTTTGAGTATTCAGACCTTGTCAGCAAAGTAACATCTTTTCTTACTCTTACTTTTATTACCTTGAGCTCCTGGCATCTCCGTGGTGAAGGTGAGCAGTACTGCTAAAC
This sequence comes from Bos indicus x Bos taurus, assembly GCF_003369695.1. Lineage (NCBI taxonomy): Eukaryota > Metazoa > Chordata > Mammalia > Artiodactyla > Bovidae > Bos > Bos indicus x Bos taurus. Next base: position 63,528,521 of record NC_040095.1, read on the forward strand.
ACCCTCCAGTGCTCAGACAGCACCTCCAGAACCCCACCCCCATCCAAATGCCAGTAATACTGAGATTAAAAAACTCTGGTATGCAATGTTTATTCTATGAAAACTTTGATAGACCCGTATTTTTCATTCTAGAATATCTTCTTTTCCATTTTCCAAATTTTATGACAATGAACACCTAATCTTTACTTAAAGACCTGTTTGGAATCTGTGTACCATAAAAAGTTTTCTTCCATTTGACTAATTTCTTTATATCTTGTCTGTCTGTCCTCTAGATATGAGGACACTCATAGCTAACACTATCTAACACTTAAACAATTCCGGTTTAAGTGTTAACCCTATAAATATTTTCTTTATGCTTTTTCAAATGATATTTTTTTATCAATTCTTAGTAGTCAAATTATGCATATGTTTATTCTCCCCAAATTTGGTTTTAAGCTCTGGTGTAAAGTTCTTTGAATTGTTTGCAAAATGTACTGCTATATAGTCTCTACATGTCCAACACATATTTAATGTTTAAATTTGGTGCCTTAAGCATCTGTATAAATCAAAATATTATTTTTTAAAATTGTATTCATTTATTTTTGGCTGCACTGGGTCTTCATTGCTGCACAGGCTTTTCTCTAGTTGCAGCAAATGGGGGCCACTCTTCATTGCAGTGCATGGGCTCCTCATTATGGTGGCTTCTCTGGTGGAGTATGAGCTCTAGGGTGCAAGGGCTTAATAGCTGCAGCTCACAGATTTCCGAAGTTGTGGCTTATGGGCTTAGTTGCTCCTTGGCATGTGGGATCTTCTGGACGAGGGATCAAACCATGCCCCCTATGATGGCAGGCGGACTCTTCACCACTGAGCCACCAGCGAAACCCAACATATTACTTTTGATATCTATAATTCCTTTCATTGAAAACAAACAAAAAAATAAGTGTTTCTCCTTTTACCCCCAAAGGAGAAGTATTTTAAAGTCTCACTGGATTTGGACATCAACTGAATATAATTTGGTTCTTATCTGAGGATATATTTTTAGCTTCCTACTTTTAGAGGCTTCATTATTATATTTATTTTTAATAAATCTAGGGTAGAGTCTTTATGAGACTATTCTCACTGGACAACCTTTTTAAAACCCATGTTATGCTCTCTTTTTGATATTATAAATAGGTATCCATGACTTTGCTAAACTTAATGATGAGGAAGCAATTGACATCAGGAAGACGTATCTATATGGACAATTCCTGCTTGAGACAGAGATGATTTGATAGTGTCATTTTAATTATGTTCTGTTAGTTTGATTTCTAACAAATTCTTTTTCCCATATCCATTTATCTGACTAGTTAAACCAGGGGACATGTCTTAGCTCCTTGATGGGGAATTAGAAACTCAGTCTTAATATTTTCCTGATGAGTAAAGAGAGACCCCAGGAGTTCACCATTTTTGGTCATTTCTGCTGGCCTATTGGTTCCTGTGGGCTTTTTTGGTGGCTCAGATGATAAAGAATCTGACTGCAATGCAGGAGACCTGGGTTCAATCCCTGGGTTGGGACGATCCCCTGGAGGAGGGCATGGCAGCCGACTCCAGTATTCTTGCCTGGAGGATTCCATGGACAGTGGAGACTGGTGGGCTGTGGTCCATGGGGTCACAGGTCAGACATGACTGGGCATCATGGGTTCCCGTCTCCTGCTGGCCTGTCATGTGAGCATGTAAGTTGCAGACAGTGTGTGATTACAGGAGCTGCATCGGGGCCCCTCTGACAGACATTGTCTGTCCACACGCCTCCCAGTTGATCTGTTCAACAGTAAGGAGTGATGGGTGATATGGAAGAGAATCTAGAATATTCAGAGCCCCCTTGTTAAAGGCCATGCAAACTAATTCATGATTACTGACCCTTAGCTGGGCAGCAGGCACCCTGGTGACCTCTTGTACATATTAGCTCATTTGAGTGAGTGAAGTCGCTCAGTCGTGTCTGACTCTTTGAGACCCCATGAACTGTAGCCCCCCCAGGCTCCTCTGTCCATGGAATTGTCTAGGCAAGAGTACTGGAGTGGGTTTCCATGTCCTTCTCCAGGAGATGTTCCCGACCCAGGGATTGAACCCAGGTCTCCCGCATTGCAGGCAGATGCTTCACCGTCTGAGCCACCAGGGAAGCCCTTGCAATTGCCCAGTGAGGTGAGCATGGATATCCTTATTTTGCCTTACAGAGCTGGCATAACTGAGGTTCTGTGTTTGGTTCAGGGCTGCCCAGCTCCAGCACTGTATTCTCACTGTGTCTCTCCAGTAGAACTTCATTGGCTTTATACATTATATATCATTCTACTTAATGAGAATGAAGGGCAGTGATCAGGTTTGGAAGGAATACTTTCCTGGGCCTTCAGACACTCACCTTTAAATATGACTTAAAATGTCCATGGGGTTGCAAGAGTTGGACCCGAGTTAGTGACTATACCACCACCACGATGGCTTAAAATTAAGAAAGGTGCTGTCGTATAAATGGAAGGGCTGACCTGCCTTGAGTTAGAAACATCATGGCCCCTGGATAATAGGGAAAGTTTTTATGAGAGCACACAGGATGGTTCACAATGTCGGATTCCTGCAGAAACTTGGGTCTCTGTTGAGACCGTTTATCTGGGAAGCCATTTTTAAGTGTTACTTAAATTCTCTGAAGGGACCGAAATGCCATAACAAGCAGGGCATTGAGAACACCATGCTTTTTTTCTGACGTGTGCAAACAGAGCCTCCAAGGATGTTCCTGAGTTGGCTGCCTGGGCCTGTTGTTTCAGGGTGGGAAAAAACAATGAACATCTTGATTAGCCTTCTGTAACCCTAGAAGTTGCGTCCAAAACACATGGCTCCTTATTAAATCAGGGAGAGAACATGCCCGAGAACTAGTTCCTTTCTTTTCACCCTTTCTCTGGGTGGCTGGATAATCCCTTCTGGAATCTAATACCTGTTGGAAAGAGGGAGAGGGTGAAGCAAGGTCATCGCTTGTTGGTTTACAGTGGGGATGCCAGTATCCCCCTTCCCTGAGTCAACCATCAGAGGTCACCTGAGAGGGTCCCCCTGCAAGGCCTCAGTGTTTGTCCATTCATTTGTGGTGATTTTCACTCTGTGATCTCAAGAACCAGCTATGAGAGGTTAGTCTAATCATGAGTTCTTCCTAATAGGGGGAAGTTATTTGTCTTGAAATTTTGTGCCAGTGGGACACGGAAACGATCCTTTATCAGAGGAAACTCTAATCACTCATCACTGCAAATACACATTTCAAGATGATTTGATTAAATATGGAATCTAGTGATACAGTGTTGGAGATTTCGGGCTGTTACTAAATCTTATAAGTGGTTTAGCTTTGGCTTAGAAATTTGTCACTCGTATTAGAAAGTAATGGGTACCTACGCTACAATTTTAGTCCTGTTTTTCTCATATGTGTGTGGGTGGGTGTGTGTGTATATGTGTGTGTATACATATGGCCCCTGGATGATAAGGAAGATTTTTGTGAGAGCATGCAGGATGGCCTGCAATGTGGGATTCCTGCAGAATCTTGGATCTTTGGTGAGACTGTTTCTCTGTGAAGCCATTTCTAAGTATTACTCAAATTCTCTGAAGGGACCAAAATGCAGTAACAAGCAGGGCATAGAGAACCTACTTTGTTTCCTGATGTGTGCAAACAGAGTCTCACAAGTATATATATATATATATATATATATATATATATACATACACACACACACACAAACACACACACACACAAACACTATATACACAAACAGTATATATACACAAATGCTATTTTTGATTGGAGAATCCCATGGACAGAGGAGCCTGGTGGGCTACAGTCCATGGAGGTGACAAAGAATCAGATACAACTGAGCAAATAACACTTTCACTTTTATATATATATATGTTGTTATTGTTCAGTAATTCAGTCATGTCTGACTCTTTTTGACCCCATGAACTATGCCAGGATTTCTTGTCCTTCACCATCTCCCAGAGCTGGCTCAAATTCATGTTCATTGAGTCATTGATGCCATCCAACCATCTCATCCTCCTTCGTTCCCTTCTCCTGCCTTCAGTCTTTCCTGGCATCAGGGTCTTTGACAATGAGTCAGCTCTTTACATCAGGTGGCCAAAGTATTGGAGCTTCAGCATCAGTCTTTCCAATGAATATTCAGGACTGATTTCCTTTAGGATTAACTGGTTTGATCTCCTTGCAATCCAAGGGACTCTCAAGAGTCTTGTCCAATACCACAGTTCAAAAGCATCAATTCTTTGGCGCTCAGCCTTCGTTATGGTCCAACTCTCACATCCATACATGACTACTGGAAAAACCATAGCTTTGACTGTACAGACCTTTGTTGACAAAGTAATGACTCTGCTTTTTAATATGCTGTCTAAGTTGGTCATAGCTTTTCTTCCAAGGAGCAAGCGTCTTTTAATTTCATGATTGCAGTCACCATCCTCAGAGATTTTGGAGCCCAAGAAAATAAAGGCTGTCACTGTTTCCATTGTTTCCCCACCTATTTGCCATGAAGTGATGAGACCAGATGCCATGATCTTCATTTTTTGAATGTTGAGTTTTAAGCCAGCTTTTTCACTCTCCTCTCTCTATCAGATAGTTTAGACAGATCTGATTTCCTTTAGGATTGACTGTTTTGATCTCCTTGCAGTCCAAGGGACTCTCAAGAATCTTCCCCTATATCACAGTTCAAAAGCGTCAATTCTTTGGTGCTCAGCTTTCTTTATATTTATGACTTTGATTAGAAGAAAAAAAATTCATTGATGTTCCTGCTTAGTTTAACCTCGTGACAGGCAGCTAAATGAAAACATGTATCACCATGGTTAAGGGAAATACGACCACCCTGGGTTTCATGGTTGAGGAAATTAACATAAAGGCCATATACATGTCTTCTAAGGAGTATTCACAGTAAGACACAGAACCTGTCTTAGAACTTGGATGTAAATGCCATGTACCACTTTTACTGTGTTTCCAATAGCAGAGAGGAGAGCTGTGTGTGTAAAGTTTCTGTTACTCTTTTCTCTCATCCTTTTCTTCTGTTTTATTAAGTTGTTTGTTTCAAAAGCTTAAGCCTCTGAGCACTAATAGGGAACACTCAGTGAAAAAGATTGACCCATTTTTCAACAGAGTATGATATGGCTTGAAATGAGGTGTTCCCGTTTTCATTACAATGTGACAGCAGATGTGTGTTAATCATTGCATGCTAGTCAGGGTGAGATGATGCATGTAAAGAATTCAATATTATAATCTTCACAGCAACCCACAGGGGAAAGTACAGTTAATATCCACATTTTATAATGAGGCAGTTGAGCTTTAGAGAGGTTGCATAACTTGCCCAGAGTCACTCAGCCAGCACGGGGCAGGAACTGGAAGCCTGATCCAGAAGCTAGGCTTACCAGTCATGCCTGCACCTCTTCATTTATCTCATAAACACTGTCTGGGTCTAAATAGTGTTTGGTATCTAAGTTCTCTATTGTGATAAAAAAAAAAAGAGGTCCACTAATAAGACGATCTCTGCCCGTGGCCTGTTGCGGTATGCATGAAGAATTATATCCCTTTGCAAGTGGAAGGATAAAGGCTATATGCAGTGGCTTCTGAGTGCAAGGTTGAAGGAAGATCTCATTCTTGTGGGGGAAGAGAGTGGGTGAATCACCACACTTTTGCAGATACATCTGTGGTTGGTCTTCACAGGATAGGAGGAGTTGTAGATGGAAAGTTGTGGTTGGAAGAAAGTGTTCTAAGCATAAAGAGGGAAAGGGATGTGTAGGTATGAACATGCTAGTGTCTCAAGAATGCTAAATCACGTGTGGTGCCTGGTGGAGGGTGAGACAGGAGTTTGGAGTAAGATAGTGTTGTGTCTTGCCAGCCATGCTCAGGGACTGTCCACAGGATCAAGTGCAGAGGGTTGGGACAGGCGTGTTTAAGCCATGTTGAGAATGTTGTTGTTGTTCAGTCGCTAAGTTGTGTCCAACTCTTTGTGACCCCATGGACTGCAGCGCACCAGACTTCCCCGTCCTTCACTATTTCCTGGAGTTTGCTCAAATTCACGTCCATGAGTCAGTGATGCTATCTAACCATCTCATCTGCAGCTGCTGCCTTCTGTTTTTGCCTTCAGTATTTCCCAGCATCAGGGTCTTTTTCTAAGGAGTCAGTTCTTCACATCAGGTGGCCAGACTGTTGGATCTTCAGCTTCAGCATCAGTCCTTCCAACGAATATTTAGGGTTGGCTTCCTTTTGGATTGACTGGTTTGATCTCCTTGCAGTCCAGTGGACTCTCAAGACTCTTCTTCAGCACCACAATTCGAAAGCATCAGTTCTTCAGTGTTCAGCCTTCTTTATGGATGGAAGAAAAAGAGAAAACCAGTCATGATTCAACCAGAACAGTGGCTGGGGCAGGGAGAGAAGGGCATTCAACGTGGACCATCAATACATGCCTGATGTTGTTTTGGGAACATTAAAAGCATGAGCTTATCTGTTCCCCACACAAACCATGACAATTCAATGGCCCTAGTGTTTTAGATGAGAAAAGAAAGTTGGCCAAGGTTAGGAAACTTCCAGTGTTCTCAAGCTAGAAGTTAGAATGAATTCAAACTCATAGCTGTCTGATTCCAGAAGTTGTTGGAGAGACCTGTGGAATAATTCAATTTGCATGGTGGAATTGGAGATAAAGCTGTAGCATCTCTTCTGAAACTGAGGGTGAGGTTGAAACATGCCACTTCTAAAAATTCCAGAGAAGTGTTGACAGATGAGATAAGATATCAGAGTCCTTTGTTGCTGTGTGATTGTATGTTTACATGGAACTAATTAGTCCTTGGCTGTGAGCAAAGTCACTTTATTTATTAAGTGTAAGATTGGGGGTGTTTTGTGGCTCCTTCTTCATGAGTCTTGACATTCAGTGAAAAGAGTGGACCAAAAGAGATGGATTGAGACAGCTGAGTCCGTGTGTGTGTGTGTGTGTGTGTGTGTGTGTGTTAGTTGCTCAGTCATGTTGGACTCTCTGTCACTCCATGGACTGAAGCTCACCAGGCTCCTCTGTCTATGGTATTCTCCAGGCAAGAATACTGGAGTGGATAGTCATTCCCTTCCCCGGGGGATCTTCCTAACCTAGGGATTGAACCCGAGTCTCTCACATTGCAGGCAGATTGTTTGCCATGTGAGTCACCAGGGATGCCCACGTTTTAAGCATGTGGGTTACCCCAAATAAAGATAACGATTTTCCTAGCTGTAGACCGGTGCGGAGGACTGTCTGGCAGTCCATATGTGGGGCCTGCTTGAACTGGAGCAGGCCTGCCTTTAATTTATCAGGGCTGCTGAAGGCAGTGCTGGCCTGCTCAGAGGCAGAGTTCTAGAGGGAATGGTTACAGGAAAAGAAGCAGCTGTGTGTTAGGGCTGAGTTGTGCTTAGCTAACAACCCTGGGCTCCTCGTCCTTGGAATTTCTTCAAAAAACTCTTTTGCAGGGTGGATCCTGTCCTGAAAATCCCCCCATGGGTTAAGAATCTTGCTCGGTGGTCCAGGAATTGATTTATAAAGATACACTGGCTAGAGATTTATAGAGGATTGTGATTAGGGGAAAACAAAACTCGTTTATGGTCTGCAATGCTAATTTGACCATCACAGCACTCATTACCTCCTGCTGTGGGGACAGTGGAGCAGGCGGGTGAGACTGATGTTTAAAGGCTGAGAAGCGGACCAGGGACTGCTGATTCGAGCCATCATGCAAGTGTTGGGTGACAGAGGCTTCACCGAACTGTGGTCCTTAGGGGAGTTCTCAGACCCCACAGGAGCAAACATTCTTTTCGGCTGACATGGAGCACTAGATTCTTAGTCTTCTAAGCATTATGTAAACACGGTTTAAGTGACATGTCCAGGTACGTGGACACAGTATTTGCAGATGCCACCAGCCACCTTTATGCCCATTAGTTCTTCCATTTATTCTCCTTTTTGGAGAAAGAGCAATCCGGGAAAAACCCACCTTAGCTCTCTGACTGAACTGCTTTCACTTTGGAAACACAATGGGAAAAGAATAGGAAGTTCTATTAAAATATGTTTGGGTGAAGGAAGCATGGGCATGGTCTCTGCGGATTGTCCAGGCGTGTGCACGACACACTGGGGATGTCAGCTTGGAGCCAGGCCTACGCTAATACTACTAGTAAGTAATAGAATATAAGTAATATAAATGAGGAGGTAATTTCTGATGATGGATAATATAAATTATAAAGTAATTTATTACTATAAATAGTGAGAGATATTTAAATTTTTTGCAGAGTTAGTTGTTTTGTGACTATGTAGGTGGCAGCAAGCTATCTGGATAATCAGTGCATTTCAACCTAAAAATGTGCTTTGGGTTCAAACTGTTGAGCAACAATGTCAAGTTCAGACTAGGTTTTGTATAGCTCTTTTACTTTTTTATTTACCATAACTCATCTACCAATGCTTCGCATGTATGTCAGCATAAGGGGAACCTAGCGGATGAAAAGCTCCATATATAAAGAGCTCTCTTCTTACTTTTGGGGTCCCCACCATAACTGCTGGGGTGTCTCAGGTGACTCTGTGGTAAAGCATATCCCTGCCAATGCAGGAGATGCGAGTTCGATCCCTGGGTTGGGAAGATCCCCTGGAATGGGAAATGGTAATCCATTCAGTATTCTTGCCTGGAAAATTCCATGGACAGAAGAACCTGGTGGGCTACAGTCCATGGGGTCGCAGAGAGTTCAACACGACTGAGCGCCCAGCCTGTGGGGCATTCCATATTTTCTTTTTCCAGTCAACTATGTTCTAAAGGAGATCAGCCCTGGGATTTCTTTGGAAGGAATGATGCTAAAGCTGAAACTCCAGTACTGTGCCCACCTCATGCAAAGAGTTGACTCATTGGAAAAGACTCTGATGCTGGGAGGGATTGGGGGCAAGAGGAGAAGGGGACGACAAAGAATGAGATGGCTGGATGGCATCACTGACTTGATGGACATGAGTCTGAGTGAACTCCGAGAGTTGGTGATGGACAGGGAGGCCTGGCGTGTTGCGATTCATGGGGTCGAAAAGAGTCGGACACGACTGAGTGACTGATCTGATCTGATGTGATAGACTTTCAGATTGTCTCCTCATTTGGGACTGTTACGTATGGTTCTCTTATCACCATTCATGTACACGTTTTGGTGTAGATTATGGTACAATTTTTCTTAGGCACATACCCAGCAGTGGAAATGTTGACTCACTGGCATTCATTTTTACAGAGAGACAAATAGTTGAGCTGTTGTTGTTCATTGTTCAGTCTCTAAGTTGGGTCTGACTCTTTGTGACCCCATGGACTGCAGCACGCCAGGCTTCCCTGTTTTTTGCCGTCTCCCAGAGTTTGCTCAAACTCATGTCCATTGAGTCGGGGATGCCATCCTGCCATCTCATCCTCTTCTCGTTTTGCCTTCAATCTTTCCCAGTATCAAGATCTTTTCTGATGAGTCAGCCTTTTGCATCAAGTGGCCAAAGTATTGGAGCTTCAGCTTCAGCACCAGTCCTTCCAATGAATATTCAAGGTTGATTTCCTTTAGGATGGACTGGTTTGCTCTCCCGTCTGTCCAAGAGACTTCTCAAGTCTTCTCCAGCACCATAATTGAAAAGCATCAATCCTTAGATGCTTAGTCTTCTTTATGTTCCAGCTTTCACCTCCATACATGACTTCCGGAAAAATACTTTCGTACCATATCCTATTTGAAATGTAATACACACTTTACACATTTTTAAATGTGAGGCTTTCTGCAGTGGGGTCTGTTATTACTGTGGCTGCAAAATGATCAGCCTACCTAAAGCAGTAAATCAGACCACTGGCGACACAGAATTGTATGGTGTGTTTTCAGTCAAACCCATGTGATTCAGGTTCTGGCACCAGTCCTTTCTAGACTGCTGATAACCTGCAGCCAGAAGACTGAGTTCTCTGAGTCATAGTATCTTGACTGGATAAAACTCAGGTCAGTGATCTGCAGCTCTCATAGTTTTCTCCAACGATTTTCTTGTCATTACATGCAGAAAGTGGTAACATTTTGTGGGTTTGTTTGGTAGCTTTTCAGTCTCCAAGTTGTGTCTGACTCTTAGAGTGGCAACTTTTCGCCTGGAGGCTGAAGCGATTGGTCCCTGGCACACCTGGATTGCAGCACCCGACTCCAGTACTCTTACCTGGAAAATCCCATGAACGGAGGAGCCTGGTGGGCTGCCATTGCACAGAGTCGGACACGACTGAAGCGACTTAGCAGCAGCAGCAGCATCTTAAGTCAACTGGGCTCCTTGGCTCTGCCTCTCAGCTGCTAGGAAATTGTTTTCTCAACGTGTCTGCACTTTTGCCTTTTCCTATAACCTCTTGTGTTCTTATCTCCGAGAATCACCATTAACCACGAGAGAAAAATATTGGACAATAAGCTTTTGAAGGGTTATGGTCTTGCTGTATTTTATTTTCAGTATGGCATGTGGGAGAGACTCACAAGATGAATGAAGAGTCTGGCGATGTGGTCTTACACTCTAGCTCTGAATCCCATTTAGGAAGTTATGTATGAGCGCCACGAGCACCCTTCACGTGATCTCCCGTTTGATGCCGCACTACTGTCATAGCTTTCCTAGGCCTCGGAGCATCATCCTGTTTTTCTTGCTTTGTTTTTTCTATGCTGGCTTCGGCTCAGATGGTAAAGAATCCACCAGGAGAGAGACCTGGGTTTGATCCCTGAGTTGGGAAGATCCCCTGCAGAAGGGAATAGCTACCCACTCCAGTATTCTTGCCTGGAGAATTCCACGGACAGAGGAGCCTGGCAAGCTACAGTCCATGGAGTCACAAAGAGTCAGACACGACTGAGTGACTGGAATTTGCATCCAATTTACTGGCCGACTCAGAGCCCAGGCTCCCAGCGTTTGTATGTTTACATGTCAGTATGAGACCATCTGTGTGTGTGCACGCACATGGCTTGCATTTGTGGGTGTGCTGTGTGTGTGTACTTGTTTATATTGCCTGGAACAGAGTTTAGTTTGCTGCCCATACACTTAATATTGTATCTTCAGTATTTCTCATGTCCTTAAAATTTCTCTTAAAAACAATAGCCTCTCTTTCTGATGTTCTGTATTATATTTACATAGAACCATTTCCGTTTCTCTAAACGGAAGTTTCCATATCATGGTTGTAATTAATGTATTATAATCAGACTGGAAGGAATATACCTCGATGTGAATATGTGGTGACTTATCTGAGCAGTGTCTTCAGGGAAGGTCCTTCAGATGAAAGCACCAAGACAAAGCATATGAATACTTTCAAGTCCCTTAAAATGTTTCTGGGGGAATTCCTTTGTGTTCCAGTGGTTGGGACTTGACTCTTTCACTGCTGAGGGTTCGGGTTCAGTCCCTGGTGGGGGACCTATTAATAAGAACCTATAACCCACACAGCATGGCCAAAAAATAAATTAAATGTGTCTTTTAAAAAATTTTCTCTCTGTGTATGTGTGCTGGTGTATCAAAGAAAATAGTTTTTTTTTCAAGTGGTTATAGCTACTGCCAAGTGCCTCATTATTTGTTTTTCAAAAAGACAATCATTAAACAATACTGGATAGTGCAAGGTGGAAACAAACTTTTCTTTCAGGCTTCTTAAATAGGTAACTTTCTTCTGGGCGTGCGTGCTAAGTCACTTCAGTTGTGTCCAGCTCTTTGTGACCCTTTGGATTGTAGCCTACCAGGCTCCTCTGTCCATGGGATTCTCCAGGCAAGAATACTGGAGTGGGTTGCCATGCTGTCTTCCAGGGCATCTTCCTGACCTAGGGATCGAACCCACATCTCTTATGTCTCCTGCATTTGCAGGGAGGGTCTTGACCATTAGCGCCATCTGGGAAGCCCAAGCTTTCTTCCATAACTTGCCTCATTCCCTGAAATGTTATCTCCTTGGGCAGTGAGCTGCTGTTTGTGGTCCTGCAGCTGTAATCAGAGAGAACTGTTTGAATTTTCCGGAATAGCGAAATTAACCATAACATTTTGCTGCGCCTACGTATGGTGTTACAGAAAGCACATCACTTTCATGTAGGCATTCAACCAGAAACACAGTCTACTGCTTATCGACAAAACAAACAGGTGTGCTAACTTTCCTGGGTGATTTCACAGTGGGTGCTATTTACCAAGCTAAAGGGGCAACTTTGAGGACAAAACACAGGAATGCCATGTCAAATTTGGAAAACATTTGTCAAGCCTGTGGGCCTGATCATTTCTTTTCTGTCTAAGCAGAGGGCTTTGCATATTACACCTTATTGTCTGGGCTAATAAGACCAATCCCATCTTCTTAGGTTCGAGTGAAGGTTTCCTTTTTCCCCCGGGTAAAATGAGTATAGTAAGGAAAAGCCTTGGAGGTCCCAGTTGCAGAAATGTCTGTCACTGACTCAGTTTACACCTGCATGTACTGTATTTTTATCATAAGTGTTTTTCACCTGATTTTATTTTATTTTATTTTACATTTTAAATTTTATTTTATTTTTAAACTTTACATAATTGTATTAGTTTTGCCAAATATCAAAATGAATCCGCCACAGGTATACATGTGTTCCCCATCCTGAATGAGAATAGTAGGAGTTTCCTGTTGTGTTTGGAAAATTCTTATGGGAAGTTGGCATCTGCTCAGTCAATATTTTTACCTTCTCATCATCCTCTCTTTAAACTTGCCTTGCTTCTGTCCTGCCCTCAGCTCCTGTTCTCCCATCGTTTTGTATCCCTTATACCCAGTGAGTCAGCCTGAACTGAATCTACAGATGGAACTTAGCCCCAGTCTCATTAGCAAATCCAGAAAACTAATCTCACCCTGCTCACTTATCTTAAAACTAAATATTAATATTTTGTACTTACTCTAAGTTACAAACTAAGTCAATGCTTGTTGAAAATTCAAACAATACAGAAGAATAGTCTCATCTCTTTAGAGTCTGTATATATGCATTAATATACGATATTTGTTTTGCTCTTTCTGAGTTACTTCACTCTGTATAATAGGCTCAGGTCCATCCATCTCATTAGAACTGACTTACAGGACAACAGTGGAGATGCAGACATGGAGAACAGACTTGTGAACACATGGGGGAAAGAGAGGGTGGGATGAACTGAGAGAGTAACTTGGAAAAACACCCATTATCATATCTAATAGATAACCAGTGGGAATTTGCTGTATGACACAGGGAACTCAAACCTGGTACTCTGTGATAACCTGGAGGGGTGGAATGGAGTAAGAGGTGGGAACAAGGTTTAAGAGGGAGAGGATATGTGTATCAGTTCAGTTCAGTTCAGTCGCTCAGTCGTATCCGACTTTGCGACCCCATGAATCACAGCATGCCAGGCCTCCCTGTCCATCACCAACTCCCAGAGTTCACTCAGACTCACGTCCATTGAGTCAGTGATGCCATCCAGCCATCTCATCCTCTGTCGTCCCCTTCTCCTCCTGCCCCCAACCCCTCCCAGCATCAGAGTCTTTTCCAATGAGTCAACTCTTCGCATGAGGTGGCCAAAGTACTGGAGTTTCAGCTTCAGCATCATTCCCTCCAAAGAAATCCCAGGGCTGATCTCCTTCAGAATGGACTGGTTGGATCTCCTTGCAGTCCGAGGGACTCTCAAGAGTCTTCTCCAACACCACAGTTCAAAAGCATCAATTCTTAGGTGTTCAGTCTTCTTCACAGTCCAACTCTCACATCCATACATGACCACAGGAAAAACCATAGCCTTGACTAGACGAACATTTGTTGGAAAAGTAACGTCTCTGCTTTTCAATATGCTATCTAGGTTGGTCATAACTTTCCTTCCAAGGAGTAAGCGTATTTTAATTTCATGGCTGCCGTCACCATACACAGTGATTTTGGAGCCCAGAAAAATAAAGTCTGACACTGTTTCCACTGTTTGCCCATCTATTTCCCATGAAGTGATGGGACCAGATGCCATGATCTTCGTTTTCTGAATGTTGAGCTTTAAGCCAACTTTTTCACTCTCCTCTTTCACTTTCATCAAGATGCTTTTTAGTTCCTCTTCACTTTCTGCCATAAGGGTGGTGTCATCTGCATATCTGAGGTTACTGATATTTCTCCCAGCAATCTTGATTCCAGCTTGTGTTTCTTCCAGTCCAGCGTTTCTCATGATATACTCTGCATATAATTTAAATAAACAGGGTGATAATATACAGCCTTGACGTACTCCTTTTCCTATTTGGACCCAGTCTGTTGTTCCATGTCCAGTTCTAACTGTTGCTTCCTGACCTACATACAGATTTCTCAAGAGGCAGGTCAGGTGGTCTGGTATTCCCATCTCTTTCAGAATTTTCCACAGTTTATTGTGATCCACAGAGTCAAAGGCTTTGGCATAGTCAATAAAGCAGAAATAGATGTTTTTTCTGGAACTCTCTTGCTTTTTCCATGATCCAGAGGATGTTGGCAACTTGATCTCTGGTTCCTCTGCCTTTTCTAAAACCAGCTTGAGTATCAGGAAGTTCACGGTTCACGTATTGCTGAAGCCTGGCTTGGAGAATTTTGAGCATTACTTTACTAGCATGGAGATGGGATATGTGTATACCTATGGCTAATTCATGCTGATGCGTGTCAGAAACCAGCACAATCTCGTAAAGCAATTATCCTCCAATTAAAAAGAAATAAATTACAAAATATAGACAAATATAAATTACCCTCCACTTCTTAGGAGTAATCAAAGTTTTCTTTCACCCAGAAACATACAAGCATAAAAATCATCTGGCTTATTTCAGTCAAGAATGGAATCCTACTCCTTTTTTTCTCTGTATAGATAAGTAAATGTCTACACTTTATTTTTTCAGCATCATTATTGGATTTTTGTGTCTGTGTGTAGAGTTTTGCTACTTTGGTTTTACAGGCTGTGTACTATTTAATAGTATGGATGTGCCATGATTTATTTGATTTCGTTATAAAAGTAACTTTGGTCTTTTCACTTCTAGCAGATAAATGTGTTTGCTACCCCCATTCTCAGAAAATTCTACCCTGAGGTTTTTCTTCTATTTCTCCGACAAAATGTGATCATTCTAGCTCGTTTATACAATTCCCAGGCTTCCAAAACTCATCTGTTCCTCAGCCTCCTCTTATATTAGCTGGATATCCTTTCCACTGTTTGTAAGTGATTGGTTGTTCCTTTCCTTCAACAAAGATTAGGTCATGTCTAAGTGCAAAAAATACATGTTTGGGGCTTTGAGGGGCTATGTGGGCATCCCTGATGGCTCAGTTGGTAAAGAATCTACCTGCAATGCAGGAGGCCCTGGTTCAATTCCTGGGTTGGGAAGATCCCCTGGAGAAGGGATGGGCTATCCACTCCAGACTTCTTGGGCTTCCCTGGTGGCTCAGCTGGTTAAGCATCTACCTGCAATGCAGGAGACCTGGGTTCGATGCCTGAGTTGGGGAGATCCCATGGAGAAGGGAAAGGCCACCCAGTCCAGTATTTTGACCTGGAGAATTCCATGGACTTGACAGCCCATGGGGTCTCTAAAGAGTCAGACATGACTGAGCGACTTTCACTTTCACTTTGAGGGGCTGTAGTGTTGTGTGTGGCACAAGGTCTCATGGGTGGCCCTGCCACACAGCAGAAGAAGCCAGATTATAAGCTGAGCTGAGCTGATGGCCATGCAGACAGTTGCTTCCCAAGGAGGCCTGGTGGAGGGCCCTTGCTTCTCGCTGGGGAAATGGTAATGGACATAGGGGAACTCGTGAGTGATATGGACCTCAGAGGAGGCATGGGGTTCTAACAGAGACACAGAAGAGACCGTTTCTGTCCATGCAGAGGGTAGAAGTGGAAAAGCAGGGAAGTGGATGGGGCTGAAGAGGATTAGTGGGTCTAATTATTCAAGTGGCTTGATCATGGGGAGGCGATGAAGTAGTGAAATTCCTCCACTGTTCTCTCAATGTTTCCTAACTTCCACATTAGCACCACTGTGAAGTTTCTGTTTACACTGCCTTCCTTGTTTTTAAAACACATTTTTCATGTCTTATTCACATTTTTAAGCTGTTTTACAGCATATTTCTACAATTCTTATTATCTTTTTGTAATTGTATAATTGATTTACAGTATTGTGCTTAAATATTGTTTTAACAAATTCAAATTATCCTTTAATTTTATATATTTTTTAATAGATATAAGTCACTTCAGTTGTGTCCGACTTTTTGCAACCCTACAGATTGTAGCCCGCCAGGCTCCTCTGTCCATGGGATTCTCCAGACAAGAATATTGGAGTGGGTAGCCATTCCCTTTTCCAGGGGATCTTCCTGACTCAGGGATCGGACCTGCATTGGCAAGGTGGTTCTTTACCACGAGTGCCACCTGGGAATCTCAAATATTGGTTTACTGTATTGTATATTATTCTTGACGTTTTCTCTCACCATGATGTTTCTAATATTTGTTTACATTGCATGCAGCTGGTGCCCATCCATTTTCCCCATGATATAACATACCATAAGCTTTCCCATTCTCTCAGTGGACACCTCTGTTATTTCTTGTTTTTTGCTATTATGAAAAATGCTGCTGTGAATGTTCTTTTACACGCTTCCTGGGGAGATGTGGAATTTTCCTAAGGCCGAGGCCGCCCACCATCACAGTTCTTTTTAAACCATGAACTGATTTTATCATCCCTTTGTAGGAAGACACTAATTTGGTAGCTGGAGGGTTTTTTTTTTTTTTACCCTGCAAATTTTAAGAAGTGTTTTAAAAATAACCCTTATTTGTTTATTAAAACTTTTTGCTGCTTCTTATTTGCTAGGGAGTTATCTATGCTCTTTCAAATTAACTCCTGTGATCTTAAGCCATGGCTTTTTTCTCCATTTGACAGATAATGGATCCTGAGGCATAAGGGTATTGTTAGAGCTAAGTGAAACCCAGGCAGTCTAGGTCCAGAGTCTGTGTGCCTAAGCATCTCTGAATTGCTACCTATCTCAAGCCAACAGTGGTGGGCAGGTGGGTCACTGGGACTTGGAGGCTGAGGGGGACCATAGGTACTTCTTGCTTTTCTCCTGGCACGAGCAAGCAAGCAGGCATCCTGCAATTCTGTTGAAGTGTCGCAGTTGAAGAGTGTTCGTTGTGTTGTGTGTGTGTGCTCAGTGGCTCAGCTGTGTCTGACTCTTTGTAACCCCATGGACTGTAGATCACCAGGTTCCTCTGTCCATGGAGTTTCCCAGGCAAGAATACTGGAGTGGGTTGCCGTTTCCATCTCCAGGAGATCTCCCTGGACCAGGGATTGAACCAATGTCTCCTGAGCCTCCTGCACTGGCAGGCAAAGTCTTTACCACTAGCGCCACCTGGGAATGGCTTGCCAACTTGATGCAATCTGTCACTGCTTTTCCTGGATTTGAATTTAGGAATTCTTCTTATTGTGTTTCCATTAACACATCCACTGTCACATCTTTTTTAATATTTAGAAAATGTAGAATTTAAAACACTTGGGGATTACTTTAAACCACGGAGACCTTTATTGTAATGTCCTCAATGACCTTTCCATATTTCAGGCTAATGAAGTGAAGAATAAAACACCATATGTTCACAGCACATCTGCATGCCCCAGCATTGTATAACGCGCTATTTGCTCCATGCTTTTGTGCCATCTAATTCACGGGCTTTGCTGACTTCTTCTGCTGAAATCTCACCTAATAGACTGATTGCTTGTGAGGAAACTTGTAGTTTTCCATAGAAATGCTTCTGAAACTTATGATAAGCACCACTCAGAGACATTGGCAGAAAGCATTCAAGCCTTGACAGTGATTTTTTTTTCCATCACTTAGCTGAAGGCTGTCTTGGTTTCTTTCCTTTCTAGGACCTTGTCAGTCAGTCGATAATATTTAATATCATACTTTCTTCTGGACCCTGGGAACATCCACTGAGCGTGACCGAGGCTCAGTCCTCCAGCTCTGATATTCTTATGGATTAAGCAGGCCATAAACACATACATCAGTGGAGTGGTTTCATGTAATTTTAAGTGGCTTAAGAAGAGAACAGGGCAGAATCTGCTAGACAGTGAGAGGCCATGTCAGCCTGCCAGGTTGGGACTCATTTCTGAGGAGGTGAGGTTGAAAGAAGCCTGAGGCATGAGAATGGTTTGAAACAACCTGGAGAAATGACCTCTGGACCTAAGGAGTGGCAAGTGGCATCTGAAAGCTGATGAGCTCAGTGGGCAAAAATACCACAGAGATGAGTGTGTGCCTGTGTGTACCTGGGTGTGTGTGCATGGGTGTGTGTGATCTCAGAATGGTGCCTAAGAGTGCTGGGGAAGGTGCAGAAGTGGGTGGGGTCAGTCCTTTAAAAACATGCAGATATTTTATTATAATTATTCCTTTTGTCCATCTTTATTGAGGTACAATTGATAAATAAAAATTGCATATATTTACAGCATACAGTGGGGCTTCCCAGCTGGTGCTAGTGGTAAAGAACCCACCTTCCAGGGCAGGAAGCTTAAGAGGTACCGGTTCGATCCTGGAGAAGGGCATGGCAACCCACTCCAGTATTCTTACTGGAAAAATCCCACGGATACAAGAACCTGGTGGGCCATAGTCCATAGGATCAATAAGAGTCAGACTCGACTGAAGCAACTTAGCACAGCACATAACACAACACACAAAGGGATTTTTGTTTTTGTTTTCTTAAAGAGCAAATAGGATGGAAATTTTTTGGACGATTATCTAAACAATTTTATGAAACTTTGTAACTTTGATAACAACACCTAAAAGCCTAAAAAAAGTAATACGCAATTTTACTTACAGAATAGGATCAAAAATCACAAGTGACGTAAGATCTTAATGAAGCAAGTGAATCAGTTATCTTAAAATGACCTAACTGGGAAGGAAATCTAAAAAAACAGGGAATATATATATATATACATAGAGAGAGAGAGAGAGAGCTGACTCACTTTCCTGTACATTCAGTTCAATTCAGTTCAGTCACTCAGTCATGTGTGACTCTTTGCGACCCCATGAATCGCAGCACGCCAGGCCTCCCTGTCCATCACCAACTTCCGGAGTTCACTCAAACTTATGTCCATCGAGTCCATGATGCCATCCAGCCATCTCATCCTCTGTCATCCCCTTCTCCTGCCCCCAACCCCTCCCAGCATCAGAGTCTTTTCCAATGAGTCAACTCTTCGCATGAGGTGGCCAAAGTACTGGAGTTTCAGCTTTAGCATTGTTCCTTTCAAAGAAATCCCAGGGCTGATCTCCTTCAGAATGGACTGGTTGGATCTCCTTGCAGTCCAAGGGACTCTCAAAGAGTCTTCTCCAACACCACAGTTCAAAAGAATCAATTCTTCAGCGCTCAGCTTTCTTCACAGTCCAACTCTCGCATCCATATATGACCACTGGAAAAACCATAGCCTTGACTAATGGACCTTTGTTGGCAAAGTAATGTCTCTGCTTTTCAATATGCTATCTGCTGCTGCTGCTGCTGCTAAGTCACTTCATTCGTGTCCGACTCTGTGCGACTCCACAGACGGCAGCCTACCAGGCTCTGCTGTCCCTGGGATTCTCCAGGCAAGAACAGTGGAGTGGGTTGCCATTTCCTTCTCCAATGCGTGAAAGTGAAAAGTGAAAGTGAGGTCGGTTGGTCATAACTTTTCTTCCAAGGAGTAAGCATCTTTTAATTTCATGGCTGCAGTCACCATCTGCAGTGATTAACAAAACAATATAAAGCAACTATACTCCAATAAAAGTTTTAAAAAATGACCAAATAAAATGATTTCATTATATTTGGGCTTGTAATACAAAGGCCCTCCAATATCAGGAATTCGTATAAACATACCATATCATTAGGTCAGTGCGATGTGATGTGTTGATGTATATACACACACTGTGAAATGATTGTCACAGTCAAGCTGCTGAACACACCCACCCTTCGTCTGTCACCTGCGTGTGCCCGTGTAATGAGGATGTTTAAGATCTAATCTGTTAGTGCATGTCAAGCACACAGTGTGTATTGTTGACCAGGTCACCATGCTGTCCATTAAATGTCTAGAACATTTTCATCCCATGTAACTGAGCCTTTGTCCTCCTTCCGGTTTCTCCCACTCCCCAACTGCTGGCAGCCAGTTCTACTCTCTGCTTCTATGAGTTTGACATTTTCAGTCTCTTTATAAAGATTACTCTGGCCGCAGTGTAGATAATAGACTTCTGTGGAGGGAGTTCAAGAGAGAAAAGCCTTAAGACTCTGATGAGAGAGGGTCTGCTGGGTGCAGGTGGGAGAAGAAACAGCTTCACATGGGATTGCAGCCTTTGAGGGGAGAGGGGGCCAGGCATGTGATCCATTGTTGTTATTGTTCAGCCACTGTCGTGTCCCACTCTTTTGCGACCCCTGGACTCCTTGCAGCACACTAGGCTCCCCTGTCCTTCACTGTCTTCTGGTGTTTGCTCAAATTAATGTCTGTTGAGTCGGTGATTCTATCTAACCACCTTATCCTCTGCCCCTCTTCTCCTTTTGCCTTCAGTCTTTTGCAGCATCAAGGTCTTTTCCAATGAGTCAGCTGTTTGCACCAGGTGGCCAGAGTCTGGAGCTTCAGCATCAGTGTGAAGTGTGAGCCATAGGATAGGGTTTGTTGATGGGTCAGAGTATCACATGGGGAAATTAGAGACACCAAAATGACTCTGGTTATGACGGGGAGGACTCAGGGAGGAAGCAGATTTGGGGGACAGTGGCAGCTAGGGGTGTGTTAGGTCCTTGTTTGATTGGAGGTAATTCTTTGCACTCAAGCAGGAATGAAGAGAAGATGGAAGTTGCAGTTTCAGGGTCAAGGTGGAGCTGAGACATCAATTGATATTCCCCACCTGATGGTTGCTCTTCCACATCTTGGGCTCCCAGGAGGATGTGTAGACGGTGGGAAGAGAATGACAGAAGATTGCTAAAGCCATCTCATAGTTGTGCTCAGGCTGGTGCATGTTCATCACTGGCTGGGTTAAATTCTGGTCCAGGAGATCTCTGACTTCAGGGTCGCTGAATGATGGTGCCAGTTAGCAAAATTTCTATCTGCAAGGAAACACATATTCAAGCCCAATACGAAGTCAGTTGGTAGAAATAGAGCACCTGCTTATTTTTTCAGCCAGATGATACATGTGTCTAGCAGGGCTCCAATCTCTAGTCAATAAATGCTTATTGTATACACAGGGGTAGTATCTTCAGTGTAGTGAGATGACCATGGATTTGGAACCAGGGATGCACCTGTTAACATTGTTAGCTCTTCTGTTTATCTGCAGGACCTCCTTGAGTCTTGTCTCTATATCTGTAGAATATGAAAGACGGCTAATGCTTATTTTATAGGCTTGTTTCAGGAAAACAAGAAGTGTATTGATGCTGTACGTAACCACATAACCTTCTGTGCAGTTTCTTAGATTTTATCACTCTGATGGTGGAATCTTTGATTTTGATATTATATGTCTCAGTGTTATTTTCTTGTGATGAGAACTTTTACAGTTTGGCCTCTTGTGTGCTCAGTCACTCAGTCCTGTCCAACTCTTTTCAAACCCGTGGACTATAGCCTGCTGGGCTCCTCTGACCATGGAATATTTCAAGCAAGAATACTGGAGTGGGTTGCCATTTCCTCCTCCAGGGGATCTTCCCAAACTAAGGATCAAACATGAGTCTCCTGCATCTCTTGCATTAATAGGCAGATGCTTTTCCACAGTGCCACCTGGGAAGCCTCATTCGCTCTTTTAGCAAATTGCAAAGATGCAATGCAATATTAACTACAGTTATTACTTATTTTAGTAAGGATTGCTTATTCTTGTTTTTGAATAACTGCCCCCAAATAGTAATTAGTACTCATGAGGTTTGTCTTTTTTGTTCTTAGACCAAAGAGTGTGACAGATTTGAATCCAACGAAAAAGCTTTGACATGTTGGTCCATTGGACTTAATGTGCCTGCATGCTAAGTCGTGTCTGACTCTTTGTGACCCCGTGAACTGTAGCCCACCAGGCTCCTCTGTCTGTGGAATTTTCCAGGCAAGAGTACTGGAGTGGGTTGCCTTGCCCTTCTGCAGGGGATCTTGCCAACCCAGGGATCAAACCCAGGTCTCCTGCATTGCAGGCAGTTTCTTTACCATCTGAGCCACTGGGGAAGTCCCATTGGACCTAATAGGTATCATTAGATGTCACACACAGGGCCATTCCCAACTGAAATCTGAAAACACCAATCAGCGGCCTTTTCACGAAACCCAAATTGTTAGTAGTCTATTATATGTAAATTTATCTGTTACAATCTCCTGCATGTGTGCTCAGTTACGTCTGACTCTTAATGACCCCATGGACTATAGCCCACCAGGCTTTTCTGTCGATGGAATTTCCCAGGCTAGAATACTGGAGTGGGTTGCCGTTCCCTCTTTCAGGGGATCTTCCCAACCCAGGGATTGAACCCTTGTCTCCTGGAAGTCTCCTACATTGCAGGCAGATTCTTTACTGCTGAGCCACTGGGGAAGCCCCAGATTTATCTGATGCTATTTCAAGTTATTTGTATTTTCACCCTACAACAATGAATTTGATGAATTTACTTCTGCTGTGAGTTGTAATTTCTTCCTTTTTCATCCTATGATTTTTTTCCAAGCGGTTGCAGCGAATTATGGTGCGCTAGAATAACTTATGCAAACCCCTC
This sequence comes from Bos indicus x Bos taurus, assembly GCF_003369695.1. Classification (NCBI taxonomy): domain Eukaryota; kingdom Metazoa; phylum Chordata; class Mammalia; order Artiodactyla; family Bovidae; genus Bos; species Bos indicus x Bos taurus. The sequence goes on from NC_040095.1 coordinate 63,551,128, forward strand.
AGGGGTCACAGACTTCCGTTATATCTTCCATGTGCTTTCATGTTTCCAGGCCCAGGGAGACTTCCTCTTTTTAGCTGGTCTGCCTATAGTAATCCCTTCATCCCTTTGACCATTAATTGGAAAATTATGACATTTAGAAAGGACATTTCTCAAAACCGTGGGAATCCTTGTATTTGGACCAGATGTTAAGAGAATTTTAATAGAGGAATAAAACATCTGTGACAGGGACTAGCAGAGTTATAGAAGGAAAGGGAACAAGAACTGCATTTTAATGGCAGCATCAATATTGATAAGAAGGTAGAGAGGCATGTGTGAGCGTGCGCTGTTTCTGTCCACTGACTCATTTCTCATGAGATAATTTTTTTTTTGCATACATTGTACCTTCTGTATTGTCCAGAGGCTAAGATTGTCACAGCCTTATTTTCGAATGAAGCACGTACACGGGTAATTGTAATTCAGGGTGACAAATAGAAATGAGTATTGATGTGTAGGGGCCCCATGGGGGTAGAGGAAAGTGGGAAAGAATCAGAGAAAGTTGTTACTCAGAGATGAAGCTTAAAAACTGGAACTGGAGGCAAGAAAATCTGTCAAAAAATGGCTAATATTGTAGAGGAGAGAAATAGAGAGGGTGTTTAGGGTAGGGAGGGGTTGTTGCTGTTAAGTTGTTCAGTCGTGTCCGATTCTTTGCCACCCGAGGGACTGCAGCATGCCAGGCTCCTCTGTCCATCACCATCTCCCGGAGTTTGCTCAAACTCATGTCCATTGAGTCAGTGATGCCACCCAACCATCTCGTCTTCTGTCGTCCCCTTCTCTTCCCATCTTCAATCTTTCCCAGCATCAGGGTCTTTTCCAGTGGGCTGGGGGAGAGTTGTCAGAACACAGTGACAAAATGACAGAGGAGCTTTGGGAAGATGAAGGAGGGGAGACAAGGTGAGTCCTTGGATTATGAGTTGAATGTCAGAGTAGATGGGGAGCAGCGATAAGAGAAAGTAGACATAAAGGATACAGTTGGTAAGGCAGACAAGGAAGTCACCCTCAGATGGGGTCCTTCTGTCTGATTTACGTGAAGAGGTCTATTTTTGGAAGAAGTCTATTTTGATTTATAGATCTGGATTATGTATGGAGGTCTCACAGAGCATTATAGACTTGGAAGTCACCCACTTTTAGGAGCTATATCAAGTCATTGAGTTTGAAGAGATGGGCCACTGAGAGTGTGTAGACTGAGAAGAAATGAATGTTCAGGAGAGGCTGAGTTACACCTTCATTTAAAGGGAAGAGTGGGGAATAAGGGTTCTGAATGCAGTAGAGCACTGGGAGATTGGCATGGTTAGGGAAGCCAGGGAGGAGAGGGTTTGGGGAGACATTTAAGAGCAGAGGTCATGAGCACAGTTGCTATGGTGATAGATGCCCATGGCATAAGCTCATCAGCCTTGGCAATCACAAGGTGGTCAGTGATGCTGAGCAGAGTAGAGATGTTGGAGAGCATTCTTTTCTTCCTGCCACTGTTGCGTGCTTTGCATGTCACCATCGACATCGCACCTTCTGGTTGACGAGAGACAAAGTGGCGCTCCGCCTCCTGCCTATCTTACCTAAAAATGAACAGGGGCTATGAATAGTAATTGTCACACTACGAGAGTCACTTATAAAGTGATTATTTTGTTCTGCCCATAAGAGTTTCCTGCCTTGAGGGAACTTCTCTGGATAAATCCCTTAGTAATTGTAAATATATTAATAGTTACGTTGTCTTGTGGGACCATTACTTTTTTTTTTCTTTTTTAGAAAGAGTTCCTGTTGGTGTAGCTAGCACAGAAGTACATTGAATGAACGTTCACTTAGTTTTAAAACCTGCTGACAGATAAAATTAATATTGCCTTTGTGTAAATAATAATTTTATCTAATGGACTTCATTTATTTTTATGATCCCTCCAGGCGATCTGGAACTAAACAAGGAGAAAAAGGCAAAAGTCTAATAACAATTCCCTTTGAAGAGAGATATAAAATAAGGTCAGTGGAGCCGAACCATTATTGAAATGTATAAAATAGTTTAATGTTTGCTTTTCCCCATTTTATACCATGAGGTCATTTTATACAGCCATAAAATTCCATCTCATCTCAGATATGGTGAAAATCTGTGAGTAAGAAAGTCAGTTTCTTGCTCAGCTACCTGAAGGTGCCATGCAGAAGGGGTTCCGTATTTGAGGGCGGTCAGGGTTTTCATTAAGACATTCCTAAAAATGTTGCACTAATTCATTTGTGTACAACCTCTTTTGGCTGAAATTTGGCAGTCATGGTACATGGGTTAAAACAATGTAAAGAGGATTCAATTTTTATAAAAATGTACCTAAAAATTGAAGATGCAATATGCCTGGTGAACATCCTGATTTCCTTTATAGACTCAGTACCGTAATAAGAAAACTTTAATTTTGCTTTATTTCCCAAAGAATACAATGTTTGGTTATTGTTTTTGGAGAAGAATAGAGGAATCTATTTTCTTGGACACTTTGCATTAAGTTTATTGTTTTATTGCTTCTTCACTTAATGGCATTTCCTCCTCAGTACCTAGAATGTCTGATGTTATGAGGAAAGACCCCAAATTCATTCAACAGGTTCCTTCCAGCCCTGAATACACCCAATGGGCTTGGATGGCCCCTGACCTTTATTCCCCCTTCTTGAACTTGAACCCTTTAGAAGTCACAGCTTCTTCCTCCATTCAGAGGGATTCCTCCTTTTCCTGTGGCTCATAAGATTTGCTCTTACTTCTAGGATAACTGGGTATTTATCAAAAGGTGGATTTTGAGTTGCTTTGATTACTCACACCTGTGAGCTGGAAGTGCCCAGACTGTGCCCTCTTCACTTTGCGCCTGTGTCACAGGGCTCTCCCTTGCCCACAGGTGTCATCCTTCAATGACTGGCTGGATTAGTGACGACCCCTGTTTCCAGACCATGGGTTCATCTGTTATGCTTTAGTCTCGAGACAGAACTGTGTTTCTGGGTGTGATTTGAGTCATTTGAACTTGTGGCCCTGTGTGTGGTCTCCCCAGTGTGAGCAGGAAGGTAGGGGCACCAGGCAAAGGGCCAGGGGGTTTTGCTCCTGTTTGAACGTGGCCTGCCACTGTTTGCTCCTTCTTACCTTAACCTGTAAGATCTGTTCAGTCCATCTGAGCTTTTGCTTTCTCTGCTGCAAAGTGATGAGATGACTTCAAGTGTCCCTTCCATCTCTCAAATTCATGAGTTTTTGAGACACTTCCCATATCCCGTGTGCCAAGGGACTGAATAAACCGCCTGATGAGGGTGCTTGCTCTGTGGCGAGAGGTGGGTGAGCTCTCCATGATAAATAAGACATCAGTTATGTGGTTTCTGATTCATTCAGACAGCCAGTTCAGCTTGTTGGAACGTCTAACTTGGGGCTGTCACTATTGCTCAGCCCATAGCTTGTTTGTGATAAAAAAAGAGAGAAGTCAAAATTTAGAAACCTAGAAGGTTATGACTTTCCATAGACCCCTTGATGAGTAGGTAGAGACTGTTCATGATTCATCAGGGTTTACCGCAGGGGATCTGCCACCTTGGCCGGAGTAGGTGGCTGCTGTGTGTACAGAAGGTGGAGGCCAGCCCTGACCGTGGGTAGTGGGAGCCTCAGGACACATGTGGGGCCGAGGCATCAGTGGATATGCAGATGCTTGTGCAAGGCTTCCCGGAAGGACCGTGGCTGGGTTGCTGGAGGGGCCAAAGGGAAGCCTTGGTGCTGGCAGCGGTGGCGGTGGAATTGGGAGGAGATGCGTCGTTGGTGAAAGGGCAAGGGGTTGTCTTGGGAAAGCAGCGGGAAGATCTTGCGAGGGTTTCAGTGGGGCTGGGCTGTTTACCTGGCAGCTGCTGATGGTGCAACAGCCTCCAGGATGCCACGTTTGGCTGTGCCAGGGTGTGCAGGTGTAAGGCTCTGTGGTCTGTTCCAAGGGTAGGCTGGTTCCTTCAGTGGTTCTGCTGCTTTTGCTTTGGGCTGGGGCTTTAGTCCCTGGGGGAGCGGCTCACCTGATCCCATGGAGGAGGGCCACGAGATGCTTGGAAAGATGAGGGTAACACAGACCTTTCGGAAGAGCTGGCCATCCCCGTCTTCCAAACGCTGTCATGTTTCCGATGGTACCAAAGACCATAACTTTTTACAATTAAGATGCACATGCAGAGCGTCTTCCCGAGGGTCGTTGTGCTCCTGCGAGGGTGGAGCTCAGCCTGCTGGTCCTCTCCAAGCCTCTCATTCGTCAGTTCTCTCACCTGGCTTCATCCTCTCAGAGATGGTGGTCCTGAAGCCATCAGGTAGGAGCTGGGCTGGCAGGGTTTCCACAGGCTCTCAACACCAGTGAACCTGGCTACTTCTAACCTAAGACTCAGAAGAAAACCAGCCGCTGCTGAAAAGAGGTACATGAAGCTTATTTTGGATCTGTTTTTACTAATAACTAGTGAGACTTTTGTTCCCGAAGCAAAACTTCTTGTGTAGCTTTCATTCTTTTGATTTTTCTTCTGACAGCAGTAATTTTTTTTTTTTTTACTAAAAGCAACAGTTATTTTCTGTTCCCCAAAGCCTATTCATTTGCAGTGTGGGTGTGAATGGGAAATGTTATTTATTGCACAAACACACATATACAGAGTTTTGCTTCTTTAGATCGAGCTTATAGAGGGCTCCTCCCTCCCGCATCAGGAAACTGAAAAGAAGGCTTGAGGCATTTTGAAGAAGCTGCAACGAAAATGATTTGATTGCACAGCCCAAACAGGCTCTCTGTAATAAATCTTCCTGTTGACAAAATCACTTGCTTAGTATCAACTCACCAAACATACTTTTAATTTTCCAGAGATAATAGGATGGAATTCGAACAACTTTTCCTGAAATTGATCCTTTGAAAATTCTTTCCTCATGTATTTCCCCAATGGAGCTAAATAGTTATATTTAAAGTGACTTTCATTTTTCTTGAAATTTTCCGGAAATGATTCAATACAAATTCACTTGGATGATTTTATAAGCATATTTTGAAGTAATCTTTCTTTTTTTTTTTTCGTTTCACACATGATATTGTACATGTTTCAATGCCATTCTCCCAAATCTCCCCACCCTCTCCCTCTCCCACAGAGCCTCTTTCAAGTGATGATAGATTTGGGAGAGGTGTTTTGACACATTCAAATCAGAGATTATCAACCAGGACAATTTGATAAAGTCTGGAGGCAATTTTCAATGGCTCAGATAGTGGGACGCTACTGGTTACTGGGTGGTAGTGGGTAGAGAGAGGCCAGGGGTGGTGCCAAATGCACAGAACAGCTCCCAGAACAAAGAACTGCCTGGATCTAAATATCAGTATGTCCGAGAAGGAGCACTGAACTTGCTGACATAAAGATGCTTCTCCCCACCCCATGGTAGTCCACTAAGAAGCAAAAGTCCAGGATGGAAGGACCTGATGTTTATATCTGAGCCCACTTATAGTAAAAGGCCATTCAAGGAGTTAGTTTTGATGGTAGGATGCTCAGAAAACCCTGATCTAAATGACGACTCTGCATGTCCCTCCCTGGCACCTTACCAGGATGACTGTTTATAGTGCCTTTATTTTAGGGAAAAAAAGGTAACATGTTATAGTCTGAAAATTATAAACTTCTAAAAATCACCTGTTCTCATTAAATGTGCTTCCCTTAGCCTAACACGGCAAACCTGTAATTTCATCTCCTCCCCATCAAACCACGGGTCTCTCCCATTTTAGCTGCTCTTTTCACTTGACACGGCATTTCCTTCTCTAATCATCACTTCCAAAATCCCAGGGAGGGGACGGATCGGGCATTTGTGTTATTTTTCTTCACCTTTCCTTCGGGAGGCAGCGACGTCAGGACTGAGACAGGAATGCATGGCTGTCGTGAACGTGAGACAGTCGCAGTTGGCGGTTGTCTGTGTGGCTTGTTCCACATAACAGAGTGGGTTCTGGGTTGCCTTGGATCTGATACACGAAAAGCGATCTGCAAGAGAAAGAATTTGCTTTTAGCCTTAAGGGGACGTGAGCTCAGTCTCAGAGGTCGAGGTGGCCGTGTTCCCATCCATCTCCGTGATGGATGCTGTTCAGAGGGAGTTGGTGTGTCCGAAATACAGCTCTGGGCGCCTGGTGGGTGCTGGGCGTGGATGTCAGTGCTTGCTGTCCTGCCTGTCACAAAGCCAGCTAGTGCTTGTTGAGCTACAGTGTTACTTTCATTAGCTTTCCTATATATTTTTTAATCATCACCATTTTTTTTTTGATGTGGGGCAGTGATAATCTAGCTGCAACCTTTCCCGAGAGGGTTGGTGAGGGTGCTCTGCATCTCCTTGCTCTGAACAGAACAGAATTACACCCGAACACCTCTGACAGGTGTTATTCTTTTTAAAAATTTAATTTCTTATTTTATATTGGAGTAGAGTTGGGTAAAGAATCTGCCTGCCAATGCAGGTGACGTGGGTTCGATCCCTGGTTGGAAAGATGCTCTGAAGAAGGAAATGGCAACCCACTCCAGTATTCTTGCCTGGAGAATTCCTTGGACAGAGGAGCCTGAAGGGCTAGTCCGTGGGGTTGCAAAAGAGTCTGACACAACCTAGTGACTAAACAAACAACAGCAAAGGATGGATTTATAATGTTGTGTTAGTTTCATGTGCATAACACAGTAATTTATTTCTAGATATACATACATTCATTCTTTTTCAGATTCTTTTCCCATGTAAGTTATTACAGAATATCGAGTAGAGTTTGCTGTGCTGTACAGTAAGCAGGTCCTTTTTGATTATCTGTTTTATATATAATAGTGTCTTTGTGTTAATCCCAAACTCCTATTAAGATACGTCATTTGGTGAAACGTCATAAGCCTCAGGTCACAGGGACCCCAGGATTCCCTGTGGGTCCCTGTATTCACCTCTAAGCTGGCATTCTAGAGGAGTCTCCAGTTTTGCAGACTGTGACCCCACTTCCAAGGGTGAAATTAATCGTACTTTTAATTTTATAATCCACTATAACCATGCTTTTAATTTTATAATCCCTTTGATTCTTTTCATAACCACCTTTTCTGCTGCTGCTGCTGCTAAGTCGCTTCAGTTGAGTCTGACTCTGTGCGACCCCATAGACGGCAGCCCACCAGGATCCCCCGTCCCTGGGATTCTCCAGGCAAGAACACCGGAGTGGGTTGCCATTTCCTTCTCCAATGCATGAAAGTGAAAAGTGAAAGTGAAGTCGCTCAGTCATGTCCGACTCTTTGCGACTCCATGGACTGCAGCCTACCAGGCTCCTCCGTCCATGGGATTTTCCAGGCAAGAGTACTGGAGTGGGGTGCCATCGCCTTCTTGGAACCACCCTCTCTACTGGAACCATAATCCTTTGGCACCTCTGTTTTTCTGGGTCTTATTCTACCTCTCCTTCTTGAATCTACATTCTCATCTCTGCGCCCCACTCCTGAGTGACTGGGACTCCACTGTCCATGACAATGTGCTGTCTCTGGGCAGAGGCCATGGCCCCACTGGATGGAGGTGCCTCTGGACCCCAGTTTTTCTCTGCATTCCTTCCTCCACCTTTCTTGCTCACAGACTCTCCCTCCCATGGACACCATTCTCTTGCCTCTTCATGATTTGCAGCCCCTTCATCTGTTTCTCTGTCTAATTTGCACATTTCTAACCCCTGGAACATTGAGTCAACAGGAATCAGAAGGTGGAGACTGTGAAAGACGACGTACCCTCCACTTCATGCTTTCTCCATCTTTATATCTCATATATTGAGATATCATCTCTGTCTCATCACTATCTTGATATCTTACTGTATATTTATGAACACACCCCCTTTTTAAAGATGAAGCGCCTTTCTTCCTTTCATAACCACCCTCTCTTTGCTCCCCTGATGGCTTAACTGGTAAAGAATCTGCCTGCAATGTGGGAGACCTGGGTTCGATCCCTGGGTTTGGAAGATCCCCTGGAGAAGGGACAGGCTACCCACTCCAGTATTCTTCAGCTTCCCCTGTGGCTCAGCTGGTAAAGAATTCGCTTGCAGTGCAGGAGATCTGGGTTCAATCGCTGGGTTGGGAAGATCCGCTGGAGAAGGTAATGGCTTCACTCCAGTATTCTGGCCTGGAGAATCCCATGGACTGTACAGTCCCTTACCATATATTCATGAACACACCCTGTTTTGAAAGATGAAACCCTTTTCTTCTTTTTCACAAGCACCTCCTCTTCTGGAACCTTAGTCCTTTGTCTCCTGTTTTTCTGGGTCTTATACTACCTCTCCCTCTAAAATCTGCATTCTCTTCTCCACTCCCCACTCCTCAGAAAAGGAGACATACTTAATGATCATTTTTTTCTGTATCCTAAAATTTTCAGAACTTTGATCTCTTAGTGCTTATCTGACTTCATCGAATTTTCTGGGGTCACCTAACATTCAAGGTACCACACATATCCTGTCCCTCTTTTGCTTCATCCGTTTCCTTCTTGGCTCCTTGCGTCATGGATTCTGTCTCCTGTTTTTCTGAAACTGACTCCAAAATTGACCACTGACTGTTCTTTGACTAAATACAGCCAGCGGCCTTCACTCTGCCTCATCAGGGTACAGCTGATGAGGTCTCTTTTTAAAGTGTGTTATATCTGTCCTCCCAGCAGCTTAATTTGGCCCCCGTGGTGCTATATTTGTGAGATGCTCTGTGTTTCTTCTGTTATTTTTGTGTGGTTACTTTTCTTTAACAACTTCTAAATAAATACTTCTCTTTAGCCAATTTTTCCCCGTCTCATGTTTCATGAGTCTGAACCACACCCATGATTTTAACCATTCTAAATATTATATGCTGTCTCTGATTCTTTTTTTTTTTTTCTTTTCTGAGCATCCGCCATGGATTTTCCACAGTCTGCTGCATTTCCTTGAATGTTCTCTTAGCATCTTAAACCCAACACGCACCAAACCAAATGATCATATCCTCCTCTAAAACGTCTTCTGTTGTTTTTCATATTTGGAAAAAAAAAAACGGCCTCACTGTCCTCAAAGGGACTTACATCCTTTGAGTCTGTCTGTGCTTTTTGCTTTCTGTTCCTCCACATTTAACAGATTGGAACAATGGTCATTTATGAGGAAGTTGAGCCAGGCTCCACTAACTGATGCCTGTGCCCTTGGGATACTTACTGGAGTCACTCAGTGGGTTTCATTCACGTGTCAGGCATCTTGGTGGGGCTGACCGGGAACCCGGACTATGTGGGAGATGATGCTAGGAGGACCTGTATGTGGTCTCTCTGGCTTGGCGGTTTCAGGGGCATTAAACTTCTGACCCCGTGTCTCAGTGCCCCAGAGGATGTGATCAAAGAGACAGGAAGTGGAAACTGCCAGTCTTTAAGGGTGAGAGCTTGGAAGCTGGGGTGTCATCACTTCTATTATATTCCGCCAAGCAGAGCAGTCAGAGAGCCAACCCAGATTCAGGGTTGCAGGGAAGGGACGCAGATCCAGCTTTCAGTGGGAGGCAGGTTGAAGAATCTATGACATCTTTAATTTTCTGGACTTCCCCTTACCCATTACATGGCGTGTTTACTGGGTTTGCCTTAATTTCTGTTGACACTGAAGCCCCCTGAAATCACAGATCCACTTATTCCTCTTCTGGACAATTGCCATAGCTTCAATTTAACTTCTCCACTTTTATGCTCTTTTTTATCCAATTTCCTGTGTGCACTCTGGAGAGAATGATCTTGTTAACATTACTTCTAATGTTAATATACTGTGGTAGGTTATTGTTATGAAAATAGAGACATCAGAACTTAGTATCATTCACCTTCCAAATCTTAACCCAACCTGCTCTCTAAGCTGCTTCTCCCTTCTCCCCTCTACATCCTCTGGGGTCCAGATCGAGTACAGTAAACTGTTCCCAGCACGTATAGCCTGATCCTTCCTCTTACCCCATCCAGTGCGTCTTTTCATCCTCTTCTGGATTACTTCCGGAAATCTCTGTCTGTTGAAATCCTCTTTATCCTCTACAATTAAACTCAAATATGAAGTCCTCCTTGGGCCCATCCTTGATTCCCCTAAATAGCAGCGTGCTCTCTCCCCTAACTCTCACAGCACCCCAGCTTCTTTTTATGGTTTTCCAACAGCTTGGATTATCGTTATTTTTATAAGCCTATCTTATTTTAAAGCTTATTAATCTTTTAAATTATGCATGCTCTTTAAAGTCTCTCAGCTCCCAGCGCAGTAATTTCATTTCACCCAGTAGGTGCTCCGCTTAGGTTTTATTTGATTCACACTTGAGCGCTAGCCAGAAAGTTTGCAGCCAGGTCACCAGTAAGTTTCAAAGGATAAACTCACTCACTGTGGATGAGTTTTAAGAGCTGGGGGCATGATGTTAATCAGGTTATTAGGAAAGGGCAATGCTCATGGCCCTATTTAATAGGGGCTTTTATATTTTGAAAAGGGAAGGGGAGGAATTCAGAGGGCTTCCACATACAGGTCTGTGTATGCACAGGGAGGTAAGAATGGTGTTCCAAGGGAAAAACCAAATGATGATCAAAAGTCTTAAAGTGCATTGTTCAGGGGTGACGATGACAACTCGACAGAGCTTAAGCGTGAATATTTTCCCTTTTATAATGGATGGGTTATCTCATAAAGTCATTGGGAGGAACAGAGGTCTGGATTCAGATATATATATATATATATATATATATATATATGTATATATATAAATGCTAAGTCGCTTCAGTTGTGTCCAACTCTGTGACTCCATGGACTGTAGCCCACCAGGCACCTCCGTCCATGGGATGCTCCAGGCAAGAATACTGGAGTGGGTTGCTATTTCCTTCTCCAGGGGATCTTCCCAACCCAGGGATGGAAGCCGTGTCTCTTATGTCTCCTGCTTTGACAGGTGGGTTCTTTACCACTAGCACCACCCGGGAAGCCTGTGTGTATATATATATATATATATATATATATATATATATATACATTTCTGAAATATCTTCCAGAAAAAGGGATGTTTTTCTAAGTACTCCAAGTCTCTCTCTTTTTTTAACTAGAGTGCTGAGGCTTTACCAAAAGGCCAACTACTGAAAACCTGAGCCCATGTTCATGAACTTGTTCTCTTCTGTGTGTTTTAGGCACTTTCCACACATGACGGGACCACGAGCTTCTGGTTAGACAAGTGCCCGGAGCTGACGGTCTCCTGCCCATCATGAAGGGACCCTGCGTCATCGCGTGGCTGTTCTCAAGCCTGGGGTGGTGGAGACTCGCCCAGCTAGAGACAGATGCATCTCTGTGCCAGAGAGCAGAGCACCCAGTCATTTCCTATAAAGGTGAGAGTCAGGCACGCTTGCATTGCAAAGGCACCGTTGAAGTGCAAGTCTCATGCTTAGGATAGCAGCAGTTATCACTCTGTTATTCTGTGACTTTAGTTTAAAATCAGAGCAAAAATACGAAATCCCCCATCGCGAATATTTTGTATTTTGAAACTGAGAAGAATTCAAGCTCAGAATTATCACAGATAGAAAATCCCATCGTTGAGGCCACGTTTACTTGACAGGTGCTGTCAGCCCCCTAGGCATGTGAACCAGGGGAGAAAAATGTGGCCCATAGAAATAACAACATACCAAGCAAAACAAAAAATTCTTCACTCCAGCATTTCTCAACAAAGCCCGAGTCCTTTCACACAGCGTATGCCTTTGTCTTTACCTGGCATTGCATGGCAGACAGAATTCTTTTGCTGTCTCAAATATCTCCACAGATCTGCAGGGTCAACTGATTACTATGTGTACATGTTCTTTTATTATTTAATTCATCAAAAGTTTTTAGAGTTCTTTACCCCTCCACACTGATAGGCATTCAAGATGAAAAGTAAACTAGTCTTTGTGTCTGTCTTCAAGGAAATCACACTTATATCATGAAGCCAAGTATGATCAGACATTGTATTTTAATAATTCATCCACTAGTTTTCTATTTTTTACTATTTTGTAACTTTTGTATCACAAAAATTTTGAAATACATACAAAATTAGAATCTGTTCTAAAGTCTAAGGAACACTCAACCCTTGGATTTATTCATTCATGGCCCGTCTTTTTTCTTTTAAATCCCCACCCATGCTCCACCCACATTCACCAAATTATTTTGAAACAAATTCAAGAAATCATATAATTTTGTCATGACAGTTCAGTTCTTGAATATCAAAGATGAGGAATTCATATTACCGTTATCACACCAGAACAATCAAAAGCCCAAACATAAACCAATGCCATAAAACTAGCAAGCGTCACGGGAGTGCTGTGAGACCCCTGATGGCCTCAGGAGTGCTCGCTCCCTGCTTTGTTAACGGTTGTGTTGAGGCAGGAATGGAATGCTGTTCATACACTGCGGCTGGTTGGTGTATCTCTTGAGTCTCCTCGTCTCTCGCTGTGTTGTGTTGTTTTTGTTGCTCCACTTGCAAGTTCATTTTTAAAGAAACCTAAGTTCACTGTCCTGGAGAGTTTCCACAGTGCTTCCCATTGGTGTCATTGAGATGTTCTTCTGTCCCCAGTGTTTCTATAAACTAGGAGTGATAATGAGAGGCCACTCGGATTCAGGTATGCAGCTTTTTGTCTCTACTGTGTCAAGGATGGTGCCCTGTCCTTCACTGGGCTATGAAATAATCAGTCACTGATGATCATTCATTCATTCATTCATCTAAATCTGCTGACTCATTCATGGGTGCAAAACTAGGAGTCTTACCTTTTCCTACTCTTCCTTCACTTAATGGCTAAGTTACTTGTACATAAAGTAACTTTCACTCCTTAACTATTTGAATTTCCTAAGGGTGCATCTGACATAGGAAAGGCAGAGTGGATGCTTATTTTTCTTTCCTGTGCCATTTTTTATACAGTCCAATTAGTTGGTTCTCTAACATTATCCAAAGGGGACAAATAAAATGTTCTGTTTGCTTTTTTTAGAGTTATTTTTAATATATGGATTTCAATATTTGATATATTTCAATTAATTGCAGCGTTTATTCTTGTAGATGGTGCAATGATCACATTTCAAGCTTAGGGGCGGGGACGCTCTTGAGGTTGCCTCCTGAGTTTTTCTGAGACAACTCGAGTGGCCTTTGATGGCTTCATTATTCTCTGGGATAACAAGGTGCCTTTCACTCCTCTTATCCATTTCCTTCCATTGACCTGAGAAGCAGTCATTTTTATGTGATTGGAGCATAGGAGTGGCCAAAGAGAGGTCTTGTCAGTGTGCAGAGCTAAGGAAAGCGTTCTCCACAGCACACTTTGGTTCTGGGTGCTTCTAGTTCATCTCGAGGACTCTAGGGATCTCTTCTGGACCTCTTCCATCCTATGTCTCTGTCTTTCTCTGCTGTGCACAGACTCCTGTCTCTGCAGGTCAATGTAATTATTCCTCTGTCTTTTCCTGCAATACACACTCAGTTGTTTCAGAATAATGGCTGTGTGCAACTCTAGTCCTTGTTGACTACAGAAAACCCTTTCGTGTGATTTTTCTTTTATAGTCATCAGGGTGTGAATTGCACTAGATAATCGAAGCAAAATTACTGCTTTGAAATTGAAGGAATTTCAGTTTGTATGGTTGGGCCATCAACTCGAAACATAGTTAATTTCACTTTTGGTTTTTGAGATTTTTCAAAATTGACATAATTCTGTAATATTTTAAAGCCCAATTAAAGAGGGTGTTTGGAGAAACTGACTTCACTCTGTTTTCCTTACCTTGTTCCTCCTTTCTCCTTTTAGCTCACCTTTTACTTAGAGTTTATGATTTTTGTTTCTTTTTTAATATAAATAAAATTCCACACACACACATATACATGTACAAATATATTCATACCCTCTTTTCTTAAAAAGTAGCATGTATACAAAAAATTCTCTCTATCGAGCATTTTTTCACATCAGGATATGCCCTGGAGTCCATGCCTCAGTAACATGGATTTATGTCACTTCTCATAGTCACATGGCTCTCATCTATGGAATGAGCTCCAGTCTATTCAACAACTCCTTACTGGGGGACGTGATCATGTATAGTGTTACAATGCACAGTACCTCCTGGAATAGTCTTTTGGTATTTTTTGCAAGTGTGCTATTGGTAGAGATGCCTGGAATTGGGATTGCTGGGTCAAAGGGTGAATGCACCTGTGGTTTTGCTAGGTCTTGCCTGATTCCCTTTCATGAGGGTTGTGCCATCTTACATTCTCCTTGCTCTTGGTATGAGTGTTTGTTTCCTACCAACCTTTCCAGCGGAGCACACTGTTAGGCTTTGGCTTTTGGGACAACCCCAGAGTTCATCAAAGTCTTCCCAGGTGGCTCAGTGGTAAAGAACCTGCTTACCAACGCAAGAGACATGGCTTCAGTCCCTGGGTCGGGAAGATCCCCTGGAGGAGGAAATGGCAATCCACTCCAGTATTCTGCCTGGAAAATTCCACGGACAGAGAAGCATAGCAGAGACTACAGTCCACAGGGTCACAATAAGTCAGATGTGACTGAGCTACTGAGTACACGTGCGTGCATAGTGCATCAGTGGCAGTCAGCATACTTTCAAACTACATTTTTAAAAGGACGTGTGGACACAGTGGGGGAGAGAGGGTAGGAAGAATTGAGGAAACAACATTGACATATATACTCTTCACGCATGCTAAATTGCTTCAGTCGTGTCAGACTCTGTGTGCTGCCCCCACCTCAGGCCCTTATGTCCATGGGATACCAAGAGCAGATTGCTATGCCCTCTTCCAGGGCACCTTCCTGACCCAGGGATTGAACCTGCCTGCCATCTCCTGCATTGGGAGGCAGGTTCTTTACCACTAGTGCCACCTGGGAAGCCCTGTATACTCATGTGTGAAATAGGTAAGTAGTGGTAAGCTGCATTATAACAGGGAGCCCAGCCTGGTGTCTTGTGATGACCTAGAGGGGTGGGATGGGAGGGGTGAAGCAAGCTCAAAAGGGTGGGATATGTGTGTGTATATGTAGATATCTACATATACACATGTAGATATATGCATTTACACATACATACGTATATATAATTATGACTCATTCGCATTATTGTATGGCAAAAACCATCATACTGTAAAGCAATTATCCTCCAATTAATCAATCAATTAAAAAACATTTGGAGTGGATATTCAGGTGCCTATTATGTACCGGAGTCTGTGCTAAATATCAAGGAGACAGAGGTAAAAAACACAGTTCCTGTTAAGGGTTTAGAATGTCTTAAGGAATACAGACCGAAAGGGCCATTGTGTAATGTTCTATTAAGGGTCCTCACAGAGGTGTCTTTGCCATGTGCGTGGGAGTCCAGGGAAAAGCTGTCTGAACCAGCAGCCTGGGCTGCAGAGGAGTGCTTGAGCAGAGGAGTGGCTGAGGACGCTTTCTAGGATGCTGCAGGACCAGAGCTGAGTCCCAGATGACTGTGAGAATGTGTTTACGAGTCTCACGCAGGGAGCCCAGTAGGTTTTGGCAAGTGACAAGACCAGTGAGCCATGAAATCTGTTTAGATCATGGAGAGGAGGTGGAGGAAGATGAGACTTAGAGGGAAGATTTAATAATGTAGGGCCTCAGAAGGCATCTCTGGAAGGCCCCCTCTGTCTGCAAAGGCTCAGCATGGAAGGTGGAGAACGGGCAGTGGAAAGAGCCTACCCTGGGGCTGCTGCTGTGACCAAAGGGAGCCATGAAGAGGGCAGGAGGGCCTGAGCTGTGGGATGGGTAGCAGAATATGAAGAACTGGGTGGATTCTGGAAATCTACAGAAGAGGTTGTTGATGTTTTCAAGGAGGGACCAGGAGTGCGAGCCCCAAGTTCTTGGCTGTTGATTCCAGATGGAGTAAAGAAGGGAAGTCTAAAATGGTGAGACGAGGTTGAGAAATCTGAGTTCCTAACTGCCATCAGATGGAATTAACGAGCTGAGAGCTGGAGTCATGGGTACCAGGGAAGGAGAGGTTTTTCAAGAGGGAAGTGGCCATCAGAGTATCTGGGCCAGAAGGTAGGGTGACAGACTCACCCTGATTTCCCCCAGGCTCTTTTGGGGTGAGCGCTGAAAGCTCCTAGAGACATCGGGAAGGTCCGCTGGGGGAGGGCATGGCCACCCACTCTTGACTGGAGAATCCCATGGACACAGGAGCCTGGTGGGCTGTGGTCCATAGCATCATAAAGAGTTGAACACGACTGAAATGACTTAGCACCTGCACTGAAAACTCTACTGTATTTTCAGAAAACTGGAACAGATGGCTACCCTCCTAGAAACTGTCAGCAATGGTGTATTCATTTCCCAGTGTTGCTGTAACCAGATACTATAAACTAGATGATTTAAAACAACAACAGCGTGGTCTCTTATAGTTCTGGAGGCTGGAAGTCCAAAAACAAGATGTCAGCAGAGCTGTGCTCTCTTTGAAGGCTCCAGGGAAGACTTCTTCTTTTCCACATCCTAGCTTCTGGTGCTTGTCAGCAATCTCCTGTGTTCTTTGGCTTGTGGACTCATCACTGCAGTCTCTGAGTCTGTAGTCACATGGCATTTTCTCTGTGTAGATGTTTTTGTCTTCTCTTCTTTTTATAAAAATAGGAGCCCTGTTGAATTTAGGGCCCACCCTAACCCAGCATGACTAAATCTGAATTAATTACATCAAGATTGTATGTCCAAATAAAATCATAATCATCACAGGTTCATGAGGTTACGACTTCAGCATATCTTTTGGGTGGACATATTCAGTTCAATTCAGTTGTTCAGGCACGTCCAACTCTTTCTGACCCCATGGACTACAGCACACGAGGCTTTCCTGTCCATCACCAACTCCCAGAGCTTGCTCAAACTCATATCCATCAAGTCGGTGATGCCATCCAACCACCTCATCCTCTGCCATCCCCTTCTCCTCCTGCCTTCAATCTTTCCCCCATCAGGGTCTTTACAAGTGAGTCAGTTCTTCACGTCAGGTGGCCAAAGTATTGGAATTTCAGCTTCAGCATCAGCATTGGCATCAGTCCTTCCTATGAATATTCAGGACTGATTTCCTTGAGGATTGACTGGTTGGATCTCCTTGCAGTCCAAGGGACTCTCAAGAGTCTTCTCCAACACCACAGTTCAAAAGCATCAGTTCTTCGGTGCTCAGCTTTCTTTATAGTCCAACTCTCACATCCATATATGACTACTGGAATAATCATAGCTTTGACTAGACAGACATTTGTTGGCAAAATAATATCTCTGCTTTTTAATATGCTGTCTAAGTTGGTCATAGCTTTTCTTCCAAGGAGCAAGCGTCTTTTAATTTCATAGTTGCAGTCACCATCTGCAGTGATTTTGGAGCAAAAAAAAAAAAAAAAAGTAAAGTCAGTCACTGTTTCCATTGTTTCCCCATCTATTTGCCATGAAGTGATGGGACCAGATGCTATGCTCTTAGTTTTCTGAATCTTGAGTTTTAAGCCAGCTTTTTCACTCTCCTCTTTCACTTTCATCAGGAGGCTCTTTAGTTCCTCTTCGCTTTCTGCCATAAGGGTGGTGTCATGTGTGGTGTCACCTACAGGACATATTCAGCCTTTAGCAAACGACATTTATCAGTGCAGCTTCAGAGCAGTGATGGGGATGAAACTACATGGTAATGAACAGAGGGATGTGTGTGAGTTGAAGGAATAGATATAAAAATAGAGAATTATTGTTTCAAGTAGGCAGGGACATGAGGATAGGGAATAGCTTTTAAGAGAGCATTACTTAATCCTCTTTAAATGGTGATGGGGAAGAGAGAAAAGACAGGGGGAGGGAATTGACTAGGCAGAGCCCCCAGGGCTGTAGGAGGGGACAGGATACGGGGCACAGGTGAGGGATTAGCTCCCAGGAAGCAGACCCAACCCCCAGGGAGCCCAGGGGAGGGAGACCGGGGGACCCAGGATGCAGGGCAGTCAGCAGGAGGGGGTTGCCTAGGACTCCATCTTCCCTAAGGAGGAGCAGGCAGGCCTTGGGCCAGGAGGATGGGGCTTTAGGAAGGAAGTGCCATTCTTAAGACAGGATAAGACTGTTGATCAAGAACAGACACAGAAGATTCCCCATGACTGTTCAGAGCCCAGTCGGTCCTTGAAATGGCTCCTTTTATAGCTGAGCAGGTGGCCACAGCTATGTCCCCTAAACACTTCTCTGTGCTCTCTACAAACAGTCTGAGAGAGTATAACAAAGCATGGATGAGAGAGCAATAAAGGCAGGACTGGGTCACCTTGATACTTAAGATCTTGATATTTGGGGTATATTTCAAATTTCACCATTTAGTTTTATACATTGGGGTCATTTTGCACGAGATTCTACTCAAGAAGAGTCTACAGGAACATTTCATTACAGCTAAGCACGTTTCATCAACGTCTTGATTCGATTTTCCTAGCTGAGCAGAAGATGCTGGCAGGATCTTGGTAAAATATTTGCCACTCCAGGCTCCTCTTCTCTTGTGGAGTTCATTGCTTAAGAAGCCCTAACAGCTTGCTGTGTCTGCACGGTTGCTGCCTTGACTGCATGGTCTAGAATATTTACCCCGATCATGCAGTGGCTGCTAAAACACCCTGACACACGACAGACGCTTCACACTTACGTCCTTGTTGATTGCTTAAATATCTGTTCCACTAAAGAGGGGGAAAATAGTGACCCTTCAAGACAACATGTTTCTCAGCATGCTTACTGAGTCTCATAACCATCTTCCAAATGAGTTTTAAATGTTTAATGTCCACTTAAGGGGATAGTGCCACATTCTGCTTTTGTTTGTTTATTGATTAAAGTTTACCCAGCAGGCTGGCTGTTTAGAGAGCCTGAGCCAGTTATAGGAATTAGAGCAGTTTCACAGGATGCATAGGGAAAAACCCCCGCTGGAGTGAGCCATGCTGGACTCATGCTTACTTGGACTTGCAACTTTAATGTTATGACTAATTTGGAGGCCTATCTTCAGTGTCTTAGCTGACAGCACTTAGTATTTTTTTTTAAATTTTATTTGAAGTGTAGTTGATTTACAAGATTGTGTTAATTTTGGCTATACCACAGAGTGTTTCAGTTATGCGTATATACATACATTCCTCTTCATATTCTTTTCCATTATGGTTTATTACAGGCTGTTGAATATAATTCCCTGTGCTCTACAGTACCTTGCTGTTTATCCATTTTATATGTGATAGTTGACATCTGCTGCTGCTGCTAAGTCGCTTCAGTCATGTCTGACTCTGTGCAACCCCATAGACGGCAGCCCACCAGGCTCCCCCATCCCTGGGATTCTCCAGGCAAGAACACTGGAGTGGGTTGCCATTTCCTTCTCCAATGCATGAAAGTAAAAAGTGAAAGTGAAGTTGCTCAGTCATGTCCGACTCTTGGCGACCTCATGGACAGCAGCCTGCCAGGCTCCTCTGTCCATGGATTTTCCAGGCAAGAGTACTAGAATGGGGTGCCATTGCCTTCTCCGAGTTGACATCTGCTACCCACAAATTCCCAACTTGTCCAATCCCTCCCCTCCCCGCCCCCTTGGGAACTGCAGTGTCTGTTCTCTGTGAGTCTGTTTCCGTTTCATCAATAAATGTTCATTTGTGTTGTATTTTAGATTCTACGTATAAGTGGTATCATATGGCATTTGTCTTTCTCTTTCTGACTGACTTTGCTTAGTTTGATCATCTCTAGGTTCATCCATGTTTTTGCCATGTATGATGGCTCCATACCTGTCTCAGGACTCCATACCTATCTCTCGGCCTCATGAACATCCCAGGACCATAGACATGTTCCACGAGGCTCCTTTTTCTCTCTGGGTTTTGGCTGTCTGGTGTCTAATGCCCCAGACAGGCATACAGTTTCATGATCCTGGCTGGATTCTATCTCTTCTCTTAGGATCTAGGATGCTCATTACCACACAAGGGGCCGTTGCAGGTAATTTCCAGAGTCCCTGTCAGATTTCAGAGTCTTTAAGCATGTAAACCTTGATTAAAATTGCCTCCAGTATTTCTCCCTGTTCTCCTAATCTTATACTTGCCATTTGACCTTTATGAGTTATAATTGTGCATAATTGCATGACAGTGGCCCACTTTCTCCAAGGAAGAATTGGGAAAATTTATTTTAATTAAAATAGATTGCATAAAATTCATTTTAATATTTTCATGTGAATCTAATTAAAATATAGCAAGATACCACTTAGCATTGAAAATTGTCTTGAACTCAGTGCTTTTGTTTGTGAAAATAAAAATTTACATAAATCAATTGTGATTCTCTTTAGTTTCATAGCAGGTTATGAGTTATCCTCCTTTGAGTTTACTTATGGAGGAGAAATGTTTCCTATAGACCTCTATTATAAAAAGTCCTTTGACCTATCAGTAATTTAACTCATGTTATCATGCAAATGACTGAATATTTCTCATAGTGTAATCGCAAAGTCACATGGAGAAAATATTTGAACCTATTTGCAAGTGAAGCAACTAAGGTATACACGCACTGCTTGTTTTATGCATTGCTGCTGTTCAGTCGCTAAGTCCTGTCTAACTCTGCGACTCCGTGGACTCAGGACACCCTCAGGCACCCCTGTCCACTGTCTCCCAGAGTTTGCTCAAATTCATGCCCACTGAGTTGGTGATGTCATTCAACCATCTCATCTTCTGCTGTTCCCTTCTCCTCCTGCTGTCAACCTTTCCCAGCATCAGCGTCTTTTCTAATAAGTTGACTCTTCTCATCAGGTGGCCAAAGTATGGGAGCTCCAGCTTCAGCATCATCCTTCCAATGACTATTCAGGGTTTTACACATTTAAGAACTGCATTTGCTAATACATTTTTACTCTAAAGTGTGTTGTTAGTTTGCTCTCTGAAAAAATGGAATATTAAAAAATGTCACTTTTCAACTCTATAACTTAGGTATGTAATGATCATTCATGAGTGCATAGAGGTGTTAGAAAATGCAGTCATTATAAAACCATTTTGCATTATTCTTTGGGTGAAATTGCTCCAATACCTAGCTTCTACTTTCATACTGTTATTGATCTTTGACTGATGAAAGCTTTTGAGGGTCTCTGTTATATGTTTTTTTATAAACAGTGATTAAGTTCTGATGAAAATAATTTGAGTTTTGAGAATGATCAATAACTTTTGTATTACTTTTGTGTTCTAGGGCCACTAATGAAATAATGTGTAAGACATCTATATTTTATCTTGAGATAACCAATTTTTGATTGATTTTTCTTAGTGGGGAAATAGTTTTTATTACTCTAAGATTGCAAATGTAAAACTTTATAAGTTAAGTAGTTCAGTGGGATTGCATTAAATTTGGGGATAAGATTTTGTGAAGTTATTATCAGGACTCTAATTTAAAATAGTCATTTCGTTTAGCCTCAAAGATTATGTTTTATTTTATTTTTGTTCAAGCATGTTATAGGCTTTCTAAGCCTTAAGTGGGCAATTGATCCATTTCTCACAGTGAAGGTAGATAAAAATCTTATCCTTATTTTACCTATGAAAAACAGTTGGAGATTAAATGTAGAGTGGACAAATTTTTAATTAAGCAATATTTTTCTTGGATTTATAACTCCCTGTCATCTTCTAATATCAAGGCAAAGTAAGCATCCATGCTCACATTTGAGGAGACCCAGATTCTGCCTACTTCTGCAGACAACAGTGCTGAAATTTTTCTGTATTCATATAATAAAGACTACACCAAGGTTTCCAAATCTTATTTAGTTTGTGTACTAACCTAATCAGCATCTTAACCTTTTATTTTCCTGAAGCTTTTTAAAGAGGAGTTTGTTTGTTTGTTTTTAATTGCGATATAGTTGCTTTACGATGTTGTGTTTATCTCTGTTGTTCAATGAAGTGCGTCAGCTGTATGTACACATATAACCCCTCCCTCTTGGACCTCCTCTCCACCCCGTCTCGCTCCTCTAGGTCACCACAGAGCCCCAGGCGGCACTCCTTGTGCTATATAGCAGGTTCCCACTAGCTAGCTATCTTACGCATAGCAGCGCGCAGAGGTCAATCCCAGTCTCCCTTCATCCCAGCCCCGCCCCATGTCCAGACATCCATTCCCTACATCTGTGTCTCTTTTCCTACCAGCGGAGTTATTTTTTAATTTCTCTTTTACGTTTCCACTTCCAGCCTGTGAGTCAGGGATGGACTTCAGAAAACCTAAGCACATGCATCAGATGGTTCAATGGTTCAATGTCCACCTGCTCTAATCAGCAGCAGGTGACAATGTATGCTAACACGCCCAAGGGGATAGATCCCTCCAGTCTGCAAGATGGCAACGTTGTCCTAATGCTCTCTGACCATTCCCGCCTTGAAAGCCCCTCTGGCCTTTGTGTTAGGCAGACTGCACACCCTATTAAATAAAATCAGTGAAACGAGACCCTGATGCCCTGAATGCCTGGGCTGGCAGAGGGCTCCTGGCAGCTCTCAGAACGTGATTAACGACTGTCATCCTCATTTGTATTTTTGTGCCCTGGGTCCCCTCGCCTCATCACACAGAGTGCTTTAGCTTCTGCTTGTTTGAAGATAAAAGCAGAGGTCCAGTTTATGAATTATGCAATCAGTCTTTACTGAGTGCATATGATGTGCTAGACATGTTTCCACCATGAGGTTTCCCCAGTAAACAGAATGGTGGAAATCTCAGAGTTTACATTATGTTAGGGGAGACAGACAATAATAAGATGATACAATATAGACCTGCTGGTTCATATGGTAAAGAATCTGTAACTCGGGAGACCCAAGTTTGATCCCTGGGTCCCCTGGGAAGATCCCCTGAAGAAGGGAATAGCAACCCACTCCAGTATTCTTGCCTGGAGAATCCCATGGACAGAGGAGCCTGGCAGGCTACACTCCATGGGGTTGCAAAGAGTCGGACAGGACTGAATGACTAACATACACACACACACACACACACACACACACAATATAAACCAGTCTGTGTAGTACTATGGGCTGAGTAAAAACATAAAGTAAGGAATGGGTTAAGTAGATCTTGCAATTTACACTAGGGTAACCAGGTGTGCCTGGAATTTACCTGTTGGCTCCAGCCCCATACCTGCCCCTTAAATTTCACCTTGTACAACTGATGAGGGAGTCAGTGAAATTCCTCGGGCTCCTGACTCAGCCAGGTTCCTGTTAGAATGTGTGATGGGGACGAACCAGCTGTTGCTGGGGAGGCTGCTGCAGGAAGATGGAGAATCACGTTCATGCCTCCGCAGGGTGGCTGAGGACTGGAGTGATTCTGAGTCCTCAGCCAGGGAGCAGGCGGCCACAGCTTGAGTCATAGCTGCTGGAGAAGGGCACAGCAGCAGAAACAGGCGTGTGGGTCCAGCCCAGCTTGCTAGCAGCTGCTCATCTCTGTGTCATGCATTCTTTCTCTTAGCTCTCCCAGGCTGCATCCTTCATTCTTGTACCTTATCTTCCTATATCTGTACGACCAACTCTCTATGTTACGTGTTGTCTGAGCTACCTAGGGTGGTTTCTGTCTTCCTATTGACTGTGGCTCGTATAGAATAACCTGTTGAGTCAAGACTTAAAGGTAGGGAGCAAGTGACAGGGATAATGGAGGAGATTGTTCCAGCAAGAGGGAAGAAGAAATTCACAGGCCCTGGGGTGGGAGGGTACTTGGCAGGTGTGACTAAGAGCAGGGAGGCCAGTGTGACTAGAATGGAAGGAGGGATGGAGATGAGATTAGAAGGATAATGGGGGGAAAAGGTCCTGTAGGGCCTTTAAGAGTTCGACCTTTATTTTGAGTGAAGTGAGGAGTCGGGCTTCCCAGGTAGCGCTAGTGGTAAAGAACCCACCTGCCAATGCCGGAGACGTAAGAGACTCTGGTTAGATCTCTGGGTCAGGAAGATCTCCTGGAGGAGCGCACGGCAACCCACTCCAGTATTCTTGCCTGGAGAATCCCATGAACATAGGAGCCTGGTGGGCGACAGTCCATGGGGTCACAAAGAGTCAGACACGACTGAAGTGACTTAGCACACATGCAGGCACGAGGAGCCACTGGAAGGCCTTGAGCAGAGGAATGGGGTAGTGAGGACCAAATATGACTTAAAGTGTCACCCTGGCTGCTGTGCTGAGGACAGACTGCATTGCAAGTGAGTGCGTGGGGCAGGACAGAGGGAGCATTTTGGGAGCTGGAGGGTGATCCAGGCTGGGGATGGTGGTAGCTTGGATGAAAGTGTTGGCAGCAGTCCCCAGGGAGTGGTGGCCACATTCTGGCTAGAGTGTGTTTGGCTGTCATGTCCAAAGTGTTTCCTTTTAAGTTGTATATATGAGAGAAAGAGAAAGACAAGCCTGACTCTTGAGTTTTTGGCTTGGGCAGTTGGGCAGGGTGAAAGTGGTATTTACTAACATGGGAAAGATTTTAAGAGTGTCGCCCTTGGAAGGAGTTTCAGAGGCTCAATTTTGGACATTTGAAGTGTGAGATGATTGTTTAGCATCCAAGTGAAAATGTCAAGTAGTCAGTTGCATATACAAGTTTGGAGTTCTGGGGAGCAATTTTTGAAGATTCAACAAAGCATAGCAATTTGGGAACTAGCAGTGAGGAAGGGACAACAAATCTGAATATTTAGTCTTTATGAATTTTATCTGGATTTTAATGTTTCTCACTGTATAATGCAAAAGTATGTTGAGAAGTTATAATTTGGGAGTTACAGGGAAAATTTCAAATCATTGTGTGGATAGTTCCACCCAGATTCAAACATTTTCTGAATTAAAATAATAGACTAAAATAAAGCATGATTCATTTAAAGTTAGGACTCACCTGAATGCTTTTATTTCTTACTTCCAAAGAGTCAGCCCTACTTTAAAAAAGCATATTTACAAAAGAAAAGCTTAAGCATGGAAACCATACACTTTCCATTTCATAGTGGGGGAAAATATCTTAGCTGATAAATCCATGGATTAATTAATCAATTAATCCAAGGAATAAATACATAACAACATTTTGGGGACTATAAATGCAAACCAATGAAAAATATATGAATGTTTGAATTCTTTCAAGATAGAGTTTTTAACCATAATAACTAATACTAATTTTGAAAATTGTTATGAATCAACAGAGAGCTTCTGTCTTCTATGCTTCTTATTTGACCAAGATTTGGTAAACATGATTTTTAAGTTGAAAAATGATATAGGGGACTTTACTATCTGGTCATGATGAGAAAAAGGGATTTGATTTACCTTCATGATTTAAACAAGAAAACCAGACAAAATGTTAACAAGTACAGTTTTCAGACAGTGGACAACAGGCAGAGGATGGAGTAGGATTATTTCTTAGGGAAAGTAAATAAACGAGATGGGTCCTATGATTGCCTCAGCTCACTGAAAGTAGTTTCTAAGACTTAGCACAGTGATGGAGAATCCAAACATAGATCAGCATAAAGTAAGTCTCAATATATTAAAAAGGATTAAAATCATGGCTGTGTAATCAATGAGCACATCAGAGTCAAACTAAAAATCAGTAGCAGAATGGTATATAGAAAATTATGTTGGAATTTAAGCAATATATTTCTAAATGGCTCATAGATCAGATAGAAAATCCAAGGGGAATTCTGAAATATGGCAATAAAAGCCCAACTTATCCAAATTTATTGTATATGATTAAAGCAGAGCTTGGTAGAGGGAGATTTAGATCATTATTTGCTTATATTAGGGATGGATAAAGTCTACAAAAAATAAAATTAAACTTATAGTAAACAGAAGAAAGAAGAAAATGGAGATGACTATAAATCATTATGAGTGAAAATAAAAAAATAATGAAGATCAGTGAAATTAAAACTTAGTTCTTTAACAACACCAGTAATGTCAATAAGCCTCTAACTAGATTGATAGGAACAAGAGAGAGATATGTTCATTAATATTAAGAATGAATGAGGAGATATCAGTACTGAACCTACAGTTTAAAAAGAGCAATAGCAATGAATTTGACAGCTTAGATGAAATGGGTAAATTCTTTGAAGATAAGCAGTCTATTCAAGTTCACTTAAGAAAAGTCAGATAAACTAAATTCTGTTTCCATTAAAGGAATGGAATGGAGGGCACGGGAAAGAATTTACTGCAAATATTTCATGAGAAATATTTTATGTCACAATTGAGGCAGTGGTGATAGAGTTTATACATTTGTTAAAGGTCATTGAATTTAAAACGCTAAATGTTACTGTGCCTAAATTATATCTTATTGTTGTTCAGTCGTTAAGTCGTGTCTGACTCTTTGCAACCCCATGACTACACTATGCCAGGCTCCCTGTCCTTCACTGTCTCCAGGAGTTTTCTCAAATTTATGTCCATTGAATCAGCGATGCGATCTAACCATTTCATTCTCTGCTGTCCCCTTCTTCTCTTGCCCTCAACCTTTCCCAGCATAAGTGTCTTTTCCAGTGAGTCAGCTCTTTGCATCAGGCAGCCAAAGTTTGGGAGTTTCAGTTTCAGCATCAGTCCTTCCAATAAATATTCAGGGTTGATTTTCTTTAGGATTGAATGGTTTGTCTCTTTGTCTTATTTTACTTTTTAATTGTTTAAATTTTTATTATTTTTATTTAATTAATTTATTTTAATTGGGGGATAATTACTTTATAATATTGTGATGGTTTTTGCTGCACATCAATATGAATCAGCCATGGGTGCACATATGTCCCCTGAACACCCCACCTGCCTCCCTCCCCACCCCATCCCACTGGGTTGTCCCAGAGCAGCGGCTTTGAGTGCCCTACTTCATGCATTGAACTTGTATTGGTTGTCTATTTTGCATATGGTAATATACATATTTCAGTGCTATTCTCTCGAATCATCCCACCCTCGCCTTCTCCCACAGAGTCCAAAAGTCTGTTCTTTACATCTGTGTCTCTTGCTGCCTTGCATATAGGATAGTCATTACCATCTTTCTAAATTCCATATATATATGTTAATATACAGTATTGGTGTTTCTCTTTCTAACTTACTTTACTCTCTATAGGCTTCCCTCATAACTAAATTGATAAAGAATCTGCCTGCATTGCAGGAGACCTGGGTTTGATCCCTGAGTTGAGAAGATCCTCTGGAGAAGGAAGTGGCAGCGCTTCCAGTATTCTTGCCTGGAGAATCTCATGGACAGAGGAGCCTGGCAGGCTGCAGTCTATGGGGTTGCAAGAGTCAGACACAGCTTAGTGACTAAACCACCAACACTCTATTTAATAGGCTCCAGTTTCCTCATTAGAACTGACTCCAATGCATTCCTTTTTATAGCTGAGTAATACTCCATTGTGTATATGTACCACAACTTCCTTCTCCCTCATCTGCTGATGGCCATCTAGGTTGCTTCCCTGGAAGCAGTGTTCATTCAGTGCTGCAATGAACATTGGGGTATGTGTGTCTCTTTCAATTTGGTTTCCTCAGTGTGTGTGCCTAGCAGTGGGATTACTGGTTCATATGGTAGTTCTATTTCCAGTTTTTTAGGGACTTTCCACTGTTTTCCATACTGGCTGTACCAGTTTGCAGTCCTATCAACAGTGTCAGAGGATGCCCTTTTATCCACACCCTCTCCAGCATTTGTTTGTGGACTTTTTGATGGTGGCCGTTCTGACTGGTGTGAGATGATACAGTACTGTTTGTTTTGATTTGCGTTTCTCTGATGGTGAATGATACTGAGCATCTTTTCGTGTGTTTATCAGCCATCTGTATGTCTTCTTTGGAGAAATGTCTGTTTAGTTCTGTTGCCCACTTTTTGATTAGGACTGACTGGTTTGATCTCCTTGCTGTCCAAGGGACTCTCAAGAGTCTTCTCCCGCACCACAGTTCAAAAGCATCAGTTCTTCTGCGCTCAATCCTCTTTGCTTGTGCAACTGAAAGAATGAATTTTTAAATTTATTTAATTTTAATTCCCTAAAATTAAAGTATGAATAGTCATCTATTCCTGGTGACTGCCATGTTGGATAGCACAGATATGGACCTTTGGCTTCTAGGACTACATAATAAACACTGGCATAGGCTGCCATTCTTGAGAGGCTACGCAAAGACACTTGTATCCTGGCATCTTCTCAGAGTCAGTTTTTTGGAAAGCATCCTGGTTCATGTTTTAAGAAAACTGGGCTAGGAAAAGAAAGCAGTGTAGTTGTTATAATTCTGCTGTGGACTGTGTCTCTGGTGAAAAGGAAATCCCTTGTTGCCTTTCCTTTTGATCTCAATTTCTGTAAATGGAAAATCCGTATATTGGATTATTCTATCAAAGGCCTCACCACAGTGATGATTCGATTGCTCTTCAAACTAGGGTAATGAGGTAGTCCAGACAATATTGGGACATTTATTATCTCTCTTTTTATAATATTTATTTATTTATTTATGGCTGTGTTGGGTCTTTGTTGCTTGCCGCATGGACATTTCTCTAGTAGCAGAGAATGGGGGCCACTCTCCAACTGTGGTGTGTGGGCCTCCCATAGTGGTGGCTTCTCTTGTTGAGGGCCACTGCCTTCAGGACACGTGGGCTCAATAGCTGTGCCTCCTGGGCTCTAGAGCACAGGCTCGGTAGCTGTGGCACATGGGTTTAGCTGCCCTGTGGCATGTGGGATCCGCCTTGACCAAGGATCGAACCCATGTCACCCTCTCTGGCATGAGGATTCTTTACCACTAAACCACTAGGAAAGCTCCATTCCTTATCTCTTTCAGAAACTCTATCCAGTCTTATTCTTCAAATAATAATAATATAAAATTCTATAAGAGCAAACTAGAATTTGAGATTTCTATTGACATTGTTGATACTGACATTTTTATCACAAATGTTTAGTAGGGAAAATGAATGTATTTCATATATATACAATGGTTTGACCTTTCAATTTTTCACACATTTCCTCAATTAATTAACATATTGAAGTGGAATCATATTTCACTTTAGACTAAGCACTTTTTCTATCTAGAAACAAACAACTCAGAGATGAAATAGTGTATATTTAAAGTCACTAATGCAGTGAAATTTGAAAACTCATACTCTTAAAGCTCACTGGCTATTAAGCTTACATCAATTAAAAATATCTTGGCTTCAAGTAACAGACAGCTGACCTAATAGTGGTTTAAATTGTAAGTATATTTATTGCTCTTTAACTCAACTTAAAGAATTAGGGATCCAAGCTCAAAGACCAAAGTTCTGTCATTTTGTTCAGTCATCATCATGGAATTGGCCTTTACTTTTTGTTTTTATTTCATGTTTGGATGGTTCTTGGCAGCGTTCAGAGGCAGGCAACAGCAGGAGAATGGGGGATAACCAACTTTTTGACTCATCTGTTTCGTATCAGAAATCAACAACAAATGCAAAATCTTTCATGGGAGCCATGTGCAGAATTGTTTATATGCAAGTGGCCAGAGCCATGTCACATGGCAGCCTCAAGTTGTAAAGAGAAAGGAAGTGCCTGGAAAAATGGAATGGGAAAAGTCATGAATTAATCCCTGAGTCTAGTAGGCCTGGGAGTGTGGTGAGATGAGGAAGTCACCTTGGATGCATATTTAAGAGGCACCAAAAAATTCAGAAATTAAGACAAGCTAATGCAGTATTTTGGAGAAGGCAATGGCGCCCCACTCCAGTACTCTTGCCTGGAATATCCCATGGATGGCGGAGGCTGGTAGGCTGCAGTCCATGGGGTCGCTAAGAATTGGACACGACTGAGCGACTTCCCTTTGACTTTTCACTTTCACGCATTGGAGAAGGAAATGGCAATCCACTCCAGTGTTCTTGCCTGGAGAATCCCAGGGACAGGGGAGCCTGGTGGGCTTCCGTCTATGGGGTCGCACAGAATCGGACATGACTGAAGCGACTTAGCAGCAGCAGCAGCAGCAGCAATGCAGTATTTAAAACTCAATATGTATGACAAAAAAATCCATGATGAATAAACTGTTCAGATTTTAAATAGTCAAGATCAGTACAGTCTCCTTCCAGACTCTGTGGAGATCCAACATCTTTATTTAAAATATTGAAAAAAATATTGAAAGTTTATTCTTCATGAGCTTTTTTGTGTTAATTTACACATTTAAAAGGGGCTTCCCAGGTGGTGCTAGTGGTAAAGAACCTGCCTGCCAATGCAGCAGGCATAAGAGATGCAGGTTTGATCCCTGGGTCGGGAAGGTCCCCTACAGGAGGACATGGCCACCCACTCCAGTATTCTTGCCTGGGGAATCCTATGGACAGAGGAGCCTGGAGGGCTACAGTCCAGGGGGTAACAAAGAGGTGGACATGGCTGAAGGGACTTATTAGCATGCATGCACATCTTTGAAAATACTGCATTAAAGTATTATCTTGATTGCTGAGTATTTTGGCACCCTCTTAAATTTCACCCTCTAGGTGAGGAGCTCACTTGCTCCTCTTGTCCCACCTCTTGCTGCTCTAAAATATTGGGTTCCATTAGCAAGGAGGAACACGGGCAGCTTACAGCGTTTGCCTCCAGAGCTTTGTCGTCAGTTCCTATGCATCTGTCCCATGAGTAAATCCTTATATAAGCTTCATGGAATATTTTATATTCTAAAACCCTGGTTGATAAACAACGTGTGTACCCTCTCTTGTATTTATTTCTGAACAGGGAGCAGTACTCACTTCTCTTTCTGATTGAAGCCTGGACTAGACATTCTCTTGATAGATAACAGAAAAATTCCCCCAGCAGACTGTTTCCAACCAAATCTGAGATACTGTGAAGTAGAGCAAGAATTTCTCTCTCTCTCTCTGTTTTTTTTTTTTTTCTCATACTTTAAGAGAAATATTCTTGAATGACTTGAGACTTCAAGGATGATTCATGAAAAGGTTGAGAGAACAGAAAGCTGTGTTGGTGCTTTTTCGTGTCTCTTGAAGTGGACAGTAGGAATCTGACTATCTTTGAATGACTAACCATGTTTTCAAAGACCTCATGAGTCTTGGCAATTACAATTATTCAGTGTGAAAGGTGGTAAAAAAGAATTCACCCTTCCTGCTTCCCAGGTGGCTCAGTGGTAGGGAATATTTCTGCCAGTTCAGGAGATGCAGGAGACACGGGTTTGATTCCTGGATGGGGAGGATCTCCTGGAGGAGGAAACAGCAACCCACTCCGGTATTCTTGCCTGGAGCATCCTATCGACAGAGGAGACAAGTGGGCTCCAGTCCATGGGATCTCAAAAAAAGCCAGATAGGACCTAAAGATGTGTGTGCCTATGTAGACACACAAATAATATTAATCTCACTCCATCTTTGGTGTGATTAACTCTTAGGTGATACTGATAAGCTTTATCTGAAATCCCCTAAGCCTTTTTTCCCCTCAAGGAGCAAGATAAAAGAAAGACATCCATCTTTCATTGGGAAAGCTTTAACATTCTATCAGGTTTTTCCTTATAAATACAAGTAACCCTCCTACGATGATAATTTCATAGAAGAATATTTCATCTAGACCTGTGAAGCCTGTCTAATATAGATGTGTAGTAGGAATTTCATGCAAGGCTATAAAAGAAGTTTGTGTTAGGGTCAAATGTATTATTCACACCATTTATAAGACATAAATTCTTCAGTCTCAAAGGTGTCTGCACAAAATTGCTCAGTGTCTTCTCTGATTTAATTCAGCTTTGAAAGCTCTTGAGGGCAATGTTTGGAATTTAGGGGGAGAAGAGGGAAGAACATATGGAAATAATACGTTTACATAGTTGGTTGTTAAAGATGCCTGCTATGAGAAAATTTAAAGTACACAGCAGTGAAAGAACAAGTAGGAAGATTATAATGAGCTTGGCATGTGTTTACCATTACTGTTCTTGTTTAAGACTTCCCCTTCTCCCTGAGCCAAACCTGAACACCAGTGGTTGTTTAAGCAACCAATGAAATACTGTGTTTTTCCCGGCTACATTCTGCTTCACACCCTGCCTATTTCCATGTGCTTATTTTTTTTCTGGTCACTTGAAATGCCTTTTTATTTTATTTTACTTTGTTTTTTTTTGGTTCAGCCATCCCACTGCATGCATTAAAAATTGTTTTCCTTGCGACTGAGCAACCGACCCACTGCAGGTCTGTAGCTCTTGGCGAGGACCATATAGCTGCTGCCTAGCAGGGAGGCGGAGGTGAGAGTATGGTTAGATAATATTCCATCTGTGACATGTTTTGTAATTGTCAAATGCACTGGATTTCTTCTACCTCTGTACCTATGTGAAGCCTCCGTTGATATCGCCAAGAATTTCACACTCCATGTGAGAGAAAGATGTCTCCCAAAGGATGTGTAATTCTGTTATGTAGCAACAGCTTTTGTGACGACTTTAAGCCAAGCAAAAACATTTGCTGGAGCTAGAGCCACTTTCCAGACAATCCCACCGGGTGACCTTTGAGAACTTCTCTCATCCCAGCAATTTGCTTTTGACCTGTTCTGCCCTGCGTCATCGTAGTGACCTCCCTCTTCTACTGCGGTAGGTGGGGGTAACGACTAGCTGTCCTTAGGTCCAGAACCGGCACAGGACTGAATCTGGCTACTGCTGTTTATTTTTATCATCTGTAGAGCATGAAGGGACCAGTGAGCTCCTAGAGGACAGCAACTGTCTTCAGAGGGAGTAAAACAGAAATGAAGCTATCGGCACTTGGCAGTGATTTCCTAGGTGCTATATTTGTTCATGTGTAGATTAGAAGGACTCGTGCCTTTTATAGTCTGAGACCCGATTCCTCTGGCCAGATAACCACACAGACAGTGAAGGACGTAACTGGATTATAAGGTCTCATGAAAAATCCTATGCTAATGAAATGTACTATGGAGTTCTGAGATCTTTAATGAGTGGGTTTCCCAACCATATTAAAAGAGATAAAAATGCAAAACAAACAAAAATAAATCAGATTCATTCACAAATCACGTGCCTACATGACCAGGAAGTCACTGAGGGATCCTTTTGAGTACTCCCATTCAGCTGAGGTGCTGAATGTTTTCTGGGCAGCCGTGATTTCTTCTCTAAGCATTTACAGATGGTTTTGCACATCAAAATTAAGATTTCAGCAACTATACTTCAATAAAAAAAATAAATAAAATGGGAAAAAAACCCTAAAACAGAATTTTGTAAAATAAACAACAGAAAATACCTCAAAGATCATTGCCTATTTAAAAAAATACTCAGCAAGTGAAGTTTTAAAAAAAATGAATGACTTTCTAGCACATATCAGTTTCATACACACATATCATTTTGACCAGACTGGTGGCTGAAATAAAAAAGACTTATAAAACTGTTAAAAAAAAGATTAAGATTTGAGTTTGAGATGAAAATTTTCCTACTTTAACGTCACCTCCTAACCACTGAATTCATTTAACATTTGGTGTTTATGGGGGACCATAGAATGTGTGTGGGCTGAGCCCCAAAGCATGCGGCCCAGAGATTAATTTTGTGTTCCCTTGGGTTTTTATGTTCTGTTTTGGAGGGGGATATAATTAATGGTTAAATGAGATTTACCTTAGTAATTTAAACTCTATTTAAAAAGCAGATGTTAAATAAAAAGTAGGGACTTAAAATTGTATAGCTCTTCCCTGCAGATTTAAAGTGTGAATATTTATCAGCATGAAAATGTTAGAAATAATTATCTCTGTTCATTTTGGGGTAATAGTCTTAGTTCCTGAGAAATTATGTGAAAACATAAAGAAGACAGGTCTTATTTAAGATTTCCAGCAAAACAGTAAACTGGGTTGACGGGAGAGATCCCTCACCTTAGTATAATGGTATTAAAAAATACAGAGGTGCTCCAAAAGCAAAGAAAGGAAAGTCTTGGCAAACAGGTATCAAACATAAGAGTCAGGTCTGGAATCCTCAGTAGGAATCCAGGTTGAAAGGCCTTAGAAGCTGGGGTTTTAAACCATGCTTAGGGATGCGTGTGGTGGGCTTCCTGATGGACAGGAGGAATAGAAACTCAGCCTCCTCTGTAAAGTTAATACAAGCCACAAGTGGAAGTTCAAAAGAAGTAACCTCTTAGGAAGCAGGGGGAGGGACGCTGGCTGTGGGTGTAACAGGCTCTTGAAGGAGAAATTCAAGCACCACACCTGCTTTATGGGAATCCCTGGTAAAGAATGGACCTGCCATGCAGGACAATAAAGAGACAAGGGTTCGATCCCTGGGTCGGGAAGATCCCCTGGAGGAGGGCATGGCAACCCACTCCAGTATTCTTGCCTGGAGAATCCCATGCACAGAGGAGCCTGGTGGGCTACAGTCAATGGGGTCACAAAGAGTTGGACATGGTAAAAACGACTTAGCATGTAGCATGTATTGTAGATGCAAACCTATGCTATCCTTGTGAGGAAGGAGCCTCAAACGGAGACATTGGCAGTTAAAGTGAAAGTGAAAAAGTGAAGTCGCTCAGTCGTGTCCGACGCTTTGCGATCCCATGGACTGCAGCCTACCAGGCTCCTCTGTCCATGGGATTTTCCAGGCAAGAACACTGGTGTGGGTTGCCATTTCCTTCTCCAATGCATGGAAGTGAAAAGTGAAAGTGAAGTCGCTCAGTCGTGTCCGACTCTTCGAGACCCCATGGACTGCAGCCCACCAGGCTCCTCCATCCATGGGATTTTCAAGGCAAGAGTACTGGAGTGGGGTGCCATTGGCAGTTAAGAGAACACCAGATCTCGGACTCTGAGACCGCCCCCTAGTGTTCTGCTCTCTAGACATGCCTTCACCTTTCTTGGATCCTGGGTTTCTGCAGGACTCACTCTTGCTGAGGGTGAAAGTGAGGTGGAAGTGAAAGTCACTCAGTCACGTCCGACTCTTTGTGACCCCATGGACTGTACGGCCCATGGAATTCTCCAGGCCAGAATACTGGAGTGGGTAACCTTTCCCTTCTCCAGGGGATCTTCCCAACCCAGATCTCCAACAGTGCAGGAGGATTCTTCACCAGCTGAGCCACCAGGGAAGCCCAAAAATACTGGAGTGGGTAGGCTATCCCTTCTCCATTGGATCTTCCCAACCCAGGAATAAAACCAGGGTCTCCTGCATTGCAGGTGGATTCTTTACCAACTGAGCTATCAGGGAAGCCCACTCTTGCTGAAGATGAGCTTAAACAATACATAACACTGAGACCATAAATAACCCCAAGAGAGTCAGAAGACAGGCAGTGCAGAAGAAACATCTCCTTGACCCATATAATAAATAACTCCTGACAGATTTTAAGGTATATAAGAGATACATAAGTAGAATCAGAATGTCCAGAGCATAAAGCCAGAGCATGGATACGACAGAAAACAGATGTAGCAAAGAAGAGTGTCGTGAATTGGAAAAAGAATCTCTGAAGAGACCTGTGCAAATGTAGTACATAGAGAAGGATAGATTAATCTATATTTGAATTCAGAGTTGGGGAGTCATTCAAAGATTTATCCAGAAATTATAACACGGAATAAATATATGACTCAGTCATCAGTTAGTTCAGTTGCTCAGTTGTGTCCAACTCTTTGTGACCCCATGGACTGCAGCACACCAGGCTACATTATAGGAAAAAAAAGTCTCTATAGTCTAATTTTCATCCCTTTCCCTCCTTTCTCTTTAAAAAGAGCCATATATGTATTTTCAATAAGGAAAGTATGTGATTCTGCACAGACTTGGGTTTTAGAGAGTGAGCTTTCTGTTTTATTCATTATTGTACCCCAAACAAAAACTTCACAGATGGTGGAGAGAATGACTTCATGTTTAATTATTTGCTTTCAAAAAGCTTACTTTCTCCAGTAGGATGAAGAAGATAAAAAATAGATGTTTAAAACATAAATCTTAGACTGAGAAAATGATAAAATAAAAAATATTCATCGTTTTGTGTCTTGCTCTTCTTTGCCTTTTAGTTCTTAGAATTCTAGTTTCTGTAGACGAATAATGTAGATAATAATATCTGCTTCAGGATTTTTCAAGAGTCATGAATGTATATTGTAAAATAACTGTCTTTTTGCTCGGCTTACTGTGCAATCAGTATGTACTGTTATGGGTGTTATTATTTTCATGGCAATTTTATTATATTTATCACCTGAAATAAAGTTTCTCAAGAGTGTGTTCTAAGGCTTCGTTTCTTTTGGTAGCTATTGTCTTGTTATAAAGATCAAGTTTAGTGTAGTTGTTTAGTTGCTAAGTGGTATCCAACTCTTTGCAGCCCCATGGACTGTAGCCTGTCAGGCAGGCTCCTTTGTCCATGGGATTTCCCAGGCAGGAATACTGGAATATGTTGCCATTTCTTCTCCAGGGATTGAATCCGTATCACCTGCATTGGCATGCAGATTCTTTACCACTGAGCCACCAGGGAAGCCCCAAAGAGCAAGGTATGGGATTATTAAAAAAAAAAAAAAATATATATATATATATATATATATGGGGAATACTGTTGAGATAGTTCTTTCCTGGGTCTCTGTCTCTTAATCTAACCTCTCATTATAGTTTCCTTTATTTTCTTAATATACATATTTTGAAAAACACCTTTATTTAGTTTTAGCCTACTAAAATGTTGTATCTTGGGAATTCCCTGGCAGGCCAGTGGTTGACTCCGCGTTTCCACTGCAGGGGGATCAGCTCCATCCTTGGCTGGGGAATAAGATCCTGCAAGTTGTGCAGCCAAGAACGGAAATTTTGTCTCTTTTGAAATATATTCAGTCTGTCAAATTTCTTAAAATCTCGCTCACTGTATTCTCTGAGGGTTGCTAACAGAATCAAAACCCCATCCCTGTAGATACCACCCTAGACATTATCTTCAAGGGTTTGTTCCCATGCTTGATGCTAACTTCTGATCAGACGGGATACGATACCCACTACAGTGGCGGGGAGAGGGGCGGACTTCCCTGGTGGCTCAGATGATCAAGAATCCACCTGCAATGTGGGAAACCTGGGTTTGATCCTTCTATCGGGAAGGTCCCCCTGGAGAAGAAAATGGCAACCCACCCCAGAATTCTTGCCTGGAGAATCCGATGGACAGAGGAGCCTGGCGGGCCGCAGTCCATGGGGTCACAAAGAGTTGGGCACAACTGAGCGACTTTCCCTCCCTCCCTCACAGAGGGGGACAGTGGCTCATTTGGGGAGCATGTCATTAAACTGCCTGAAGCGTGTAAAGGCCATTGCCGAGAGATGATGTCATAGCTGAAATTCTTGTTTATCTTGAACTTAAAAACTCAACAAGAATAATCTCCTGTTATTTGCCTATCATATGAAGAGAACAAAAATTCTAAAATCTGTTCTCTGTTATTGTCCTGTTAGAACAAGAATTCTAAAATCTGTTACTGTCCTGTGATAGACCTCAGGGCGATCAATCCCAAAAGCTTGTCAGAGGAATAACTTTCTTATCACAGTCTTGCATTCCAGATCATTCTGCCTCCTCCACCCTAGTGGTTCATACGAAACTGGGTGGATGTTTTGCCCTCCAAGTGTAACTTTTTCCATGGTTTTAATTTTTTTCCCTCGCCCTCAAGAAAGTGACTGACTTACGCTAACGTGGGTGTTTCAGTGCTCAACAAGCCAGCACCATGTGTTGTCACATGTAGACGGAGCAAGCTGGAACTGATGAATTTCTGAATTTTTTAAAGCAAAGGGCAAAACTGGTGTACACAAATCATTATTACAATCATGAAAGTTCTGGCGTGTCCTCTCTGAGAGCAAGGAATCATTTTGGATTCCATGCATGTCAACTTGTCATCAGTTCAGCTTTGATCTAAATTGATATTTGGAACTTCCCTCTCTGGCCACTTCATTATTGAGGCATGTTGCAAAGGGAATCTATTGTAGGGAAGCACTGCTGATAATCATGGCAGGTGATGAAGAGCACGGAGAACAGTAGTCTCGAATTCTGACAATGCCTTGCAACCCAACAGCTAGTATTTATTGAGTCTTTTATGTACAACATGGTTTTTAGTCTTACAGTTCTATAACATGGCAATGTCTGTACCCTTTTATCTAGCCCAGGAAGCAGGCTAAGAGAAGTGAAGGAACTTGCCCACAAACCCATGGTGCATATACAACTGAGCAGGGACCCTGGCCAATGGGGATGCAAAGGTCAGGCTCTAAAATTCTGCAGTCCTTAGCCTTGGTGGGAAGGGACTTGTTCCATGCTGCTGCAACCTTATATGCCTGTCTTGGTTTGTGTGTGTGTCTAGGGAAGGGTTGGTTTGGGGTTCCCCTGAGGACCTGGTTGTTTGGGGACCCATGCTCCCTCTTAGTCGAAATGTGTATGCTCCCCTTCCTCAGGTTAACAGAAGTTTCTCATCACCCTGCTGACAGCCAGATTTACAAGGGACTCTCAACCTGTGCTTTGCTGAAAAATTTTTTAGCAAGCCGGGGTGGGGTAGGGGGAGAATGGGGGGAAGAGATAGTTAAGAAGTTGGGATGGCCATGTACACACAGCTATATTTAAAAATGGATCACCAACAAGGACCTGCTGTCTAGCACAGAGAACTCTGCGTGACGTGGCAGACCGGAGGGGAGGGGCTTGGGGGAGAATGGATACATGCCTGTGTGTGGCTTTGTCCCTTTGCTGTGCACCTGAAAATATCACAACGTCATTCGTCGGCTGAACTCCAATACAAAACAAAAAGGGCTTTAGAAATGTTTAAGGCAAGAATATTTCATTATGTATCTCGTGCCTAAATAAGGGACTGCTTTGATAGATTCCTGGGGTCTTTATTATACTTTAGAGGGACAGCCCATGCATCTAGAGCTGAAAGAACTTGTCTATATCCACAGCTTTGTCTTCTATTCCAGACTGACTGTTTGCATCACAGAGCGGCTACTTAAGGACTTGTATTCATTTATTCGTGTTTGTGTTCATTCACTCACTTATTCACTGGACCAGCATCCACTCATTCATTACATACACTTTCCTCCAGTGGATGGCTGCTTTGTGCCAGCCTTTGTGTTAGGCACTGGGAATACAGGAAGCGGGGG
The DNA here is from genome assembly GCF_003369695.1 of Bos indicus x Bos taurus. NCBI lineage: Eukaryota > Metazoa > Chordata > Mammalia > Artiodactyla > Bovidae > Bos > Bos indicus x Bos taurus. The sequence continues at coordinate 63,589,864 of NC_040095.1, forward strand.
GACAGTTGTGAGCTGAACACCGGGTCACGGGTTCTGATGGGGCAAAGTTTGTATCATGTGTGCCTGTGGGAGGCGTCTTTCCTCTTGTCTTGGGAGACTCAGGGAGGCTTTCCCGAGGAGCTGCCATCACAGCTGGCACCTGCAAACAGGTAACAGAGCTCCAGGTGAGGAAAGGGAGGTGAGGTCCGGAGAGACACTGGACCCCAAAAGTGTTTGATACAGCTAGATCCAGGGTGCACCTTGGATGGCAGAGGGGATGAGTGGGAGAAGACCCAGGTCAGTCTCATCTAAGGCTGTTGATGGGGGGTCACAGGCAGAGGAAACTGCAGGACCAGAGCACCGAAGGAGCAACTCTCAGCACAGCCATGGGAGCCATGGCCGGAAGCAAGGCCATGACAGGGAGAACAAAAGATATGCACTGAAGAAGTGGGAGCAATGGGATTTGGTGCGGGGGTGCGGGTGGAGGCTGCGGGTGATCACTGCAGTGTATTTCAGGGTAATTGACTGCCTTCAGTTTAATTAAAACCTGACGATTTAGATTTTAAAACCTAAAACCTACATTTTCAGTTGAGTTTCAGCACTGGAAAAGGCATTCTCATAATTCTTGTCTCCATAACATTAGTTAAATAACTTTGGTCTAAGATGTGGCCTAGAAGTGTTTCTATAAATATTCATTGATATTAATATTATATTATGAGACACGGAGATAAAGAATGTTTGCCTTATAAATTTGTTTTAATTTTTATTGAAGTGTAGTTGATCTACAAGGTTGTGTTAGCTTCTGCTGTACAGCAAAGTGAATCATATACATTTATATATACATATACTCACTCATTTTTAGATTCTTCCCTGGTGGCTCAGATGGTACAGAGTCTGCCTGCACTGCCGGAGACCTGGGTTCGATTCCTGGGTCAGGAAGATCCCCTGGAGAAGGAAATGGCAACCCACTCCAGTATTCTTGCCTGGAGAATCCCATGGACAGAGGAGCCTGGTGGGCTACAGTCCACGGGGTCACAAAGAGTCAGACAGGACTGCGGGACTTCACTTCACTTCCATATAGTTCCTTGCAGTGTTGAGTAGAGTTCTCCCTGCTATTCAGTAGGTCCTTATTAGTCATCTATCTTATGTATCAGCTGTTGTTGCTGTTGTTGTTTTAGTATCTTAAGTTGTGTCTGACCCTTTTGGGACCCCATGGACTGTAGCCCAGCAGGCTCCTCTGTCCATGGGCTTCTCCAGGCAAGAATACTGGAATGGGGTTGCCATTTCCTTCTCTAGGAGATCTTCCTGACCCAGGGATCGAACCTGGGTCTCCTGCACCAGCAGGTGGATTCTCTACCGTCTGAGCCACCAGTAGCGTGTGTGTGTCAGCCCCATCTCCCTGTCCATCCCTCCTTCCCTTTCCCCCTTGGAAACCATGAGTTTGTTTTCTGTGTCGGTGACCCTATTGCTGTTTTGTAAATAAATTCATTTGATTCACTTTTTTTTAGATTCCCCACATAAATGATATCTTATGATGTCTGTCTTTCTCTGTCCGACTTCACTTAGGATGATACGTGTCCATCCATGTTGGTGCAAATGGTGTTATTATGGATTTATAAATCAGATTCGGATGTCCCTCTCATCTTCACACTGGGCTTCAGATGACTTCTCTCTGTGTCTCCTTTAGTACAAGTACTGACACAGTCAGAGGAGAGGTTTCACTGGGGCTTTTTGTCTTTGTGTCACCAATTCAGTGGTGGCTCCTTGGGTCATAGTACCACTCTCTCCTAATCCTCTTAATAGACTCAACATGTGAAAAGAGACATATTTATTCCTAGCATTTATAGAGATAATGTCAGGATCCCTTATGCTTGGGCATCTTTAATGCAGTAGTGTTTACGTTTTGGGAAGAATAAAAATAGAAATGTTTATAACTGGTGGGGAAATTTAGAAAAGAACTAATGCAGGCTGAAATCATCGGCTTGGTCGGTCCCGCTTGTGAAAACAATTCTGGCTAATTATAGCCCTTTCAGAAGGACAGCGTCATTATACTGACCATATGCAATTAACTTGACTTCTCTTTCTCTCTCCATGAAAGTAGAATGTTCTACAGTTTCCTCCTAACATTTTCCCAAGCAAAGACTACTTTTTTTTTTTTTTTTAATGGACACAGTCCAGCATTGGTCTTTTCTTCAGGAGTTCTAAAATCTCTGTATGGCATTAAATTTAATAGGTCCAGTATATCAAAGATAGAATTATAATTATGAAAAGTCAGTTAAAAGGAGGGTGAATAGGAGAATGAAATGAGATTTTTAATGACTTGCCAGCAGTTGTAATTAATGAGATGCAGATTTGACCACGCATGTGACCTTCAGGTAGGAAACGGACGAAGCCTGGTGTGAACGGGCCCAGGAAGGGGGAACGTTTTTCAGTAGAAAAAAGACGGTGCGTCTTGCCAGTTTCTGATGCCCCTTCTTTCAGGGTGTTTTTTTTCTTGAAGTCAGGCTCATTGGTGAGGACAGGAGGCAAGTTGATGATTATTTCAAATGCGTGGTGCATCCGTGCAAGAGACAAAGCGGGCTGGGCGATGGAGCCCCTGGAAGAGGTTTGGTAGCTGAACAGGGGCTTTGGTAACCGATGGGCCACTTGCCATCTTGCTCAAAGTGGGAAGCAGCTTTTCGTGACAATGTTAATTCGTGAGTCTGATCCACTCCAGTATCTCTTTTACACAGTGAGTTTCTTTGAAAGCTTGTTGCAAACACAGAGAGAATAAAGCTTGCTGGCTTCCATGCCCAAGGCTCAACTTCCTCGCACACCAAGTGGGTTCCTGAGGCTATAAAAATTGTTTTTGCCTGATTAAACTTAGATCCCTTTGAACTCTGTGGGGGTTCTTTTCCTCTTGCACTTTCTTGTAACTGTGCAAAAAAAAATTTTTTTTTTGGTCTCATTTGGAATCCAAAGAGCCTTCAAGTCAGCCCACCCCACCTCCTTCATCCTCTCCTGAAAGCATAAAAATTTGTAGTTGCTATAACATCTGTTATATTCCATACCCCGAGGCTAAGACAGGCAGAACTAAACTTTCTTCACACACACACACACACGTGCGTGCACACACATGCACACAAAGACACAGGATGGGTTGACTGGAAGGCAGAAACAAATCAGAACAAAGTCTAGTAACTGGTTCAAAAAGAATGAGAGTTACCCATCTTATTACCACCTAAACAGTTTCTGTCTTTCAAGGGGGCCCATGGAGGGCAATGCATCTTCAGGGAGGCTGGGAACCTACCTGGACCTGTAAGCCTTCACTTCTGGAGAAAAGGGAGGAGGCAAGTTGGAATTTATATTTATGGCGCTAGAAACAGCATCTAATTAAGAGGTGCTTAAAAGCACATGTGTGTGACTTTGTTCTGTATTTTCCAAGTCTCCTGTAAATGTGTTGGCATATTTTCATAATTTAGGAAATAAAAAAGAGAAAAAAATAAAGCATCAGAGAAAGAAGAAGCACATATGTAGATAATGGCTTATTGGTTTCAGGGAGGGGGTTTAAGTGGTCAAATGAATTGCGAAATAAACAGAGTCATGGTGGTGAGATTTGAAACTCTACAGTGAACGACAGGAGTTGGAGATGACCGTGGGCGGGGGGCCCAGCAGGACCCTGTGAATTCCTTCATTCATTCTTGTCTGCATCTGTTTGTCCCTTTGATCAACATTCTACAAGTTGTTTTGCTGACTTTCAGTGTGGAGACCTGCTTGCTTCTTGTTCTGACTTGCTTCCTTGAATATCCCTGTTGAGAACCATATCAAATACCACATCTGTGTTCATTTCTCTCTCTTAAGTTCAGCCACCCCGATCTTCAGCACAGCCCTGTGCCTGCCCACTTGTATGGATACAGGGATTTTTAGAGGAAATCTCTACTTAGATTTCCAGACTCCAAAATAAACCCATTTTATTTCTGGTGTCTCCTATTTCAGAATTGCTCCCCATCGACTGAGTTGCTCTCAGGGAAAACTTGGGTATCAGCCTTAATTCCTCACATTTCCTTCTTTCCCCAGTCAGCTCGAAGCCCTTCTTCATTCACCCTTTCCCTCTGGCTCCTCTGGACTGCTGAGACACAGCCTACTTGTATTCTAAATCCCTTGGCATCCTCCTTCATATTGTAAACATCAGTTCAGTTCAGTTCAGTCGCTCAGTCGTGTCCGACTCTTTGCGACCCCATGAATTGCAGCACGCCAGGCCTCCCTGTCCATCAGCAACTCCCAGAGTTCACTCAGACTCACGTCCATCGAGTCAGTGATGCCATCCAGCCATCTCATCCTCTGTCGTCCCCTTCTCCTCCTGCCACCAACCCCTCCCAGCATCAGAGTCTTTTCCAGTGAGTCAACTCTTCATATGAGGTGGCCAAAGTACTGGAGTTGAAATTAAACGACGCTTACTGTAACCATAGACACCTTTAAAAGTGCAAAGTTGGGACTTCCCTAATGGTCCAGTGGTTAGGTCTTTGCATGTCCAGTGCCTCCACTGCAGGGGGTGCAGGTTCGATCCCCGGGGATCAAACAAAGCTGGGGAACTTAGTTCTAACTAACTTAGTCCCCAAGTAACTTAGCTGGGGAATTAAGATCTCACATGCTGTGCCCCACGGGGTGGGTTGGAAGCAAAGTAGCTCCCGCTTCTCCCTCCATCCTCACCCCCTTCCCTCACACCTTGGCTTCCTTGGGCCATAGGGGTTGGCAAGCCACAAGCCCCAGCCAGGTCTGGTCCACCTCCAGTGATGTGAATGTCCTTTTATTGGAACCTAGTTGCACTCACTCACTTGTACTTGTCTTTATTGATAAGAGTCGAGTTGCGTAGCTGTGACAGAGACCACATGGCCTGCAAAGCCTAAATATTCTCTGGCCCTTTATAGCAAGAATTTCCCCATCACTCCTGTAGAATTTGATTGAAACTTGTCACCTTGCCCTGCAGGGTCTCTGTGTGAACTGGCCCCGCCTCCCTCAGGTCTCTCCCGGCCTCAGCTCTCAGGACACGCCTGCCTTGGCTGTGGTGCCCACTGACCCCTGGCCCATGCCCGCCTCGGGGCCTCTCACAAGACAGCTCCCTCTCCTGGAGTCCTCTTCTGCCAGCTCTCTGTGACTTCTTTGTCATTCAGGTCTCAGCCTGGGTTTTTTTTTTTTTTTTTAACATTTTATTTTGCTTTGGACTAAGCTCCAATACTTTGGCCACCTGATGAAACAGCTAACTCATTGGAAAAGATCCTGATGCTGGGAGAGATTGAGGGCAGGAGGAGAAGGAGGTGACAGAGGAAGAGATGGTTGGATGGCATCACCGATTTAATAGACATGACCTTGGGCACAGTTCGGGAGATGGTGAAGGACTGGGGAGCCGGGCATGCTACTGTCCATGGGGTCGCAAAGAGTAGATCCTGACTTAGTGACTGCACAACAACACAGCTGACTGACGATGTTGTGATCGTTTCAGGTGGATGGCAAAGGGACTCAGCCACACGTATAGGTGTTTCCACTCTCCCCCAAGGCCCCCTCCATGCCGGCCGCCACACAGCATCGAGCACGGTTCCCTGTGCCGTACGGGAGGTCCTTAGTCATCATCCATGTAAAATGTAGCAGCATGTACATGTCAGGTCTCAGCTTAGATGTCAGCTCAGCAAAGTGGCCTTCCCTCTGAACTCTGCATAATGGAGCTCCAAGCTGCACCCTAAAAATCATCCTTTTAAATTACATCCTAGCACTTATTATTAATGTTTCTGATTCTGACCTCCACACTAGCATGTATGTCTAATGAGAGGGAGACCCGCTCTGTCTGTTATCCTTTGGTGTCTCCAGTTCCTAGAACAGGGCCAGGTGCTGAGGTGCTAAGTGTCTGCCAGATGGAAGCTGCTGTGTGCCTGGGGATGAACGGTCCAGGGAGGAAAGTTGAACAGGATGGAGCAAGGGAGCAGAGTTGACCACAAGGAACACTGTGAAAACCGGGCAAAGAGTGGGGAGGAAGGGGTTCTGAAATGATTGGAGATACATCAGAAAATGAGAGTGAGCTTATCAAGAAAAAAAAAATCTGTGTCTCTATCCTGCCCTGGAAATAGGTTCATCTGTATCATTTTTCTAGATTCCACATATATGTGTTAGCATATGATCTTTGTCCCTTTTCTGTTTCTGACTTACGGGGAGGTGGGATGAATTGGGTGATTAGGACTGACATGTATACACCACCATGCGTAAAATAGACAGCTAGTGGGGAGCTGCTTTATAGCATGTGGAGCTCAGCTCCATGCCCTTGATGACCTAGAGGGGTCAGATGCGGGGAGGGGAAGGGAAGCTCAGGAGGGAGGGCACATATGCATACACATAACTGACTTACCTTGTCCTATGGCAGAAACTAACACAACATTTTAAAGTGATTGTAGTCCAATAAAAAATTAAGACAAGTTTGGAAAGGTGACTGTGACACTGGATTCACAGCTCCGTCCGAGGAACGCAGAGCTCCAGCTCCAGGTTTGCCCACACTGGCTTGGTTGCCTGCTGGCAATGAGAACTGCCCTTAGAAAAGCGTATGGTTCCTGTCAGGTTAGTGGCAGAAGTGAAAACAACCACAGCATCACCAACATAAACCGAGTGGACGAAACAAAGGGAAAGAGAGCATTTATCCTCCCTGATTTCCTCTGACTGTGCAGGGCTCGTGAACCGTTCTGTGGAGGTGGGTGATTTGAGGGTGCAGACTGCCGAGTTCTCTGGGGGACCCCGGGCCAGGCTGAAACCCACCTATGCTGGAAATAAAAACCAGCAAATGTCAGCTTTTGTTTTGCATTTAAAACTTTTTTTTTCAGTCTAACATCTTGAGTGTTTGACTTGGGGCCGCTGGTCCCAAAGTAAGCCTAAGAGTGAGGCCTGTAAGTTTTCTGGAACTGTAGATAACATCAGCTAATAGGCCATGCTAGGAATTGCAAAAGGTTTATTTATCTTATGGAGGAAGTGGAAGTACAGTAATTAGCTGGAGTTTTGAAGTGATTTTGTGTGACTGTGCATGGAACACTCAGCTTTTGTCCATGAGGAGAATAATGATCTTCTGTGTGCCATTTTTGCTTTAGTTGAAACATATTAATGGATAAATGAAACTAATAGAATAAAATATTCTGGAAATGCTATTACTCATGGATGCTAACTGTTATAGAGCAAATGGTGTAGGGTAGTTGATTACTCCAGATTTCTCATCATTAAAATACGGCATTTGAGTAGAGATATCTAGAGATTCTTTCTTACTTAAAGGTTGTGTATTATCATTGTGTCTGTTGTTAAAGAATTATACTTAGTGTGTTTAATTATCTGTAGTACTTATTTATGGAGTTCTTATTAGTTTATGATCTTCCAGGGCAGAGCTTGGAATGTTGATATAAAAGAGTAAGTAATAAATATCTTCCCTGGTGGCTCAGTGATAAAGAATTCACCAGCTAATGCAGGAGATGCAGGTTTCATCCCTGAGTCAGAAAAATCTGTGGAGAAGGAAATGTCAATCCACTCCAGTATTCTTGCCTGGAGAATGCCACAGACAGAGGGGCCTGGTGGGCTATAGTCTAAGGGGTAGCAAAGAGTCACACATGACTGAGAGCGAGAAGATATTCACACAGTAAATATCTTAGACCTTCAGTTCAGTTCAGTTCAGTCACTCAGTCGTGTCTGACTCTGCGACCCCATGGACTGCAGCATGCCAGGCTTCCCTGTCCATCAGCAACTCCCAGAGCTTGCTCAAACTCATGTCCATCGAATCGGTGATACCATCCAACCATCTCATCCTCTGTCATCCCCTTCTCCTCCTGCCTTCAATATTTCCCTGCATCAGAATCTTTTCCAGTGAGTCAGTTCTTCAAATCAGGTGGCCAAGATATTGGAGTTTCAGCTTCAGCGTCAGTCCTTCCAATGAATAATCAGGACTAATTTCCTTGAGGATTGACTGGTTTGATCTCCTTGCAGTCAAAGGGGCTTGAAGAGTCTTCTCTAACACCACAGCTCAAAAGCATCAATTTTTTGGTGCTCAGCTTTCTTTATTGTCCAACTCTTACATCCATACATGACCACTGGAAAAACCATAGCCTTGACTAGAAGGACCTTTGTCTGCAAAGTAATGTCTTTGCTTTTTAATATGCTATCTAGGTTGGTCACAGCTTTTCTTCCAAGGAGCAAGCATCTTTTAATTTAATGGCTGCAGTCACCATCTGCAGTGCTTTTGGAGCCTAAGAAAATAGAGTATCTCACTGCTTCCATTGTTTCCCCATCCATTTGCCATCAAGTGATGGGACCAGATGCCATGATCTTCGTCCTTTGAATGCTGAGTTTTAAGCCATCTTTTTCACTCTCCTCTTTCACTTTCATCAAGAGGCTCTTTAGTTCCTCTTCACTTTCTGCCATAAGGGTGGTATCATCTACATATCTGAGGTTATTGATATTTCTCCCAGCAGTCTTAATTCCAACTTGTGCTTCATCCAGCCCAGCAGTTCATATGATGTACTCTGCATGTAAGTTATAAGTTAAATAGCTTATATGAATTCTTTTAAGTTAAAGATGAGAGTAGAAGGACATGCACCTATCTTCTCCTGTGGGAACTCCAAAATTGCAACTCACTGCTGAACAACCATTGGCAGGAGAAGGTTGGGTCCCACCAAAAAAAGATACCATGTGTCCAAGAGCAAAGGAGAAGCCCTAGCAAGATAGTAGGAGGCGGAAAATCACATTTAGAGTCAAACCCCATACCTGCCAGAGATGCTTGGAGGGCTCAAACAAAATCTTGTGCACACGAGGACCCAGAGACCCCACAGAGACTGAGCCAGACCTGGGTTTGAGTGTCTCCTGCAGAGGTCCTTGTCAGCAGTGGCCTGCTGCAGGGGCAGGGGCTCTGGGTGCAGCTCATTACAGAACTTACACAGGACTGGGGAAACAGACTCTTGGAGGGCACAAACAAAACCATGTGTGCACCAGGACCCAGGAGAAAGGAGCAGTGACCACACAAGAGACTGACCCAGACTTGCCTGTGAGTGTCCAGGAGTCTCTGGCGGAGGCGTGGGTCGGCGATGGACTGCTGCAGGGTTGGGGACACTGAGTGCATCAGTGCATGCACAGAACGTTTTGAAGGAGGTCGCCATTATCTTCCTAGACCTTGGCAGTCTGTATTCAGCTTGGCCAGTGTAGCCCAAATGCTGCCCTAGAATATATGTAAATGTATGCTGTGTTTCATAAAATCTTTACAAAATAATCAATGGGTCCAGGGTGGTGCATGACTCATCATTTTGCTGATCCCTGTTATAGACCCTGTGCCTGCATGAGTGCTAAGTCACTTCAGTCGTGTTCAACTTTTTGTGACCCCCTGTACCGTCATCCGCCAACCTCCTCTGTCCATGGGATTCTCTAGGCAAGAATACTGGAATGGGTAGCCATTCCCTTCTCCAGGAAATCTTTCCGACCCAGGGCTCGAACCTGGGTCTCCAGCATTGCAGACGAATTCTTTACTGTCTGAGCCATCAGGGAAGCCCATTCTAGAGCCTAGGTACCAACAAATTTTACTCTGTAAATAGTAACAGTAGCATTTTAAGATAAATGCACAACATTATTTGCATATGAACTTATTCATATATAAAACAAGTAAAAGAATGGTACAGTATAATTCATTTGTGCCTCTGAAACATTATCACCAGCCAAGCAGTATTATACAGGTGATATCTAGTGAGCCAGAGGAACAGAGAATGGTTAGTGAGGGTTTTTAAGGAAGGATTCAGGTAGATTCTGGGGTTGTACTGGGCATTAAAATGCTCAGCTTTATATTCAGTGTGGTTATCATTTTCAAATGCATATTCATTTGAGGCCTGTTGTGCTACTTACTAGAACACAAATATTAGTAAATTTGCACCCTACTCGTAAGTGGCTTCCAGGCTGTTTTATTTGCTAGGCATCAAGGAATCGTTCAGAAAAGGTTGAGTCATGTTAGCAAAGTGGGGGAAATGAGAGTGAGCTCAGCGAAGAGCTGGTTGTGGTGCAACCGAGTGTGTGTGTGTGGCGGGGGTGTTGGGGAAAAACGGAAAAGAAGTGAAGGGCAGGTGTGTTTGAGAGGGGCTGACAGCCAGCAAAGGCAGTTCACTGTGGCCCATGGAAACTCATAGACAGATAATGCCAGTGCATGCAGAAGGCAGGCTTGCCCCTTGACACTGGACGACCTTCCAAAGGCTGTTGGTGGAAGTTCACAGGGACATCAACTAAGAATGTGTCCTCCAAACGTGTGTGGGAATTCCTGACTCTGAATCTGACTTTCTCTCTTCTTTTCATCCCTTCTGAAAGATCCCTCTTTCAAAATGCAAAACAGTTGCATTTTGGCTTTCTTTATTTTATATTGATGTTAATTATTGAATAGGACAATGAAAACTCTAATGGAATGTCAGCTCATTTTTGTTAATCTATTATCTTGTTGGTTTCTCTGGAAAAATCCAAGATCGAAGTCTCTAAGCACAGAGGTTTTTGTAGTAGGTTGGGAAACAAAAAATAAAGACAAAACAAAACAAAAACCAGGGCAGGGAGCTGTAAAATATATCAAGAAAATCACAGTGAAATGTACTGATTATACCTGTACCTGTTTTCAGCCATAGCATAATCACAACTCAGATAAAGAATTTTGTGAGCTTGATCCTAAGAATGAATTGCCCCTCTGGAAATGCTGTAGACTGGCCACCCAAGATTTTTACCTATTGAAAGAAACTGGGATCTCTTTTTAGATGAGCATGTTAAATAATCCTCTGATAAAGTGAGAGACTGATTTCTGTGTATTTCTGACTCACCTAAACCAATCTGTCTGTATTCGAATAATACCTTTCTAGGAATATTTATATGAGTTTTATTATTTTATTTATTGTGAATATCATCACAAGGAGGTAACCTCTCAGTTAGGGGTCCCCAAAATGACCCTTGGTTTAATGATTTCACTAGGAAGATTCACAGAACTCAATAAAGTTATTATAGTTATTGGGTTAGCCAAAAGTTCTTTTGGGTTTTTCTGTGTCATCTTACAGAAAATCCTGAATGAACTTTTTGGCCAACTCAATATGATTTATTACAATAAAAAAGGATACACTTTAAAATTAACAAAGGTAGAAGGTACATAGAACACAGTCCAGGAGAAGCCAGGTGCAAGATTTTTGTCTTCTCGCAGTAGAATCCTCTGGACAACACTCAATCTCTTAGCAAGATGTGTGACAAAAATGCACGAAGTAGTGCCAACCAGAGAATCTCACTTGAGCTTTGGTGTCCTGGGGACATTTATGACTCAGTCAGTAGGCATGGAACACGCATGTGGCTGATCTTAGCTATTTAGTTTCCAGTCCCCGTGGAGGTCAGACTGATACACCGCGGTCAAAGGTCTCCACCATCAATCAAGGCTCTCAGGTATACTGAGTCACCCAGATCAGGCAGGTTATGCCAAGGTCTTAGAGACTATCTCCCAGGAAATGGTCAAGGGTCAGACTATTCTTCGGAAAATGCAAGCTTCGAATGCCCCAGACCTGCGGAGTCAACCTGTTACTGAAAAACCTCTCAATGGATTAGTAGATTCCTGGCAAAGGGTGTTACTTTTTCAGTTGGTTTTGAATGGTTCTTTGAGTGTTTCTAAATTTGGCAGGGCTCTTACACCCTGAGCAGGTAGAATGTGATTTACGTGAAAGTGAATATAGTTCTAAGTGGCAGCAAAGCTGGTGTCAGGTATGTTGCCTGATCCTCAGGGTTGTCAAAAGATTTGATAAAGTCGTCCTCATAGTAAAATTGTGAGATGGATTAAAACCCAGCTCAGACGGTAAAGAACCTGCCTGCAATGTGGGACGCCTGGGTTGGATCCTTGGGTCAGGATGATCCCCTGGAATAGAGAATGGCAGCCCACTCCAGTATTCTTGCCTGGAGACTTCCATGGACCCAGGAGCCTGGCAGTCTACAGTCCTTGGGGTGGAGAGGAGTCAGACACGACTGAGCAACTTAACACTTGACTACCTAGCGTGGTGATGGTGGGAACTGATAATTCTTGAGATCCTCCCATGCTTTAGGTACTCTGCGGGCTGTGTCCTGGGAATTAATTTACATATTCTTCTCAACCCAACTATTCTGTTACTTCCCTGTTTTACAGTTAGTTTAATGGGGGGGAAAAAAAAGCAACTAGTGGTAGCCTCACAGTACTACTGATAAAAACTTTTGCATCTGAGATTCAAACCCAAGTCAACCAAAGTCCAAGAACCATGTTACTTTCGTTAATGATTAGGTGGCCAGAGCCAGTCTCTGATTCAGTTGCAGTGTTAGTGCCATTTGGTTCTGAGAAGATCCAAAACTTCCTTTCCAGTAATGGAGGTAATAGAAAAATAACTCTACCTTACCATGGAGGCTGTTTTTCTAATACCTTGGATGTGTATTGTCCAATAATTAGCCATGTTTGGCTACCAAGCAGTTGAAATGTGGTTAGTCTAAACTGAGACAAGCAGTAGGTAGTGCAAGATACACACTGACTTTCAGACACTTAGAACATACATATGAAATGAAAATATCTCCAAAATTTTTATTTTGATAATATGTTGAAATGATATCGTGGCTATATGATTAAATAAACTGTATTGTTGAAACTTAGTTTTATCTGCTTCCTAACATTTTTTAATGTCACTACTGGAAAATTTAACATTACATGTGTAGGTTGCTATATATTTTCATTGGACAGTGCTGCCTTGGGGCATTTATTATCACACTTCCCGTGGGAGCTGCAAGCATTTCTCTCTTTCGGCATAACTATCTTGTGTAGACACCTCACAGTTTACACTGAATCATAAATGTCTTAGGGCAGAGATCTCTCTAATGTGGAACTTTGCATCTAAGCCTGTATATACCTACAGTATGTTCCTCAGTGTAGACGGTACTCAAGAAGTACTAGTTGACTACATAAATACAGAATATTCTTTAGAAGATTATTTTATGCAAGAATATTCTTATTGTTGAGAAGAAAATGGCAGCCCACTCCACTGTTCTTTCCTGGGAAATCCCATGGACAGAAGAGCCTAGCAGGTTTTACTCCATGGGGTTGCAAAGAGTCGGACCTGACTTAGTGACTAAACAACAGCAATTCTTATTATTATACATGTGTACTAAGTCCCTTCAGTCGTGTCTGACTGTTTGCAACCCCATGGACTGTAGCCCACCAGACTCTCTGTCCATGGAATTCTCTAGGCAAGAATACTAGAATGGGTTGCCTTGCCCTTCTTCAGGGGATCTTCCCAACTCAGGGATCAAACCTATGTCTCTTAGGTCTCCTGAACTGGCAGGCAGGTCCTTTACCACTAATACCACCTAGGAAGCCCACCTTACTATTATTATACATATCCTCATAATCCTTAACTGTAAAGTTCCTAGAAAAACCTGGGTCTGTCTTGGACATCAACCTAGTTCTAATGAACAGATAGAATCAGTGCTTGCTCAGAGAGCACCCTGGGACTTTTTCAAATGTCTTCAAGCGAGGAGACTTCCTGGCCCATCCCTGCCTTGTCTCCTGAGTTGTTAGAACTTGGCTTCTTCCCCTGAATCCTGCAGTCTGTGGAGGCAGAGGTTTAGATGAGAACACGTGCTTTTTCCAAATAGCAAGGAGCCTGAGAAGAAACTGAACATGAATTGTCAGCGAGTGATATTAACTTCAGGAAATGATTTGTTTTCTTAAAGCCAAAGTCTGTCAATGCCTGCATATGTGGCAGAACAAAATGTAAGAGCATTTTAAAACCGAACACCCTAAGATTCTGAGAAATTCCTGAGGCTGTTTTCTGCAGTCTCTGTAGTTTCCCAGTGGCAAGTGGCTTTATTTGTACCTGTCAGACTTCTGGTCATGACTGCTGACACGTCAGCGCATGGCTGACTCGCAGAGAGCCTGTTGAATAGAAATTGTTCATTGTTACACTTTTCATCATATTAAGATCATTTGTAATTCTAAAGTTGTAAATCTGAAGGAAATTACTTTTGAATGTCCTCTGGCGCAACATTAAGATTTTGCAATTAGATTTTATAGCCTACAGTCATATGTTGCAGGTCACAAGGCAAAATTAAGACCTTCTGCACCCGGAAAGCTTCCTGTGGATGAGGCAGGGTGTTTATAAGCCAAGCCAAGTTCAGGGCGGGACAGTCTCAGCACAAACCTCGCAGCCAGAAAGACAAAGGCAGTCACAGTCCAAGAATTTGAGGGTCTCGCTTAGTTTACATATGAATTTACATAATCTTGTAGCTAAAAAAAAAATCTGCCTTGATGGATGGATGAATAGAAATTGCTTCTTGTGTGAGGTATCCAGCAGTAAAACCTGCCCCTGATTAGCTTGGTTCTTATTCTGAACTCACCAGCATTTATTGCTTCAGATGGTTCAGTGAAACAGGAGGTTTCCAGATCTTAAAAGTCCTAAACAAAAGAGAAGGCAGTGCCCCCTGCCAGGCGGATTATGAACCTAGCTTACTGACAGCTTTCCAGAAGCTTCTCTTCATACCTTGCCAGATGTGTCTCAGGGGACCCTTGAACAACTCAAGAATTTGTGGGCGCAGAGAAGCCTGGCTCTCACCTAGCATTGACATTGGATCCTGAGACTGAATAAGTGTTTTGGCCAGAAAATCATGCAAATGAATGAAAAGTAGGGAACGCAGTGGATATCACAAATCCTACCCTTCATTAAACAAGGAAGTACATTTTATTTGGTTATGGAATGGTAGTTAACCCCACTGAAATTTTGTTTCCTAAGATTTTTCTTAAAATAGATACTCAGGATAAATATCAAATTCATTTAATTAGTTCCCTGTTACCCTGCAATACTCTGATGTGAAGAGCTGATTCATTAGAAAAGACTGATGCTGGGAAAGATTGACGGCAGGAGGAGAAGTGGGTAACAGAGGATGAGATGGTTGGATGGCATCACCAACTCGATGGACATGAGTGTGAGCAAGCTCTGGGAGATGGTGAAGGACAGGGAAGCCTGGCATGCTGCAGTCCATGGGGGTCACAAAGAGTCAGATACAACTGAACGACTGAACAAGAACAGCATACCCTGCAATTATCTAACTCTGAGCAATGCTGTCTCTGTAAGTCATACCAGAAGTCCATCTAGAAGTGAGGTATGCCCTCAGCAAACTCTGGCCAGCATTTATCTAACAGCCACCCCCGGATGCTGGTGGTCTGCTTCTGCCCTTCCTGGAGCAATGCATTCTTTCCTATAATTTAACTGGTTTGTGGTTATTATTTAATGTCTATTTATGTTGTGAATATCTCTTGTACATGGATTCCAGGCTATAAAACATAGTCTAATTTGAGACTTGTGGTTTTCGAATTGTGTTTAACAACACCCAAATCAGAACAGTTAAAGAAAAGTAAACTATCATAGCTTTTTAGTTTCTTAGAAATCTACCAAGCAGGCTGTGCAAGGTGAAGGAGTGGACTTTAGAAGAAACTAATTCCAGAGCACAGATATTTTGCATGACTTGCACTTTGTAGATTTTTTTCTATCATGAACCAGTTATTATGTCATTGCAAAGAAACATATGAAGAGACTTGATAGAATACCAGACTCAAGGCGCACAGATATGCAGCTGAAAGCAAAAAGAATCTAGCAAAACAATATTAACATTTTAAAATGCTGTGTTTTATCAATTTACATTCCTACCAATAGTGCAAGAGGGTTCCCTTTTCTCCATACCCTTTCCAGCATTTATTGTTTGTAGATTTTTTTTTTAATGATGGCCATACTGACTGATCTGAGGTGATACCTTATTGCAGTTTAATTTGCATTTCTCTAATATTTAGTGATGTTGAGCATCTTTTCATGTGTTTGTTGGCCATCTGTATGTCTTCTTTGGAGAAATGTCTGTTTAGGTCTTCTGCCCACTTTCTGATTGTTTTTTTGATCCTGAGTTGCATGAGATAATTGGCATATATACACTATTGATACTATGCATAACATAGGTAACTAATGAGAGCCTGCTGTACAGCACAGAAAACTACTCTGTGCTCTGTGGTGACCTGAATGGGAAGGAAATCCAAAAAGAGGGGATATATGTATCTGCACGGCTGATTCATTTTGCTGTGCAGTGGAAAGAACACAACACTGTAAAGCAACTACACTCCAATAAAAATTAATTTTAAAAAGTTTAATAAATTGCATTGTACCTGTGGCGGATTCATTTTGATATTTGGAAAAACGAATACAATTATGTAAAGTTTAAAAATAAAATAAAATTAAAAAAAATAATAAATAAATAAATAAATTGCATTGCATGCATACTCATTTGTGTCCAACTCTTTGCATCCCTATGGACTGTAGCTCTCCAGGCCCCTCTGTCCACAGGATTTTCTAGGCGAGACTACTGGAGTGGGTTGCCATTTCATCCTCTAGGGGATCTCCAGACCCAGTGATCTAACCCATATCTACTGTGACTCTTGGGTTGGCAGGCGGATTCTTTACTACTGAGACACCTGGGAAACCTCAACAAATAAATACAAATAAAATTTTAAAAAATTGCTGTCTTTTATGTGTTTAGTTCAGTTCAGTTCCGTCGCTCAGTTGTGTCCAACTGTTTGTGACCCCATGAATCGCAGCACGCCAGGCCTCCCTGTGCATCACCAACTCCCGGAGTTCACCCAGACTCACGTCCATCAAGTCAGTGATGCCATCCAGCCATCTCATCCTCTGTCATCCCCTTCTCCTCCTGCCCCCAATCCCTCCCAGCATCAGAGTCTTTTCCAATGAGTCAACTCTTCACATGAGGTACCCAAAGTACTGGAGTTTCAGCTTTAGCATCATTCCTTCCAAAGAAATCCCAGGGCTGATCTCCTTTAGAATGGACTGGTTGGATCTCCTTGCAGTCCAAGGGACTCTCAAGAGTCTTCTCCAACACCACAGTTCAAAAGCATCAATTCTTGGGCGCTCAGCCTTCTTCACAGTCCAACTCTCACATCCATACATGACCACTGGAAAAACCATAGCTTTGACTAGACGAACCTTTGTTGGCAAAGTAATGTCTCTGCTTTTGAATATGCTATCTAGGTTGGTCATAACTTTCCTTCCAAGGAGTAAGCGTCTTTTAATTTCATGGCTGCAGTCACCATCTGCAGTGATTTTGGAGCCTCCAAAAATAAAGTCTGACACTGTTTCCACTGTTTCCCCATCTATTTCCCATGAAGTGATGGGACCAGATACCATGATCTTCGTTTTCTGAATGTTGAGCGTTAAGCCAACTTTTCACTCTCCACTTTCACTTTCATCAAGAGGCTTTTGAGTTCCTCTTCACTTTCTGCCATAAGGGTGGTGTCATCTGCATATCTGAGGTTATTGATATTTCTCCCGGCAATCTTGATTCCAGCTTGTGTTTCTTCCAGTCCAGCATTTAGTGTAAATAAAAGATACTTTGTCTTTTTTCAAAAAATTGGATGTTTTTCTTTTACTGATATAAAATATTTTAATTTATCTAATAGGATATTATTGAATATTTTGGTTTTATTTTTTTTAGAAAAGTTTGCATCAATGGAACACTTTGGTTGCTTCCTATAGCAAGATCTTGAAACCATTAGTTTCTTCACTGTGGTATTCAGTGTGTAGTATACATGTGTGTATGTGTATATATTTTTATACCTCTTCATATATACTTATGCAAATACATATGTGCACACACTTATGTGTATATATGAATGAACTTATGGATGCCTGTATCTAGATATAAATATGTACAGCTATATATATGTATCTGTATCTAGATATATATGTAAATATATATTGATTATATATGCATTATATATCTGTGTACATATATATGCATGATAGACATATGGAAATACACATTCACATGAATCTGCTAATACGTGTTTGAATATAAAATATATATCTAAATCTGCTGCTGCTAAGTTGCTTCAGTTATGTCCGACTCTGTGTGACCCCATAGATGGCAGCCCACCAGGCTCCGCCATCCCTGGGATTCTCCAGGCAAGAACACTGGAGTGTGTTGTCATTTCCCTCTCCAATGCATGAAAGTGAAGTCACTCAGTCGTGTCCGACTCTTCCCAACTCCATGGACTACAGCCCACCAGGCTCCTCCGTCCATGGAATTTCTCAGGCAAGAGTACTGGAGTGGGGTGCCATTGCTTTCTCCTACCTAAATCTAGACATTGATATTTTGGTCCCTTAAAATGTGACTATTTGGAAAGCTTTATGTGCTCAGATAAGCCCATGGTTTTCCAGTGCATGGTTTTCCATTTGGATGTCCTTCTGTTGTGATGGAGAAGAATATGTATATATGTATTTGTAAAGGAGACACAGGACTTGGTGTTTCCACTTGGCCACTCATTGGCTGTTACTCTGGAATAATGTTACTTCTTTGCCCTGAGTTTTATCAAGTATAAAATAAGGGCAGTATGAATTGTAGGACAGTCAATATCATGTCCTACTATAATTACTTTGATTCTGGGTCATAGTTATTTTTAAAATAATTGAGGTCTATACATGGGAGAAACAAAATTAACTGGACATTTCCCAGCCTTTCTACAAAGATAAAGTAAAGCATAGCATGTTTGCACGTGTAAGTTAGCTGCTGTAACCATTACCTGCCTTGGAAATACCATGATGAAGGAGATACATGTTGCACTGTTGGGATCTTCTTCCCCTGGACACCTGGTTACTGTGGGGGTGCTGGCTTTTTTCTGCTTTCTTCTGGGACCTTCCATGATGCTCTGCCCTGCCTGCCAGGCAGCCTGCACTGGATCCTTCACATCCCTCATCAGAAGACCACCACCAATTCCCTCCTTTCCAACTTTTCTTTCTTTTGGTGGGTGGTGACCATGTTTCCACTAAATTAATCCACTCAGATAGATTACTAGGTGCTAAGGATTAATGTACTTTATATGCGTTCTTTGGAAAATTTGATTTTTAATTTGGACCTTATGGAAATATTACCTTAGTCTGTCTTAGGTTTAAACTCCAATTAAACTCCTTCCCACTGTGTTGCATTTGGCAAGACGTTTTATTTGTCAAAATCTCAAAGATTTTTATTTAAAAAATTATTTCTACCACAATGATTATAGCCTTATAGGATTATGAACACTAAATGTAATAAAAAGCTTTTAACATGTAAAAGCATCTAGGATAGTTCAAACACGGAAAATATAGATAGTTAAAAAAAAGTATAAATAAGAGACATCAGTTATTCTGATTCACAAACATTTATGGTTGTGAATTTGCATGTTTCCTCCCAGATGACAGGTTTTTTTTTTTTTTTTTTTGATCTGCTGCTGAACAACCACATGAGACTTGGGGGCTGAAATCTACGATAATCACTTGAAGAATTTCAGACAGGACTCAGGTCTCAAAAGCCTGAGTGTATCTTATTCAGGGAGAAGAGGGTGAACCAGGGCTTGGAGCTGCCATCAAACTGGTCCCTGAAGTGATAGTTCTGCGTTGCCTTCTTCTGAATGATTGTTTGGTGAAACAGGCCTGGAAAGGCAGATAAGAAAGGGGTTGGAGAAAAATGGAGACAGAGGAGTAAACAGCCCAGACCTGCCATGCTGTTCTTCTAGGGCTTTTTAAAATTCCACTCCTCTGTTTTCCAATCATATTTTGAGCTCAGATTGCATTTGATAGAATGGTTCATGTAATGCATTGAAGCTGAAAATGAAGTCGATGGCAGGGTGACGCAGGCCAACTTCAGAGAGGAATAGGTGCCTTTGAGGTAGGATGGCTCTTTCACAGCCTGGGAGAAGGTCAGACAGGGAGAGTCTCCACATGCTAAGCTCAGAGTCCGCCCTGCCTTTTGCCCCGCTGGTCCTGCCCAGAGATGTGCCCTTTGAGGAAGGTGAGGACCTCGCTCCTGCACATTTGAGACAGTGTCCTAAACCCCCATATCAGAGTCGAGGGGCTTAGTCTGCTGAGAAATCGAAACCATGGCTTCCGCCCTGCCTTTTCAATCCAGAATGTTCTTTATCCTGTAAAGCAGTAAATAGTTGGTGACATTTTCTCTCCCCCTGCCTTATTTATATCACAACCCTTGAATCATAAAACCTCAAGGTGGCACTAGTGGTAAAGGATCTGCCTGCCAATGCAGGAGACACAAGAGACAGGGGTTCGATGCCTGGGTGGGAAGATCTCCTGGAGAAGGAAATGGTAACCAGCTCCAGTATTCTTGGGTGGCAAAATCCATGGACAGAGGAGCCTGGTGGGCTAGAGTCCATGGGGCTGCAAAGAATAGGACACGACTGAGCATGCAGCACAGGGAAAATGGTGAATGCTTTTTCCTGTAGATCTTAACATACAGATCATCATTATTAGTAATGACAACAGTAAATACAATTAGGGTGACGTGAAGTGAAAGTCGCTCAGTCGTGTCCAACTCTTTGTGACCCCATGAACTATACAGTCCCTGGATTTCTCCAGGCCAGAATACTGGTGTGGGTACCCTTTCCCTTCTCCATGGACTTCTCCAGGCCAGAATATTGGTGTGGGTACCCTTTCCCTTCTCCAGGGGATCTTCTCAACCCAGGGATTGAACCCAGGTCTCCTGCCTTGCAGGCAGATTCTTTACCAGCTGAGCCACAAGGGAAGCCCAAGAATACTGGAGTGTGTAGCCTATCGCTTCTCCAGTGGATCTTCCTGTTGCAGGTATTGGAACCAGGGTCTCCTACATTGCAGGTGGATTCCTTACCAGCTGTGCTATCAGGGAAGCCCAACAATAAGTGTAGTATTTATTAAACATAGTGGGGGCAGTTTTCACTTAATAGCGTAAAGCAATGGGAGAGCTTCCCAACCCAGGTGTAGAACCTGGGTCTCCTGCATTGCAGGCAGATTCTTTACCTTTTGAGCCACCAGGAAGCCCAAAGCAATGGTGATACACTCATTTTCAAAGTGCAGAGGTCTTTGCTTTTTCTTTCTTCCTGTTATTTTCCACATGCGTCACATAGGAAGCTACATTCCAGGTGCACTGTAGTTTGAGTCGAGTGTGGGGCTAAAAACCATAGCTGCAACACTAGAAGCTGAACAGCACTTGTGTTGATCTCAGCAAGACTCGGTTTGCTCACCTGTAATAGGGTGGGTGGAGAAATACAAGACTTAATACATGCGAAGTGCATAGAATAGCACCTAGCAGGTGGCGTATACTATGTAAATGTTAGCCCCTTTTGTTAGCTACTTTACCAGTCATCATGTTATTAGCAGTACTAGATATAGTATAAAACCAACATATAACTTGTTAGAATTGGAAACAGTAGGCCTTGATTTGCTCTTTTCATTTCAGGATATGTATGTTGCTACCTGTGCCTTTCAACAATTTTTAGCCACCATCCCCCAGACCCATCCAGTTTAGCCTGTGACTCAGTTTCCAATATGGTTTCAAGTTTCCCAAAGAAGTTTTACCATCCTGCTTTCCTAGTTGCTTAATTGACTAAGGTTTGAAGGAATGAAGACTGAAACTCAGGCTACCCAGAGCCACTCTCCTTCTCAGTGCTTGCCCACAAATCAGCTTGATCTGCAGACTGCAGACAGTCTACTCTGAAGCCTTCAGCCCATGGAGGAGCCAGGGGTCTGATATTTGGACTGATTGTCAGGTTTTGGACAAGGGCTGTTCTTCAACAGCAGAGTCTCCTGTGATTCTTACTTATCAGGCTCTAAAAGGCTTTGTTAACATACAGCCATCAGTAACTTGGACAACTTTAGAACTTTTGGTTTAAAAAAAATTAACTTTTACTCCTTTTCTTTTCCCTTTTTTTTTTGGTGGGGATGGGGTGGTGATGAGGATGCCAACAAAGGTTCATCTGGTCAAGGCTGTGGTTTTTCCAGTGTCATGTACAGATGTGAGAGCTGGACCAGAAAGAAGGCTGAGCACCGGAAGATCGATGCTTTTGAACTGTGGTATTGGAGAAGACTCTTGAGAGTCCCTTGGACTGCAAGGAGATCCAACCAGTCCATCCTAAAGGAGATCAGTCCTGAGTGTTCATTGGAAGGACTGATGCAGAAGC
Organism: Bos indicus x Bos taurus; assembly: GCF_003369695.1. NCBI lineage: Eukaryota > Metazoa > Chordata > Mammalia > Artiodactyla > Bovidae > Bos > Bos indicus x Bos taurus. Next base: position 63,611,867 of record NC_040095.1, read on the forward strand.
TGAAGCTCCAATTCTTTGGCCACCTGATGCAAAGAGTTGACTCATTGGAAAAGACCCTAATGCTGGGAAAGATTGAAGACGGGAGAAGAAGGGGACAGAGGATGAAATGGTTGGATGACATCACCGACTTGCTGGATATGAGTTTGAGCAAGCTCCGGGAGTTGGTAATGGACAGGGAGGCCTGGTGTGCTGCAGTCCATGGGGTTGCAAAGAGCTGGACATGACTGAGTGACCTCAGATATGCAGATGACACCACCCTTATGGCAGAAAGTAAAGAGGAACTAAAAAACCTCTTGAGGAAAGTGAAAGTGGAGAGTGAAAAAGTTGGCTTAAAGCTCAACATTCAGAAAACAAAGATCATGGCATCTGGTCCCATCACTTCATGGGAAATAGATGGGGGAACAGTGGAAACAGTGTCAGACTTTATTTTTGGAGGCTCCAAAATCACCACAGATGGTGACTGCAGCCATGAAATTAAAAGATGCTTACTCCTTGGGAGGAAAGTTATGACCAACCTAGACAACATATTCAAAAGCAGAGATATTACTTTGCCAACAAAGGTCCGTCTAGTCAAGGCTATGGTTTTCCTGTGGTCATGTATGGATGTGAGAGTTGGACTGTGAAGAAGGCTGAGCGCCCAAGAATTGATGCTTTTGAACTGTGGTGTTGGGTAAGACTCTTGAGAGTCCCTTGGACTGCAAGGAGATCCAACCAGTCCATTCTGAAGGAGATCAGTTCTGGGTGTTCTTTGGAAGGAATGATGCTGAAGCTGAAACTCCAGTACTTTGGGCACCTCATGTGAAGAGTTGACTCATTGGAAAAGACTCTGATGCTGGGTGGGATTGGGGGCAGGAGGAGAAGGGGACGACAGAGGATGAGATGGCTGGATGGCATCACTGACTCGATGGACATAAGTCTGAGTGAACTCTGGGAGTTGGTGGTGGACAGGGAGGCCTGGCATGCTGCGATTCCTGAGGTCGCAAAGAGTCGGACACGACTGAGTGACTGAACTGAACTGAACTGAGTGACTGAAGTGACTAACTGAGGAATGAGGAAAGACACACTTGGACAGAGTTAAAGTAGGGAATTTATGTCTGCCAATTGTTTAGACCAAATTTAGTAATACTGGTACATGTTCATGAAAGGAATCATTTTTTGAAGCTGGCTACTTTTAAAAATTGAATCAGTATACTTCTGCTAGACTGTTTTTTGAACTATATGTGGGTGCCCATATAGTATTAAGAGAAGGCAAATATGAATCATCACAGCTAATTCTGCAGCAGAAAGTCACTGCCAGAGGCCATATTTCAACAATCATGTTTGTGTAATGAATGAATTAGCTAAGATGATTAATATCAAATATTAAAAAATATGTAAAATATTCAATTTGTGTTTATAGATTTTTATGGCACTACTTGACTTTCAAACAGTGGTCACATTGGCTGTGATATTTAAGTTCCATTTCATCCTGTGGGTCTTTCAGCAAGATCAGAAGAAAGGGATGGTGCAGGGGGGAAGCTCATTATTTGGGGAAGTGAGATACGTTAAGAAAGTTGGTGTTCCTGCGGGTGATGTCTCCCCCGGCGTCCACATTCTGTGTGCCGCCCTCATTACCTCGCTCTCCTTGGCCTTTCTTTGGTATCCAGTGAGCTTGTTCACCACCGCCTGCCCTGGTGATCTCTCCTCCCCTACCTGACTTGACTTTGTTCTCTCATACCTCTTCTTATGCATCCATAACTCTTCATTTTCTGTGTCCTTAGAAAGCAGCATTGATGAATTTTTCATGTTACTGTGAAAATCCATTATTGTGGTAAACTCTGCTAGTAGATTTTCTGATGTCATGTCTCCAGAATAAACCCTATACCATATGAATTTGTGTGTGTGTGTGTGTCCATATCTCTGTGTGCCATATGCTAATCCAAGTATTTCCTTAGGAATATGTTCAGCCCAGTTCTTAAATGAGAGTTGACCATGCTTTTCATTTCTTCATAATGCCCGTTCAACCTCAGTATCAAATTTATCAAGATCATTATAGCCTCCTAACTGCAGAGAGAAGAGAAGCTTTATCTCTTTGTTTAATCTCCAAAATAATTTGTATGAAATTGGTCTTATAGGTTCCTTAAGCAGTTGGCAATACTTGCTTGTAAAACAAAGCCTGCAGCTCTTTTTAACAAATCGCACTTTGGAGTTTATTATTTGGGTGTTTGAAACTGTAATCACAAAAGATTATAAAGGAAATGTGTTTTAAAATATTTTTTTAAATGCGAGGAGTATGCATATTCATATAGGAAGAGGTGAAGGGACCTGGCAACATTGGAGATAAGAGATGATAAAAGAAGTAATCTAGGGAAGGGATTGAAGAAAAAGCAGTGGTGTTGAAATAAAGTTGGAGGGACTGGTCTTTGTAAAGGAGGATGGAACACCATGATTCTGATTTCATAGAGGAAGTTGAAAGGGTATTGATGCAGGCATTTTTTTCAGCTGGAGAGATAGACTGGGGCAGGAACCCATCAAGGCCCTCCTGGCAACCAGTAGAGTAGAAGGCCATGCCTTATGCAAATTCAAGATATTCCGACCTGGAAGAACACACAGGGAAATCAGAAAACAAGGGAATGTATGTATTGTCCACCTTTGATCCAATGTTAACTGTAAAAATATACAGTTTTAATGGGTGAGTTCATTAGACATTTAAACAAGGTGAATTGAATAATATTGGAAGAATGCTATGATGTGAACTCATTTTCCCCTCTTGACATGGTCCTTTTTATTTACTTGAGGTTACTTTAGGAAGTAATGTAAGCACTTTCCTGTTTCAGCATAGGTACTGAAGCCTGAAATATGTCTCTTCATCATATTCCTTTGGCTACTGTCTTCTGATTCTTCTCAGTGAAAAGAAAGGTGAATATGTGATAGACCAGTTGACTGATTTTCTTCCCCCATCTTTTCATAGCTTTCTCTCCATTTATGTTGCTCATGTTTCCCCTCCTGGGACAGAAGAGTCGGCTCTTGGCCTTCTGCTCTCCCCTCACACCACCTAGTCACCCTCAGTGCCTTGGATGTGGCATGTATGCCCAGCTTTGGCAGCTGTGAGTTTGGGAGGATGAAGCCTTAGACCTGCTCTCAGGACCGTAGTCCTGGCAGGACTTCCTTGTCCTGGGTTTTCTATCTGTAGGATGAGCCTCTGGAACTAAAACAACTGTTTGGACACTTCTAGGTCTTAGAGATGCTTACCAATGACTGGCTCTGAAGTCAGTGTCACTGGAAATTTTTCATGAGTGACATTCTACATGGTTGTCCCTGAAGCAATGATCTTTCTCTAAAACCAGTCTTACCCTGGACATCTATGTCTCACTCATCATATTCTCCTCTTCATTGAATCTCAGAACTGTCTTTCTTTTCATTAACTCATTCCCTTTGACCTCTTCAATTAGTTATCTGGCCAACCAGACTCTCGCATCACATCCTCGCTGAATTTCACAGCCAATGCCTAAATCGAATCATTTTTAGTTTGTAAAGTTGATATTCTTGCCCCCATTCGGTCCTCTTTTCTGCCTGTCGATGCCCCTTTTGTATTCCTAAGATATGTGCTTTGTGTGTCAAGTGCCTGCTCGCAACCCTCTCAGCTATCACAGGTGAGGCCAACTCGCATGAGGTGGCCAAAGTACTGGAGTTTCAGCTTTAGCATCACACCTTCCAAAGAGCACCCAGGGCTGATCTCCTTTATTTTTTTATTTTTTAATGTCTATTTTCTTTTTTTAATTTTAATTGGAGGCTAATTACTTTACAATATTGTATTGGTTTTGCCATACATCAACATGAATCCACCACGGGTGTACACGTGTTCCCAATCCTGAACCCCCCTTCCACCTCCCTCCCTATACCGTCCCTCTGGGTCATCCCAGTGTACCAGCCCCAAGCATCCTGTATCCTGCATCTGATCTCCTTTAGAATGGACTGCTTGGATCTCCTTGCAGTCCAAGGGACTCTCAGGAGTCTTCTCCAATACCACAGTTCAAAAGCATCAATTCTTTGGCGCTCAGCCTTCTTCACAGTCCAACTCTCAAATCCATACATGACCACAGGAAAAACCATAGCCTTGACTAGATGAACCTTTGTTGGCAAAGTAATGTCTCTGCTTTTGAATATGCTATCTAGGTTGGTCATAACTTTCCTTCCAAGGAGTAAGCGTCTTTTAATTTCATGGGTGAAATCACCATCTGCAGTGATTTTGGAGCCTCCAAAAATAAAGTCTGACACTGTTTCCACTGTTTCCCCATCTATTTCCCATGAAGTGATGGGACCAGATACCATGATCTTCGTTTTCTGAATGTTGAGCTTTAAGCCAACTTTTTCACTCTCCTCTTTCACTTTCATCAAGAGGCTTTTGAGTTCCTCTTCACTTTCTGCCATAAGGGTGGTGTCATCTGCATATCTGAGGTTATTGCTATTTCTCCCAGAAATCTTGATTACAGCTTGTGCTTCTTCCAGCCCAGCGTTTTTCATGATGTACCTTGCATAGAAGTTAAATAAGCAGGGTGACAATATACTGCTTTGACATACTCCTTAAAAACTCCTAAAACAGACTATTTATTGACAGCTTTTTATAGCTCTAGGACCTTGTACTTATTTTGCTTCAAATAAGTATTTTTAAATAATTGACTTGCCTATAAAATGAAAAATCTTATATAAAATACTAAAAAGGATCAAGATACAGTATACATTAAAATTTCAAAAACTAAATAGAGATTTCTGCATAACTCCACCTTGGTTTGCTTTAAGTAGACTAGAACTTTCAGTTCATTTCATTGCCCCCTGCCACCCCCTGCCAATAACTGATATTAGAGAAATGCTATATTTGTTTCACAAAATGATCCCTTGAAAATAATCTACCTCCTTCATGTCAACAAAGGCCTTTCTACGGGACATGTCTAGGGACAGGGGCATATTTCCGTATTAGATCTGTTTTAGCATCTGTTTTTGTGGAATGAGATAATTTCTGTGCAGCACAGTTTTTTCTCAAACCAATAGCTGTGTCGATTTGCCTGTTTTCATGCCCCTGTTTCATCAGAGTGAAACCACTCAGAATATTAAAGCCAAGGAAAAAGACAATCAGACCCAGTGGTTAATTGTCAAGGAGAATGATCAGGTTCCGCACAACTGGCAGGCAAGTCCCCAAAGGCTTTTTTGGTGAAAGAAACCAGCTAATGAAAGTTGCAAAAACGGCTCAGAAAGCCGAGTTCTTGCCCTTTTCCAGTACTGTCATGTTATAATAATTCTAGGCTGGAGGTCGCTTCATAGGAGTTAACAGAGCTTGTAAAAAAAAAAAAAAAAAAAACAGTCTGTAAGGAGTGGCTGTTTTCTGATTTTCCATAGGAAAAAATTTAAATGAGGTCAGGAGTTACAGTGAATTTCTCATCCAGAAAGGACTGAATGCGTTTAACTAATCGCGGGGCTTGCATAGAAACTCACAGGCCTGGGAAATGGAATGTCCACGTCGGAAGAAGGCAAATAGTGCTCCTGTGTTTGTCCTGGTTCCAGATGGGACTGTTGTGATTTCTCTACTTCTGTGGCCCCCACCCACCAGGCTGCACAGGAAGTGGCCTTGTTTGTATTCAGTATTCCTCTCATGAGCCCTGTGAGTGTTGTGTTATCATCTGCCCGGCCCAGATCCTGTGGGAACACGCACGTCTGGCTTGTAAATCACAGCCCAGCCTTGGCGTCTTGCTCCCTTTTTATTGGGCGGCTGTCCTCTGTGTTTTACACGTTCTCAGTGTGGATTTTGTGACATCCTGATGGAAACGTCCAGTGGCCTCCAAGCCATCCATCAGGGGACCTTCAAATCCTCTCTGAAATGTAATGTTTGCTATCTCATGTGCATTCTCTGTGGGTCCCCGGAGGGGGTAAAAAAATTATTCATTTTTATCTTCTTATTTATTTATTTTTCCTATTTAGAAATTGGCCCCTGGTTGCGGGAGTTCAGAGCGAAGAATGCTGTGGATTTCTCGCAGTTAACATTTGATCCAGGACAGAAAGAACTTGTTGTAGGAGCAAGGTGAGAGATCTGACATTTTGCCCTTGCAGATATTTTCGACTTCATTTTACATCTCTGCAGTTACGTGAGCATCCCTGCTGGAGTTGATGAGTGCTAAGTAATAGTTCATCTCAGAATGAAGTTTCATGTAAGAGTGTCATGAACATGCTACTTCTTTTTTTTTTTTTTGAACATGCTACTTCTAATAGGAGGACTGCTACTCTTTATACCCATGTGCTGGGAGCTGTTCTAACATGACTTATTTCAGTATTTTTTTCCTCCTATGACGCCTGAGAGGTAGGTATTATCACCATCCCTGTGTCAGAGATGAGGAAATTGAGGCAGAATTGGATAATATGTTACCCCGCAGACAAATTTTTATGTCTAATAACAAATGGTCCCCGCTTTCAGACCCAGACAGTTTGCTCCAAACAGCATGTTCTTATTTCTCAATTCAGCACAGTTCTTGAGAACAGGAGACCTTGATGTCCATTCCCACATCTGTTGCTATCTTTCTTTGTGACCTCTGTTATGCTGTTTGCCAGTCAATTGAGCATTCAAGGGAGTTGCTGTTGTTCATTTCTTTTAAAGAGCCCATGTTTCTGAGTCCAGGTCAATGCCTGACCTTCCAGTTGGGCGGTGTGGCCACTGGAACCCAATCAGAACAGATCTAGTCTTGTGTTCCTGACATTCGCCATGACTTCCTCAGAAAACGTGCATCCTCCATGACTTCAAATCACCTATCCTGCCAGTATGTTTTAAGACTGGTGGAGATAAAATATTTTCTATTCATCTCTTAGGAGAAATGATGTAATAACGTGAAGAGGTAATTTGTGGATTTGAACTCTTCTGGCAGCCAAGGAAAGTACTATGGGCAGAAGAGTGAGTGCACGTTATGTTCTTTGGCCAAATTTACTAGATGATGAAACATACCTTTCATAGCAAGAGAGGCTGTGGAATTTCTACCTGAGTGAAGCTAAATCTGGCTTAGGCTCTGAGCACCCTGGACGGACACTGAACATTTTCTAGAATCACTACATTTGCTCTCAGATGTTAAGAAGACCTTGTGCATCCACTTAACACTTGTAGACTTGAGATGTATGGTTGTCGCTTAAGTGAATAGACAGAGTTGGCTTAGTTCCTGGCACTTAGTGGGTCATTGGCATCTCTTTCAGTGTTTATTGAATGGACAGTGGATTTGGGAGGGCTTACTTGGGGCTTTTACTGCCTTTAGGCCACTGGGACTGCAATAGGGGTTTCTGATGCTGACTTTCATCAAATTCCATCATTGGGAGCCTTGGCCATACAGTGCAGGCCTCTGGAATTTCTCTTCCTTTTGCATACCATGGCCAAAGTCATCTTTTACAAATACCCATCTCAGTCACTCCTCCTGGAGCACTTACAACTTGTTTGCCTTCATGTAGGTTGCAGAAATACTGTTCAATCCAGGGATCATCTGTTAGCTCTTTGGTGTGGCCTGTCGGAACTTCTGGCTTGTGGTCCTGCACGCCAGAGAGACACACACATCATTTTTATTCTTACATAGTTCAGGCATGTGGAATTATTTATGTTGCCCACAACTAGAAAATGTTCATTCTCTTGCCTCTGGGACTTGATACCCTTTTGTGCTTTCCTGGAATATTAGCCTGCCACCCACCACCATTCCAGGTCATCCATTGGGTGAACCCCTGCTCCTTGCAGGGATCTGGCTGGGCCTGAGCTGCCATGTTCCCTGCCCTGCATGGTTCTGCTAGCACACCTGCCACCAGCCTTCCTTACTGCCCTTACTGTATTACTGCTTGTCATGTTTCAACTCTCCCCTTCCCCGTTGTCAGATAGTGAAGTACTGCGTGGTAGAGGATGTGTCTGTCTTTTTTCCCCTAAGCTTTAAACTTCTTATATTGAGGTACAGCTGTTTAGAGCTTCCCTGGTGGCTCAGACGGTAAAGCGTCTGCCTGCAATACGGGAGACCCAGGTTCAATCTCTGGGTCAGGAAGATCCCCTGGAGAAGGAAATGGCAACCCACTCCAGTACTCTAGCCTGGAAAATTCCATGGACAGAGGAGCCTCGCAGGCTACAGTCCATGGGGTCGCAAAGAGTCGGACACAACTGAGCCAACTAATTAATTAATTATTATAGCTGGTTAATAATGTTGTGATAGATTCAGGTGAATAGCGAAGGCACTCAGCCATTCATGTACAGGTATCCATTCTCCCCCAAACTCCCCTCGCATCCAGACTGGCATGTGATACTGAGCAGAGTTCCGTGTGCTATACAGGAAGTCTTTGTCGGTTACCCACTTTAAACAGCAGTGTGCTCATGACCTGATGTGTCTTTTCTTTGTTTCTCTAAGATGTAGCACAGTTTCTCTTTGGCTAGAAGTTCAAAAATTTCTGTTAATTCGTTGTCTATATTTCCAGGATTTGACTTGTATATGTGCCCCTCTGCATTTGGTAGGACACTTAGGAAAAGAGAGTGGGGTTGTAGCTCATTTATTTGGATGCCTACATTTGGGCAAGGATACAATGAGCAGCAGTCTCTAAACCACAGAGTTAATCCTTAGGGCAAAGGGACTCTCACCCTCAGCCAAGGGGAAGAGGTTCCTGGCTGGGGAAGCAGGTGCAAATATGACCCCAACCGGTGTTGCAGGGTCCTGCACCTCTCATTCCACCCCAACTGACTTTGGAAATAGTGTTCCTGTGAACTTGGCTGAAAAGACTCTCCATTGTTTCTGGAGGTCCTTCACGCTACAGGGACAGGGCTGCGTCACATACCTGCCGACACTCTGCAGGTGGTAGGCTTTTGGTCAAGGACACAGATTCTCCTAATGGGGATGTGAGGAGCCCCTGAGAAAACTAAGATTTGAAAGAGACATCACCATCGTTCTGTCCTGGCTTCAGACAACACCTGAGAATTGTTCCCGGGGAACTCCTGTTCCTGATAGTCTCCATCCCACTATGGGTGGAGGGATCGATCCCATTATTGCTTGAGCTCTCCATCAGGGCCTGCCTGAAGGTTTCCTACTCAGTGTCCTTGAAAATCTCCATTCTGACCTTTGAGGTCTCTATCCTAGAGTTTCTCAAGATCTCCATCCATCTCCCCTCAACACAGTCCCAGCCCAGATGAGGGAGGGATTGGACTACCCACTGAGTCACCCTGGCGTATACTATGGCGTAATGACCAGGAGCAATAGCATTGCCAGACTTAGCACATAGAAGTCCCACATGCGCAGTTAAACTTGAATTGCAGATGAGCACCCCTAGGAGCATGGGCTGTATTTTCTATTCTAGAGCAGGATATAATGCATCATGATTACTCGATGGGAAAGAGGGAGTAGGTAGACTTGCTTAACTGTGTGACCTTGAGCCCATTTGAGAGTCTAATTTTCTTCTCTTTAAAATTGATATATTTATTTCTATCCCTTTCAGCTGTTGTGAGGATTAGGTGAAATAATCCAGGAAAAGTGATTGTCACAGAAACAGGCATCCTGTAAGCCCACAGTGGTGGGGAAGCTGTGTGGGTATGTGTGGGCTTTGGCATATGTGTGCATCTGCATTTCGGGCAGATATCACTGTGTGTGGAGAATAGCAATTTTACCTAAGATACACATGGTGAGATTAGGCTCAGAAAGTTTAAGTGGGCATGTGAGCCAGTTATAAAATTTAAAAATAACCCAGCCCTCAGATTCCTGTTTGGGAGGGCTTGATCTAGCAAAAAAGGTTTAGGTAGCAGGTGTATATTTCAGAAATCTTTAGTTGTTTGAATACGTAAGTGGTGAAAAACTACAATGATAGTCTTTTTATTTTTTTCATAATTAGTACTAGGCATTGTAAAGCCATTGGTGGTTTATTGGGTGGTTATTATTATTAATTATTATTGTTGGGTTGTTTCACTTTATACCAGTGGTACTTTATGTTCCTGAAACTGAATTCAGTTAAACGTTCTTTGCGTTCCTTGCAAAAAATTCTCTTGTTTGCAAAACAAAAACAAAAAGGAAAACAAGCAAAATCAATTAAAAAACTACTTCTCTTTAGTGATTTGTGGCCTAGTGGTACCAGAGGTAGTTGCATCTGAATTCATGCATTTTCTGGAAGGATCCTTAAATTTATCATTTCCAAGATGCACATTATCTTTCATATTATTTTAAAAGCATTGATACTCATATCCTATTTTACCCATGCCTCTTTAAAAATTAATAATGTTTGTATTTTCAGTGATGAGATTCAGGTACTTTCATTTTAGAGAAAGTAGAAAATACTGTAAAGCATAAAGAAAAAACACAATTTCAGAAATAATCAGTTAGCCTTTTCAGTTATTTCCCCACAGTATTTCATTTCTATTTGTTTATATGTTGGGACAATATTTTATGGATGGTTTGTATATGTTTTGCTAAAAAAGACCTACTAAAACCAGTTTCCATTGTGTGTGTGTGTGTGTGTATTCCTATATTTGTGTGTACATATACATGGGCTTCCCAGGTGGCACTAGTGGTAAAGAACCCACTGCCACTGCAGGAGACTTAAGGGACGCAGGTTCGATCCCTGGGTCAGGAAGATCCCCTGGAGAAGGACATGGCGACCCACTCCAGCATTGCCTGGAGAATTCCATGAACAGAGAGGAGCCTTGCAGGCTACAGTCTATGGGGTTGCAAGGAGTTGGACGTGACTGAAGCGACTTAGCACACGTGCACATATACATACATATACGTATATATGTGTATATGTGTGTGTGAAAATTTCAAATGAAAGGCTACGTTAGAGGCTTAGAGGTTTTTGCATGGATAATTATAAAAGTAATGATAATAATTCACAGTAATAATATTTCACAAAGTTGGTTCAATTTCCAGTTTCACTGTGTATAGGATTGTAATAGTAGATCAAAGTGAGAGTAACGACATTTTCTTCTCCCAATGAATCTGTCTTTAGTGTTTCGGGTTAGTGTATGGATGGATAGTGATTCTGTGTTGAATTCAAGTGTTATTCCAAGTGGCAACTAACTTGATCTACGCACCAAAAGGTGTTTGACAATAATTAGAGTGTTTACAAATTAGCCATATTTTTGTAAAGTGTAAAGCCATACAATAAATGGTAAGAAAAAAAGAGTTTTTTCATCGTCAGAGAGAAGATTAGCGTCTTTCAGCTTTTGTTTGTTTCTTGGTCTTTCATTCATTTTCTTCCTATAACTTGTTTTCTGATTATCTTCCTCTTCTCTAATAAGCTTCAGTGTAATAGAAACCTATCACTAAAGAGCACAGTCTTGCAATCTGTGATATTTTGGTAAGAACACTCATCTCTGAGCTCTTACACAAGCACTTGTGAGTCCAGGAGGCCCACACCTGCCAGTGATTGAGAGGACGGCTTTGAAGCCCATAGACCCGATACTAGGTCAGGTGAAAAATCATAACTGATGACAAACATAAGATTTATGTATGTCTTGGAAAATTTTTAATTTCATTTCTAAAATTTTAAAATTGCATCACACAGTGGGAACTTCATAAAAATATTAATTGAAAGGCTAATGGGGTTGCATGGGTTTCCTTGCCCACCTGATTCAACATGGGTACCAGCCGAGAGTTGTGAATGTGCATTGTATAGAGTCCTCTGACTTACCATTATGATCAATGGACTAGTTCCATATATTGAAAGATATTTCTGTACCTATCTGTGTGAAAAATAGTACAGATTTCAAATCAGCATGTTTTCTACCAAAAACAAAGCTAAAATCTACCTGCTTTCAAGGCAGAGCTTGGGCTTTCTTACCGTCACAGAAAACTGGTCTTGAAACATTTGTGTATTATTTTAGACCATTGTTTTGCCCATGATTTGAATCTACAAAGACAAAAATAAAAAAAAAAAAGATTAACTTGCTTTTTGTTATGCTGGTACTGAATTTGCTTTAAGTGTTCCAAGCATACAGTGTCATAAGATCACATTAAATGAATGGGCAGGCATCTACTCAGTGTAAATGTCTCCTTTCAAAACGATTTTGCTGTTGATTCGAAACAAGTGGAGCTAAATTTTGAAGTGGTGTGTCACCTTTGAAATTTGACCAATATAATGCTCTCCTTTTTTGATGGCTATAATTCCTATTTTTCTTTCAAAGTTTACCTTGGAGTTAATCTGTTGGAAGCAGTCTATAATTAAAAGAAAACCTGGAGACTTTTATGAGATCAGCAGTTCTCCTTCCAGTAGCCACAACTTCTTTCCATTTTCCAGTTTATACAATTAAAGGTAACTCATGCTGAGTGGAGTAAAATTAGCAATTAGGAGTGAATCCAAAAAGCAGTAAACGCCCATTGTGCAAAGAAATCCCTGGTAATGATGATGTTGACATAGTATTTATATTAATTATGACTTCCTATCACCAGGAAGACAGCTGGTGATGAACGGAGGGATAGAGCTTTCATTCCTGCTCTTCATTTTTATCCCACCCCAGCGGGATTTTTTTTTTAACTGTATTTTAAGATTTAAATATTTCCTTTTTCCTGTTGGCTCTTGCTACATAGGTGTGTTTTCCTCTTAAGATTCTCTTTGCTTATCTTCCTTCTTCTCGCCTTTCTTTCAACAGACCTGTTTGATTAATTAACCTACTCCATGTTTTTTTTTTTTTTAAATCTGTTATTTTTCTTCTTGCTTTGTTACATTTTTTCCAGTATTTACCAAACATCCGTGTACCTAAATATCACTTGAGATAGTCATTCAAAATGAAATTTCCTCTGCCCCTTCTCCCAGCTCATCTGAACCAGGGGCCTGGAGTGTGGTCCCAGAATGTGAGCTTTTAACAGACAGCTAGTCTGCAGACACTCCTGTGGGAAGGACCATCCAACCATTGTGCTCCTTTTGCTGTTTTATTAAAAAAACAAACAAAAAAATCTCTGCATTTTTCTTTCTGCTGGAGGTAGGGCAAAGAAGAATAAACCTAGCAGAATAGTTCCTTATTTAGTTAATATACTCTTCCCATTTCCCATATTCCCTGAATGATAAAAATTAACCAGCCTTTGAGTGTATGTGTGTGTTACAAGTCTTGAGTGTTGAGAGTTTTCTCTTAGTCAGTCCCACATGGGTTCCATCAGAATTTATTAGTTCACATTGTTGCTCTTCATTCATCGAATATTTATAGAACCTACTTTGTGCCAAGAAGTATCTCAGGCAAGGGGAAATGAAGATGCAGCAGAGTGTCTACCTGGTAAAGACTTTAGATCCTAGGGCATAGGTTGGCAAGCTAAGGTCCTTGGGTTGGCCTCTTACTTTTGTAAATAAAGTTTTATTGGCATACAGCCACACCCATTCATTTGCACATCGCTTATGGCTGCTTTCCAGCTTTCACTGAAGAGATGAGTAGTTTCCACAGGGCCACAAAGGTGAAGTGTTTGCTAATTAGCCCATGAAGTATTTTCCTGACTCCTGGCCTGATGAGTATGGGGAACAGGAATGGTTATGTTCTCCAGGGAGGTCTGAATAAAGAGGCTTGAAAACACCAAGAGGAAAGAAAGGTGAAATGGGTGTACTGAGAAGTTGCTTTTTCAGTTGGCCTTAAAGGTCTTCCAGAGGATCATAGAACAGGGAACTCACATGCTGAGGAGGCTGACAGGAGCTCACCTTGACTGGACCTGTTAGTGACTGAGAGGAGGGGTAGGCATAGGTGAGGCTGGGGCTTTAGATTATGGAGGAGTGGGGATTTCATCCTGTAAACCTGTGTTTTCAATTGCGGCAGTCAGTAGGATGACCGGTCTGAGAAAGCTCTCAAGAATGCTGATAGCCAGGCCTCTCCTCAGAACATTTGAATTAGACTTTCTAAAAGTAATATTGGAATTTTGATTTAATCAAGCTTCTGGTAATCTGCTGGCCTGGCAGACTTGGCAGAACTATGCTAAAGACTGTAGGAGCTCAGGATATTTCTAAAGCTGCATATTTATAAGTTCTTATTTGTACTAGAAAGATTCTTCCACTATACTGTGTGCAGAATGCACTAGAGTTTGGAGGTACAGACGGGGATCTGAGTCAAGTGACAGTAGAGAGAATTTAAACTTAGTCAGTGATAGTGCAAATGGAGATAAGTCAGATTTGAGACATCTTTGAGTTGATGGTGATTGACGGCCAATCGTAATAGGTGGCTGAGAACAAGGATCTAAGATAAGATTTGGGATTGTGGTTTGAAACTGTGGCTTGTTGTAATACCGTCAGCTGGAATTGAGCATTTGAGAAATGAATTAGAGTTCTTCTATTATGTGAGATATTTGAAAAAGATCTCAGGTTTTACTAACTCTGAGATAACCCAGAAAAGTAGTATATATGGAGATAATTTGAAGAGTGAATATTCCTAGGAAAGCATAGGTTAGAGGAATCATAAAATAATACAGTTGGTAGTTTTTCAAGGAAAAATGATCTCTATTAATTGAAAAACGGAAAGGAACAAATCAAATACCCAGTGGACCAGAAAAGCAGAAGTCATGAGTTAAATTTAGAGCAATAAATCATGATCTTTAATCTTCAAAGCACTTAGAAATTTGCACATAATGTTTAGAACATAATAAAATTTAAATTGGGCTTACCTGGTGGCTCCATTGGTAAAGAATCCATCAGCAATGCGGGAGAGCTGAGTTCAATTCCTGGATTGGGAAGACCCCCTGGAGGAAGGCATGAGAGCCCACTCCAGTATTCTTTCCTGGAGTATCCTCATGGACAGAGGAGCCTAGTGGGCTATGGTCCATGGGGTCGCAAAGAGTCAGACATGACTGAGAGACCAGGAACAAAATTTAAACTACTAATATTTTGTTGACAGTATTGATTAATAACTTTGTCCCTAAATATGCTTATGGGAAAAAGATTTTCCTGATTTCATATCTCTGGAATTTACTAACCACTGAAAATCCATCTCTGTTATTTGATTCTACTTGCAAAATAGTAAGAGGTTTCCATCTACTTCTGTGCCTTTTAATATTGGTATTTAAATATATAAGAGTACTATTAATGTGGTTTAATTTTGGTTTTGATGCATTCTTTAGAACTTTTTTAATAGTAATCAAGACTTTCAATGGGTTTGAAATGGACTTTTTTAGGATAGGTAATGAGATAAACCAGTATAATTTTGGGAGAGTGAGTACTAGACACATATGGTATTATAACAATATAATAATAATAGTTAAATCAGAATTACTTATAATATATAATAATATATAATATAATATATAATATATAACTTATAATATAATATAATATAATTACTTATAATATATATAATCGAAAGTACATGTATTTATTATTTTTCAAAGAGTGTTGGAAAAATTCTGACTGAAGAGGTAGCTCATAATATGATGGTATTATACATTTGTCACCATATTGCAAAATATATTAGCAAAGTGAAAAAAAGTCAGATCACAGTTTTTTTAAAAACTGTGATCTAAATGTGATCCCACTATTTATAAATTGGTAATATTAAAGCTGAATTAGACTCCCAAAACTTATGAGAAAAGTACATTGAAAAGATATTTTTGGAGTGGTTAAAGTAACAGAATATAAAAGCTCCTGAAATTTGTTTAGAATCAATCAGCATAATGAAAATCTTAGGAATAGCAATTATAGATAGGTTGGTGAACTATGTGAGTTGGTTATGCTGAAATCAAATCTTCATATTCTTAAAATTTTGATGTAATTGAAATATTAAATATTTACATGTAGATAATTAAAATAACTTTCTGAAAACACTTTGTGCTTTAAGAGATATAGATACTACTTTTCTTTAGCTTCAAAGTCACACATTTATTATATTTTAATCTTTAAGTCTGTCTCTGCAACTATAAATCCAGGTGTCATGTAAGAAGTCACAGCATCAGCCTCTAAGCCAGTGGAATATTGACAAGAGTTAGGATGGAATCGTGCATTAGTGGGAAATCACAGAACAGGTGAAGCCGACTTAGGTATAGGTGAGACTAGCTTCACTCTCAGATTTACCCAAACGGTCCCAGTTTATGTGTAGTGGGTATTTTGTTTTCAGGTTGTTTTATCATCAGCAGTGGTCTGAACTTTAATAGACAGCAAACATGGTGATGCTAGTGGTAAAGAACCCGCCAGCCAGTGCAGAAGATGTAAGAGATGCGGCTTCGATCCCTGGGCCGAGATCTTCTGGAGGAGGGCATAGCAGCGCACTCCAATATTCTTGCCTGGAGAATCCCATGGACGGGGAGCCTGGTGGGCTTCAGTCCATGGTGTCACACAGAGTAGGACACGACTGAAGCGACTTAGCACGCACGTGTACTTTTCTATCACTGTTGTTTAAACTGTTTTTTTTTATATATAATTTCCTTGCTTTTCTGTAAGTAAATCAAGATTTGCTTGATTTTCATAGCGCTAAGTACAAGTCTACCTTTCTTAATTATTCAGTCTTCTGCTCCTCAGTTATAAGCCAGCCTCTAACCTAAATGCTCAATAAGAACCTGAAATTATTTCCTTTGATTTTATAACTATATTCATCAGAGACCAATTGAGTTATTCTAAGCGAATGTCATTTTAAAACACCTGTGTCTTTCATAATTAATGGAGGTCAGAGTTAAGTTTTATGGTGTCTCTAGATAAAATGAATCATTTAGTTAATATGCTCATGAAGGCTCAACCTTTTCTTTAATGCTGGCTGAATTTTATTACTTTACATGAAGACACAAATGAACTTCGTCTATTAAGGCCCTGGCTGCTCCCTCAGAGAATATATTGTTGTGCTTAGTGATTTGTTTCTAATAGGCCACTGGGGTATGTGATGGGAGGTGGGAATGAGTTATTCATTCCTATAATCCGTCAGAAAGAAATACACTCTGGTCAAGAGGGAGACCATACACTCAGACATGTAGTGGGGGAAGGATGGAGGAGCTTAGGAACTGTCAGTCTGTGTCTGTCAAATTCGATGGCTTTGTGATTTGAATTATTCAGTTTACTGGGTCTATGTATTCCTCATCTATCACTCTCAGAAGTAATACAGTTATTACATTTGAATGCACATGTCAAATTTTATTCCATACCTTTGATAAAGAGTAAGTTCAAACCAAGGGAAAAAATCCCATAGTTTTATTGGCTACGGCTGTAAAATTGAACCTTTACAGCCTTGTTAAACCCTTGCTTTGTACTTCTGTAATGAGAGGTGGGACATGGCAATAGAGACCAGCTCCCCTAAGCTATGTAACTAATATGCTCTTAGAATTCAATCTCTTAACCTCCTGCAGCACTGCCTTCTCCCTGCAGAATGACGATATTCCTCATTACTACCTATTTACATCGAGGGGTGTTAGGAAGATTAATGAGGCCACTTAAATGCTTTGGGTTGCTCAAAGCACTGCCCGAATAGAGAATCTGACCTTATGTGAAACATTTGGTTAGTATTCCCTGCTGGCTGGGAGCCAGAAGCATTATTCCTTCTTGCTGGAAACGTTGGTAGCCTTTCTCTTGAACCTCACATACATTGTTTTCCCTTCTCTGCATGCTCTCAGTTGTGAGATAAAGTGATTGCCTCTTCCATAAAGCCCTGGAGAGCAGCCTCTTGCAGGGGACCATAGATCTTACTTTAGTGCCTGAGTGACCCAACATCTGGGAGTATCCATTTTTATATTCCCTTTAGAAGATTTTCTTTCTTTTTGTAACCTTTAACTTCATAGGTCATTCACCTGAACTGTGATGGATCAAGCTGTCATAGGAGATTTCTGGTCCCTCATGTTGCTAGCTGTACTGGAATTTTCCCAACAGCAGAGAAACACACTTGGAATTATACTTGGAACCAAATAGTTTGATGAAAGTGTTTTGAGAATGGTAGACTCCACACTATGTTTTTGTCAGAGTCAGGTTCCAGGGAGGTGATTAGGGAATTCCACACATTTTTCATGTATATTTCATCTTTTACAATTTTAAAAAAAATTGTTGAAAATCAAGATAGATAAAGTGAACACTAAAATGTATAATACCATGTATTTCTAATATGGAAAGGTCTAGCAAGGCATTAAATTGTCCATGGGTTTCTGTAGACATCGTCATGTATTAAACAAATATTTGAAAACATTTGCCAACTCTTTCTCACAAAAATCAAACAAGTTAAAAAAAAAAAGGCAACAAAAATGCAACCAGCCAACCAACACAAAAAGAGACCATAATTAAGACTTTGAGGCTATTCAAAATTATAGATAATTCTGATAATGCCAAATTAAAAAATGTTCAAATCAACTTAGTCAACTGACTTTATGATTAACAGGTATTACATATAAGTAAACTGTTGAATACATTTTCTTACCTCTTTTGTATGCTGAAATTTCATTTAAGATTATTGAAGTATGGTATTCAGTTGCAGATAATAAAAATACACCTGAAAAGTGTTAGGAATTTATTGAACTATGTCATAATAACAATTATTTCATTAGATGGGCATATGATTATCCAACTCTGTTGCTCATGTTTTATCTCTAAAAAAGGTCACAATCTTTTAGGAATCTGTGTTAAGCAAATTGACAGATTGTATAGTTTTGCTCTCTCATTTCACAAAGGATGGAACTGGGGCACTCTTAAAATAAGTATGGTTAGGCAGTTTCAGGAATAATTCATGTGAAATTAAGAGGGAGACGAGTCACCATGTAATGAGTTATACCTGTGAGATTAACATTTTCTCTTAATGGGGAGACATATGTCCCAGGCAGATCACAGTCCCAGAGGTGAAACTCATTTACCTACAACTGAAAGCGTGTCACGAGTAGTGCCAAGACTGGAATTATCTCAGAAACATTTGTAAATGTACCTGTGGATGAACAATGAGGACATGGAATAACTGTACTGTAAGAATGACTCCTCTGTATGTGCGTGTTTGCTGTCAGTTAAATTGGAAAGAGGACACTGCATGACTGATTGGTGAGGCTGTTTGGCACAAAGGCGTTCAGTTCAGTTCAGTTGCTCAGTCGTGTCCGACTCTTTGCAACCCCATGAATTGCCGCACGCCGGGCCTCCCTGTCCATCACCAACTCCTGGAGTTCACCCAAACTCATGTCCATCAAGTCAGTGATGCCATCCAGGCATCTCATCCTCTGTCATCCCCTTTGCTCCTGCCCCCAATCCCTCCCAGCATCAGAGTCTTTTCCAGTGAGTCAACTCTTCACATGAGGTGGCCAAAGTACTGGAGTTAAGCTTTAGCATTTTTCCCTCCAAAGAACACTCAGGATTGATCTCCTTCAGAATGGACTGGTTGGATCTCCTTGCAGTCCAAGGGACTCTCAGGAGTCTTCTCCAATACCACAGTTCAAAAGCATCAGGGTGACAATATACAGCCTTGATGTACTCCTTTTCCTATTTGGAACCAGTCTGTTGTTCCATGTCCAGTTCTAACTGTTGCTTCCTGACCTGCATACAGGTTTCTCAAGAGGCAGGTCAGGTGGTCTGGTATTCCCATCTCTTTCAGAATTTTCCACAGTTTATTGTGATCCACACAGTCAAAAGCTTTGGCATAGTCAATAAAGCAGAAATAGATGTTTTTCTGGAGGGACAGCAAAGTGAGGAGTCCTGTTTCTAATCATAGGTGTTTCTCTGAATCCTAATAATCTTGGATAAATCACACTGCACCCCTTACTTTGCAGAAATGTCCAGAAAAAAATCGAGGGGGTATATATTCTCTAATGACAACCCAGCTCCACCATTCTTGGACTTTATGATTTTTTTTTTTAGGTCAAAACTGCAGATTCATGTTGATGTATGGAAAAACCAATACAATATTGTAAAGTAATTAGCCTCTAATTAAAATAAATAAATTTAAATTAGAAAAAAAAAAAACTTGAGAATTGGTTAAAAAAAAATCACTATTTGCGTCTTGTAACCCAGAAAATATCAAAGGAAAAGTTCAGATTTTTGGTGCTTTACTTCATTAAGGTTTGAGGCATGGTGATACTAATGATGGTGATGGTATCTCATACTTTCCTAGTAAGTCTGCCCCTCTTCTCTGTCCTGTCTTTTCACCTGTGCCGTACTGATTGATTACTGATGAGATGCTTGTGAGGGCACCATAGTTCTCAGTTATCTCGGGAAGGAAGAGCAAATGGTTGAAATCCACTGGTAAGCCCGTTGAACACTGCTGAGACGTGCAGCAGACGTGGCCAGTGGAGCTGGATTTGACTGCAGAGATGCAGACTGAGAGTGTGCCGTGTTTGCCATCATCGATCAATGTCTTCCTACCTTGGTCCATTTGAGCTGCTATTAATGAAACACCACAGACTGGGTAGCTTATCAATAACAGAGATTTATGTCTCACAGTTCTGGGGGTTGGCAGTCCAAGATCAGTATACCAGCCCTGTGGGGATCTTGTAAGGGTCCTCTTCTAGTTTGCAGACAGCTGACTTTTCACTATGTCCTCACATGGTGGAAGGGGGAGGCAGCTCTCTGGAGCTGCTTTGGTCAGGGCACTAATCCCATCCATGAGGGCCCCACCCTCATGACCAAATCTCCCCACCTCTTAGTACCATCACCTTTGAGGGCTGGATTTCAACGTATGAATTTTGGGGAGACACACACATTCAGACCATAACATTTCCCCCATGAACAACACCTGAAACGGCACCCGGGGTTTTCAGAGAGAACACTTACACGTCCTTCAACCCTCACCACGAGGAGAAAGACGACCGTGAACTTTACTGTCCAGTTTTCCTATTCATCGCTCTACGGAGCATCACGGACACCACCACCCTCTTTCCTCAATGGTATGACGCCTTCCAGCTCTTCCTTAGTGTATGAACGGCCTTTCTAGAAAGTTCTCAGAGACAACCCTGTAGTGTGGGTGCCCATCCTTGTATGTGTGTATGTGTGTGGGACAGAGGAGGAAAAGAAAGAGAGAGAGAAAGAGGTGGCCTTGCAATATCATCAAAGCTCTCAGGAAATTCACTGAGGAAGAATACAAATGGCTTCTTTATTGGGAACATTTGCAGGAAAAAAAATTTTTTTTTCTTAAAAGAGCCAGTGAGCTTGAAAGAGTGTGACCACTGGGTCCCAGAACAATGACCAGATAAACAATGTTGTCTTCTTTTCCAAAAGCCCAGTGGTGCCACCACCATCCCCCACTGACAACAATCCCATCACCAGAACACAGAGATAATCGCACCTGCCTATGCTGAAACCTGCCTTTGCTGGAAGGCAGAAATGCTCTTTCCTTCTCCATACAATGGAGAAAATGCTGAGAATTTCAACGTGTCTGGAAATGTTAATATTTTCCATAAACTACCTAGAAGGAGTTACTGGTAATTAAGTGCTGCTCAGACACCATTCTGTTTCCCTTTGATTTAAACCTCAAAGCAATATCAGCAAGTAGATCGGACTATTATCTCCAAGTTATAGATGAAGAGTTGGAAGCACAGCGTGCCCAACTTCCCTCCCCATGTAGTTTGGTGACAGAACTTTGGCCTTTGCACAAGTATCCTCGGCAACACTGTGTCCTGTCCTGGAGGGGCAGTGACTTCTGGTGACTTCCTGCATCCAGAAAGCCATGACGAACCCAGCCTGGGGGTGGGGAACCCTGGTGCTCACAAGGGGCTGTGAGTGCGTCATGGCCAGTAACTGCCTCTGGTGCCTCTTGTAAGCCCCTCATCTGAAGGATTCATCTCTGGGTAGGTAAGAAAGTGAAAGTAAAGTCAGTAACTCATGTCCGACTCTTTGGGACCGCAAAGACTGTAGCCTACCAGGCTCCTCCATCCATGGGACTTTCCAGGCAAGAGTACTGGGGTGGGTTGCCACTTCCTTCTCCAGGGGATCTTCCTGACCCAGGGATCAAACCTGGGTCTCCTGCATTGCAGGCAGACGCTTTACCGTCTGAAACACCAGGGATGCCCTGGGTAGGTATAGATTTCTAATTTCTCCTAGAAGCACTGTTTCACATCAGGTGAGACCTTGGCAGCTCTTTGTGTACTAGCCAGACTTCAGTGGTGCCTCCCTTGGCAGCCTGACTACACTCCTCCATTCCTGCACTGAATTCATCTTCCTTTCCCTGCAGGAAGATGTTTTCTGTTGGAGATCTTGCCTGTCCATGGTGCTGGACTAGGTAGAAGTAGTCCAGCTTCCACATTCCCTCTTCAAAGGCATCCTCAGTTCTGTGTAGTAATAGTGTTAGTCGTTCAGTTGTATCCAACTCTTTGCAATCCCATGAACTGTAGTCCACCAGGCTCCTCTCTCCATGGAATTCTCCAGGCAAGAATACTGGAGTGGGTTGCCATTCCCTTCTCCAGAGGATCTTCCTGACCCAGTGATTACACCCAGGTCTCCTGCACTGCAGGCAGATTCTTTACTAGCTGAGCCACCAGGGAAGTCTTCTGTAGACAGCTATGATTTGACTGTAAGAAAAGAGATGGGGAGTGTTCCCTCAATGACTCTGTGGTGGAGGTGCCATGTATTATGCACTTTATTGAGCTGGCCAAAATGGAGAAACCTGAATAAATTTTTTGGCCACCTCCATATTTCAGGGGCTGAATTGGAGGCACTGAATGACCATAGTGAGCATGCCATTGTAGTGATGGGAGAAGCGATTTTCAACATACAGGGTGGCGGCAGCTTTCCCGTGGAGCGGGGACACACTGTGAGAAACCTGAGTGCCCCAGGGGCAGGGGCTGGTCCTCCTGAGACCACCCAGAAAGTGGACTAAGTCCCCTTCTTCCCCCAGCAGTGTCCACCTACCTGTTTCTGGAGCTGGAACCTTCCCTGTTGTTTGTGCCTGGCATCTGCATCCCCACCATAGGGATGTTTCTTGGTTCTCTCAGGGCTGTGCCCATGGCCTGTTGTGTCTGTCCGTCGTCACCTCTTTTGGGACAGCGTGCTCACTTCGAACATCTGCCTACCTCCACAAGAGAGTGAAAATCATTTACATTTGTTTCTTGCTCGTGTTGGGAGAATTGGTATTTTCTTAGTATTTTCTTACCTTTGACTGTCCCACTATAACAGTATCCTCAGCTTCTCGGAGATCCCTCCCTGCACACATGCATTCTTAAGGTCTGCTCTCCACTCTGTGTCAATTTCTCCCTGCCATCACAGTTCACCCCTGGGCTGACTTTCCCGTCCATCCATCTCTGGGGTGCTGCTTCTGCTGCCCCAGCTTCTCATCTGCATGATGTTAAGATGTTCTTTCATGACTTAAGTTGGAGACCAATCCATTGTTTCTAAATGCTGCAGCAATATGATCCAAAGTCTTATGCGGCCATATCTCCATTTTCCCCTTTGCTCTGCTGATATCTCTTGCATATTTCATTGTTCTTCCTCTTTATTGTTGAAAGCTGATCATTTCCTTTTCTCTGATTCCCTGTTTCATGCTTAGGCAGCCAGAGCGGACCCTTTCAAACCCTTAATGGCAGATAGACAAGCTCATGCTTCTGAAATTATCACTCACAGAATCCCTCTCCAAAGAGGTAGAGAGCTATAATACTCAGACCATTGGTGAATTCAAAACCTGGATGTATTTTAATTATAAAACATGGTGAATACAGGTGACCTATCAGGATGAAGACTCACGAAGAGTGGTTTTGTATAGTCTTGCTGAACTTAAACTTAGTTTCAGAATTGAATACCCACGTCCTTTCGTCTGAATGGAATTCCATGAATTCAGAGAGCTTGTTAGTAATTTAGACTTACCTTAGTTTCTACCTCCTTATTCCTTAGCTTTCTCGCCAATCTCAAATGTGTGTTTCTGTTGACTTATTGAATGTCTCTTTGAAATCTGAGTTCCAAGGAAAACTGTTACAGTCTTAGCAGGAGATTGCTTTGGAAGCCAAAAATTGTTGTTTCTGTTTTGTTTTTTTTTTTACTTGTTCTCATATTGTTTTATGAACTGCAATATTTTTAAATCTATTAAAAATGAAACTGTTCTCTTTCTGTATTTTGTAGAAACTACCTCTTCAGGTTACAGCTGGAGGATTTGTCTCTGATCCAGGTAGGTGCAATTTATTTTTCTTGAGCTTTTGTTTTCCATCTTAATTAGCTCTGTGTTTAAGGGGATGAAGACAGATGTACGTGAAGGCGTAAGTCAAGTCAGAGGAGGTGTTCCTTTCCTCAGAAGGTCAGATGTACGTGAAGGCGTAAGTCAAGTCAGAGGAGGTGTTCCTTTCCTCAGAAGGTCAGGCCACGGACCTCTTGGTTGACCTATTAGATAGGAGTCCTCGCCTGCTTTAATTCCCAACCAGCCCTCTTCCTTCTGAGCAGCCTCTTTTCCTTTCATGGAATCATCCTGACTTACTCTACATCAAATGAGAGCTAATTCAAGGGATATTATTTCCTCAATGTAAGGGAATGACCTTTCCCCCCTAGTTAATCATTGATTATTCAGTTTGATTCATCCAGCCATCATATTATCAAAATTAGCTCCCTTAGAAAAACATGTCTGTTTCTTCTTTATTATTTGCAATTAAAAATATTTAAGTATATGGCTTAAAACCACATATGATGAAGAATTAGTGGTGATAGATAAAAATGCAGTTTACCTACTTTCTTTCTTTTTTTTTTTTGTGGTTTGGAGGAGGAACCTGAAATGCTTAAGTCTGAACAGTGTATATTTTAGGGGCAGATCTGAATCATAAAGACCCTTTCAGTCTTTAGCAGTCTCTTGGAGAAGGATAGGGTTGTGGCATAAATATCTCCTCTACCAAGATTCTGGAACTCCCCGTGAAGCACAGAACCCTTGGGCTGTATATAGTTGGGAAAAATTCTTTAACCACCCTCATGTACTGGAGTTCTAAGAAGTGATTGGCAAGAAATTCATGTTATTTTCTTCTCTTTGTGCTGCTGGTATTTGTGAACATTCAGGAAACTTTAGAGTTAGGATTTAATATGAGATTTAAGTTTTATTTACCAGTACCTTAACATAAGCCAACCCCTACAAGAAAACTAATATCGGTAAACACTTTAAAGACCCATAGAGCCGGGTTTGTTATCTAGTTTCATGACTCCCAGCAATTGTAGACTTCTTCATCTGGAGAATAGCTACAAAACAATACCCATTGTCATTGCTGGAATTAAATAAAGCAGTGCATGCACAAGGGGTAAGGCATAGTCATTTTGTAACAAATGTTAATTGCTATTGTTTTTTGAAAGTGATGACAATAAATAATAACTTTTAAAATCATTTCATCACAGTGGACAATGAATCATCTCTCTACTGCAATTTGATGTATAACTAAAATCTTTGAGTTGATCATTAATGAAATTATGAATGTATTAATAAGAAATCAGAATGATCAGCAGTTTAACCAAAATAGTATATGATTTTAAATCATCTTTTATAAAATATGTACATTATTCAATAGATAGGGTTATTCTCATTTTGATTCTCATGGTATAATGTATTATTTGGCATGTTGTATGTGCTGAAAAAGTGAAATGTGTAGATCTGTGTGTGTACAGATATATATGTTTCCGTTTATATATTTGTTGATTTCCTAGTTCCCTAGCACCCTTGGCTAAGAAGGTCTAGAAGTATTGTCATTCCAACAGCAATGAACACACTGAACAATACCTAGTACTTGGTTTCTAAATATAATATCCATTAAGAAGAGACAGGGCTTCTTAGAGAAGTAACTGATTATAGAATTTTGGCAGAGAAAGTCCCAGGTAAGCCTGGAAGACTTTCTTGTTTCAGAAATTAAAGGATTATTCAAAGAATGATGAGAGCAGGTCAGAAGGATCTAAGAGCCAGCTTGATGTAGACTCACTGAAGAAATCTGGGACAGTTTGATTATTAAAATAACGATAGAATCAGATTATAGCACACTGAATTAACTAAGAATCCATGAGTAAATACTAACATAAAAATACACAAATGAGTAAACAAATGAGACAAAGGGACTGCTTATCCTCATGCTAAAATACCAACTAAGAAATAGTGAATGAATGATTTAATCAGGAAATTATCATTTGGCAATGATCACATGAAAAACTTGATTCAGGCAAAAATGATCAATGGATGCTAAATTTATAAAGGCTTTGATGGTGACCAAGATATCTGTATAGTCTCAAAGTCTTTACCTATAGAATGCTTATTAATTATAAGAGGAAAACTTGTGACTTGATCCTGAAGAGGCCTGGTCACTACTCTGATAACCAGCTAGTGAAGGTGCTTTCCCTAGTAATGGGACACAGAGTTAGTGTAAGCCTCCTGATTGCTGCTGCTGCTGCTGCTACGTCATTTCAGTCGTGTCCGACTCTGTGCGACCCCATAGACGGCAGCCCACCAGGGTCCCCCGTCCCTGGGATTCTCCAGGCAAGAACACTGGAGTGGGCTGCCATTTCCTTCTCCAATGCATGAAAGTGAAAAGTGAAAGTGAAGTCGCTCAGTCATGTCTGACTCTTTGCGACCCCATGGACTGCAGCCTACCAGGCTCCTCCGTCCATGGGATTTTCCAGGCAAGAGTACTAGAGTGGGGTGTCATCACCTTCTCCGAAGCTTCCTGATTAGATGCACGGAAAAGGCCACAGCAAGATTTCCATATTACATTCAAAAATTATAACCAGCTTCATCACGAGGGACTGTCACACAAACCAAACATGAAGTCCATTCTACAGAATGCTGATCTCTACTCTTCAAAAATCACCATCACCAAGGCACAATGAGCAAGAAGAGCTATTCCATCCTAAAGAGAAAAAATACATATGTCACACAAATGAAACACCTGATTAAAATTGCATCGTGGAGCAGGAAATACGTTTTTTCTTGCTATAAAGGACAGTACTGGGACAACTGGTGAAATTTTAATGTCTGGGTAGAAGATGGTAGGAATGTATTAATATTAATGTCCTGACTTTGATAACTGTAATGTGGTTATGAAGGAGAATGTCTTTGTTCTTTGGACAAACCTTCTGAGATAAGTAAGGGTGAAGTTTCATTTCTGAAACGTATTCTGATTTAAAAAATTACCATATGTGTCTATATATTACATTACTGTTGCTTAGACACTAAGTTGTGTCCAACTCTTCTGCTACCCCATAGACTGAAGTCCGCCAAGTTCCTCTGCCCATGAGATTCTCCAGGCAAGAATGCTGGAGTGGGTTGCCATTTCCTCCTCCAGGGGAATCTTCCCAACCCAGGGGTTGAACCCATGTCTCCTGCATTGGCAGGCAGATTCTTTACCACTGAGTTACCACAGAAGCCCATATATAGTGTATATACATGTATGTGTTTCTGTCTATATATGTTCACACATACATGCATGCATGTAGAGAAAAAGAATCATAAAACAAATGTGATAAAACATCAATGGGTAAGCTCTAGAAATCTTGGTGAAAGATTTATGAGAGTCCATTGGGCATTTCTTACAAAAAAAATCCACATAATTTTGAAAGAAATAATGCAAAAAATAAGGAGACGCATTTGTCGTTACCATGTGTATGATGTTATTTTAGGGACAAGGGAACTAACTGTACTTTCCCCATTTTTGCTTCTCATTGTCATGACTGAGTTTTGGTGGAAATCAGGTTGAGGTTATTGATGAAATAAGCATTTTTATAGAGGTTTGGAAAATTCATCAGCGTCACCACCTGGCAAGAGAGAGCACGGTCTGCTGACACAGGGTCCGGCAGGAAGGCAGGGACTTCCTTTGTGGAGGCTTTGACGACACAGCCCTCATCACAGATGTCAGACATGGCATTGTGGTCAGTACACACGGTGACCCTCCTCTCTCACGTTCTGTGGGTGTATATGGTGCTCAGCTTACTGCAGCTTGGAGGCTTCTCTCTGGAAATTTTCACGCAGACTTTTTTTCTTACATGTCTGCAGTTAAGTTGTCCTTTTGATTTCTATGAATATTTTATTTCAACTTAAATGACTATTTCCAAGCGTAACAATGGGCTTCCCTGGTTGGCTCAGTGGTGGAGAATCCACCTGCCAATGCAGGAGACATGGGTTAGATCCCTGGGCTGAAAGATCCCCTGGAGAAGGAAATGACAACTCACTCCAGTTTCTTGCCTGGAGAATCCCATGGACAGAGGAGCCTGGTGGATTACAGTCCATGGGCTTGCAAAAAGTTGGAGACAACTGAGGGACTAAAAAACAACAAGGGTAACAAAAAAGACTTGGCACGCTGATGAAGAAAGAGTTATAGTGCCCAGGAGAGACACAATGTGATCCTCATGGACAGTGTAAGGTTATCTGATGGTCACACTGAAACAAGTAATATGAAGCACTATTTTTAATTGAGGTGTAGTTGTAGAATATATGTCAAGTGAACAACATATTGATACACAGCTCACAATTTTTAAAGGTTATATTCCATTTATAGTTATTATAAAATACTGAATATATTACCTGTGTTGTACAATATGTCTTTGTAGCTTATTTATTTTAAACATAGTAGTCGGTACCTCTGAATCCCTTTGGGGGGAAATTATTTTTAATAATATATTTTACTTAACTCATTATATCCCAAATATTAACATTTGAACATGCAGTGATTACAAAAAATAATGAGCTACATTTCTTTATTTTAATTGTATTAAGTCTTCAAACTCTGGTATGTGTTTCCCTCCTAGAGAATATATGGATTTGAAATAGCCACCATGCAAGAATGGAAAAGCTCTTTCTGCCCAGTTGGACTGTGCCCTTTGAGATCACAAGGAGCAGTAGCATTTACGACTTCCATGCCTTCAGTTATGTTATAGAAATAGTATTTCCTCCAGGAACCACCTGGATTAATTGAATATTTTAGGCTATAAATTTTCTCCTTTCCTCTCTCTTCAAGAAAATAATTGCTTGAATGCTTGAATTAAGAAAATAATTGCTTAAATGTGAGAAAATGAGGGAACAGAGCCCAGAAAGGAAAAGCAATTTGCAAAAACAATGGAGAGCATCAGGGCTGAGAATCAGTGACATTCCTTATTTAACACTAGACAAAGCTTCATTTGATCTGGCTCCTCCCTGCCTGATAGGCGGGTCCACTTCTGGTTGGCAGATGTCTTGGGATGTTTCCTTGGGTCTTGGAATTACAGGTTGCTGAAAACTTCCCAGACTGGGGGCCACTTCCCAACTCTCAGCATCTACTCAGGTCCTCTTTCTCGTGAACAATTTTAATCCCTTCTCAGTCTAGAAGATGCCAACCCTTGGGTCTCACTGTAACTGTCACCTCTTTGTAACCCACCTTGAGTCTGTTTGGGCTGATACTCCTGGAATGTGTTTCATAACCTCAGCTTTTATTCTTGATGATTTCCTCTTGTCTCAGATTGAAATTCTGTCTGTGTTCTGTGGAGCATTTGATTTCTTTGTGTCTTCAGGATTATATGAAAGTCGATCATTATATGTAGTCATCTGGCAGGTGATAGACTGGAGACGAATGTCTGTGAAAGTCTGCATCCCTTGATACTTGATAATATATTCACTCTGCAACTTTTTAAGACTTTATCATTAACAGGACATGGGGGAACTTCATATTTTTGTCCTTAAATTCAAGAGAAGGAAAGTAATGACATCCAGGGACTAGAGAAGTGCAGAATGCCTGCTGAAAGTCATGCTGAAATGCACATGTTCATGCTCCCACCCTACAGGAAAATTCTAGGACAGTATAATTAATTCCTGACTCCGACCCATTCCTGTATTTTTACGTGCCAGCCACCTGGCTGCTCCATCTTACTCTGCACTTTTCTTCTTCCCCAAATTCTTCTGCTTAAATGCTGTTTTCAGATCAGTAATGAGAAAGCAGACATTGAACAAGGTTCCTTTCTTGAATTTCTATCTAGTGATTTTCACAGAGTTCCAGAGCCTCCCTCTGAATTCCTGATCCCTGAACTCAATGCGCTCATGTGTGTTCTGCAGCCAGCAGTTTCCAGCCCCCCCACCCCACCACAGTAGCACTGTGAACACCCTTGGTGCATCCTCCCATCTCCCCTTCCCCACACCAGGGTGGTCCACACACAATGACTAGCTGGTCCCAGCACAGTGACTTGACGGTCCAAACTTTCGTTGTTTAATGAGGGTTCCCGCTCTTGTTCCTGCCCAAGGGGTGAGGGATGGGTTGAAGATGCAATGCTGGTACATTCCCAGAAATCAGAGCCTGTTATCCATCCACCATGGTCGGGCTTCATGGTTCAGCTTGTGGAA
Source organism: Bos indicus x Bos taurus (assembly GCF_003369695.1). Taxonomy (NCBI): domain Eukaryota; kingdom Metazoa; phylum Chordata; class Mammalia; order Artiodactyla; family Bovidae; genus Bos; species Bos indicus x Bos taurus. Next base: position 63,641,955 of record NC_040095.1, read on the forward strand.
ATGTGTGGAAATCCACAAGTGAGAAAAATGGACTTTTGTAAAGTGGCGTCAGGATGAGAGAATGAACTGTGAGGTCAGGCTGCCTGATAAGCCTGATCCTGACTGCAGTCTGGAACTGGCATCAGCAGAACCTGAATCAGAGTTCTTTTTCCCCTTTTCTCTCTAACAAAGTCAAGACACCACTAGTGGGGTTTCTAAAGCAGCCAAAGTTTGAGCAAGGATTGGGTTGGGACTCAATTACTATTACTCCCAGTGAACATTATCTGTTTGAGGTAAATCTCTTAGCATCACTGCAAAAATATTCACCTATGAATATACCATGAGCTAGAGTGGCTGTATCTGGAATATTTGTTGTGATTTTCAAATATGCATATCTTAAAGTATCAAAGCGAAAGACCCAGAGGAAACAAAATCTGTTTTTCATCAATGACTGGAGAATCAGATATTCATGTGACATCATTTATAAGGTCTTTCTGCCAGCAGCCTGTGATAAATCTCCTTGCAGCTCACCGTGTGCTGAAATGTAGCCTTTGCATCTTGGAAACCAGTCATGTTCAGGCACAGGGATGGAGGGCATGGAATTTCCCATCAGGCGTCTCTCCTACTTCTTGTCATAATAACAGATCCAACTCTTCAGCATCACTTTTTATTTCTTGCCTTGATCACAGCAGTTATTTTCTAAGAACAAAGCTTTGTGGAAAATGTAAAAACACAGCTGGCCTCAAGAGGAATTGACGGCGTTTGCCCATCTGGGGTTGTGCCTGGGATGGCCCGAGGTAGATGTGCATTGAGCAACCTCCTATGAACACTGAGAGACCGCAGCTCGTTTAACCTCGATGTCTTCCTAACGTACTTTGGGGAAATAGCTCAAAATCCATTTTTGTATTGCTTTGTTACTGAGGGAAAGGAATTCACAGCCTGTTTCTCACTCAAAACTGCTGGAATAAGCACAAAAAATTGAAATCTGTGTTCCAATTTGCCACCTGCCTCGCTCTGGTTTCTAAATTGAAAACTATTAAGTCTCTGACGACCTGGTCAATATTGGTAGAGAATTCGCTCCAAAGTTAAGGTAAATGTTAACTTTGTTTCTTGTATATTTAGGTTTGGGGAATTGCGTTTCAACTCCAGTCAATTTCTAAGCCAGTATTTCTCAATTAGGGGCAGTTTTACTGCTGGGAACATCAGGTTGTTACCACTGGAGGGGAAAGTGCTAGTGGCATCTAGTGGGTTAAGACCAGAGATGCTGCTAAACTTTCTGCAGTGCGCAGGACAGCCCCTCGCTGCTCAACCAAGAATGCTCTGGCTCTAACTGCTAATAGCACCGAGGCTGGAAACTCTAGGTTAAGTGATCACTGCCTTGGCTTCTGTGTGTTTTGAGGAAGCCACTTTTCAAGTCTGCAATGTTAACATTATTGGATTAAATCTAGAAGATCAGTGCTTGGGGAATTTTCCTCTTCAGAGTCTTTCATATATTTAACCAAACACATGCATGAGCCCTTGGTGGCATTTCTAAAGAAGCTGCTGTGGTTCTTGGGTTTAAATTGCTTCCTTTTATTAATATGAAATTAAATTTAAAAACAAATTGAGTCAATTTATAATATCAAAACCCTCTCTGATGGGTCATAACAATTTGATACAACTACCCTCTGTTGGAATTCTTCTGTATAATTTAAAGAACGATGTTTTAATTAATAATTTAGAATAACTATTCAAGTAAGATATTCACATTGATCGATGTTTTCAGTCTTGTCTTGTATTTATATTGGAAGACTGGTCTCCCGTGTGGGCCCTAAAAATCGTGATTCTAAATTTTCTTTCTTTTCTGCCTTCCTTTGTCAAATATGTTCTTAAAATCATACTGCTGTAGAAGTGACTGGGATTTTAATGATTAAAGCGCTTAGAGATCTTTATGATAAATTTTGACAGTTCTGAAAATGAAGACTTGCCGATAGTGGTTAGGGTTTTATGGGAACATGGCCATGCCCATTTATTTGCATTGTCCAGCTCATGATTATCCTTAATAAATCTTATTGACACACAAACACACCCACTCATTTGGATGTTTTCTATGGCTTCTAGATCAACTGGGTTGACCAGTTGTATCAGATACTGTCTAGGCTACAAAGCTAAAGTATTTATTATCTGATCCATTAAAGAAGTTTGTCACCTATTATGGTACCAAACAGGTGGTACAGATGAAGATATCTGTTAAGTGTTTCCTAAATGAGTGAGTGAACACAGTATGATGTACTGTTGTTCTTTGTTTTTGCTTTTTTTTCCCCCCCAGACATTGTGCAGTTGATGTGTTTATTTTGACTTCTTGGCCAATAATTTTCATGGTCCTCCCTAGACTGTGACCTGTAGATTCGCAACCCCAAGTGTCTCCATTTGTCCCCAGATTCTTGTCTCTTCCTTCCACTCCCTTGGTAAACGTTTCCCATCAAGAGATGTTTTATCTACCCATTTATCCAAACACTTTACTCTCCTTTTCTCATAAGTTCCTGGAGGATTTATAGTTTCTGGTGTGTATTTTGTATAAAGTGAAGTGAAATCACTCAGTCGTGTCTGACTCTCTGAGACCCCATGGGATTCTCTAGAATACTGGAGTGGGTAGCCTTTACCTTCTCCAGGAATATTCCCAACCCAGGGATCAAACCGAGGTCTTTCGCATTGCAGGCAGATTCTTTACCAGTCAATAAGGACTAAGGTTTTACTAGTTTCACAGAAAAGAGTCACATTGAGTTCATGCTATTAACAAACAGCTAGTGTATAAGCTCCTAGTGTATAAACACAAATCAGAAGTTTCTTACTTACGTGATGACTGTCCAGGGCAGCAGCTGTGGGGACTCTGTTCTCTGCTGCCATCCAGGAGCCCAGGGGCTTCTGCTTGTGGTACCTTCAGGGCAGAAAAGGTGGAGGATGTTGCAGAGAAGATCTGCATGGCCCATGCCAGGAAGTGGCATGCCCCCTTCTGCCCAGTGGCCACTACGTCACACAGCCTCAACCAACTTCAAGGAGGCTGGGATTATAATTTATCCATGTTCCCAGAAAGAAGCCAAAAACTGAGACCTTCGGACATTGCCAGGCATTAGCATTTTCTCCCAGAAGGTGCTAGGAAAACAAGATTAGCACCTAGGACTATGCTTCACTGATACTGTTTTCTGCCCCTACCCCCCACCATTCCAGCCATTCTGATTTTCTACTGTACACACAGATTTATCCGTGCCTCCAACATTTCTGTAACTAACAAAGCAGGGATATGTTGAACCAACCATTTAAACTCTTCAGACCTCAATTTTATTGATGGTGCATTTGGAGAAGAGAGCTGGGGAGAAGAGTAGGCTGGATCGTCCCTGCAGTCCCTTTCAGCATTAAAATCTTAACGTGTGCCATCCTGGTGCTGATTCTTCCTTCTGTCACTGCTTAAGTGACTCCCGGATTCCTCCTTCTTTAAAGAAAACTTGCCTGTAATGGGAAACCTGGCACTGTTCTTATTTGATGTTACCTTAATGACTTAATGTCATGAGTTAATGATGATAACCACAGCAGCAGGAATAGCAGACCATGTTCACTGTGCCTTTCCTCCGTACTCAGCTCTTCACATGCATCATCAGCTCAGTTTTGTTTTCCCAGTACCACTATGGTGTAGTAGATATTATTGTCAGTATTTTGCCGAGGAAGAGTTGAATCTTGGAGAGTTTATGTGGTTTAGCTAGGATGACCCAGCTGGTATATACCAGAAATACCATTTGGATCTGGGTACATTGGGCTCCAGGCTTCTGAGGTAGCTCAGTAGATAAAGAACCCATCAGCAGTTCAAGAGTTGTAGGAAATGTGGGTTTGATCCCTGGGTCAGGAAGATCCTCTGGAGGAGGACATAGCAACCCACTCCAGTATTTTTGCCTGGAGAATTCCATGGACAGAGGAGCCTGGTGGGCTACAGTCCATGAGGTCAGAGAGCCGGACACAAGTGAAGTGACTGAGCATGCGTGCATGCACATTGGGTCCCAGATGACCGTCTCTTAATCACTGAAACACTATCGTACTCATTACAATGTGAGTAATGTTGCACCACCTGTGGGTGACCACTGGCCTACAGTAGACATAATTGTTCATTTATAATTATAATTTTTACGTGGATTTAAGCCGAGTTCCCTGAAAGTCTGAGACAAGGATCCATATGCCTGTGCTTTATTGAGGTTATGTTCTCAGCACTTGGAGGGATGAGGTATATGGCAGATAAAGAGACAAGACAAGCCTTTGCTCTCAGCTGGGGTCCAGCATCAGCCTGATTCCAGGGGAATTCCAAAGTATGGATGAAATCTCAGTGTGTCCCCTTTGAAGCAAGGGTTTGATGATTTATACAACTACCACCTTGTCCTTCAGTCTTTAGCAACAGGTTTTTAAGTTGGGTCAGGCGGGTGGTGGAGGTTAATCTCCTGACAGAGTGGCTCTCATCAGCCGAAAGCAGTTCTCCAGAGATGTGGGTAGCCTGAGTCAGAAGCTGTCAACACTGCCAGCAGCCAGAGGAAGGTTCTCTGGCCTATGAGGAGAGCTGGAGGAGGTGCTAGAGCACTAAGTGTAGAATGCATCACTCGGTATTTTAGGTATCTTACTTCAGCTTCTTCTGATGTTCTAGACCCTGACTATACTGACACTGGTCTCCATCACCAAGGAAGCAAAATTTTTTTATATCCCTGAAAAAAATGTAGTACATACTTGATTATTGAATGCATTCTGTTGTGTTGTACATGCCGTGCTTTTTAATAATTCTCATATCCACTTCCAAATTTATGTTTCACTTGCAGCCTCAAAAACTAAATTGAAGATGCATGAATATTTTTCTTAGTCATGTGGATCATTTAGTTTCATGAAATGAGGTCAGGAAGTTTATGTAAGTCAATAGCAAACACTGTCTGGCAATCACAGGCTGCAGACAAATGGATGGGCCCATTTTGTTTATCTAAAATGCATTTCTATTTCTATTTCAGAAGTGGCCCCAGTACCTGACATAGCTATTGAATGATAAGCATGCTCAGAATTCTCTGACCTGCTTTCTTTTTCCTAATTTTGAGTGTCTCTCCCAAAAAGCTGACCCAAACAGATAAACTAATGTACCAGGAAAAGCCTTTGTTTCAAATTTAAGTAATGAGTTTTTTATTTAGGTGAGAGATTATACATTCTGGAAGCTGAAGTCTCTTAGTTTCCTAGGAGCCAAAGAAAAATAGCAAGGGAGAATGGTAGATGAAAAAATGTGTCACTTTGGCCCACCATTTTTTGGATTGAATGGACTCAAATTCTTGGTGATTCTTTCACATGTGAGTGATTTGTCATCCTGAATTTGTTCAGTAACTGGGATGAAGTTGAGAAAGTAGCTGTGGATTGAGCTGTAATGGGCTCTACCTTGATTTAATATATGCCCATCAAACTCTCATTTTGCTGCTCTCACATAGAGTCTATATTTTAGAGTCTATATAATACTTCTTCATTAGGTTACAATATTTAATCTATTTGCAGCATTTCTTACTAACCTGGAGACTACTCATCCTCTTTCAAAGTATAGAATATGATATCTGTTAAGATTTTATGTGGGCTGATTGTACAGTTTAACGCTTGAGGTTCAACCCTACTGAACCCTATTCATGTTTTGGGAGTAGTCACTCATTGATTACGTTTTCCAGAAGGGAGAGAGGCAAGTTGCCCTATTATAATTCCTATTAGAAGCAGTCTATTTAATGAGAAAATGAGTATAACTATGTACGGAATGTGTTAATATTTACAGGGCAAAGATCTTCTAAAGTCTTTTGCTGAAAAATTTTAATTATCATTTTAATAAAGGAATATTGAACTCAAAAGTAGTCTTAAAGTATAGCCACCCGTTTCTGGTTTAAGAAGGTAGAGAGAACCCATGTAGTGATCTTCCATCCTTCAAAACATAGCATTTAAATGAAGGTAAAAGTACATAAATTCATAAATTCAAAGAATTCTAGAAATGCAAGCTTTTTTCGAGAAAGAAAATTTTGGAAATTTGGAAAAATATAAGAACAGAGAAAACTGCAGTACAAAACATGATAAAAACTAATTTCTTCAGATGAATCAGTAATAATCCAAGGTATATAAGATAGTAAAGAAATTGCAAATATTATAAACAGTGAAAATCAAGAAAATATTGTAGGTATTCAGTGAGAAATAAGACTGAACACTCAGGATCATTTCAGGCCTTTTCTGGCATATGACCTTGAGAGTGTAAGATGTGTATTTTTAATGTTACAAGCCTGCAAGAACTAGTAAAATGAGAGCGAAGATAAAACTATCAGAGTTTAGGAAGAGGCAAGCCTCTGGTAGATGAGTACTGCTCAGAAAGAGAAACCAGCAGATATTTTAGCAAACAGAAGTGTAGTCACAAATTAGAGACCTAACAGACCAAGTGGACTTTAAAATAAAGACTATTACAATAGACAAAGAAGGACACAATGTAATGATCAAGGGATCAGTTCAAGAAAAAGATATATCAATTGCAAATATATATGTGCCCAGTATAGGAGCACCATGATATATAAGGCAATGTTAACAAACATAAAAGGAGACGTTGACAGTTAACACAATTAACACAATAATAGTGGGGGACTTTAACATCCCACTTACATCAATGGGCAGGTCATTTAGACAGAAGATCAAGAGAAAGCATAGACCTTAAATGACACATTAGACCAGATGGACTTAATTGATATTTATAGAGCATTCCATCTAAAAGCAGCAGAATACTCATTCTTTTCAAGTGCATCTGGAACATTCTCCAGGATAGATCACATGCTGGGCCTCAGTAAATTTAAGAAAATTGAAATCACATCAAAATTCCTTTTCCAGCACATTGCTACAGGGTACAAATCAACCACACACACACACACACACACACAAAGATGCAAACAATACAAACATGAAGTCTACACTTAACAACACTTAACAAACATGAACTCTACATGCTACTTAACAAGCAATGGATCACTGAAGAATAGGTTATGAGATAAAAGCACTCATGAATAGGATTAGTCACCTTATAAATGAGACCCCAGAGAGATCCCTTTCCTCTTCTATCATGTGAGGTTACAATACCATCTATGAACCAGGAATCTTGCCTTCACTGAACACCTAATCTGCCAGCACCTTATCTTGGACTTCTCAGCTTGTAGAACTGTGAGAAATAGATTCCTGTTCTTTATAAGCACCCAGTCATTGATATTTTGTTATACTAGTCCAAGCTGAGAAAAGAGGTAACCATTGTTACCTCCAAGAAGAATAAAATTGTTTTGAGAAGCATATCTTACTCCATGGCACGTCTGCGAATGTGTGTGAGTACACGTCTGTGATGCTGTCATGGTCATGAATATGTAAACATTGGGTATCAAAACAGAATTATAAAAAACCCACAATGAGGAAGGGGAGATGGAAGGATGTGTGTGTGTAGATGGGGGAGAGGGATAAGTTGGGGAAAAAAGGCACTAAATGATATTTTTAGCTGAAGCAATCAAAACAGCAATGAAACCATATTATTTTGAGATTTGGAGATAAATGCCAAAATAGACCAGTGAAACAGCTGGAAGTTCTTCTGTAAAACAAATAGTTTATCAACCACAAAATAGAGGGCTTTCTTCAGGATTCTGTGCTAAGCCTGGTGGATGTCTTTATAAATTAAGTACTTGTTTAACTTTAGTTTAAAAAAAATAACATAAGGAAAGATACTCTATCCATAAAGCATGAAAAGGCTGCCATGGAAAAGAGAAAACCATTATCAAGAAAGAATTCAGAGAATTAAAAATATAATGTCTCATATATACAATTCATCAAAAATATATTAAAAAGTCCCATAAAAATGCCTTTAAGAAGAAAGTAGGTATTTTTATCTAAGTCACAAGATTAATAACAGTTGGAAAGTAATTATATGATGATTGTTTTTATCAAAAGGAAAAGCAGAAATGCTGTTAGAAATTTGATAGGAAAACAAAGATCACATCAGTCGCTCAATAGTGTCCGACTCTTTGCGATCCCATGAATCGCAGCATACCAGGCCTCCCTGTCCATCACCAACTCCCAGAGTTGACTCAGACTCACGTCCATCGGGTCAGTGATGCCATCCAGCCATCTCATCCTCTGTCGTCCCCTTCTCCTCCTGCCCCCAATCCCTCCCAGCATCAGGGTCTTTTCCAGTGAATCAACTCTTCTCATGAGGTGGCCAAAGTACTGGAGTTTCAGCTTTAGCATCATTCCTTCCAAAGAAATCCCAGGGCTGATCTCCTTCAGGATGGACTGGTTGGATCTCCTTGCCATCCAAGGGACTCAAGAGTCTTCTCCAACACCACAGTTCAAAAGCATCAATTCTTTGGCGTTCAGCTTTCTTCACAGTCCAACTCTCACATCCATACATGACCACAGGAAAAACCATAGCCTTGTTACAAGAATGTACTCCAGATATAAAACATACTTTTTGAAAGTGGGATATAAGCAAAATTTAAAAATGAATAAAACATATAACAAATATAAACATAAAACAAATATAAAACATTTAAAAATATAAAACAATTTTTTCTAAAAACAGGAATATATATATACCAAATAAAATCAAATAAGATTTTTAGTATGAAGAACTGAAAGCAACAAATATGGATGTACATAAGACTGCAGTCTTTATTTGGGTGTAATTTCTAGGATTTATTTTAATTAATGGCATGATCAATTTCAATATTTATCTTTCCCCAAAAAGTGATTTATCTTTTATGAATGGGATTTTTGCTTGATAAATGATCATCATCTGTCTTCTGTATTTCTTTGAGAATCAAGCTAAAAACAAGCTTAGATTTTAAAGTTGGATCCATTTCAAAATATTTTTATAGGATTTGTTAAAATTTATAATTGTGAAGAACAACTTTTTAAAAACTTGTTTCTTCTGATTATTAAATAACTGATCCAAGTTTTACTACTTGGAAAAATAAATATGTTCTGTAAAGAACTATATGGTTAAAAAATAGACAGAAACCTTAATGACCTCATCACAAACATGTTTACAACATTTTTTTCTAAATATATTCCTTTTAGGAATATTTTAGCAGTTTACATGTATGGTGAAGAAATATGAAATTTAGACATTCCTTCAATTTGATTTCAAATTATTTTTCTGCTTTATATTGAGTTTATATGTTGCATCTGAAATAAATTAACTAGTACTCATCTGTATGTGGCGGGTGATTTGGATTCTCCTTTTTGTTCTTTACTGTAATTTTCATAATTGTATGCCATATATATATATATATATATATATATATATATACATACACACATTATTTCTAGTATCATCAAAAGCTAATAAATTTAAAGAGACTCTTGAAGGAAGAGAAATCTGATTTCAACACTTCTTTCCATATTGTAGTTAGTTTCCTGTTGTTTGTTGTTTAGTTGCCAAGTTGTGTCTGACTCTTTTGTGACCCTGTGGGCTGTAGCCCACCACGATCCTTTCTCCATGGGGTTTCCCAGGCAAGAAAACTGGAGGGGGTTGCCATTTCCTTCTCCAGGGGATCTTCCCCACCCAGGGATCAAACCCATGTCTCCTGCATTGGCAGGTGGATTCTTTTTTTTTTTTTTTTAAACTTTACATATTGTATTAGTTTTGCCAAATATCGAAATGAATCCGCCACAGGTATACATTTGTTCCCCATCCTGAACCCTCCTCCCTCCTCCCTCCCCATACCATCCCTCTGGGTCGTCCCAGTGCACTAGCCCCAAGCATCCAGTATCTTGCATCGAACCTGGACTGGCAACTCGTTTCATACATGATATTATACATGTCTCAATGCCATTCTCCCAAATCTTCCCACCCTCTCCCTCTCCAACAGAGTCCATAAGACTGTTCTATACATCAGTGTCTCTTTTGCTGTCTCGTATACAGGGTTATTGTGACCATCTTTCTAAATTCCATATATATGCGTTAGTATACTGTATTGGTGTTTTTCTTTCTGGCTTACTTCACTCTGTATAATAGGCTCCAGTTTCATCCACCTCATTAGAACTGATTCAAATGTTTTCTTTTTAATGGCTGAGTAATACTCCATTGTGTATATGTACCATAGCTTTCTTATCCATTCATCTGCTGATGGGCATCTAGGTTGCTTCCATGTCCTGGCTATTATAAACAGTGCTGTGATGAACACTGGGGTACATGTGTCTCTTTCCCTTCTGGTTTCCTCAGTGTGTATGCCCAGCAGTGGGATTGCTGGATCATAAGGCAGTTCTATTTCCAGTTTTTTAAGAAATCTCCACACTGTTCTCCATAGTTACTGTACTAGTTTGGGTGTGGAGAAAAGGGAACCCTCTTACACTGTTGGTGGATTCTTTACTACTTAGCCAGTTAGATTCTTGGTGGAGGGCATGGCTACCCACTCCAGTATTCTTACCTGGAGAACCCATGGACAGAGGAGCCTCATGGGCTATAGTCCATGGGTTCACAAAGAGTCGGACAGCACACAGCACATCTGTTCCTCTCAGCATAAACTTAGCAGGAGAGTCAGAGAAGAAATGCTGAGAGAATGGGTAAGTGTCTTCTTTCCCACCCTCAATAAGCTTCCCTCCAGGGCTGGCACATGATTTCAGATTTCTCACCTGGGCACCAGCTACTTCTGCCTCACTTCTAAAGCTTTGTCTTTGTCTAGATGCTAGCTGATGTCACTGTCACAGCAGCTGGGCTGTCTGTGGTCCGGGATGGTGCCCTGATGACCATTGCAAATCTGCTCTGAGAAACAGCCCAGGGCATAAAAATGAGAGTGAAATTAAATGCTGTTTCTACCACTATCTGTTTCTTAGTCTGACCAAACACCAGGTTTGAGATTCCATTTGACTACTTTGGTGGTTCAAATACATGCAGTGGACCCTGGAACAATATGGGTTTGAAATGTACAGGTTCACTTACGTGTGGGTTCTTTTCTTCAGTAAATATGTGCGGCAGTACTACATGATTGAATCCGAGGATACAGAAGCATGGATACAGAGGGTCAACTGTAAAGTTATCTCATGATTTTTGACTACACAGGAGTCTGTGCTTCACCCCTCACATTGTTGAAGAGTTCATGCTAATGACTTCCTAGTATCTTGAGAATTAACATCAGGAGGGTTAACTAAAGAGCTCACATTTTCACCCATACGGGTCATCTGTCACTGTCTTGTTTGTTTATTTTTCTTCTGGGATTATCAGAACCTACTCTCTGTGATTCTGGCAGTATTGCCAGTGACATGGTGTGGCAGGTTGAAAAACGGCCCCCTCAGAAGATCCCTATGACCTAATCTTTGAAACCTGTGAATGTTAACTGATTGTGACCAAAAAAAATGCAGTAAAATTAGAAATCTTGAAATGGGTAGGTTACCTTGAATTATATGGATAAGCCATAAATAATAAATCAATTCTTAATATTCATTGGAAGGATAGTTGCTGAAGCTCCAATATTTTGGACACATGATGTGAAGAGCAGACTCACTGGAAAAGACCCTGATGCTGGGAAAGATTAGAGGCAAAAGGAGAAGTGGGCAGCAGAGGATGAGATGTTTAGCTAGCATCACTGAATGAATGGACATGAATTTGAGCAAACTCTGAGAGATAGTGCAAGACAGAGGAACCAAGTGTGATGCAGTCCATGGGGTCACAGAGTCAGATATGATTTAGTGACTGAACCACCACAACAACAAAGCCTTAAATGCATTCATAACTGTCCTTTGAAGAGTGAGGCGAAAGGATATTTGACACACACCTGCAGAGAAGAAATTCATATGGAGGTAGAGCAGAGGGAGACTGGAAGAGGTTGGCCTTGAAGACTGATGTGGCCAATCTTTTGACTTAGACTAGTCGGTGAGATTTTATCACTTGTCACAGTGATAGTGACAAGTTCTAAGGGCTTGGTTAAAATGATTTTAATTTTATCTGATGTTAACGTTAAAACTTCTCAAGGTAGATTATAATGCCAGTGTATACTTAATTGAGACTCCTGAGGCTTATGAATTTACTGCCTATAATTTGTCTATGCTTTGAGAAAAGAGACTCTCTTTAGAGCACTGGGTCTAAAGTGTGATTTGGGTCACAAAGTGTGATTTGGTTCTGTTTGTAATAAACATTACCATTGTTTGAGGGAGCCACTTAGCTCTGAGAAACACACTTGGCTCATAAATGCAGATCTCAAAGAACTCATTTGAAAGTCACATTTAAACCAGGTGTGTGTGTGTGTGTGTGTGTGTATGTTAGTTGCTCAGTCATGACTCTTTGCAATCTCATGAACTATAGCCCACCAGGCTCCTCTGCCCTTGGGGATTCTCCAGATAAGAGTACTGGAGTGGGTTGCCATTTCCTTCTCTAGGGGATCTTCCTGACCCAGGGATCAAACCCAGGTCTCCTGCATTGCAGGCAGACTTTTTACCATCTGAGCCACCAGGGAAGCCCTAAATCCAGGTATTTCTGTCCTTTAGAAAAATACAAGTTAAATCTGAACCAACTATAAGGAAAGCTGAGTGCTAAAGAATTGATGCTTTTGAACTGTGGTGTTGGAGAAGACTCTTGAGAGTCCCTTGGACTGCAAGGAGATCCAACCAGTCCATCCTAAAGGAAATCAGTCCTGAATATTCATTGGAAGACTGATGCTGAAGCTGAAACTCCAATACTTTGGCCACCTGATGTGAAGAACTGACTCACTGGAAAAGGCCCTGTGCTGGGAAAGATTGAAGAAAGGAGGAGAGGGGCGAAGAGGATGAGATGGTTGGATGGCATCACCGATGTGATGGACATAAGTTTGAGCAAGTTCTGGAAGTTGGTGATGGACAGGGAGGCCTGGCATGCTGCAGTCCATGGGGTTGCAGAGTCGGACATGACTGCGTGACTGAACTGAACTGACTGATCCTTTGTGTGGTTTATTCATTTCCTAAGGCTGCTGTAACAAATTACCACAGATTTAGTGGATTAAAACATGAGCTATTTGTTCCCTCATAGTCCTGGAGGCCAGTAGTCTGAAATCCAGATGCCCGCAGGACCATACTCTCCCCGGAGCCCTGGGGGATGATCCTTCCTGCCTCTTCTTGCTTCTGGTGGCTCCAGGTGTTCCTGGGCTTGTTGGCACATCACTCCAGTCTCTCCCTCATCTTCATATGGTCCTCTCCGTGAGTCAGAGTGACAAATCTCCCTCGCCTTTCCGGTATAAGGATACCTGTCATTGGATTAAGGATCCATCAGATAATCTAGAGTGATCTCATCTTGAGATCCCTTAACTAGATTTGCGAAATCATTTCTCCAAATAAGGTCACATTCGCAGCTTCTAGGTAGTCATATGTCTTTTGTGAGACCACCATTCAACCCAGTGTGGGTGGTGTTCAAGGGGGCTTCAGAAGACATCTTGAGTTTCTTTATTTTTGTTTCAAAGAGATCCCACCCATCCATGGTTCTCTGAGGCTTCTTCTCGGGCTGTAGCTGCAAAAACTTTTTAAAAAAGACTCTTCCTTTTTTCCCCCTATCTCAGGATTTCTTTTTTTTTTTTTAATTTTATTTTATTTTTAAACTTTACAATATTGTATTGGTTTTGCCAAATATAGAAATGAATCCGCCACAGATATACATGTGTTCCCCATCCTGAACCCTCCTCCCACCTCCCTCCCCATACCATCCCTCTGGGTCGTCCCAGTGCACCAGCCCCAAGCATCCAGTATTGTGCATCAAACCTGGACTGCCGACTCGTTTCATATATGATATTATACGTATTTCAATGCCATTCTCCCAAATCATCCCACCCTCTCCTTCTCCCACAGAATCCAAAAGACTGTTCTATACATCAGTGTCTCTTTTGCTGTTTCGTATACAGGGTTATTGTTACCATCTTTCTAAATTCCATATATATGCGTTAGTATACTGTATTGGTGTTTTTCTTTCTGGCTTACTTCACTCTGTATAATAGGCTCCAGTTTCATCCACCTCATTAGAACTGATTCAAATGTATTCTTTTTAATGGCTGAGTAATACTCCATTGTGTATATGTACCACAGCTCTCTTATCCATTCATCTGCTGATGGGCATCTAGGTTGCTTCCATGTCCTGGCTATTATGAACAGTGCTGCGATGAACATTGGGGTACACGTGTCATCAAATGCCTCCATACCTACACTGAAACCAAGCACCACACAAGGGCCAACAAGTTCCAGGGCAAGACATATCTCAGGATTTCTTAGCCTCAGCATTCTTGACATTTAGATCAGATGATTCTCTGGGGTGAGGGTGATCTGTCCTGTGCCCAGTAGGATGTGGGATGGAGGCGGCAGCCTGAGTTTCGTGCCCTCGATACTAGTGGCACCTTGCCTTCCGGTTGCAACACCAAAACTGTCCCCAGATGTCGCCAAATACCCCCTAGGGGGTGGGGGAGGCAAAGTCATTCCCATTTGAGGAGATACTCTGTCTCCATATCCCTGGATGATGATGATAAATGTTTTCAACAGAAAGGTGAATAGATAAGAGAACAGGAAATTGGAGGGCTCAGAGGCAAATGTCAGTTCTGCTTTTCCTGTTCTTGAAGTGGAGGGAATGGATCTTCTCTGGCGAAACAAATGGACTATGGAAACCTGCCCTCCCGACCCTTTTCTGGCGTGGTCATACTTTGCAGGTACAAGGAGGTCAGTGGCGGCAGAGAGCTTATTTGTCTTAACACCCCTCCCACTGATATCCTGGAGGACGGCTCTGAAGATGGTCGTGACTGGGCTTGCTCTGCGACCCCACCAGATGCTAGATGGTCTCCCCACACCCCCGGGGCAGCTATGGAAGCTCAGCATCCCCAAACGCCTTTGGATACAGTAGCGGGGAATCGAGAGGATGGGATTGCAGCTTTTTTTCTGTTTATCTTCTGTTTCAGTACCATAATATAGCAGGGTTAAAGCCTTGGGAGCTTACAGTTCTTGAGCTGAGGTCCTGAAGGGTTTCAGGAGCACTCCTCCTGCTGTATTTCAGCTGCATTAGGACATCATGGTCCAGCCGCATAAGGGAAAAAGGAAATGTGAAGCCTAGTGCTTCCCTGCTACTTGGAATAATCACTGTCCAGGGTTTCTTGTAAATATTGTTTGATTCTTTAAAGTTCAAATAGGAGGGCAGAGAAAGGTGTTACACATCGGGGGCCGCCTTCCCAAAACCTGTTCAGATGACAGGTGTTGATAAATGATGAAATCCTGCCTAAGGCTGTGCCTAAGGGGATGCTTAAAGTTGGCATCTAAGCCCCACTCTGCCAGGACGGACTTGGGTTGCTGGAGACACTCTTCTTCCCAGTTCCCCCTGCACTGCCCTCCCTCTCTGGTCCATCAGTCAGTGCCCAGCCTGAGAGAGGGAGCTGATAAAAATGCAAGGTCAGCTCCAAGAAAGTCCCCAGGACAAGATGTACATCAATGAATCATTCCCAGCTTTCTAGCTTCCGGCACGTTGACCTGATCTCCAGCTCGACTCAGACCTCCCCCCTGTGTCTCCAGGTGCTGTTCTCCTGTTCAGACCCTATAATTCTGTCTGTGTGTGCTCAATCGCTCAGTCATGTCTGATGCTTTGTGACCCTTTGGACTGTAGCCCACCAGGCTCCTCTGTGCCTGGAATTTCCTAGGCAAGAATACTGGAATGGGTTGCCATTTCCTCCTCCAGGATCTTCCTGACCCGGGGATGGAACCAGCATCTCTTGGATCTCCTGCATTAGTAGGTGGATTCTTTACCACTGCTTCACCTGGGCAGCTATTATTTTAATTGTCCCATCCATGCCAACAGTTTCTTCATAACACTCCTGTTGCTGTTCTAATTTGCTCTCCTCCAGCCCATCAGAACTACACTAGATGGACAGGTGATCTCCAAGGGCCCGTTCAGCTCTGAGA
Source organism: Bos indicus x Bos taurus (assembly GCF_003369695.1). Taxonomy (NCBI): domain Eukaryota; kingdom Metazoa; phylum Chordata; class Mammalia; order Artiodactyla; family Bovidae; genus Bos; species Bos indicus x Bos taurus. The sequence goes on from NC_040095.1 coordinate 63,657,858, forward strand.
TTCTGAATGTTGCATGTGTCAGTTGCTTTGGCTCCTCCTTCAGAAGAGTTAAGCTCACCATCAATGTTTAATTAATATTGAGGGTGCAGCAAATACAGCTCACTCTGTGCCTTTAATGGCCAGTTGATTGTGAGCTTGGTTTATCAAGCCTGTCCAAATGGCTAACTGAAGAGATCCCAAGCTCCTAACAGCTCCATCAAGCAAGTATTTACTTAGGCTGATGGCCTCCATTCAACAGTGGGCAGAGCCAAAGACTTGGAGTGTTCATTGCTAAAATGTTATGATAATGGTTTGGAAATCGTACAATGGGACCATTTTGAAGTGTTTGAATCTTACCATGCTTTTTCACTAAAGATGTCACTCTGTATATTTGCCTGCATGTGCCTGTTGATTTCTGTCCAACTCTTTGTGACTCCATGGGCTGTAGTTCTCCAGGCTTCTCTGTCTATGGAATTTTTCAGTCAAGAATATTGGAGTGGGTAACCATTCCTTTCTCCAAGACATCTTCCCAACCCAGGGATCAAACCCAATTCTTCTGAATTGGCAGGTGGATTCTTTACCACTGAGCCAACTGGGAAGCCCTTATATATTTAAAGTTGTGAAAGGATCAGCTACTACCACAATCTTGAAAAAGAAGCTTCATCACAGATATTTTCCTTTAAAAACCTGGTTGAAAATTCTATGCCAAACAGAGAACAAAATTCATATTTAATATCCTTTGGAAAGTGAAATCATTACAGCAATAGAAAATTAAACTGTGTAAATATTTGTTATTATTTATATATTTTTGGTTGTTTGAGAGAACTGGTCAAAAACCTTTCAAAGAAAAGACTGGATCACGACGCTCTGATTCTAACCATCTGTGTTAGCCTTCTAGGAATGCTGTAACAGAGTGACACAAACTGAGTGGCTTCAAGCAGCAGAAATATATTCCCTCACAGGTCCTGAGGCCAAAACTCTGAAACCAAGGTGTCAGCAGGGCCGTGCTCTCTCTGAAGGTGCCAGGGGAAGGTCCTTTTTCGCCTCTTCCAGCTTCGGGTGTTTTCCACCAGTCCTTGGCATCCTGGCTTGTAAATGCAGACCCTAGTCTCATGGCCACCTTCTCCCTATTTGTTGTCACATCAGCTTCACTCTGTATTTATTTGTCTCAGTGTCCAAATTTCTCCTTTTCTAAAGGACATAGGTCATACTGGATTAGAGCCCCTCCTAATGAAAGTGAAAAGTGAAAGTTGCTCAGTCCTGTCCAATGCTTTGTGGCCCCATGGACTGTAGCCCACAAGGCTCCTCTGTCCATGGGATTCTTCAGGCAAGAACACTGGAGTGGGTTGCCATTCCTTTCTCTAGGGGTTCTCTATGACCCAGGGACAGAACCTGGGTCTCCCCTCATCTAACTCGGTAACCTCTAAAAAAAAGGTTATTTCCTGTTGACATCACATTCTGAGGTATTAGAAATTAGGATTTCAACCTGTCATTTACGGGAGGGATGCAATTCAAACTTTAACACTGTCAATATCATTTTCAATAATCAAAGAACATTCTGATCACCTAAGTTCATATCTATGTATTTAATTCTGCACACATGTGTGAGCAAGTAAATCAACACCCCCCTTCTTCCACCCTCTGTGGAATAGTTTAGTTGATGGTATGAAATTTAGAAAAAAAAAAGTATTTTTTGTTAAGTTGAATTTATCAATTTTCAACATTTGGCTGATAATTAATTTTTTTTGGAGAGGATACTTAACTTACAATGTGTGCTAATTTCTGCTGCAGCAAAGTGACTCAGTTACGCCACCTTGCTTCCCATCTTTTTCCTCAACCCTTTTTTGTTTCCTCCTAATGAAGCACCCACTTTCCCTGATGGTGCAGTGGTAAAGAACCCGCCCACCAATACATGAGAGAGAGGAGAGGTGGGTTTGATCCCTGGGTCGGGAAGATCCCCTAGAGGAGGGCATGGCAACCCACTCTCGTATTCTTGCCTGGGAAATCCCATGGACAGAGGACCCTGGTGGGCTATAGTCCATGGGGCTGCAAAAGAGTTGGACAAAGAGATTAAACAACAAAATTGATCATCCAGGGATGCTGGCTGTCTTCTCTGAAATTTAACTGTTGTTCTCTGCCCATCATGAATCACTTCCTTTGTCTTATCTTCCAGAGGGAGATGCTGAAGCTTCTGCTGTAACTCAGTGAAAGCTCCTTGAGGAAAGGAGAGTGCCTTTACACCTTTTTTTTAGCCCATACAATTTTGAGCATGGTGACTGACATACCGAATGTACTCTGTCTTTCCCTCCCCTTTCCTCTTTTCTCTGCCCAATACTGGTGCTTTCCATACTAATCCTGAAATTTAAAAATTATAAGATATTGCAAAGGTATTGGGAGAAGGCAATGGCACCCCACTCCAGTACTGTTGCCTGGAAAATCCCATGGATGGAGGAGCCTGGTAGGCTGCAGTCCATGGGGTCGCTAAGAGTCAGACAACTGAGCGACTTCACTTTCACTTTCCACTTTCATGCACTGGAGAAGGAAATGGCAACTCACTCCAGTGTTCTTGCCTGGAGAATCCCATGGACGGAGAAGCCTGGTAGGCTGCAGTCCATGGGGTCGCACAGAGTCGGACACGACTGAAGCGACTTAGCAGCAGCAGCAGCAACAAAGGTATTATTTCCTAAGTTAGTTCTGAAATTTAAAAGTCATCAAGTATTCCATCTGACCAGGTTACTTTCTATATGATGTTTTACATTTACATTTTTTTTTCAATTTTATTTTATTTTTAAACTTTACATAATTGTATTAGTTTTGCCAAATATCAAAATGAATCCACCACAGGTATACATGTGTTCCCCATCCTGAACCCTCCTCCCTCCTCCCTCCCCATACCATCCCTCTGGGTGGTCCCAGTGCACTAGCCCCAAGTTTTGGAGACTTTCTAAAATGCTTATTTCCTTTTCTAATTAGAAAAAACAAGTTACCAAATTAATCTTGAGCACCAAAGCTATAAAATGTAAAAATAAAAAATTTCAGGCATTATAAAAATCTGACCAAGCACATAATAATATGATGCCTTTTGGCAACTTAGTATAAAATGGAATTACACATAACCATAAATGTAAATATGTTCCCTGAGTCACAAAGAATGTATAATATATTTACCTTGGTAAATAGAGATTTTACATTGATGGTTTTTTTATTAGCCTTGAGTGTGTGAAAAAGAGTATAGTTCTAATAATAGGTGACTCCCCCCACCCCCGCAACCAGGAAATCATAATAGCCTTTTTCATTTGAAGCATGATTGAAGCAAATATATGTGATCTTAAACTCATTGCTCTTAAGTTTACTTTTTATAAAAAAAGAAAATGAATGATCCAGGAGCAGTAAACTTGAGTAGATAATATATGCTTGAAGTAAATTGAAAATGAGAATAGGGTGATTCAAACAAAACTTTTGAGTGTACATGCCATGTATGCAATAAGTAAATTGCTAATGAAATTATTTAATGTCTTACTGTAATATTTTTGTCTCCTTATAAATTTCAGGATTTTTTCTTAATTAGCTCATAAGTCAGATTTGAAGCCCTAATTTTCTTTTTTTTCCCACAGCATTGGAAGTGGGATTGAACTCTGCCAGAAAAGGCAGATTCATTGTTAATAAGTACCTTTGTGGAAAGTTGCCGTTTTTCACAAAGAACATCTAGGTCTCTGTTTTCATGGAACATGTGTATTTCATAGTTATAGAAAATGTCACATCCTCTATATGCAGCCTGATGCTTGGAGAGCCCTGTATAAATACATCATGTTTAAGCTTTTGTAGAAAGAAAACTGTTTTACCAGTTTCTGACAAATTCCAGTTTATCATAGCAGTTTAAATATAGCCAATATATATGAAGAGTCATAGGTCAGCCTCTAAGACATGATAAGCTTATAAATGGAGGTATAGATAGTATATTAATTACACATTTCACTCACTGATAACCTTTTCCTGACCTTCTAAAATGACTGTTTTTGTTTTATACCATATTCCTTTCCTCATGTGGGATTCAATTCTGTATTTCCTTGTTCCCATTACACACCCCCTTTTAAATTAACATGGCAGCATTTGAACTTTTAAGTCCTTAATTATCATTCACCACATAAAAATGCCCTTTAGCTGATAAGTAATAATCTGTTTGCTCTGCTGGTTGATCACAGATTTATTTGACAAATAGAAGCTGTATTTTCTGCTCATTCTACCTAAGACTGTTGAGTGCTATTTGGATGAGGACAGTTATTTCTAGTCAGATTTTCAGAGATATGTTATTGTTCAGTCAGTAAGTTGTGTCTGATTCTTTGTGACCCCACGAACTGCAGCACACCAGGCTTCCCTGTCCTTTACTCCCTCCCAGACCTTGCTCAAACTTGTGTCCATTGAGTCAGTGATGCCATCCAACCATCTCATCCTCTGTCACCCCCTTCTCTTCCTGCTCTCAATCTTTCCCAGCATCAAGATGTACAATGTCATTTTCTGAAGATATTTAGCAATAGAAGAAATTTAATTTCCCTGAATCTTACTTATATAATGGTGATCTTAGCCTATATATATATATATATATATATATATGTATATGTATATATCCATCTGTGTGCTAAGAACTCAGCATGTATTGAATCTGATAGCCACCATCTTTATTGTGACTTTGCATTCAAGGAAAATGTGTCCGTATCACATCTGTAAACTTGGTGGACTCCAGATTCGATCTCCGACCTGCTGGCTGTAGCATACGTTTGCAACCTTCTAACGTAAATTCTGAAGAGCAGGATGGGGAAACAGTGACCCCTCTTCCTCTCCTCTCCACTGTTCATCCCTTTCCCTTTTAACTTCCACATACCACCTTCATGAACCACTGGAAAATTCCATCAAGTCTACCATCCAAGCTCTTACTGGGAAATTATTTGGTCTCTTATCTCTCTCTTTGTTCACTTAATTCCAGCTCACAAAGGTTCATTTATTTCTGTGCAATGCCTTTTCCACTAGAATGCGTGTTTCAAATGCGAGTTAGGACAACAGGCTTAATGATTTTTTAACACAGTAGTTCTCAAATCTGTTAGATCATCAGATTCTCTTAGCTGGACTTTTAAAGGTGGAAATCCCCAAATCCCTCCCATGTCTAGTGAATAAGCATGGAGAGTCATTGGAATTCCTGCCTTAACAGGAACTTTGAGAAAGGAAAGCAAAGATGTCAGTAAAGCTTTGTGGGAGTGGATCCAAGCATGGGCTCTGAAAATAGTCCCTCTAAGCCTAGAACTGCTGGAGATCTGTCAGGAGAGTGGAATTACAGAGGCTGGAGATTGGATGGGTTGAGGAAATGGAGGGTGGGACATTCTGCTTTGACATTAGTGAACTTGGGTTCCCTGGCCGTCCAGTGGGCCTTTGAAAAGGCAGTTTAAAGTCTTAGTGGGTGTAAAGATGAAGGAGGAAAACAGCATGTGAAAGTGAGAGAGGGAAAATGAATGAGCGGATGAATGAATGAATGATGAACCAGGTAGATCTTGGGGTGGGGCTAGATTGTTGGCTCACGAGGAAGCCAGTTCTGCCTTGCATCCTCAGTGTAGAGGAAGAGGCCATGGTCTGCTCTGTGGATGAGGTGTTAGGACTCCAGTATCCATGGACTAAGCAAATATCAGGTACAGGGTTTGGAACTCTGAGGGGTTAAGCAGGTAAGCTGGTCTGTGCATCTGTGCAGAGAGTTTTGCCAAGGTGTCTAGACAGCATCAAGTATTGGGATATGCCAGGCAGAGAGTTTGGCACTTAATAACAGGACGGAGGCATGATGTTAGTCCTTGTGTGAGTAGCAGCAGGAGGAATCCAGGAGAGAATGGAGGGATGGGTTTCAGCGTCCGTCTCATGGTGTCTGGCAGGACTGTGACTTTCTGAGCCCAAGGCAAGGATCACTGCCCAGTTTGTGGGCAACTTGCTGATGTGATGGAGAACGTCTCAAGGGTGTGTCTGGTTCCCTAAAGGGATGCGGGTTGCATGTGCTGAGGCTTATTCCAGGTGTCATGCCTCCAAAGAGTCATGCCTCTCCCAGCTCTCAAAGGTTGAACAGCGACAGTGGAGCTGAACCGGATGATGGTTAGGTGGTCGCTGCATCGGAGATGTGTGGTGACCAGCCCACGTGCCATCTTTTGAAGACAAGATTTGGGGATAATCCACTGCTCTGTCTGATCTGAGTTTCTACCCCCCGTTTCATTTTCTTGTCTCTCTTCTCCCTTCAATTATATGATTAATTAAAAGCCAACATTTTTTTTCCAACCACTTACACCTCTGTTGGCAGGTGAAAAGGGATATCAGGTAATAAGTTAGAGGGGGTGAAATATATAGACTGTGATTTGCAGAAAAAGAAACCACTTACTCTTCATTTCTTTTGAGAGAAAAGTATAGAGATAGCACATTAATTGATACAGAGGTAACATAGACACCAATAACATTCATCTTTTTATAGACTTCTGTACCTTAATATCAAGTACTAATTTGAGTTAGCAGTTTCTTAATTCTGAATTCCAGGTATCACGTGGCTAAATTAGAAATATGGCAGAGAAAGAGTTGATCTAAATAAATCTAAATTTGGAGGAGAAGGTGAGAAAAAACTGAAAATAAAGAAGTTAGATGAGCAAATGCTACAGGAGAGGAAGACACAGAAGAAAAATGCTACAGGTGTAACCTGTGACAAACTGAGGTCAAGAACAGTGTAGAATTGAATGATATGTCACACTAGTAAAGTACTGCTCAAAATTCTCCAAGCCAGGCTTCAGCAGTATGTGAACCACGAACTTCCTGATGTTCAAGCTGGTTTTAGAAAAGGCAGAGGAACCAGAGATCAAATTGCCAACATCCGCTGGATCATGGAAAAAGCAAGAGAGTTCCAGAAAAACATCTATTTCTGCTTTATTGACTATGCCAAAGCCTTTGACTGTGTGGATCACAATAAACTGTGGAAAATTCTGAAAGAGATGGGAATACCAGACCACCTGACCTGCTTCTTGAGAAATTTGTATGCAGGTCAGGAAGCAACAGTTAGAACTGGACATGGAACAACAGACTGGTTCCAAATAGGAAAAGGAGTTCGTCAAGGCTGTATATTGTCACCCTGTTTATTTAACTTATATGCAGAGTACATCATGAGAAATGCTGGACTGGAAGAAACACAAACTGGAATCAAGATTGCCAGGAGAAATATCAATAACCTCAGATATGCAGATGACACCACCCTTATGGCAGAAAGTGAAGAGGAACTCAAAAGCCTCTTGATGAAAGTGAAAGAAGAGAGTGAAAAAGTTGGCTTAAAGCTCAACATTCAGAAAACGAAGATCATGGCATCTGGTCCCATCACTTCATGGGAAATAGATGGGGAAACAGTGGAAACAGTGTCAGACTTTATTTTTCTGGGCTCCAAAATCACTGCAGATGGTGACTGCAGCCATGAAATTAAAAGACACTTGCTCTTTGGAAGGAAAGTTATGACCAACCTAGATAGCATATTCAAAAGCAGAGACATTACTTTGTGAACAAAGGTTCATCTAGTCAAGGCTATGGTTTTTCCTGTGGTCACGTATGGATGTGAGAGTTGGACTGTGAAGAAGGCTGAGTGCTGAAGAAATGATGCTTTTGAACTGTGGTGTTGGAGAAGACTCTTGAGCATCCCTTGTACTGCAAGAAGATCCAACCAGTCCATTCTGAAGGAGATCAGCCCTGGGATTTCTTTGGAAGGAATGATGCTAAAGCTGAAAGTCCAGTACTTTGGCCACCTCATGTGAAGAGTTGACTCATTGGAAAAGACTCTGATGCTGGGAGAGATTGGGGGCAGGAGGAGAAGGGGACGACAGAGGATGAGATGGCTGGATGGCATCACTGACCCGATGGACGTGAGTCTGGGTGAACTCCGGGAGTTGGTGATGGACAGGGAGGCCTGGCGTGCTGCGATTCATGGGGTCGCAAAGAGTCAGACACAACTGAGCGACTGATCTGATCTGATTAGATTTATTACTGTTATTGCAGAAAAGCAGCAGTTGCCCATATAGTGAATATAAAACAGCTGGCTGTCAGCACTGCACCTTCAAAAATTCAAGTCTGTGTTTCTCTTGTAATAACTTTCTCTTGCAGTTTAAAAGTTGAGAGTTATTTTTCATATGCCTCTTGGTACAGGGATGGACAGGATGACTTCATAAATCCTTAAGAAGTCAAAGACCTTGAATGAAGACTTTTTTTTAGAAGGAAGCAATTATCTGGACTGCTTTGAATCTCTCATTTCAGATCTTCCAAGAATAGAAATTACGAGGTCAATAGGGTTGACAAATAGATATAAGGTGCTGACTATTTGCACTGTGTTCTGTCAGTGAAGAAAGGCACAAGGGAACTCAGCAGAAGCTTCTGTTGTATTTAACAAGATAAGATTTGTGCTCCTAAAGACTCAATGGTAATAGTGACAGTGCTGTCCCAGGTCCTTTGTGATTAAGCGCTGGCGTGTGACAGCAGACTGGCCAGGGGAACTTGGAGCAGGAAGACGGGATCACTGATCACAGACCAGAAGGTCAGGGAAGGGTAGCTCAGGGCACAGCTCAAATCACGTTTCATACCAGAGTTTCTTGCCTATTGGTGTCTTGGGCTGGATAATCCTTTTTCATGGCAGGGGTGTAGGGTGGGAGGCTATCTAAGCATGTTAGTGCCCTTCCTCCCAAACAATGACAATCAAAATGTCCCCAGACAATTCCATGGAGCCAAAGGGGGTCAAAATAGCACCCTGATTGAGAGCCACTGGTCGATACTAACACCCGTTGCTTAGGTTTTAAACTTTCCCACATATGAGCAGTTAAATATTATATTACTTAGGATACTGAAATAGATATAGTTTTCATGCTAGTTTTTGTTTAACAAAGTACATAAAAATTATTTAAACTTACAAGCAATTCTATTTCATCTTACCATAAATTCAGCAAAGTTTAGTTAGTAGCCTTTTCATCTACAACTTCCACGTTAATAACTAGAAGGCAGTAAATAGGAGTTTTGGAAAATGCTTTCTGAGTTTGTCCTGTCTCTGTGTGTGGACAAATTGCTTAAACTCACTGTGTCTCAGCTTCCTCTTGGGACTAATCCTCATGCCTTCCTGCAGACTTTTATGGTGAGTGTGGCTAACACTGTGGGAGCTGCCTGGCTCATCAGGAACCCTGAATGGGTGTCATTGTTATTTTCCTGTTTTAATCACGAACTTCACAAATTGAGTGTGTTCTAGTAACAGCTGTATTTTAAGATCAAGACCATAAAGGGGCTGAGAAACACAGAATTTATTTGTCAATTTCTGGCTATAGGCATTTGCTAAGGGAGAAGGGGTCTTACATATTTGCATATGTGTCAAATCACCTTGCTTTTAATGTTTGATATCTGCTTAATATCATAGTAATCCAAGTCTATGCCCCAATCAGTAACGCTGAAGAAGCTGAAGTTGAATGGGTCTGTGAAGACCTACAAGACCTTTTAGAACTAACACCCAAAAAAGATGTCCTTTTCATTATAGGGGACTGAAATGCAAAAGTAGGAAGTCAAGAAACACCTGGAGTAATAGGCAAATTTGGCCTTGGAATACGGAATAAATCAGGGCAAAGGCTAATAGAGTTTTGCATGAGAATGCGCTGGTCATAGCCAACACCCTCTTCCAACAACACAAGAGAAGACTCTACACATGGACATCACCAGATGGTCAACACCGAAATCAGACTGATTATATTCTTTGCAGCCAAAGATGGAGAAACTCTATACAGTCAACAAAAACAAGACCGGGACCTGACTGTGGCTCAGATCGTGAGCTCCTTATTGCCAAATTCAGACTTAAATTGAAGAAAGTAGGGAAAACCATTAGATCATTCAGGTATGACCTAAATCAAATCCCTTATGATTATACAGTGGAAGTGAGAAATAGATTTAAGGGACTAGATCTGATAGATTGAATGCCTGATGAACTATGAACTGAGGTTTGTGACATTCTACAGGAGACATGGATCAAGACCATCCCCATGGAAAAGAAATGCAAAAAAGCAAAATGGCTGTCTGGGGAGGCCTTACAAATAGCTGTGAAAAGAAGAGAAGCGAAAAGCAAAGGAGAAAAGGAAAGATATAAGCATCTGAATGTAGAGTTCCAAAGAATAGCAAGGGGAGATAAGAAAGCCTCCTCAGCAATCAATGCAAAGAAATAGAGGAAAACAACAGAATGGGGAAGACTAGAGATCTTGTCAAGAAAATTAGAGATACCAAGGGAATATTTCATGCAAAGATGGGCTCAATAAAGGACAAAAATGGTATGGACCTAACAGAAGCAGAAGATATTAAGAAGAGGTGGTAAGAATACACAGAAGAACTGTACAAAAAAGATCTTCATGACCAAGATAATCACAATGGTATGATCACTGACCTAGAGCCAGACATCCTGGAATGTGAAGTCAAGTGGGCCTTAGAAAGCATCACTACGAACAAAGCTAGTGGAGGTGATGGAATTCCAGTTGAGCTATTTCAAATCCTGAAAGATGATGCTGTGAAAGTGCTGCATTCAATATGCCAGCAAATTTGGAAAACTCAGCAGTGGCCACATGACGGGAAAAGGTCATTTTTCATTCCAATCCCAAAGAAAGGCAATGCCAAAGAATGCTCAAACTACCGCACAGTTGCACTCATCTCACACGCTAGTAAAGTAATGCTCAAAATTCTCCAAGCCAGGCTTCAGCAATATGTGAACTGTGATCAGAGTTCAAGCTGGTTTTAGAAGAGGCAGAGGAACCAGAGATCAAAGTGCTAACATCCGCTGGATCATGGAAAAAGCAAGAGAGTTCCAGAAAAACATCTATTTCTGCTTTATTGACTATGCCAAAGCCTTTGACTGTGTGATCACAATAAACTGTGGAAAATTCTGAAAGAGATGGGAATACCAGACCACCTGACTTGCCTCTTGAGAAACCTACATGCAGGTCAGGAAGCAACAGTTAGAACTGGACATGGAACAACAGACTGGTTCCAAATGGGAAAAGGAGTATGTCAAGGCTGTATATTGTCACCCTGCTTATTTAACTTATATGCAGAGTATGTCATGAGAAACGCTGGGCTGGAAGAAACACAAGCTGGAATCAAGATTGCTGGGAGAAATATCAGTAACCTCAGATAAGCAGATGACACCACCCTTATGGCAGAAAGTGAAGAGGAACTCAAAAGCCTCTTGATGAAAGTGAAGGAGGAGAGTGAAAAAGTTGGCTTAAAGCTCAACATTCAGAAAACGAAGATCATGGCATCTGGTCCTATCACTTCATGGGAAATAGATGGGGAAACAGTGGAAACAGTGTCAGACTTTATTTTTGGGGGCTCCAAAATCACTGCAGGTGGTGATTGCAGCCATGAAATTAAAAGACGCTTACTCCTTGGAAGAAAAGTTATGACCAATCTCGATAGCATATTGAAAAGCAGAGACATTACTTTGTCAACAAAGCTCCATCTAGTCAAGGCTATGGTTTTTCCTGTGGTCATGTATGGATGTGAGAGTTGGACTGTGAAGAAAGCTGAGCTCCGAAGAAATGATGCTTTTGAACTGTGGTATTGGAGAAGACTCCTGAGAGTCCCTTGGACTGCAAGGAGATCCAACCAGTCCATTCTGAAGGAGATCAATCCTGAGTGTTCTTTGGAGGGAAAAATGCTAAAGCTGAAACTCCAGTACTTTGGCCACCTCATGCGAAGAGTTGACTCACTGGAAAAGACTCTGATGCTGGGAGGGATTGGGGGCAGGAGAAGGCGACGACAGAGGATGAGATGGCTGGATGGCATCACTGACTTGATGGACGTGAGTTTGAGTGAACTCCGGGAGTTGGTGATGGACAGCGAGGCCTGGCGTGCTGTGATTCATGGGGTCTCGAAGAGTGGGACACGACTGAGCAACTGAACTGAACTGAAGTGCTGGGAAAAACTGAAGGCAGGAGGAGAAGGGGATGACAGAGGATGAGATGTTTGGATGGCATCACTGACTCCATGGACATGAGTCTGAGTAAACTCCAGGAGTTGGTGATGGACAGGGTGGCCTGGCGTGCTGCAGTCCATGGGGTCGCAAAGAGTTGGACACGACTGAGCGACTGAACTGAACTGAAGTGCCACTACTGTCCCTGCCCCAGTTCTGGTTCTGTTCAGCTGGGCAAGGGGAGCCAGGGTGGATGGTCAGATGGGCATTTTGGGTTTGACATGCCCACCTGTGAGGATCAGGGCAGTGTCCCTTCAAGAGCTGAAGTTGTGGTAGAGCGGTTACTCCTTGCTTCCACTGGCTACTGATTGCTGCCTGAGCCCACACCACAACTTAGTGTTTCAAAACAACTGTTTCATTTTGCTGACAGTTTTGTGAATCAGGCAATTCTGAAAACCTTAGTTGGGGAGTTGATGTGTGACCAGCATAGCTTCAAATGGAGGCAGCTGGAGCCAGAAGTTCCTTTTACAATCAGGTTGCTGCCACTGCTGCTAAGTCGCTTCAGTCGTGTCCAACTCTTAGTGACCCTGTGGATTGCAGCCCGCCAGGCTCTCCGTCCATGGGATTTTCCAGGCAGGAGTACTGGAGTGGCGTGCCATTGCCTTCTCAGTCAAGCAGGTTGATCAGCCACTATGTCTGCATTTCTTTGCTTCTTGGGTCACCCCTCTCCTTCTCTCCTCCCCGCCTCCTCTTTCTTCCTCTTCTCTTTCTCTCCCTGCCCTTCTTCTCCTCCTCTGCCTTCCTGTTCTTCTTCATTTTCTTCCTTCCCTCCCCTCCCCTTCTCCCTCCTTCTTTGTCCTCCACTTTCTCACCCTTCCCATCTCACTCAGCCACCATCATCTCATCCCTGGGGGTCTCTCCCTCTGCTCTCAGGACAATCCTGTGTCTTACCTGGCTGCTGGCTTCACGAGGCAGGAAGCTGAGTGATGGAGCCAGCCAGGGCTGAGCAGGGAGCTGGCAGGGTCAGGGCACCTCTGTCCTGTTCTGTTGGTTGAACAGTCACAGGCCTTGGGATGCTGAGAGGTGGAGAACTAGACTCAGTTCTGGGCGGGGGGTCTGCAGCTCAGGTTGCAGAACAACTTGTTTTGGGGAGGGGAGCACTCTGGAGCCATCCAAGGGGGTCACACTCCGCCCTTCCTGAATTCCTTTAAGTCTTGGGTCCTGGGATTCCACCTCCCATGGATTCTGACCCCCAGGGACCAAGGATCTTGATTTTTAACAAACACCTGAGTTGAATCTGATGTAGGGAGTCTAGACTTGAATGCTAGTGATATCAAAAATCATGGGAAAAAGTACTCAAATTTATTTCTACTATTTTTATGTAAAACTCAGCAACGTGACCTTTACTAATATTAATATACAAGTCTGTGCTGTGCCTTCACTTTTTCAACCTGTCAGTTGCCAACAGAAGTCAAGGTCAATTTCTGGGGTCCCTGCGGAAACTGTGGGCAAATGGGGAAGGATTTTGGTTTACAAGTGCCAGTAAAGTGGATTTTTGTATCATGTTATCGACGTGGTAGGATCTTCATAATGTTTTGTAATGAAGTGTGGAGGGACCATTACTTTATTCTGTAGAGAAGTACCATTAGTATTTAGTGGCAACAGACTTTTAAAATTGTCATATTAATATGTTAAAAAGTAATTAAACTTAGCATATATATACACATATATATGAAGTGTGTCTATCTATCATCTACATATCTGTCCATTCATCTATGTATCTCCCCATCTATCTATTCATTCTTTCTAAGAGAAGAGGTCCAGATTTGCTGAACTTCCTGTGACTTTTAATAGTGTGATAAATAGGTGCTTTGGGGAAAAAATATGATCTTCATTTTAAGAATGAGTGAAACAAAGTCTATTTTTTAAAAAACTAATACAATGGAAAAGTCTTTTTTTTAATCAAATGCTTTAATTCTATCTATCCTTACATGAATTTGTGGTTGAAAATGAAAATATCACCACAATAATGGCCTTATCCATACTGGATATTTGGAAATGTAGAAAATTATTTTCTAAGCATTCTTATCTGCACTTTTAATTTTACTGTAAAACTTCCCACTGGAGGATTTCAGTGTGTTTTTTGCTCATTTTAAACTCCTTATGAGTTTTCAAGCAGAGATTTTGACATCAGTAAAGTTGGAAATATTCTAGGAAAGTTTCAACAAAAAATCAGCTAATCAGAAGATTGGTTTGAAAGAAGTCAAAATTTAGTAAGAATGCTCAAAGGGGCAGTTGGATTTACATGTCTGTTTGAGATGTATACTTTGGTTCTAACAATTTTAAACTGAAAGTCAAAATAAACTGAATGTGAAAACAATCTCTAAACAAAATTTTGAATCACTGTATCATAAATCTTTATTCCAAGATTTTAAAAAACTTGTTCAATTAAAATATAAAATAACTTTATTCTATTTTCTATATTTATTTCTATATATATGTCTAATTTATTTCTGTATTTCTTTATTGTATATTTATGTAATTCTTTTGAAGTATAATGAAAATTTACATATATGTATGCGTAATTCTATGTGTGTAATATATAAATGATGAAATATACATTCAATTCAGTCACTCAGTCATGTTCCACTCTTTGTGACCCCATGGACTGCAGCATGCCAGACCTCCCTGTCCATCACCAACTCCCGGAGTTTGCTCAAACTCATGTCCATCGTGTCGGTAATGCTATCCAACCACCTCATCCTCTGTTGTCCCCTCCTCCTCCCGCCTTAAATCTTTGCCAGCATCGGGTCTTTTCTAAGAAGTCATTTCTTTGCATCAGGTGGCCAAAGCATTGGAGCTTCAGCTTTAGCATCAGTCCTTCCAATGAATATTCAGGACTGATTTCCTTTAGGATTGATTGCTTTGATCTCCTTGCAGTCCAAGAGACTCTCAAGAGTCTTCTCCAACACCACAGTTCAAAAGCATCAGTTCTTCAGTGCTCAGCTTTCTTTATGGTCCAGTTCTCACATCCATACATGACTACTGGAAAAAACATAGCTTTGACTAGACAGACCGTTGTTGGCAAAGTAATTTCTCTGCTTTTTAATATGCTGTCTAGGTTGGTCATTACTTTTCTTCCAAGAAGGTTGGTCACAGCTTTTCTTCCAAGGAGCAAGTGTCTTAATTTCATGGCTGTAGTCACCATCTGCAGTGATTTTGGAGCTCAATGAAATATACATTGGTAGAGAAGAAATCGGAGAAGGCAATGGCACCCCACTCAAGTACTCTTGCTTGGAAAATCCCATAGATGGAGGAGCCTGATGGGCTACAGTCCATGGGGTCGCTAAGAGTTGGACACGACTGAGTGACTTCACTTTCACTTTTCACTTTCATGCATTAGAGAAGGAAATGGCAACCCACTCCAGTGTTCTTGCCTAGAGAATCCCAGGGACAGGGGAGCCTGGTGGGCTGCCGTCTATGGGGTCACACAGAGTCAGACATGACTGAAGCAACTTAGTGGCAGCAGCAGCAGAGAGGAAATGCCAAAAGTCTTACTGATGAGAATGAACAAAACATTTTAGGAAATACTAATAGAGTCATATTAAAAGATACTTTGTGAACACCACATACTGGTCTCCAGTAAGCTTAAACAATTGATTATAATATTAATGCATATAATATTCTCTCTCCAGCAAAAAGCTGTTTAATTTAAAATTATTTTTTAGATGACAAAATCTTTGTTTGAAATGTCCTCTGCTTTCTTATTTGTTTTGTCATTTCTACCTTTTTCAAATATCACATGATATTAAGTAGCTGTAGTTTAAAACTTTTAAATTCCCTTTCCAGGTTGGTTGTAATCTTATCAAGACTACTTTTTGGTTCCAGCCATTTCATCGTGGAATGAGTTTTTGGTAAAATTGTTTTTAAGTTTAATGGTGGTAAAAAGCATCACTTTTATTCTTGATTTTAGAAATGGCATTTCATTTGTGATACTATATTTGCTAGAAACACAACCACCACTGAGAATGGCTTCATATTTATTTTCTCCTGTTTCATCAGCCTTGAAAGGACATGCGTCTTCTCTGGTGCCTCCCGGTACACTTTTCCCTTCTCCATGGGGCCCTGCTTCAGGGACCACCTCTCTACTCCTGTGCCTTCAAGTTTCTGATTGGTTAGAAATGGGGCCAGTGGAGAAGTCACACAAAACTTTGGTGGAAAAGTCAGGGAGGCCAGGGTTATCGTCCACATAAGATCACCTCAGGCTGGCTGTGGTTCTAGACCAAAGGCCAGCTCTCCGAGGACTCAGATCACAGAGCTCTGTACCACCTGGCTCTCTCTTTATGTTCCCAGTCTTCTCTGATTTTGTCTGTCTGACCCCCTGGTAGCCACTGGAGACTCTTCTATTGCCTTCTACCTGCTCACATTTTAATTTATAGTCCTTTTATTAAGCTTCCTCAAATTATCTTATGATGTCACATATTTCTTATAGGAACTTTGATTTATAAAATATCCTATAAAGGTATTTTTTTTTTATTTTAGAGTTTGGAAGTATTGTAACAGCATATGTAATATAGTAGATATGCCACTGTTTTAAATTTGTCTTATATTTGTTGCTTGTTCTCTCTGTCCATCAATGGTTTTGCAGAGAGACAGATTTTAAGAATTTACATTTTCAATTGAGTTTGGTTGAATATGATGGCATTTAAGTTTTTTAAGTTAGGAGTGGAGGAGAAAAGAACTTTAAAGTGCTTTGCCATATTTGACCAGAATAAGAGTTTGCTCCGGAGAAGGCGATGGCACCCCACTCCAGTACTCTTGCCTGGAAAATCCCATGGACGGAGGAGCCTGGTAGGCTTCAGTCCATGGGGTCGCTAAGAGTTGGATACGACTGAGCAGCTTCCTTTCACTTTTTCACTTTCATACACTGGAGAAGGAAATGGCAACCCACTCCAGTGTTCCTGCCTGGAGAACCCCAGGGGCAGGAGAGCCTGGTGGGCTGACATCTATGGGGTCACACAGAGTCGGACACGACTGAAGTGACTTAGCAGTAGCAGTAGCAAAAGTTTGCTCATTTTTTTTTCTGTAAAGGATCAGATAATGAGTTTTGAAGCTTTTGCAGGCCATGTGATCTCTGTTACAACTAATCAGCTTTTCCATTTGTGTTACAAAACCAGGCGCAGGCAGTATGTAAATGAATAGAAATGGTTGTATAAATAAAACTTTATTGATAACAATAGGTAGTAAGCCAGATTGGCCTGCTTGCTATGGTTTGCTAGTTTCTGTACTAGGAACACAGTGTTGGGAAATGGATATAATTTATTTCAAAAGCATAGAATTTTTGAAGCTATATAAATTATAAATCTTCACAATGGATGAAATTATACAATCTTTGCCATTTAAATTATCATTTAAATTCTATTTAAGGATAACTTCTAGTTATAGTTGTCTGAAAATAATTATAGGATATAAAGAAATACTTGGCTATAAAAACTACATATTTATGAAGAGAACTTGAGTGTCTAGTCTGTTTGAATTGAATAATATTTAGTGCATTGTGTGAAGCCTAAAAATAGCACTTGATACTTTTGCTGACTCTGAGACCACTTAACAGATATTTAATTAACCATAGCAAGTGTGGATACAGATGGCATTTTTCAGATCATGCTGATATTTGAGTTAAATATAAAAATGAATGTCCTTATTCATTTTCTGCATGGGTGCATGTGTGTTTGTGCATGCGTGCACTAATGTATTAGTTCCTGGTCTTCAGCACTGCTGATCACTCTGGAGTGTGTGCTGTCCCCTCCATTGCATAGGGTGCACGCAGAACAAAAGCAGTGGGCTGAAATGGGTTTGCATGTTTTGACTGCAGCTAAAGAAAGAAAACAGAGAAGGAAATGGAAACCCACTCCCGTATTCTTGCCTGAGAAACCCCATGGACAGAGAAGCCTGGTGGGCTACAGTCCACTGGGTCACAAAAGAGTCAGGCATGACTCAGTGATTAAACAACAATAAAAAAGCAGGGGAATGTGTGCAAATATTGAAGTCAATGAGTTGCCAGGGTGTGGGAGGGCCTGGGCCCAGACAGATCACAAGAGACTCGCATGTACCTCATCACAGATTGTTTCCATCTCTGCTGACTGGCTTTACTTCAGATATTGGCAGACATCAATATTAATTGTGTGTGTGTGTGTGTGTGAGAGAGAGAGAGAGAGAGGAGAGAGATAGGAGGTTGAATATGAACATTTGAATAAATGTTTAATAAATGGGGATTGAAGGTGGAGGACTAAGGAATATCTTATTTGTAGTGGAATGGGTTAACTGTCCATGCCTGGTCCAGTCAGCTGTGACCAGGAAGCAGATTGCACCTGTCTTTTGGGCTCACTCTTTGAAGGGGTATTTCCCTGGCACTGGACTTGGTGAGCTGAGAAAACCACCAGTATCTGTCTGGTTGCCCAAAGCAGTATGTGAGAATTTCAAATCAGGCTGTAAGGAAGGATGCTGACTCTTTTTAACATATAGTACTGGGAGGTAGAGAAGAGATTGGGAATGGGCATCAGAGTATATGAAAAAGAAAGCTATCAATCGAATGGTAGGAAGAAACTAATCATATATATATATGATTTTATATATATATATATATATATATATATATGCTGCCAAGTCGCTTCAGTCGTGTCCAACTCTGTGCCACCCCATAGACGGCAGCCCGTCAAGCTCCTCTGTCCCTGGGATTCTCCAGGCAGGAATACTGGAGTGGGTTGCCAGTTCCTTCTCCAATACATGCATGCATGCTAAGTCGCTTCAGTCACGTCTGACTCTGTGCGACCCCCACGGACAGCAGCCCACCAGGCTCCTCTGTCCATGGAATTCTCCAGGCAAGAATACTGGAGTGGGTTGCCATTTCCTTCTCCATACGTGTATATATATACATGTACATATAATTATATATATATATAATTGTATATTATATGTATATATAATTTAAATAGCTCTTAATAGTTGTAACTATTAGAAAATTTGATTTCATGCTGATCCAATCAGATAAGGGTAAGCCACCTACATGTAACACACAGGTACATTTTCAAATGTAGCTTCGTGGGACACCTCTTTGTAATTTCTTTTTAATATAATGTTACAAATAGAATTGAATTGCCTTTATTTAGCATCTGTATTTGATCAAGAAGCTGGAATAAATCTCTAGTATATTCTTGGGAGCTTCCTACAAAGAGATGAAAACCATTTGGTGCAGCTCTCTAGAAAAGCTTGGCCTCCCAAGTTCGTACCTCCTGCTTCAGTTTCCGTGGGCACATCCCTATGTTTGGATAGTATTTCTTTCACTCCCCATGAACAGAGCGTCAGGGTCACGTTCATCCCAGGGTACCACCTCCAATGGGGGAGAAGGTAGATCCCTGTGGGGCTGTGCTCCTCCCCTGTGCACCCGAGATGAGCCCTTCATGCCTCAGAGGGCATCCCTTGCCCACTCAGGACCGCCGTTTGGCAGAGAAATGGATCTGGCAACCGGAAACAGCTGTTCTGGAAACCTGTGAGCTGATGTTTCAGGTCGGCCTAGAGAAGAACCAGGCCTGGCTGCTTTTGACTCTCATGAATCATGGCTTTAATGGGGCGACCACAGTTTGAGTTAAACGATGTGTTTAATTTGGACGTTAGTATGTTGAGAGACTTAGGAGTTCCTTGTTAATCCCCTGTTTCTTTGGAGAGGAAGAGCTTAAGGCATTTTTGGCCTTTCACGCCAACTCACACAGGCCGCTAGCTTGGCTGGCTTTCAGCTTAATGACTGATACTCAGGATCCCCTCCAAGATGAGTTGCAGTCTCCAGCCCTACACGATGGAAGGAGATTAGCTGCATCCTGAAATGCAGGCACTTAGTGGGCAGGATTATTGTCTAACAAATTGTTGTTGTTCCATGGTTCAGTCCTGTCCAGTGCTTTGTGACCCCATGGACTGCAGCACACCAGCACTTCCCTGTCCCTCACCATCTCCCAGAATTTGCTCAATCTTATCTATGAGCCACAGTTAAGAAAATATTTATCCTCCATGCCCCAGCCCCAAACTAGAATTCTATTTTAATTAGTAGGCCTATGTCTTTAAAATTTACTCAATTATTATTGCTATAGTTTGAATTGCATTGATTTTTAAAGCTGTAGATCTGTTTTCCCCCCTTGTTACATAAGTACCTGCATAATATAGGAGATTTTGCCTCTTGGCCCACAAAGCCTAAAATACTTACTGTTGAGCCTTTATAGCAGTTGGTAACAAGAGATGCTCAAAATTCTTACTAGAGTGGGAGGCTTCTTCGACAGTGGATGGAAGGCTAAGGAGGCCTGTGATGAGGTATAAGTGCTTCTAATTAAAAGGAGGGGGTTTGGGAACTCTTGGGGGCATGAGGAATTTAGCGCAGAACTGTAGATGTTTCTTCCTGCCTTCCTCTCCTTTGGTGTTATTATTAGAATAGAATTATTAGAGAATGTGAGCTGTCCTGCTGGGCTGGCTGCCCCAGACTGACAAGACTATCTAGCTGGCCAAGGGGGAGCCCTCTCCCCTTCCTGAGGCTAGGCTGTGAGGAGTGACCCCTCCCTCCCCCAGTGCTGGAGCAGAACTATAATTGAAGCAATGTGTGGTGCATTGGCACAAGGAGAGCTATTTATTAAAGCATATCCGTTCTGCAGCGGTAGACTGCTTCCAGCTGAAAACTGCAAGAACAAGGAGGGAGGCTGTTCTTCCTTTCACATAAAAGTCCCCTAGGTTCACACTAGCCCGTGATGGGGAGTCTGTTCCATTTGTGATTTTCTCAAAATGTGACCCTAAGAAAGAGTTCTTGAGTTAGAAAATAAAGGAAAATCATCCCATCACTAGCAATTGTTAGTAATAATTGATAAATTGTGTCTAATTTGAGCCAATCCGATCCGTCATAAAAAAAAGAATGGAAATCATTGATTTGGGCATTCACTGCTAACTCCCATAGGGCCGCTTTCTCTACATAATTCATTCAGTATGTGTCTACATTGATACTTTTCAAGCAGGCAAATCCAGGTCTGAGTTTGCATTATGAAAATGAAGGTCTTTGGCTTTCTTCTTGTCACAATCCGTTTCTTTCAGAATCCTATATTAGCTCCCGTTTTACGGTGTTGTGAAATTGATTACACTGCTAGGTGTTCGTTACAGCATGCTTTCATGTGGAATTGCAGTGTTCAGTCAGGAAAACGCTTTGATACAAAAATCGTCATATACATACTTTTAATAAAACTATGGATTGTTTACATTAAGATGCATAATAATTAACTCCATGCACCTACGTTCTGTGGTAGATACTTTGATGATGAAAGTGAGGTGAAGTCTGGGCACTCTTTGAGGTGGTAAGGAGCTGGGGGAACCACCTGGGGGCCGTCACTGGAGAGAGAGGGGTATACCTAAGGTAACAGTGAGCATATTCAGGGCAGTCACAACTTACTAATTTGCCTGTGTTGGGGAATTCAGTTAAAGATGAGTTGGCAAGTGTAAACTGGCAATGCAGCCAGTTTTCGCAGGGAAGGAGTATGCTGGAGAAAAGCTCAGGTGGCTCCCAGCATTCTATTTTGTCCTTTTATACAGTTCATGAGGTTCTCACAGCAAGTACACTGGGGTGGTTTGCCATTCCCTCCTCCCGCAGATCACATTTTCTCAGAACTCTGCACTAGGACTCATCCATCTTGGGTGGCCCTACATGGCATGGCTCATAGCTTCACTGCCTTACAGAAGCCCTTCTCCATGACAGGACAGTGATCCTTGAAGTGGATGGCTGGATGACATCACTGATGCAATGGACGTGAACTTTGGAAAACTTCGGGAGATGGTGAGGAACAGGAAGGCCTGGCATGATGTAGTTCAGATCAGATCAGATCAGATCAGTCGCTCAGTCGTGTCCGACTCTGCGACCCCATGAATCGCAGCACGCCAGGCCTCCCTGTCCATCACCAACTCCTGGAGTTCACTCAGACTCACGTCCATCGAGTCAGTGATGCCATCCAGCCATCTCATCCTCTGTCGTCCCCTTCTCCTCCTGCCCCCAATCCCTCCCAGCATCAGAGTCTTTTCCAGTGGGTCAACTCTTCACATGAGGTGGCCAAAGTACTGGAGTTTCAGCTTTAGCATCATTCCTTCCAATGAACACCCAGGGCTGATCT
This sequence comes from Bos indicus x Bos taurus, assembly GCF_003369695.1. Lineage (NCBI taxonomy): Eukaryota > Metazoa > Chordata > Mammalia > Artiodactyla > Bovidae > Bos > Bos indicus x Bos taurus. The sequence goes on from NC_040095.1 coordinate 63,679,995, forward strand.
CCTTTAGAATGGACTGGTTGGATCTCCTTGCAATCCAAGGGACTCTCAAGAGTCTTCTCCAACACCACAGTTCAAAAGCATCAATTCTTCGGCACTCAGCCTTCTTCACAGTCCAACTCTCACATCCATACATGACCACTGGAAAAACCATAGCCTTGACTAGACGGACCTTTGTTGGCAAAGTAATGTCTCTGCTTTTGAACATGCTATCTAGGTTGGTCATAACTTTCCTCCCAAGGAGTAAGCGTCTTTTAGTTTCATGGCTGCAGTCACCATCTGCAGTGATTTTGGAGCCCAGAAAAATAAAGTCTGACACTGTTTCCACATCTATTTCCCATGAAGTGATGGGACCGGATGCCATGATCTTCGTTTTCTGAATGTTGAGCTTTAAGCCAACTTTTTCACTCTCCACTTTCACTTTCATCAAGAGGCTTTTGAGTTCCTCTTCACTTTCTGCCATAAGGGTGGTGTCATCTGCGTATCTGAGGTTATTGATATTTCTCCCGGCAATCTTGATTCCAGCTTGTGTTTCTTCCAGTCCAGCGTTTCTCATGATGTACTCTGCACATAGGTTAAATAAACAGGGTGATGTAGTTCATGGGGTCGCAAAGAATTGGATACAACTAGGTGATTGAACAACCACAACAACCTGTCATTCTGCCCCCTGGTGGACAAGTGGAGCATTGTTACTATCTCAGGATTCACTTTCATGAGTTCCTTGGTAGCTCAGATGGTAAAGAATCTGCCTGCAATGTAGGAGACCTAGGTTTGATCCTTGGGTCATCCCCTGGAGTAGCAAATGGCAACCCACTCCAATATTCTTGCCTTGAAAATTCCATGGACAGAGGAGCCTGGTAGGCTATAGTCCATGGGACTGCAAAGAGTCAGACATGACTGAGCAACTAACACACTTCCATGATCAGGTCACCTTGTGTGGTAAAGGGATTTTGCATATGTTATTAACACTGATGAGTAGAGTGTAAGTCAATCAAAAAGAGACATTATCCTAGTGGACTTGAGCTAACTATATAAGCCCTTAAGAGGGACTCCAAAATAGTGCCAGAGGCTCTGCTGTTGACCTTGAAGAAGCAAACTTCCATGTCATGGAGAGAGCCACTCGGCGAAGATTCATAAGCAGCTCCTAGGAGCAGAGAGTCTCAGTCCCACAACCACAGGAACTGAACTTTGCCACAGTCATTGAATTTGAAAGAGGATCCTGAGCCTTAAGCAGGATCTTGGTGCCAGCTGACACTTCGACTACAGGCTGGTGAGATCATAAGCAGAGCTAAGCCACATCTGGATGTCTAACCCTCAAGAACCATGAACTGTTAAGTGGGTATTGCTTTAAGCCTCCAAGTTTATGACAGCTTGTTAGAAAGCAATAGAAAACTAAAACACGAGTGCATACATTTTCTATTGCTTTCCCTATTTAATAACAAGTTGTCATAAACTTAGTGGCTTAAAACAATGTAAATTTTTCATCTTACCCTTCTTGGATGTCAGAAGTTCAAAATGGGTAAAACCAAGGTCTTGACATGGCTGTGTTCCTTCTGGAGGCTGTAGGAGATAGTCTTTTTCCTTTCCATTTCTAGCTTCTAAAGGATGCCTGCATTCCATGGCTCCTGGTCATCTTCATCTTTAAAAGCAGTGATGTTATCACTCTGGCCTCCGCTCTATCCATTATATCTCTTTTCCTGTCTCCAATGCTCCTGCATCCTTCTTTCACTTATAAGGACTGTTGTGGTAATATTGGGCTCACTAGATAATCAGACATAATCTCCCCAGTTCAGGGTCAACTGATTAGCAACCTAATTCTGTCTGCAGCCTAACCCTGCCCCCTTTGCTATGTAATCTAATATATTCTCAGGTTCCAAAGATTAGGACATATGCATCTTTATTCTGCCTACTATTGGGAATTCAAGTTTTATGTTGTGCAGTGGGAATGCATATGTGTGACAGAGTGGAATATGTATTTCAAAAAGACCATTCCAGTGGAATGGCAGGGAGCCCAGTTGGGAATTTGTTTGTCTGTCTGGCCAGGTTATGACTGCCAGAAAGCAGGTAATGCCTCAGTGTACCCATGGTGCTTGAGATTACACTAGTTCTAGAAATACTAGTCAATTAATTTAGTGGATTTAACTATAGATAAATGTTGTGTAGTATAGATTTTCCTTAAGTCCATTTCACAAGGAAGGAGAGTGTGTCATTTTGTACATGTGTGTCCCTTTGATTGAAAGTTGTGGGAACTTGCAGTTACTCCATTTCTAGTCACTGCCTTTAGGGTATCTTGGGTCCCCTTCACTTGACTTACTGAAAACTCCAGGGACAAATCCATGATTCAGTGTCCACAGGCCTCACTGTTTATTCTGACCTCTTGTTCCAACCTGAATTTTCTCTTTGCTTCATTTTTCTTTCTGTACTTTCCTCTATTGGTTCGGTCTTCATTATTTTATTTGTATTCATTATTTTTTTTAAAGTGTGTTTGACATTAATCTATTTGCTCCAGTTAATGAACCTTGTTTGAACTGAATTCTGATGATCTTGTGGTTGAGTGGGAAAAAAAATGAGACATGAGCCATCACTCAATTTTCTTAAGAGACTCCAGTATTCTGAGAGGTTAGGTGACCTGAAAAATGTCAAACAGCTGTCTTCGTACCTCTCAGGGACACCGGAATTTCTTGATCTCTTTTAATCAGGTTTCTTGGCTCTATTAACCTTACTGTTGAGAAATAGTTGTAAGAATTCAGTATTTCTCAATATCTCTCCATAGCCTTGTCAACCAATGCATCAGTTTAAAGAAATCAATAAATAATATGGGTATGAAGTTTACTTTTCCTATGAATTAGGGTTCCTCAACTTTGCTGCAGTAGATATTTTGGGTGGATAACTCTGCATTATGCGACTGTCCTAAGCTCCTAAGCCTTCGTTATGTGATGCTTAACAACATCCCTGACCTCCACCCACTGATGCCAGCATAACCCCCCAGCCCCTGTCCAGTTTAATAACCAAAAACAACTCCAGCCATTGCCAAATGTCCCTTGGTGGGGGGAGCGGCAAATTCATCCCCAGTTGAGACCATTGGGAAAACGTATTTGACTAGGAGCTGTTGGCTGGATTAAATTAGGTGTTTGAATGAGGTGTTTTAATTCCAGTAGAGCAGCATTCTGTGCTAGAGGGGAAATGAAAATTTTATTCTAATAGAAGTAAATAGGCCATTATCAAAGTATCATAATTGTCTGTGGCTTTTTTATTTTGTTAGTTTTACTAAATCTACATGATAAAGATAGATTCAAAGATCATTAAATGTTAGAGATTAAATTGTGAGGATAATCCATATTTATGCAGTAATAGTAATATATTTGATGTTCTCATCTATAAAATGGGGATGAGGGCACCTGCCTCCTAGGGTTATTTTGAAGTTGATATAAGGCTTACAAAGTGGCTTTCATTTTGCCTAGAAGCTCTCAATACATGTTAACTAATATTATCAGTAAGGAATCAGGTTAACGAAGAGACTCTTTAAATTATGTAAACACAGACAACACCCACATATAATTATATCTTTATTTTTAAAAACACCTCTATAATTCCTAATATCTTCTTCCTCAGTGGAAATTGAAGATAAAACACAGTTGCATCCCCTTGTCTTGGAGAAATCTCCTCTGTATCAGACTAAAGTGAGTCCTGGTTGATGGTATCCTGTGGTTCATTGAGGGCCAAGCCAGGAGAACTCAGGCAGACCCGAGGAAGTGTTTCAGAGCGAAGGTTGCCTATATGACCAGCCAGGACTTGTTCCTGTCCTCTTACACTTTCTCCTCTGGCCAGAGTTTCAAAACATGGTCTTTACTTTTCCAGGTTGACTTATGAAGTCTTACTGCTCACGTGTCTGGGAATGTACTTCTGCATACTTCAGTAAAGTTATTGTGTTTGGGTGTAGAGTCCCCCAGCTTCCATGGTTCTGCAGGAGAATTCATAGGACTCCACAGGCCATCACGTTCACAGCTGTGGTTTCTTATGGTGGAGGATACACAGCCAAGTCCAAGAAAGGAAAAGACCCCAGGGGAAAGTCCAGGGCAAACTAGGGATGAGCTACGACAGTCCTCTTCCAGGGGAGCCACACAGGATGGACTTCATTTGTGACAGAACCAGAAACATTTGTGACAGCAACACCTGTGAAGCGCTGTCCACCAGGGAAGTTCACTGAACTCAATGCATGGGAGTCATGAGGGCTGGTCACATAGGCACCCTCTGCCTGGGACCTACTAAACTTCCAGACTCCTTGAAGAAAAGCGTGTTTCAGCATAAACCATCTCATTATAGAAACAGTTTAGGCCCAGTCAACCATTCTTAGAGAAGGATAGAAACCCTTCTGAAATCCAGCCTCCCAGATACTGGCTGAAGGCCACTGTTGCAAGCAGGTCCTTCTGGGGATCATGGTCTCATGTGTGCTAAACAGACTCCTTTCTGTACGGTTATTCAAAGGGAAGTGGAGTTCATTGTCATGAGGAATTTAATTTAATAGCGCTGGATCCCTGAGCCAGAAGAGACCCTTAGAACCACCCCTTACTTTGTGCTGGTATAGATTTGTTATTTTTTAATGCTGCGTATGTAAAAGAAGTAGAAAATACATGTTGAGAGATTCTATACACATTTATAGAAACCTTAAGATCATGTTTCATCATATGGAATCTTGTATTTTATATTTTATGCTTCTTTTGTTGGTATTAGATGAATAATTGTATGTAGCATATTTGCTTTCTTTTTTAGTGGAAATATAAAGGTATTTTCATGGATATTACCTCCTTTGAACTCTCTATCACTGATTTTGGTAACTAAAGCATTTTCTTCCCGTATTTCTAGGTGAACAAACTAGCTTAGGTTAGACAATTTGCTCAAAGTTGTATAGCTAATTAAAAAAAACAGTCCTTGTAACGTAGAATTCCACTCAATGTTATGTGGCAGCCTGAATGGGAGGGGAGATTGGGGGATAATGAATATATGTATATGTATGAGTCCCTTCGCTGTTCAACTGAAACTGTCTGAACATTGTTAATCGGCTATACTCCAATACAAAACAAAAAGGTTTAAAAAAAGTCCCCATGTTCCTCTATGAACTCCGCAGCTTTCTCTAGTGTCTTGTTACTGACTCAGTTAAGAGTACCACCTGCAACAGAGTAGGTTGTTATTAGCATTAATATTTATTTGTATTGCTTTCATGCGTACTGAAGCGAGTATTAAACTTTCCCTTCTATGTCATGCAGCTGGCTAGCCCCTTTCCTCCAACTGCTAACAAAGTGTCTCCACGTGGGGACGGGGATTCCATTCTAGGCAGCCTGTTGCCAGTGAGGACTTTAGGTGGTCCCACGGCATAACAGATTTGAGACATGAGGTTCTCAACTCTTCACCTGATGGTTTTTTTCTCAGTACAATTCCCTCCCCACCTGACTTTGTGTGATGAGTCCAAGGGATGCATTTTGGGTAGTTCCTTTAGTCTAATGATCTGATCTTACAGTCTAGAGGGAGAAAAAAAATGTGCTTTTGCTTAGCTTCTCAGAAGATAATTATATGATGCAGTGTATACCTTACTAGCTTATTTATCATGAAATTGTCATTGTTTCTAAAACAAATTGAAATATACCTACTTCAAAAATAATTTAGTATGTTTAAAACAGATATAAATATAATTTATCCCCAAATTATTAAGCAATTACAAATCAAACGGTTGGTGCTGATTATCTATATACAAGGTAGCATTTTAAAAATTTATGATAAATTGCAGCAATCTGTTGAAGTGTTGAGGGTGATTATTTATAAAGTGTGATGTAAATGAAATTTGCCACAGTGGAAGGAAAATAAATTCCTTATTAACATGCAATTATCTCTTTCCCTCACTTCTAGCATTAATATGCCCTACCACTACATCAACTCTTACTGCTCAGGGATGATAATATTTACTAAGGTGGCATTTTTAGTTCCATCATCATCACAATTTTTTAAATCCCAGGTCAATGCCATCACCTTACACACAAATTCTGAACTTTAATGCAAAAATGACAAGTAATAAGCTTTATATTTCTTTCTCGGAGAGTTCCATGACCTCATTTTCTGTGTTTGCCTCAATGAATGGGTGGTCTTATCATTTTTATTGAATCAGCTTTCCAGAAGAAATTGTTGTATACATCCTCCCCACACAGAAAATGTTTTGCAAGTTCATTCTCTAGATTTCCAACTTTGTCTGTCTCAGTAATTTTATCAGTGACTCAGATTAGGATTTAAAGGCTGTGCTAAAAATATTTGTGTAGTCTCAAATGAATAAGTTGATTGACAGTTTTAGGGTCCGTGGGTGTTTAATAGATGAAATCTTCCAAAATAATATTTTCAAGGGCAAATATTAAGCTGTACAATTGAAGCTAAACCCACCACCAATTAAAAAAAAAAACAAGAACCAACCATGTTAATCAAGAATGGGAAATACCAGAGATTTTTCAGGAAACACAAATCAACAGAATTTACATGGCTCTTAAAAAAAAAAAAAAAGCAGTCATGTTTGTCAGTAATCAGTGTACAGTATTATGATACGGAATGTGTAACCTTAGCTTTTTCCCAACAAATCCTATCATGTATGAGGAATCATACATGTTTTTGGATGCCATACCATTTAAAAATCTTTTACACTTAGACAAAAGTAAAGAGAATAGTATTATGAAACTATGCATTAAGCAGTTAAACAATTTATCCACGTATTTTGCAAATCTCATTTCATCTATTTCCTTACCCACTTATTTCCATCCACCACTTCTTGTTGTTTAGCTGCTAAATCATGTCTGACTCCTCTGTGACCCCATGGACTGTGGCCCATTAAGCTCCTCTGCCCATGGGGTTTCCCAGGCAAGAATACTGGAGCCAGTTGCCATTTCTTTCTCCCAAGGGATCATCCCGACCCAGGGATCAAACATGTATCTACTGCCACTGAACCACCTGGGAATCCCACATCCACCCCGAGCCACAAATTATTCTGAAGCAGACCTCAGACAACATGTCATATCATCTTCCAACATTTTAGTTGAATTCAATACTTTGAAGTTACAGTCAGAAAGTAGAGAGAGGAAAGAGAGCAGAATAATGAGAGAAATCAGATACCATATTATCCGAGAAATTGGAAGAACTTGAGTATAGTTGTCTAGAGAGGAGAAGACTCAGGAGGACGATTTAGGAGTCCATAAACAAGAAAGGGACAATAATGTGGAAGAAGGTTAAGAATTTATCTTTGTGTCTCCAGGGCGTAGAACCAGAACTAATGGGTAAAAGCTATGGGGTGATGGATGTCAGCTCAGTTAAAGAAAGAACTTTCTACAGCCAAGTGGGCTGAAGATTCGATGGCCTGTCACAAGAAATTGATGTTTTGAACCAATAGGATTTATCAAGTGGACAGAGCAACAGCTTAGCAGCGTGATATAGAGGGGCAGGGAGGTGGGATTTAGAAGAGATTTGAAGTCATCTAGCTCTCTCCAAACCCAAGATCCTATGAAGTATCACTGTTGGATTCTCAGCTCATCCTTATGAGATCAGAATCTAGTATTTTCTGAATATGAAAGCCAGGAAAGAGCTTTTCCCTACTGCTTATAGTATGGGCACATAGGGTGGTGGAAAGACCCTAGTGCCTTGAGCCAGCAAACTAGCAGTTCACCTTGATCCTGCCACTTGCTCACTGGGCTTAATGAGATATTTACCCTCAACCAGAACCTCAGCCTCCTAATCTATAAAGTGGGCTTTTTGAGGAGTTTTCTGAGACTTTAACAAGGGACCATCGTTTAAGTCTCTTTCTTATATTTTGTACTCAATTGGCTGCTTGATATTTAGTGTTTAAACTTACTGTTCAAATGTTCGGAGCCTCTCAAATCTTCCATGTTAATATTGCTTTGATATGGTGGGAATTGTGTTAATTCATTCAGTAGTGTGATCTGAGGATACAATGATCGCTACACAGGGTCCATTCAGAGGGAGGCTAGAAACTGCCTTCTTTGCCCCGATGGTGAAAGAGATTCCCTACCCATTGAGGTTATGAGGGTGGCTGAACACAGGTGGTGGGCCGGTGGTGGGCATTTTGCAATGAATAGAATCGTCTTCATCACTCTCAGAGAAAGAAGGGCATTTTCAGTTTAACCATGCCCATGTCCTTCTGTCGAAAGAGAGTAGTTGCAATAATTTCATTGCTATAATCATCCTACATTTTTTTTTCTCACAGGGTGGGAAGAGATTGCTTTAAAGATAAAATATTGTTTCCTAGTACTGTCTTAAGGGATCTGATGAAAGTTTCCACTGTAGCCTAAAATTACATTAAATAAAAGGGCTTATTCAACCAAGCATTGCATCATTACATTGACAGAGACTTTGTGACCATGAAATAGTCATTCATGGAGCCCTGGCCCTCTAGAGATTGTCACAAATAACAAGGTATCCCCCAAATTATATGTTTCTGTTCACCCTCTTTATTAACAGTATTTATGAGTAGAGGCTTGCCAATAGATTCTATTTATAAGATACCTAGAAAGTACAGAAACCCCCTCATGCTTTGGAGTGTGCCCCTGTGAGCTCTGACATTCTGCTATCTGAAACATCACAACACAAAACTGTGGACAAGACTGTTCTCTACTTGCACACATCAACCTGTGTCCAGAGACTTGAAGGATCCATTGTTTTCTCAGATGCCCTCAGGGCAGAGGTAAAGCCAGCAATATTCAGAGTTTACACAGTGAGAAACGGAGCTCTGATGTCCTTTGCTCACCAGCAGGTTGGGGAATGTAAGATAAGTGGCTTTCTTGGTGATGGTGGGAGAAACTGTGGGAGAGGCTTGGAAGGAGGGGTTGCTGCGGGGCCAGGAATGTTAAAACTTAGCAATTCCTCTTTGGTCTTCCTCCACAAAGCACTGCCCTTCTCCTTCACACATTTTTGAGATTCATGAAATCACTGCATGCCAGCAGAGTGCCTCACATTCCCTGCGAGCGCGTGGTGGGGAGCAGACCAGTGCTCCCTGCTCCTGTGTCTGGAGCCCAGACTTTCAGTGTGGAAGGTCAGAGGAAGCTGAGAGGACCGGTACCAGGACTTGGTTTAGCCTCTCCCTGGAGGTGATGAGTGTTTTCATTGCCACCTTTTGCCCTGATGGGGAAGGTGATCCCCTGCTACCGGGGTTAGGAAGATGACTGAACGCAGGGCACCCACCCGGGACAGAGGAGGTGATCACAGTGTGTGAGTCACCAGTACTCACAGCCGGGGTGGGAGGACACGGTCTACCAGGAAGGGCCACCAGGGGAACAGAGTGGGCAACCGGGGGCTGTGGGATGCAGACTTCGTAGGATCAAAGGGCAGAGTGCCCCTGGCTCCCACGAGAGCATGTGATGGGAACACATCCTCATCATGTGGCTGTGTGAATAACCACATGGGATGGCTGTGACCCAGGGATTAGCAGGAGCAGGGCCTCATCCTGTGACAAGGAGAGTCGTTTGGCTAAGGGACCTCATCCATGGGAGCAGAGCAGGAAGGAAACTTGCAGTCACACCATTCAAGACCCTTTAGGTTTCCCCTAGATTTGGAGGCTGGAGAAGGCAATGGCAGCCCACTCCAGTACTCTTGCCTGGAAACTCCCATGGATGGAGGAGCCTTGTGGGCTGCAATCCATGGGGTCGCTAAGAGTCAGACACAACTGAGCGACTTCGTTTTCACGTTTCACTTTCATGCACTGGAGAAGGAAATGACAACCCACTCCAGTCTTCTTGCCTGGAGAATCCCAGGGACGGGGGAGCCTGGTGGGCTGCAGAGTCGGACACGACTGAAGCCACTTAGCAGCAGCAGATTTGGAGGCAGCACACAGAGGTAGACCTTCATTTCAGGACTTCCGTTACTTTGCTTGAAACTAAAAAAAGGAAAAAAAAGGCACTTCTTGGCAGTCCCGGTGGACCACTCACTCACTGTTTCACTCAATTCGTATATTACTACTCTTCCCCTACTTTTCTATTCCTAAATATTAAAGTGTGTATACATTACGGTGAGAGTCCCAAGAGTCAGATTAGAAGGAATTTTAGATCAAAGACATTCTTATTCACCTTTCAGGGGCTCCAAGTAAGGGATAAATGTCTTTGTAGATAAAGACACTTGATTCTCGGCCACAGGCCACCCTCCCTCGCTTCACTTCCTTCCATCCTCAAGGCAGCAAATGTTGGAAACATCACAGGTTAGGCAGCCATGGAGGTTCTTGGTTAAAGAGCTGTTGTTGTTATTGAAAAGGAAGGTAGCTTGTTTGTCCTCAAGTAGGTTATACGAAAAGAATCTGCCTGCAGTGTGGGAGACCTGGGTTCAGTCCCTGGGTCGGGAAGATCCCCTGGAGGAGGGCATGGCAACCCACTCCAGTATTCTTGCCTGGTAGACCCCCTGGACAGGGGAGCCTGGTGGGCTACAGTCCATGGGGTCACAAAGACATGACTGAGTGACTAAGCACAGCACAGCACAGGTTACACAAAATCAGAAAACTACACATGTGCTTCTTTTTTGAGTTTCCATCTCTGTCTTCAGGGTCCACTGATGAAACACTGAACGTTACTCTCAGGTGAAGTCAGAGGGAGTGTGTAAATGTGAGGGTGTCCCACTGCTGATCAACGTGAAATCTCAAAACTGAGGACCAGAGGATAGTTTCTACTCAAGTCATTTCATTTGACATCAGTTTTTAACTTGCAGGCAGGCATGCATGCATGCTAAGTCACTTCCGTCGTATCCAACTCTGTGCGACCCTATGGATGGCAGCCCACCAGGCTCCTCTGTCCCTGGGATTCTCCAGGCAAGAATACTGGAGTGGATTGCCATTTTCTTCTCCAATGCATGTATTTAACTTTCTTCCTTATAAAACAGTGGCCACATTTTAACTTCAGATACTTATTCTAGTACCTTGCTCTTGAATTTGCTTTGAACATTACTTTTTTTAAAATTATGTTTTTTCTTGGAGGCTAGGTGGTTTAATGCTTTCCAACTCCCTTTTCCTCTTTATCACTGTCAGCTTCCAATTCACCCCTTTCCCCTCTACTTCCTTCCTGGCTTCTCTTCCCTCCTTTCTTGGCCCTGGTTCTTTCTATCATCTTTATCCTCAGGCACAAGTCCTGTTCCTCTTAGCTTATAGGAGTGTGTTGGGCAAATGTGAAATGTTCTTAAATAGGAAATAATAGACTTAAACTAAAACTTAAGTGATCTATTTCGAGTGTATGTTTTATTCTCTTCCAAACTTACAACTAATTCCCCAAAATAGGCTTGAAGTTTGTTTACATCTTTCATTACTGGCCCATATTTCCTAAAAAGAAACTAGGCACACAGCCACCATTTGAGAGTTTCCAATCCTAAAATTAGTTTAAAGACAACAAAAGTGGACTTACAAGCGAAATTCATCTCTTGCCAGTCTCTGCAGGGGAGGTGGGGAGAGATGAGGTGAGTGCTTGTTTGAGAAAAGAGAAATGACCACAGCTCTTGAAGTTGTTTTAGCAGTGTTTGTGCACAGTAAAAAAAAAAAAAAAAAAAACAGACACCCAAGTGAATGAGGGGAAACCCAGGCTAAGAGGGACATCTTTTAGAGCAGCTCATGGTTAAAAACCCAAGTGTTATTAATAAGAATAACTTGATTTTTCCCATGTAAGCATGATGAGAATCTAGGACATGTCATAGGAATTAAAGACCGTGTTCTCGTATGTTTCACAAGAAGCTAAACTCTAGTCACACATAAAGGTTAAATGGCAGGATGCACGTGTTCTAGTGACTTCAATGACCCTGGAGGACAGGGTGCAAAAGCAGGGACAGTTTTATTCCTTTTATTGTCTGACCTGTGGCTACTCACAACACTTCTGACATCAAATGAGGGGTGTTTTCCTTAGATCAACAGTTCTGCTACTCTCTTGACACCAACTGGGTATCCTACAATTCAGTTCCTACAGCTAACTTCCTGGAGTTCACCAGACCCAACAGGTGAAGGACTCAGTGCCAATCAACTGATTGTGTTGCAGAAAGTCCAGATTATCATCTGTATTCTGACCAATTGGCTATAAATCGGGCTTCCCACCTCCCCCTCCTCAGATTCAATAGTATGCTACAGCAGCTCACAAAACTCAAGGAATCACTTTATCTTTATTCATTTACCAGTTTATTACAAAGGATGAAACTCAGACAGCCAAATGAAAGAGAGGTGCATATCTAGGTAATAATTGGGTGGAGGTATACATGAAAGAGCGTCCATGGTCTTTCTCAACTCACATTCCTCCCAGCATCTTAAAGTGTTCACCAACCTCAACCAGGAAACTTTCTGAACCCCATCACTTAGGTATTTGGGGAAGGTTTCATTATATCAGCATGGATGGATGAATACATCTTTGGGTGTTGATTTAACTCAGTCTCTAGCCCCTCTCCCCTTCCAGCAGGAAAGACTGTAAGTTCCAGTCCTATGATCATAGAGCTACTGCCCCTTGGGCATCAGGCTACATCCTGAAGCCCTCAGTTCAGTTCAGTTGCTCAGTCATGTCCGACTCTTTGTGACCTCATGGACTGCCACATGCCAGGTTTCCCTGTCCATCACCAACTCCCAGAGCTTGCTCAAACTCATGTCCATCGAGTTGGTGATGCCATCCAACTATCTCATCCTCAGTCGTCCCCTTCTCCTCCCACATTCAATCTTTCCCAGCATTAGGGTCTTTTCCAATGAGTCAGTTCTTTGCATCAGGTGGCCAAAGTATTGGAGCTTCAGCTTCAGCATCAGTCCTTCCAATGAACACCCAGGACTGATCTCCTTTAGGATGGACTGGTTGGATCTTTTTGAGGTCCAAGGGACTCTCAAGAGTCTTCTCCAACACCACAGTTCAAAAGCATCAATTCTTTAGTGCTCAGCCTTCTTTATGGTCCAGCTCTCACATCCATATGTGTGTGTGTGTGTGTGTGTTATTTGCTCAGTCGTGTTCAACCCTTAACCCATGGACCCATGAGGCTCCTCTGTCCATGGGATTTCCAGGCAAGAATACTGGAGTGGGTTGCCATTTTCTCCTTCAGGGGATCCATACATGGAAAAGCCATAGCTTTGACTAAATGAACCTTTGTTGGCAAAATAGTGTATGTGCTTGAAGCCACCATAGTGGTCATCAAGAGTCACCTCATTAGCATAAACTTAGGAGTGACTGAAAGTAGCTTCTTAATGAACAGCAAAAGATATTCCTGTCACTTGGGGAAATTCCAAGGGTTTTAGAAATGTCTCAGGAGCTGAGGGTGAGAAGGACAGGACAAAGATCAAATACACATTTCTCCTTGTATCACACACTGATAGCTAATTTTTATAAATGCCTCAAGGCATTGCGCTGTTTGTTGCAGTTCTCTCCAAATGTTGCAAGAAGCAAGTATAAATATTCTGAATAGATTTTTGGGGGGGCAGACAGCTTTATTTTTTTTCTACTGACTGAATAGATTTAGCTTTTCAAATCATTTTGAATTCCTTAAGCATTTACTTGAAATTTTATTTTCACATCTCCCTCAAAGCAAAGGACAATTTCTTGTCAACACACATGGAAAGATGTGTTACTATAACCTTTTAAGAAAAGCAAGCTGTTGCCTGGTAGCTGTGTGCACATATCCCTCCCACGATAGCTGTATTCCAAGTTAAAGAGAGATAGCTGAAGGATTAGAGGTGGATTCACACGGATGCTTCTTTAAATTATTAAATTCTCCTAGTTTAATTAAGGCTCTGTATTAAATGCCATTCTTAAGTTCTTGTGGGAATCATGAACTCCTTCGTCAACGACATCTTCGAGTGCATCGCTGGTGAGGCATCGCGCCTGGCGCATTACAACAAGCGCTGGACTATCACATCCAGGGAGATCCAGACCGCCCTGTGCTTGCTGCTACCTGGGGAGCTGGCCAAGCACGCCGTGTCCGAGGGCACTAAGGCTGTCAACAAGTATACCAGCTCCAAGTAAATATAATATGCCTAGCCACTGTTAACAGAGAAGGCAATGGCACTCCACTCCAGTACTCTTGCCTGGAAAATCCCATGGACGGAAGGCCTGGTGGGCCATGGGGTCGCTAAGAGTCAGACACGACTGAGCGACTTCACTTTCACTTTCACTTTAAGTTCTTGTTAGTACTAACTGAACTTGAATCTGCTAGCCTGACTCACAGTAACCCAGTCTATTTTTTAAATTTCTATTATTTTTTTTTATTATGAAAGTATTTTACAGGAGACTTAGAAAATACAGAATTAGGTTATATATAATTTTATTGTTTATTACACTTATTTTTAAATAGAAAAAGTTTTTAGTTGGAGTTTCAATATCAAACTCTTAAAAAATAATAAAATGAATACTCAGAGAAATGGAAGGATGTGGTAGACTTGAAAAGCACTGTGAACCAATTCAACAAAGTGAAGATTTATACAATTTTTACCCAACAGTATGATATAAATTCTGTTCAAGTTTCCATAGACTATAAACCAGGAGATACTGAAACTTATCAAGGGACATTACACAAGGTGCAAAAATTTCATGGTCTAAACATATTGAAATCATACAGAGTCTGTTCCCTTAATCACTGTGGAATTATGTTAGAAATCAACATCAAAAGGTCAATCTATTGACACCAGGTGGTGGTGAAGGAAAGTACAGTGTTTATCACAGGGCGTCAAATGAGAACAGGCAGCTGATGCTCAAAAGATCTGAACTCCTTGATGGTTTTCTGGGGAGGGTTTTTAAAGGCAACGTTTGGGGTGAGGGTTGCAGTTCTTGGACCTTCTTCTCGCTGGTTACTGGCGCGATAACAGGGTCATGTTTCTGGAATCTTAGTCATTCTTCTGACTGCAGCCAGTTTGACTCTACATGTCTGAGGTCAGTGTGCCGCCACCCTCCTCTACCTGGATGAAGGGCTTAGTTTCTGCAGAACGAGTCCAAGATATGCATCACATGGTTGTATACAGCCCGTGAGGAGGAACTAAATGTACGAAAACCAGCTCCAAAGATTCTGCACCACCATGAAAGTTTTTGAGGCACGAATCCTCTGGGAAGGGGTCAGAGTCTTTGTCAACTTCGACTGAGTGCAGACTTTTTTCTGATTGGTCAGTGGTGAGGTAATAGGGCGGTGCTCTGGGGATCTTGTCCTCAGCCTGAAATTACCTTCCTCCATCTGGGTGGGGGTCTTAGTGCCTGCAGAGGAACTCCAAGGTGTTGCAAGGAGAAATTATAATCAGTTTTTTGTTTTGTTTTGTTTTGTTTTTTTTAGAGTCGTACAGAGTCTGGGTCCCTAATATAAACCACACATTTTGAGTTGGAACTGTCTCTTTTGATGAACATTTTTAGGTGTGACATAGAAGCTTTTATTTCATTTGGTTTGCCTTCAAGTGAAATTTGATTTGGTATGAAGAAAGATTATATATGTATTATACATAGTCTCCCAGATATGCTGAGCTTTACTTTTTCCCCATATAATAATGTAGTAGTAGTACGTGTACCAAGAATCCTATTGGAAGCAAAAGGTGAGCTGAATTTTGTTCATCAAACATTCTGAATGTCACGTGACAGGTGGCTATGAAAAAATAATAGAAATGACTGCTAAGAAGTGTTCTCTGTGTTTTGTTTTGTACTTTTGTTTTTTTTACCTTGCAAAGGAGTTATGTTCTGGATTGTTTCCAGATGCAAAACTCTTTAAGGCCAGGTGGTAACAGCCACCACTCTGGTTATGTGACAATGGACAGTATATCTATAAGGATGAGAATGAGCTTGCCAATGCCTGATGAAGACAGGAGATCCCAGGCCAGACTACTACTGACGTACTTTGCCCTTGAGTTTGTAGAGAGCTCCCATATTCATCTCTTCATACCTTACAACAATCCTGTGAAACAAGAAAAACAGAGATTACTCTTCCCATTATACAAAAGTTCAGCATGCTTTGCCCAGACTTGACACTCATTTTACACCAATGGTCTTAAAGTTAAGTTCACCTGATAACAAATGTTAATAAGGTTATTTTGCCTTAAAATTGTTACCTTTTGTTCAGAAAGTTTCTAAAGGCAAAATCGTTGTGCCTTCTTGTAACCCTAGATTTTTTCTTTCAATATTTTATTTTCGGGATGTCATATGTGGCAAGCAGACTTCTAAGTGTGGGGAGTAAAGGAGCAAGCCAGAACGAAGGACTTTCTTCTCTTAGAAGTTGGATAATAGTTGGACTCCATACTTAAGAAAAGTATTAGAGAGTGAAATGCAGTGATACAATGGGCAATGTCTCTGGGTCTCCTGTAGATAGGTGGTTGGAAAAAGCCCACCCTTACAAAGTCAGGTTTGAGCTTATGTCTGAAAGATGTGGAGTCAGGCAGAGGTGAGGGAAAGAGGTTCTGGAAAGAGAGACCAACAGATCCAAAGGACCAGAACAGACCTTGGTGGGCCAAAGGAATATAAAGAAGTTACTGGTTCCTATTAGTCAAGGGGCAGAGGGATGGTATCAAGTAATCAGGGAAACAGATGGTGGTAAAATCTCACAAGGTTTTCTGAACAAGGCTGAGGACGCTGGCTATTATTTTAAGGACAATATCAAGCCACCAGAAGATATTCAACTAATTTTCACATTGAAAAACATACTTTTGTTGAAGTGTAGATAAATGGTTGTCGTTGTTTAATTGCTAAGTCATGTCCATCTCTTTGTGATCCCATGGACTGTTAGCATGACAGGTTTCCCTGTCCTTCATTATCTCCCAGAGTTTGATCAAACTCATGCCCATTGTGTCAGTGATGCCATCCAACCATTTCATCCTCTTCCACCTCTTTCTCCTTTTGCCTTCAATATTTCACAGCATCAGAGTCTTTTCCACTGAGTTGACTCTTCACATCAGGTGGCCAGAGTATTGGAGCTTCAGCTTCAGCAGCAGTACTTCCAAAGAGTATTCAGGGTTGGGTGGATTGAGATCTTTTTCTGCTTGTCACAGTCAATTGGATTTGTTGGTGGCTTAGAAGTTCGCAATGAGGAAATGAGAGGAATCCAGGATGCTTCATATACTTTTTACCCAAGCGACTGGCTGGGTGGTGATGGGGAAAACCTGAGGGGAGGGGAAGCAAGTTGAGACACACTGAAGAAGACCAGACATGGTGATTTGGATGCATTCAGCTGGAGACCCTTTTTGATTATTCCAGGGGATATATTCCGAGAGTTAAAAATATGAATCGTTGATAGCAATGGAAAAGAATGGAGGGACTGTGTATTAGTGGCTTTTATCATCATGGGACCAGATCATAGTCCCCAGGAAGGAAAGGTTGAGAGGAAAGACAAGAGCCCCAGACAGATGGCAGAGGCAGGCCAGCATTTGGAGGGAACACAGAGGAGGAAGAATTGCTAGAGGAGGCTGAGAAGGAGCAGCTAGCGAGTGGAGAAGAAAACCTGAAGAGCGTGAGCTGTAGAACATGGGGAGAAGGCGGCTCTTGCAGGAAGGAGAGGTCGATTTGCTAATGCTTTTGAGAAATCATTAGCAAAACGCCTAGATAACCAGATGCTGTGCTGGGTGCTTCACTCTATTGTCCGGGACAACAAACTGTGCTCAATTCTCTTGACCTTAATGTCACTGTGCTGCAGGTGTGAGTCTTTGTGTTCCACTGAATCATCTCACACTCTGAACATACAAGGGTTTTGATTTATCCTTACTTATAACAGTAATATGACCAGCAACTGAGCATGGACCCTGCATGTTAACCAGCATGTAGAATGTCGATTTATGATTGTGTGAGCCGTTGTGACTTCTTATTCCATTCCCTTCCCAGAAAAGAACAAAAGCCAAATCAAAATGTCTGAGCCACTCTTAAATCACTGTATCCCCTTAGTTCCCAAGCAAAGACAATTTAAGTCTTGAAATAAAATTTTTTTTTCCCTTTACCTCCAATCTAGCTTCTTTCTGGAACAATGGAGTACTTTTTCATACCACCAGCACCATTTGATAAAGAACTAGCATACCAGTGCAGGAGACATTAGAGGCATGGGTTTTATCCCTGGGTCTGGAAAATCCCCTGGAGAAGGAAATGCCAACCCACTCTTGTATTCTTGCCTGGGAAATACCATGGACAGAGGAGCCTGGCAAGCTACAGTCCATGGAGTCGCAAAGAGTCGGACATGACTAAAGCAACTTAGCACACATATACCTCAAGCTGACCTCAGGGAATAGACTTGAAACTTTCTGTCCAGAGCACTTAAGGCCTTTGGAAGTTTCTGTCTCCATTAATAAAACCTGTACTGATATTGGGTTGGCCAAAAAGTTCAGTTGGGTTTTTCCTAAGATGGTAGGAAAAAAACAAAATCAACTTTTTGCCAATCCAACACAGTCTACTCATTTCTATCGCTGATTCTGTCTTATTCAGTTCAGTTCAGTCACTCAGTCGTGTCCGACTCTTTGGGACCGCATGAATCACAGCACGCCAGGCCTCCCTGTCCATCACCAACTTCCAGAGCTTGCTCAAACTCATGTCCATTGAGTCAGTGATGCCATCCAACCATCTAGTCCTCTGTCGTCCCCTTCTCTTCCTGCCTTCAATCTTTCCCAACATCAGGGTCTTTTCAAATGAGTCAGTTCTCTGCATCAGTTGGCCAAAATATTGGAGTTTCACACTTCTTGAATTTGGCTTCTTTGCTTTATCCTCTATGGGCTTAAAATAGGTAATGTTCTCTTATGAATTATTTTCTATTTGCTCATGTGTTCAATCCTTTTCCCCCAGTCCACTTCTGGACTGTTTATCCAATGCTACTTGAAACCTAGCTCCTTCCATGTTTCCTGACCTTGGGCGGGTGTTTGTAATGCTCTATGGCTCAGTTTCCCCTGACTCATACTGAGATGCATGTCTTAATATAGGTAAACTAGTGTATGATTTTTATACTAAATCCTTTCAATATAGGCATTCCTGTTTTCAAACCACAGCATATAAGAAGCTTCATGGTCTGACCTTTTCTCTCTTCCCATCATCAAAGCCTGCTGGTCTCCTCAGCATCTCCCAGGGCCTTCACTCATAGAGCATTCTTGCAGTTTCCTAGACAGGAGATGCCTTTTCTCTTCTCACGGACCTTATGCATGCTGTTGCCTCTTTCCAGGGAGCAACCGCTCCTTTCATTTATTGGAAGAGCCTCCACGTTTCCTCCAGCCCTGCTCAGACGGAAGCTTGGCTAAGCATCTTAGTGTGACTCATCATCACCTCTACCCAAGGTGTTCCTTTCTGCATGCTTGCCTGTGTATACTTTTACTTCCCACATTGTATTACAATCACACCTTTTCTGTCACCTCTCCTGGGCTCAGAATTCCTAAAATGCAGGAGGGTTTGGAAAGGAGCCCAACTGTATCCCAGATTCTGTCGCAGAGTAGAAGCTCAGAAAATGAAACAAAGTTTGCAAGTTGTAAACTGAGTTGTGTGGAAATATGACTAGTTAGTTAGCATTGCCTGTTTTGTTTTTTCTTCGGCACTGAGCCAATTATAAAGGATTGAGGGTAACACACGGTTTCTATTCATGTTTCCGGTTTTGTGAGTTCATCAACATTTAACACGGCTGAGCCTCAGAGACAGTTGTTAGGCATCAGGAGAGAAAGTTCACTTAGCCATTTTAGAACGATTATGCAATGATAATTTTGATTCTCACTAATATTATGGCAACATAGAAGCTATTTTCCTAAAGTTAAAAGTTTCTGTCCCTGAGACTCATCATTGTTTAAAGGAAAAGCAAGAATTGGCAGATATTCCCTAGGGAGGACATTTTCTAGAAATGCCAAGGGTTGGATGTCTAGAAAAGGTGACATTCTGAGGTTTTGTAGGCCACGTTTGGACTCGCCACATCCATTTTTTTAAATAGATTCAATTAAAATTGGGTAATTAAGCATTGTATATTGGTCAAATCACTCTGATTATATATTAGCATGAACACAAATCTAACCAATTACAAATGACATTTGTCAAACCACCATAGAAGGTAAACCAATCAAAATGATTGTAAATAGACTGGGAATGTCTTTGAATATGCAAAGAAAAATGATGAACGCGCTTGGCTGGAGATAGTTCTCAAAACCAGAAATCATTTCTAAATTAAAAGGCAATTAAATGTCTCATAATTACTATTTGGATGTATGTGCATGTGGCTTGATTTTCTCAGCTACAATAATCCTAAGAAAATAATTAAGAGACCTAATTATCCATCATCATAATCCATTAAGCCTGTTGCCCTTGGGTGAGAGTACATATAGATGTGTATGGGAAAAAGTGATCCTATTTGGAAAAACAAGCAAGAAAAAAGTAAGAAAAAACAGCTTCTCTTAATTGTTCAGCCTAATCAGACCTGTAGGCCTCAGGAAATGAGGAGGATAACTCTAGGAGCATCACTTGTTTTAGAGACATTAGAGCTCTTTTAGGGTATGATTGGGCTGGTTGTTGCTCAGTGGCTAAGTCATGTCCAACTCTTTGCAACCCCATGAACTGCAGCACACCAGGCTTCCATGTCCATCACTATCTCTTAGAGCTTGCTCAAATTCATGTCCATTGAGTTGGTGATGCTATCCAACCATCTTATCCTCTGCTGCCCCCTTCTCTTGCCTTCAATCACAGCATCAGGATCTTTTCCAGTGAGTCGACTGCATCAGGTGGCCAGAGTATTGGAACTTCAGCTTCAGCAACAATCCTTTTAATGAACATTCAGAAAATACTAAATTGAAAAGTAGTGCTTTTTTACAGCCTGTGTAATTGCTTCCAGAGCATGGTTGGTTTCTCTCTGTAATGCTGGCACTGTTGACAGCTTGAGGACCATTTAGGAAGACTCAGGAGGGCTCTGTTGGATCATAGAAAAAGCAAGAGAATTCCAGAAAAGCATCTGCTTCATTGACTATGCTAAAGCCTTTGACTGCATGGATCATAACAAAATGGAAAATTCTTCAAGAGATAGTAACACCTTACCTGCCTCCTGAAAAATCTGTATGCGGGTCAAGAAGCAACAGTTAGAACCAGACATGGAAAAACAGACTGGTTCCAAATTGGGAAAGGAGTATGTCAAGGCTGTGTATTGTCACCCTGCTTATTTAACTTACATGCAGAGTATATCATGCAAAATGCTGGGCTGCAAGAAGCACAAGCTGGAATCAAGATTGCCGGGAGAAATATCAATAACCTCACATATGCAAATGACACCACCCTTATTGCAGAAAGTGAAGAGGAACTCAAAAGCCTCTTGATGAAAGTGAAAGAGGAGAGTGAAAAAGTTGGCTTAAAGCTCAACATTCAGAAAACGAAGATCATGGCATCCGATCCCATCACTTCATGGCAAATAGATGGGGAAACAGTGTCAGACTTTATTTTCTTGGGCTCCAAAATCACTGCAGATGGTGACTGCAGCCATGAAATTAAAAGATGCTTGCTCCTTGGAAGAAAAGCTATGACAAACTTAGACAGCATATTAAAAAGCAGAGAGATTACTTTGCCAAAAAAGATCCGTCTAATCAAAGCTATGGTTTTTCCAGTCATCATGTATGGATGTGAGACTTGCACCATAAAGAAAGCTGAGTGCCGAACAATTGATGCTTTTTAACTGTGGTGTTGGAGAAGACTCTTGAGAGTCTCTTGGACTGCAAGGAGATCCAACCAGTCAGTCCTAAAGGAAATCAGTTCTGATGAAGCTGAAGCTCCAATACTTTGGCCACCTGATGCGAAGAACTGACTCCTTAGAAAAGACCCTGAAGCTGGGAAAGATTGAAGGCAGAAGGAGAAGGGGACAACAGAGGATGAGATGGTTGGATGGCATCACTGTCTCAATGGACTTGAGTTTGAGTCAGCTCCATGAGTTGGTGATGGACAGGGAAGCCTGGCATGCTGCAGTCCATGAGGTCACAAAGAGTTGGACACAACTGAGTGACTGAACTGCACTGAAGGGCTGGGTCCTTTGGTAAGAGGACAGCAAGTGGAAACTTGAGACTCTGGACCCAGGGAAGAGTCACATTCTAGGAGAGACCAGTTAGGCTGGCTCCCAGCAAGTTTAAGAACCCAGCAGTGCCCCGGGCCCCATGGTACCGCCTCATTTTCTTTCTCAGGTTTGATATGGCTTCTTCAATGGTCCTGCACACTCCTGTGGGCTTCCCTGCTCTGTGCTGAAGGAGGAGGAGGTTGCCCCCCATATTCTATGTGAGAAGGTGGGGACCCATCTTTCGCTGCACTGAGAACTTGGAACCTTACACTCTCACGCTGGAATTCTGTGTTTTCCTGGCTGTGCCCCTGTAATGGATGGGTCTGTCATACCCTGTTCAGGACAGTGAGGGGTTGGTTGACCTGGGTGCTTATCAGCTTCCATGATATTTCTGTGGGAGAGCTTTTACTTTATTCCCTTAAATTCAACATGTAAATTCACTTTGGGGATATAACCTGGTGGGAATTACCTGTATGTAGTTTAATCATGTTTCCCTAGCTGTTCGCTGCCAGAAGATGGGATTATATACACACTTACCCACTCATGTATGTGCTACACCTTCCCTTTGCTATCATTTCAAGTGAGTTTGGTAATTCAGCAGAATTGCAGAGTGATGGACTGTTCTCAATTAAATTTACCCCTGCATTCTCCGTGCCTTTTCAGAGCACCAATGGGAAGGTTTTGGGGGTGCTTGCCAACATGTTCAAATGAATGAACGTGCCCAGTATGGAATCAGCACTGAATCTATTAATGGTTTTATCAAAAGTTCAGTAAAGACAAAGTGAACAGGCATCACCTCTTCAGCCAAATTGTTTTCTTAATTTTTTTTTCCTGTAAAAGTCACATGATATGAAGCACATTATTTTAACCACATGTGACTATACAGTCCAGCGACACTGAGCACCACTTGGTTGTGCAACTCTCACCATCATCTGTCTCCCAGATTCCTCACCTTTCACCTGAACTGAAACTCGGTCCCCATGAAACACCACCTCCCCTCCCTACCCTCTACCCTGCAAGCCCTGGCATCAACCAATGTAATTCAACCAAATCATTTTATGTTCCATTTCCCCCCAAGAGTCTTTTTGCTTTTTTATTATGAAGAGAACATGATGCATTTCATCTCCTCTGACAAGCTGAAAGCAAGTGAACGCCATCTTTGCGTAGGACTCTGGGGAGCAGGAAGGAGCCAGGAATCTGGGAGGTCCCAGAGCCCACACACTAGAAGCGGGGGCCATAGCACACAGGCTGACATCAGAGAGGCTGAAGCCAGGTGGCCTGAGTTCAAATCCCAGGTCATCTGCTGAGCAGCTTGGCAATCTTGGGGAAGTTATTTACCTTTCTAGCAGCTGTCTAGGATGGATTTAATGCTAGTAGCTGCTTCGTGTGGCTGTTGGTGAAGACAAAATTTGTAGCGATGGGCGGAAGGACACCAGACATCATCCCCAGCAGGAATCGAGAATGTTTTCCCTGGTATGTCTTTCTGACGTCTATTTTAGGGGTGCTTTACTGCCGCATACTATCTAGTTTCTGGTTTCTGCGCCCGTATTGCTCCTCTGCTTGTCAGCTATGCTTGGAACAATGTGTCAACTCCAGATTGACTGACAGCTTTCTGCATATTATGTTCGTCTGTTGGATCTGGTTGAACTCACTACACTGATTCAAAAGGCAGGCAGTAATAAATTCAGAGTCAAAACTTCAAAAGTCACAGTCAGACCCAAAGTGTTCCCTAAAAATGGCATTAAATTTCCTCTGTTAATGTTAAGAATGACAGTAATTGAACCCCTGTACCTGAAACTCCAGCCTGAATTCTGAATTTGGCTTATTTAGAAGCGAGTAGATATTCATTTTTAATAGCATGTTCTTTCTCAGAAATTTCCACATAGGTGAAAATCTAAAAGGAATGTGCCTAACCAATGTGAAAAGCTTCATTCTTTCTACGGTATTTTCGTTATTTTTTTCCACTTAAAAATCTCAACTTTGTGAGCTTTGTTAGATTATGTTTTTCCTCATTTTTAATTCCCATTTATGTCACATTTCTTTTATATTATCCTATTTGCTTGTCTCAGGACATAGAATTCCAAGCACACAAGTCATTACTGTGTGACTTTGAAAAAGAAGTTCTTTTACTGAACTGCCTTCAGTGTTAGTGATATCTTTCACCTGATGAATATGGTTTGCTTCTTTGCTTTATTGTGGTGTTTTCTTGAGTTAGTTTCAAAAACCCAGAATATTGTTACCAATGAGCCAAAATACTTTTGTTTCAAGAGTGTGATGATCAGAACATATGAATTTGTTTTTTTGCCAAGTCCTCTGCTGTTTTTGATAGTAGATGGATCATCCCATTATATTTTCCTGCAAACCGCATGGCAAAGGTAGCTTAATTTTTCTGAAGTTGCCTATGCAGTGAGAGAAGGCAGTCCAGAATTGTGCCCAGTGCTTAGTTCCCACCCAGCCAGAGGAGTGGGCATGATATGTTTCATCTTAAAGGTTGGGCAGACTTGAGCTGCTGATGGGTGATCAGTTGTCTGGCCAGGTGGGCGAGTGCCTCCCTCCCAGGCATCTCCTTTTTAAGCTGGCCGTGCTTGTCCCACTGCGAGGTGGCTGGGCACTCATCCCTTCTTTATCCACTGGCCCTGTGTGTTTCAGGCCCTCAGCATCTGCTGGTTGCCTGAAGTGCCCTCTGTGTCTGTCTCCTATTCATCTGCTACACTCCTTTCCAGGCTCCCAGAGAGAGCTTTCTCAGTTATTGACCTCACCATGCCAACATCTGGGTTAACATCATATCGGTGGCTTTTTGTAATTTGGAGGGAAAAAAATTGAGCTCCTTGGCATGGTTTGTGAGCCCTATCTTGAGCTACACACCAACCCAGAAAGCCACATTCCTCTCTATTCCCCACCCCAGTGACCTAGGTCCTCACACAGACACACTTTCTTCCCATTCTAGGCCTTTGTAATGGCCGATTCATTCTCCTTTCGTGACTACCCACCCTCCACTGCCAGTTCCCTCACCATTAAGCTCAAGCCTTGCTGCCCTGAGAAATTCCCTTGATTCGTCCCTAAGCCAGGTCTCTTCCGTGCCCCCAAACCACTGCAAGCATCCCCCGGGCAGCATTTGCAAAGCAGGGTCTGCCTGTGTCCTCTCTGCAGGGACCAACTCAGATGTCCAACACAAGCACACAGATGAATTTGTTCACCTGATGATGTTAAAATCATGTGTGTGTTTGCATGTGACTAATTCATGTGCATTATGCCTGTATTCATGTTTCCTGTGGTTGCTGTGACAAATTGACATAAACTTGGTGACTTGTAGCAATAGAAATGTATTTTCTCACAGTTGTAGAGGTCAGGAGTCTGAAATGATTTTTATGGGGCTAAAATTAAATCTCCCAGGCTGTGCTCTCTCCGGAGGTTCAGGGGAGAATCACTTCTTTGCCATTTCTAGATGCTGCTGGCAGCGTGCCTCCAGTCCCGGCCTCGCGGCCACATTGCCTGTTCCCGGATCTGTGTTACGTTTCCCTCTACCTCTCTCATAAGGAAGCATATGACTGTATTTAGGGCCCACTTGAATAATACAGGGTAATTTCCTCATCTCAAGATCCTTAATTTAATCACATCTGTAAAGTTCTTTTTTGCCCTACAAGGTAGCACTCATTGGTTCCAGGGAATAGTGTGTGAATATCTTTTGTGGGGGGCCATTATTCAAATCCACCAACCATGCTCTACCTCTACATACACACAAAATAGTGTTTCTGGATGCTACTCAGCGCCATAGAGATAGAAATCAAATTCCTTCACACAAAATTAGGTAAAGTTGCAACACTTGGCAATTAGTTGCCAATTTGGCTAATTATATAGGTAAAGACCAACTAAGAATGGATGGAAAGGGGTGAGGGGAAACAGTGATGTTTATTTCAATCTATTGTAAAACTGTAACAACAATATCGATTTTCAATCAAAATATCTTCAGTTCAGTTCAGTTCAGTTCAGTCGCTCAGTCGTGTCTGACTCTTTGCGACCCCATGAATTGCAGCACGCCAGGCCTCCCTGTCCATCACCAATTCCCGGAGTTCACTCAAACTCATGTCCATTGAGTCAGTGATGCCATCCAGCCATCTCATCTTCTGTTGTCCCCTTCTCCTCCTGCCCCCAATCCCTCCCAGCATCAGAGACTTTTCCAATGAGTCAACTCTTCCCGTGAGGTGGCCAAAGTATTGGAGCTTCAGCTTTAGCATCAGTCCTTCCAATGAACACCCAGGACTGGTTGGATAGTCCTTGCAGTCCAAGAGACTCTCAAGAGTCTTCTCCAACACCACAGTTCAAAAGCATCAATTCTTCGGCACTCAGCCTTCTTCACAGTCCAACTCTCACATCCATACATGACCACTGGAAGAACCATAGCCTTGACTAGATGGACCTTTGTTGGCAAAGTAATGTCTCTGCTTTTCAACATGCCATCTAGGTTGGTCATAACTTTCCTTCCAAGGAGTAAGCATCTTTTAATTTCATGGCTGCAATCACCATCTGCAGTGATTTTGGAGCCCCAAAAAATAAAGTCTGACACTGTTTCCGCTGTTTCCCCATCTATTTCCCATGAAGTGATGGGCCCAGATGCCATGATCTTAGTTTTCTGAATGCTGAGCTTTAAGCCAACTTTTCTACTGTCCTCTTTCACTTTCTCTTCACTTTCTGCCATAAGGGTGGTGTCATCTGCATATCTGAGGTTACTGATATTTCTCCCGGCAATCTTGATTCCAGCTTGTGTTTCTTCCAGCCCAGGGTTTCTCATGATGTATTCTGCTGCTGCTGCTGCTAAGTTGCTTCAGTTGTGTCCGACTCTGTGTGACCCCATTGACGGCAGCCCACCAGGCTCCTCCGTCCCTGGGATTCTCCAGGCAAGAAGACAGGAGTAGGTTGCCATTTCCTTCTCCAATGCATAAAAGTTAAAAGTAAAAGTGAAGTCGCTCAGTCATGTCTGACTCTTAGTGACCCCATGGACTGCAGCCTACCAGGCTCCTCTGCCCATGGGATTTTCCAGGCAAGAGTACTGGAGGGGGGGCCATTGCCTTCTCCGCATGATATACTCTGCATAGAAGTTAAATAAGCAGGGTGACAATATACAGCCTTGACGTACTCCTTTTCCTATTTGGAACCAGCCTCTTGTTCATGTCCAGTTATAACTGTTGCTTCCTGACCTGCATATAGTTTTCTTAAGAGGCAGGTCAGGTGGCCTTGTATTCCCATGTCTTTAAGAATTTTCAACAGTTTATTGTGATCCACACAGTCAAAGGCTTTGGCATAGTCAATAAAGCAGAAATAGATGTTTTTCTGGAACTCTCTTGCTTTTTCCATGATCCAGCAGATGTTGGCAATTTAATCTCTGGTTCCTCTGCCTTTTCTAAAACCAGCTTGGACATCTGGAAGTTCACAGTTCACTTATTGCTGAAGCCTGGCTTGGAGAATTTTGAGCATTATTTTACTAGCGTATGAGATTAGTGCAATTGTGCAGTAGTTTGAGCATTCTTTGGCATTGCCTTTCTTTGGGATTGGAATGAAAACTGACCTTTTCCAGTCCTGTGGCCACTGCTGAGTTTTCCAAATTTGCTGGCATATTGAGTGCAGCAGTTTCACAGCATCATCTTCCAGGATTTGAAATAGCTCCACTAGAATCCCATCACCTCCACTAGCTTTGTTCATAGTGATGCTTTCTAAGGCCCACTTGACTTCACATTCCAGGATGTCTGGCTCTAGGTGAGTGATCACACCTTCGTAATTATCTTGGTTGTGAAGATCTTTTTTATACAGTTCTTCTGTGTATTCTTGCCTCCTCTTCTTAATATCTTCTACTTCTGTTAGGGCCATACCATTTCTGTCCTTTATTGAGCCCATCTTTGCATGAAATGTTCCCTTGGTATCTCTAATTTTCTTAAAGAGATCTCTAGTCTTTCCCATTCTGTTGTTTTCCTCTATTTCTTTGCACTGATCGCTGAGGAAGGCTTTTTTTATCTCTCCTTGCTAGTCTTTGGAACTCTACATTCAGATGCTTATATCTTTCCTTTTCTCCTTTGCTTTTCATTTCTCTTCTTTTCACAGCTATTTGTAAGGCCTCCCCAGACAGCCATTTTGCTTTTTTGCGTTTCTTTTCCATGGGGATGGTCTTGATCCCTATCTCCTTTAGAATGTCAGGAACCTCCGTCCATAGTTCATAAGGCACTCTATCAGATCTTGTCCCTTAAATCTATTTCTCACTTCCACTGTATAATC
The DNA here is from genome assembly GCF_003369695.1 of Bos indicus x Bos taurus. Taxonomy (NCBI): domain Eukaryota; kingdom Metazoa; phylum Chordata; class Mammalia; order Artiodactyla; family Bovidae; genus Bos; species Bos indicus x Bos taurus. The sequence goes on from NC_040095.1 coordinate 63,708,216, forward strand.
ATAAGGAATTTGATTTAGGTCATACCTGAATGGTCTAGTGGTTTTCCCTACTTTCTTCAATTTAAGTCTGAATTTGGCAGTCGGGAGTTCATGATCTGAGCCACAGTCAGCTCCCGGTCTTGTTCTTTCTGACTGTATAGAGCTTCTCCATCTTTGGCTGTAAAGAATATAATCAATCTGATCTTAGACATTGCATATATCACAGAACCACCAGTTCTCATTCTCATACTTGAAACGCTTTCAGACTTGTTTACAAGGTAGAGTTCTTTCTCATCAAAGATTGAGTAATAGTTATAATATTCCCTTGGCACATAAATAAACTGATTATACTATAGAAAAGAGACAAATTCATAATGAAATAAATGGTGAAAACACATTCCTGTTGAATGCTAAATTATTTGCTGGCTTTAGTAAGTTCAAGCAGGTATTCATAAAATTATGAGCTTCAGTAACTGGGAAATGAATATATCGATAATGCTCATTTAGTTCTCTTTTAACATTGTGATATTATAAATAATATTTCTTGAACAGAAATTACACATCCTGTTACACATTTTATGTAAAATAAGAGAGAAATGTAACTGCCCCAATATATATCAGAAAACAAATTTAATGTTTGTTTCTCTTAGCTGCAAACTAAAATTTATGAAACTAAGGCTGAATAAGAGTCCTAAAACGGATTTTCCATATATTTTGTGATCTGACAAATAGATCAATATGTTTTGCAGTTGAAATAAATTCAATCTTTGTAGTGGTAGGGTGCATCTCAGGAAGCAATAACGTGAACAATAAATAAATTCTGAGTGGTTCAGTGAGTATAGAATAATTCCCCAGTAAGCATCCATAATCTGGGCTTTTTAAGTACTTCAGTGAATTCTAGTGCACACATTCTAACTTAGAACCATGGAGAAAAGGAGTCGAGTACAACGTATTATTTGTTTTTGTGAAGTTAGTTTCAGAAAAAAATAGAAAATATTGATGGAAAAAGTAGAAACAAACATGCATGTATTTACATTTATGCTGAGTGTTATGGTCACAGTTTCTCTAGAATGCATTCATTACTATATAGCCAGAATATACAGTAATAGGACCGAAACTGATGAACCCAATAAAAGTGACTTTATGCTTTAAGCAAGAGAAACCGAATATATAGGATCAAAAATAAATCTTGAAAACACACACAAAATATTTTTTTGACCTCAGCAGAATACAACTAAGTTAAACAAAGAATCTCTATCTCTTCGCATTCATGCTATGGTTGCTAGAGTATTTTTCTATATCTCATGTTGCCTCAAAATTAATACCTTGGCCCTTCATATTGCTTCTTCACTGTGAGATGGGATCCCTTCTAAACTCCTTCACTGTGATATGCAGTCTCTTTGAAACTCGTTAACTGCATTCCTAAATGAAGTCTTGTTCTATGGCTGGGAAACTCATTCCTGTAGTGGGGCCAGAATTGTTTCTGTTATTTTCCCCAAGGATCTGAAATGTGACTGTCAGTAGTCAAGCGCTCTGTGTAAGCAGGCTTTGGTCAAAGCCCTAGTACAAATTTAGCCTTGTGGAGACATTTCCAGGACAACATTCTTTATGCAGAGTTGCTTATCCTTCCAGTTGACTGAGGTCCAACAGAGCATTCCGTGTCAATTTGCTGCCTTTTTTGAAAAAAAAAAAAAACATTTTTGCAAGACCTCTTGTCATTGCTCTGTGAAGTCTTCAAGTTGTGTTAAGAAGCTCACCTTGGTCTGATATTTCTCATGACTACATAATCAATTTATTCCTTTCAGGGTACTTCTTTGCATGAATAGAATAAATGTTACATCAGCTAGAATGCCTACTTTTAATTTGATTGTGTTATATCTGTTTCATTTCTAATGAATGTCACCATTTTTGTTGAACATTACAAATATCATGATGTTTGAATTGCCCCATCTGTGTGATGGAAGATGTAATCGTATGCTTGAGAATATGGCATTTGAAGCAATACTTTTCAGGCATTTGGGATATATGCAGTTAAAGAGCTGGTCCTTGAGAAGTCAGTCCACTCTGAAGTCAACATTTTTATCCCATGCTTGATTTACTTTGTATTGGATTCTTTATATACAAATACTTCAGCAAGTTTATATATAAAAATAGTCATTTCTCCATAATTACAATTTTACCCCTACATTTAGGCTGATGAATTGGACAGTATGCCATTTTTCAAACCAATCTCTCTTGGATCCATGAAAATAACTTCTTTGAAACCAAGAGCAGCTGTGCTTGCTAGCTTACCTTCCAGCAACATTTTCACTGATGGCAACATTTTGGAAATATAAAAGTTGTTTGATGCCTCAGTGTCTGACAGTCATAATTCTAAATATTCTACCAGATTTTATAATGTCCTTGATATTGACCTCGTTCCTAATCAGCAAAATCATCTAGAGAGGGCTCATTCATGTTCAGGAGTAGAATGGGGTTATTAGAACTCACCTTCCATTGCATTTTCTCCAAATTCTATCTAATTCCAAGCATTTTGTTTAAGATTTTTTTGGTTGTGGACTATTTTTAAAGTCTTTATTGAGTTTGTTACAATATTCCTTCGGTTTCATGTTTTGGTTTTTTGGCTGAGAGGCATGTGGGATCTTAGTTCCCTGACAGGGATTGAACCCACACCTCCTGCATTGGAAGACAAAGCCTTAACCACTGGACCACCAGGCAAGTCCCTCCACACTTTACATTGCTCATCAAAGATGCTTGGTTCCTTAGAACCAAATATGCTTCCTAGAGTCCCAGAATTCTAGAGGTGCTAAGGGATTTTAGGCATTGCATATATTTTAATTCTATTAATAAAAAATTAATTCTATTAATAAAAAATTCTATTAATAAAAAATTAGGTACATTGATGTATACCATATATAAAAATTTAAGGCATTGGCAACCCTCAGTGACATAAATTTTATTGCTATGATTACCCAGATAAGCTGGTTTATTGTACAGCAGGGAATAAACTGTCTGCTGTCATTTGAGATTTTACTCCAAATTAACTGATTCAAAGGTGAACTTATTTAATACTACTTAATTGGTATGAATCAGTATTATTTCAGTAATCAAAACAAAACATTGAACTGATTGAATACTGAGTGTGTTATGACTCAGGGTCACTTGAAGTCACCTTTTTTTTTAATGATTTAATGCTATCATCTTGATTATATTTATAACGTGAATTTAGTAAATACCACTTTTGTATTCTTTTATATGAGATCATTTGAAAAGACCCTGATGCTGGGAAAGATTGAGGGCAGGAGGAGAATGGGATGACAGAGGATGAGATGGTTGGATGGCATCACCAACTCGATGGACATGAGTTTGGGTAAACTCCAGGAGTTGGTGATGCACTGGGAGGCCTGGCATGCTGCAGTCCATGGGGTCGCAGAGAGTCAGACACGACTGAGTGACTGAACTGAACTGAACTGATAGATTATAGGGCTTCCCTGATGGCTCAGAGGTAAAGAATCTGCCTCCCAATGCAGGAGATGCAGGTTCTATCCCTAGCTTGAGAAGATCCCCTGGAGAAGGAAATAAATGACAACCCACTCCAGGATTCTTGCCTGGAGAATCCCATGGACAGAGGAGCCTGACAGCAGGCTATAATCCATGGGGTCACAGAGTTGGATGAGACTTAGTGACTAAACAACAACATGTGAGATTTTACATAAGACTTGACTTAAGGAGGTGAAAGCACACACACACACACACACACACACACACATGCACAAATGCAGAAGAAATGTAGACATCTGTACTCTAGTGCAGGGGTCCCCAACTCTTGGGCTAAGGACCAGTACTTGTCCGTGGTCTGTTAGCAACTCGACCACACAGCAGATCATAAGTGAGTGGTGGGTGAGCAAGCAAAGCTCCATCTGTATTTGTGGCTGCTCCCCATATCACTCACGTTACCACCTAAGCTCTGCTTCCTGTCAGGTCAGTGGCAGCATAGTAAATGGATGTGCTGGAATGAACCCCTAACTGTCCCCCACCCCAGTCTGCAGAAAATGATCTACCATGAAGCCAGCCCCTGCTGCTTAAAAGCCTGGGGACCCTGGTCTGGTGGATTCTGCACTCACCTTGATGTGTCTCTTCCCAGTGTCAGGGGAGGGTTTGGAAGAAACACTGTTGTGGTGCATGGGCCACAGGTGCGCAGGGTATGGTACCAAAGCCTCACGTGTCCCTTCCACTTGGGGGGCACCATCAGCTGCTTCCAGGTTGCACGCATAGAGCTTTCTCAGCCTACTCATGTATGCAGAAGGCGGGCTCTTGAACAAACTTCTTGTGTGTGAAGCAGTGTTCCAGGTGCTGAGGACATAGAAGTGAACTGAGAGGATGAGATGCCTACCCAAGTGGGAGTCACCTTCCAGGGGGGCTGAGAACACCTGTTGCTGTTTCCATGCATGACCATACAGGCCCCACGAGGAGGTAACCCTTGAGCAGAGATGAGCCAGAGGCATAGGCATTAGCCAGGAGGGTGTCCCAGAAAGTGGGACGAGCTGGTACACAAGCCACAGGAAACACATCTGCCTTGTCTGAGGATCATCACAGGATATGAGGGTGATAGGGGCCAGGAAAGCAGAGAGAAGGTAAGTGGCTCGATCTGGTAGACCCTTCCAGATGGCTTTAACTTTTACTCCAGGTAAATGAAGGACCCCTGGAAGGCTGTGGCAGAGGGGGGATGGGATCTCAACATCCGTTTTAAAAGCACAAAATCATTGTTGTCTCAAGAGCAGACTGTTCTGATATTCGAGATGTGTTGTTGTTGTTGTTCATTCGCTCAGTTGTGCCCAACTCTTTGTGACCCCATGGACTGCAGCATGCCAGGCTTCCCTGTCCTTCACCAGTATTCCAGAGTTTGCTCAAACACATGCCCATCAAGTCAGTGATGCCAACCAACCATCTCGTCCTCTGTCGCCCCCTTCTCCTCCTGCCCTCAATCTTGCCTAGTATCAGAGTCTTTTTCCAGTGAGTTGGTTCTTTGCATTAAGTGGCCAAAGTATTGGCGCTTCAGCATCCATCCTTCCAATGAATATTCAGGGTTGATTTCCTTTAGGATTGACTAGTTTGATCTCCTTGCAGTTCAAGGGACTCTCAAGAGTCTTCTCCAGCACTACAGTTTGAAAGCATCAGTTCTTCAGTTCTCAGCCTTGTTTGTAGTCCAACTCTCACATCCACACATGACTACTGGAAAAACCATAGCTTTGACTAGACAGACCTTTGTTGGCAAAGTGACTACTCTGCTCTTTAATACCCTGGCTAGGTTAATCATAGCTTTTCTTCCAAGGAGCAAGTGTCTTTTAATTTCATGGCTGCAGTCACGATCTGCAGTGATTTTGGAGCCCAAGAAAATAAGATGTGTAATGTCACAAAATCAACCTCAGTTTTTATATCATACCCTGGCTATGCAGTTGTAACTGTAGAGTTTCATTAGATGAATCATGCCTCCTTTAAAATCAATGCTAGGACCGTGAGTGGGCCCAGAGGCTTAAAAAATGAATGCATTCCATGACAGAGCAATCGATGACTTGTATGATTAATTAATGTTTGCTGAATGGCTACAGCTCCAAATTTAGGTGTACACACATTTCTAGCTTTAAGTGTACAGTTGTTTGGTTTTTTCCTTTTTTTTTTTTTTTTTTAAATTATGGGCTTTCATGGTGGCTCAGATAGTAAAGAATCTGCCTGCAATTCGGGAGACCTGGGTTCGGTCCCTCGGTTGGGAAGATCCCTTGGAGAAGGGAAAGGTTACCCACTCTACTATTCTTGCCTGGAGAATCCCATGGCCAGAGGAACCTAGCAGGCTACAGTCCATGGGGTTGCAAAGTCAGACACAACTGAGCGGCTTTCACTTCACTTCACTTTCTAAATTAAGGGAAAAAAGAAAACCCTGATAGGCAGTAATGAAGGTCAGTTGTGGTCAATGACTAAATTGTGTCCAACTCTTTGCAATCCCATGGACTGTAGCCTGTCCACCAAGCTCCTCTGTCCTTGGGATTTCTCAAGCAAGAACGCTGAAGTGGATTACAATTTCCTCCTCCAATGAAGGTCAGTTACTTTGACAATTTCAAAGTGAAGGGAGAGTGGATTAGAGCCCAGACTTCCTCCAAGCTACCAAATTTGAATCCTGGTGTCCCACTTACTCTCTTTGTGGTTTTGCAAAGTGCCTTAACCACTGTCCTCATCCAGAATATAACCTTAATGGTATTTTCCAATCTATAAAATTATAGAGAGGCATATATGTGAGATAAATGTATAGAAAGCATGTAGCACTGTGATTAGTGTGTAACCAAAGTTTCTGAACTGTGGTGTTGGAGAAGACTCTTGAGAGTCCCTTGGACTGCAAGGAGATCCAACCAGTCCACCCTAAAGGAGATCAGTCCTAAGTGTTCGCTGTAAGGACTGATGTTGAAGCTGAGGCTCCAATACTTTGGCCACCTGATGCAAAGAGCTGACTCTTTGGAAAAGACCCTGATGCTGGAAAGATTGAAGGCGGGAGGAGAAGGGGACGATGGAGGATGAAATGGTTGGATGGCATCACCGACTCGAGTTTGAGTCATCTCCGGGAGCTGGTGATGGACAGGGTGGCCTGGCTTGCTGTGGTCCATGGGGTTGCAAAGAGTCAGACACGACTGAGCAACTGAACTGAACTGACTGAAAGTTTTATAAACTGTTATCCATGCTTTGGTAAGATCTGGCTAATATGCAGCAGAACAGTGTCCCTCATTAACATGCTGTCAGTTGTCGGTTTCAGGGCTTCTTATGTCGTGATGTCAGGCTGTCTGTGCTGTGAGGAATGGGGTCCCTCCAAAATTCATCCTCAACTCGATTCTCAGAATGTGACCTTTTTAGCAAACAGAGTGTTTGCAGGTGTAATTCGTTAAGATAATGGATTGAATGGGCCCTAATTCGAATACCAATGTTTTCTTAAGAAGTGCATTTGGACAGAGACACACGGGGAAGGACTGTATGACGACAGGTGCAAGGACTAGAGTGATGCTTCCAGGAGCCAACGAAGGTCAGGGATGGCCAGCAGTCACCAGAGGCGGGGGAGCCCACAAAGAGGCAATCTGGCTGATTTCTGACCTACCCCCTGGGAACTGTGAGAAAATAGATTTGTATTGTTTAAAGCCACCCAGTTTGCGGTGCTCTGTTACATCAGCCCTAGGAATCTCATATGTTGTCTGCTCAATTAAGAACAGCCCTGAATTTAAAAAGCCCAATTATAAAACAAAAGCCCCAGTGAGCATTTGACAAATTGGGAGCTCCACTGGCCAGTGATCAAAGGAAGTTTGACTTGGTATTATTTTGTGGAAGAAAATCTTGGGCTTTGATAAATAAGGATTTAAACAATCATTATAACACGCTTGTACGGGACTCTCTGAGGTTCAGATGTTTCTCTAATGTTGGATGACTTCAGTTTTGTAAGAATCAAAAAACAGTAGTTAGAAAATATGATGAACGTCCCCTTCCAATTCTCTGATTTGGAAACCGCCAGTAAGAATAAAGTGGGCTTGCCTACCTTTGCCATAGACGTAAACGTAGGTGTACAGCCAATTGACTCTAAGAGTGAATGAATACACTTAATATCCACTGAGGAGTAGAGACACGGAGGCAGACTGGACAAATCCTTTCAAAGTGACTCAGCCCTTTTCCGCTTTATGTCTTGCAGTGCACACCTTAACATCTCAAGGGTCCCCAGTCTCCTCATTCAGGGATCAAACCCAGGCCCCCTGCAATGGAAGTGCAGAGTCCTAACCACTGAACTGCCAGGGAATTCCCAACTGCCACTTGTTTTGAACCTATCAAGTGTGACCCCTAAAATAATTATCGAAGCTGCCTTTGCCCAAGGATAACTAGATTGATGCTTGACTCAGGTCGCATAAAAATCACAACTGTTTCGAGTTCCAACTCGTTTGCATTTTGCTTCTCTTCTGAACACATACAATCTCACAGTCCCTGGCAATTTGTTTATAATCATCATGACAATTTAACATTCTCCAGCATTTCAGAGAAATCCATGACATAGTAATATGAATGCAAACATATTTTTAAAAAAGCCCTCAGGTGGTTGTTAATTTTTGGCACTGTGTAATTAAACTAGTTTTTTTTTTCATGTTATCTTTTGCCAGTATCTAATTAGCAAAGCCATCTGCTGAAAGAGTGTTGGCCCATCTGCCTAGAATGTTGTTCTCTTCATTTTTATGAAAAGTATCTGCCTTGGCTGGTCCCTGTCTAATTAACTTCTCTGTCTGCAGAATGTGATAATACACAGCTTTGTTTATATACTTCCACGAACTGTGGATTTATATGTATGTAACTCGTCCATAAAAGGAGCCAATCTTTTTTTTCTTTCTCACGTCCTATTTACTTCAGAGATCACAGTTCTGTGTATCCTAACCTGAACATGTGTGTGTATGTGTGCATGACAGGGAACAGTGTACTGTATCACGAAACAGTAAATGCTTTGACACACACAGGATTTCTGCAGGTATAACGTGATTTTTGGTAAACCTGCTCTCTCTGAAAGTTCTGTCACTTCCTGAAAGTTAAAGATGTTGTGAGTTTCAGTGTACCACTGGATTCTGAGATGAACATGCTTCTGTAACAGCGAAAATGACTTTGGATGCATTCTCAGATTTAGCCTGATGCTGTCTAGGCTGACAGAAGTCACTTACATTTTATTGTAAATTAATGTCTGTGTGAATATTATCTCTGTGTGTGTGTTTCCTTATTTCGCTCGTTATCTATTGGTGTCTTGTCCTTGGTCGGTAGTTAATGAATATTAAATGAGAGAGTGGTAAATGTGTGTGCATAAAACAGCACTTCTGTACGTTGTTAAATAGCACAGATAGTATTTCTAACTATTTACAGTTGTGTCACAAACTGGAATCTTTCTGTCTTTTAGGCTGTAGATATTTCAAACTCATTGCCTTTGGATATCCAGGTAACCATATTATCACTGCAGCATGTCTGCTGTTGAAAAATATAATGAAGACTAAATACAGAATAGAGCCAAACATTAAGATATCTTTTCTCTGCCACGTCTTATGCGACAGAAAAAGACAAGAGATGACAGAAATTAAAGAAGTAAAAGAAACAGAGACGGAAAATATGATCACAAGTGTTGCATTGAGGTCTGAAATGTAGAATGTCTTAGCCTTTGTGGTGACTGTCATAAAGACAGGTTTGCATGGGTAGAAAGTGTCTTAAAATGCAAGTCAACCAGAAAGATGGCTTCGTAAATCATAGTGGAATTTGTTCCAAAATTATGAAAGAATTTCATTCTGCACAATAAATCTTATTGAATAAAGAAAAGTTGTGACCAGGCTAAAACATAATCTACTTCAAGCAGAATAACTGAGAAACTTTGAAAAAATCTGATACTGGAGAGTCCCACTGAAATTCAGATTTCTCCCCAGTGAAAGTGTCTTTATCCATTGCTGCCACCTGGTCGTATAGGTAAAGTCTAGTTTGCTGAATGAACAAAAAATAAGGGGCTCATCTGGAACACCCAATTTTAGGCCAATCCGGAAAAGATACATTTCCCTACTCCATTCTTTTTCGAATTCTGGGATATCCAATCACATGTGTTCAACTGTACAAAAGATAGTTCAGCTCTCTTCTTAATATAATTTCCCTTTATCCTGTCTTCTAGTCAGGGTGAAAGTGAATCAAGAGAATAGCTACATAATCACAGTATTTAATTCTGGATTTGAATATTATTGGAAACTTGATATACTGTAATAAAAATGCCACAGGAAAGCAATTTTGCTACTTTTAATAACCGTCTTCAGAAAAATCTGTCAGTTTTTTTCCGTTTTCTGTTGGTCTAATAAACTTACGTGAACAATTGCTCTTCCTGGGTAAACTGGATAAGGTAGTGATATATGCTCAAGAACTGTCACAGTTTTTTTTCCTATCACTATCCCCTTTCAATCCTTGGCCAGTGTTTATCTTGAAAATGCAAAGGCTACTTGGATGTTAGGCAAACATGGGAAGCTGATTGTTTGCCATTTCAGCAGAAGGATTTGAATTTTGATGGCATTTGATAAATATTCTTCCGGTAGCTCCGGCACTAACTGCTTCTTTCAGCTCTTAAGTTTACTGAAGAGCGCAGTACTGTTGAACCTTCAACAAATTCACTAGACCAGTGAGAGCCACTAGGAATGCCCCATTATCGAAAACAGTTCACTGAATAATTTGCCCAGCAATTATGCAACAGAAATTCCTCTTTGTGATATATAACTAAGTCCCCTTGATGATATAAAATCCAAGTTGTATCGGGGCCTACTTTGCTAAAGACTGTATCATACTGTGGGCTTGCCTGGTGCCTCTAGTGGTGAAGAACCTGCTTGCCAGTGCAGGAGACACAAGTTTGACCCTGGGTTGGGAAGATCCCCTGAAGAAGGAAATGGCAACCTACTTCAGTATTCTTGCCTGTGAAATATCAGGGACAGAAGGAGTCTGGAGGGCTATAGTCTATGGAGTCACAAAAGAGTCATATAACTTAGGGATTAAGAACAACTGTAATATCATAGTGAAGTAAGGGTGAAGGCGGGGCTTCCCTGGTGGCTCAGATGGTGAAGAATCTACCTGCAGTGCAGGAGACCCAGGTTTGATCCTTGGGTCAGGAATATCCCCTGGAGAAGGGAACGGCAACTCACTCCAGTATTCTTGGCTGGAGAATCCCATGGACACAGTCCATGGGGTGGCAAAGACTCAGACATGACTGAGCAACTAAACACATAGACATGCCCTCACCTTAGGAAGTGTGAAGACATGGGTGTCTTTATTTCAACGAAAACAACAGGATGAGCTTTTATACAGAGGTCTGCTAAAGGGACACTCCACTCAGAACTGCAGCAATGCACTTGTTTTATCTGTGCTTCCTGGAGATACATAATTATGCAACTGTATGTGAAGCTCTTGTCTCTTCTCTGAGGTGTCACCACTTCTCATAGAAGGATCTGTCTCTCTAGTGTGAAACTCAAGTCATTTGTTTGCATTAGATGCTAATTAGCTCTAACCTTCTTGGTGCCATTAAGCATTATGAACAGGAAAACATCACAGGAAGAAAGAACCAATTCTCTCATCAGATGTTGACACGGACAGAAATCTCTAAGTCTGCGCAGGGGAAAACAGTTGTAATATTGTTTCTGTTTGAAAGGCCCTGAAGTGGTTCTCTCTAGAACACTTTTCTTGTGGATTCATATTTGATAAGCAAGATAAGATTTGGAAAATGTGGTGTTTTATGTTTTAATGTCTTATGTAACATTCTTTGGAGAACAGTAGATGTTAGATAATGGTGTTGATATGACTTTTGTTATTTTCCTCAGTTTAGAAGAGTTAGGAAAAAAAAAAACACATTCTTTTTAGAACTAAGAGTGAAGCCTTTATTCTCTTGCATAATATTTAACATTAGAATTTTTTCACTTAGTTTATTATGTAGCAGTAATCCAAGCTAAAAACACATTGTCCCTCACCTCAATTTTTTTTTTTCTGGTAATGATTCATCTGGTTCTTCAGAACTCTTGAATTCTTCAGAAATCCAACTGTAACAGGAAAATAGGATAAAATTGTGATGACAGACAGATAGAATAAAGGAAACATTTTGGCCCTATGAAAGTGCACATTCCATAAAACAGTAGAAAATATAAATACTGCAGACGCTTAAATCTGTTCAAAATATGATTCCCAGTCTCAACATACCAGCCGTTAAAGCTTGCAGGCATCATTTCTCCTGTGAAGTAAGTGTACATTATGTTGACTAATCACAGGTCCACTTGTGAGTTAGCATCAGATGTCAAAGGATGCATGTCAAATTGATCAGCGTGAGTTAGATCTAGAAAGTGAGGGAAGAAATTTAGAAGCTGTAGCTCTCAGTATTTAGTGGGAGCTAATGAGAGTATGGAAATTAGTGGCTTTGGGAGGAAGTAGTAGCTGGGCTTTGCATGAGCTGCTTATTTTATTGACTATTCATCATCTATATGTGTGTTTGGGGAGTAGGGATACATGCAGTCAACCTCGCTTCATTATCTATTAATATTGATAAATGACAGACTATTCAAATAAGATGTACACATCTAAATGAGGATTTAGATCAGTTTGTTTCAAGGCTTCTGTTCTCAGCATCTTCAGAATCTATTCTGTGATGCACTGAAGTGAATGTTTCTGTCATCAGTGTGTCAGAGTCACCAACTCATAGCATGTGCCTGTCTTATGGTGACGCTTGAAATATCACATTATTGCTGCATGAATGAAAATACTGAGTCCTTTAAAATGCTTCCCTTTGAAAGCTCAGTATAAGCCCACATGACAGGAAGACATGCATTTTGTGTACACTTTGTTAGTATGAAAATGTTAGGTGCCGTGGCCTCTCTGTGTTACCTCTTCTGGGTACTGATGCCTTATTATTTATTTTCCTTTTATTCAGTCAAAGTCCTAATAGTTGCTGTCATGTTGGTGTTTCCTACAGGCTGCGGAATGGGAGTGTGATGAAGCAACCAAGAAGGCCTGTTACAGCAAAGGCAAGTCCCAGGTAAGGAGGACGCTGTTATGGGTGTGTCATCACTGACCTGGAGGCCGGTATATAGAACATTTCAATATGAAGGTTATTCCTGATTATGATGCCATGGAAACTGGAAAATGAAGCAAGGTTCAAAATATACACGCAGGAAATTCTCAAGGTTCTACCGTTCAAAAGTAAGATGAACAATAATCAGTTGTTAGGATTCAGAATATAGCAGATCTAATTTGCCCTCCCAATCATTAGAATGAGACATGAAATTAATTGATTATGATGTTATTTAGAAAAATATGGACCTGAATTTTGAAAATACTATTTTAATTCCCCCTAATCATTGCTATGGGCTTCCTGGATGGCTCAGTGGTTCAAAGAATCTGCCTGCAATACAAGAGATACAGGTTTGATCTCTGGGTTGGAAAGGTTCCCTGGAGGAGCAAATGGCAACCCATTCCATTATTCTTGCCTGGAAAATTCCACAGACAGTGGAGTCTGGGAGGCTACGGTCCTTGGAGTCACAAAGAGTTGGACACAACTGAGCAAATGAGCACAGCACAGCAATCATATCTTGCAGCTCACTCCAGGAAGTGATTATATAATAAATCTAATTATTAGATCAAAAGTTTTAATAATGCATCTTAACATATCTTTAAAATATGTTTAACATATTTTAAAATATAGAGCCTTCCCTAGTAGCTCAGATAGTAAAGCATCTGCCTGCAATGCAAGAGACATTGGTTTGATCCTTGGGTTGGGAAGATCCCCTGGAGAAGGGAATGGCAACCCACTCCAGTTTTCTTGCCTGGAGAATCCCAGGCACAGAGTAGCCTGGCGGGGTATAGTCCAAGGGGTTGCAAAGAGTCAGACATGACTGAGTGACTAACATACACATCTTTAAAATGAGCTCTCTCTCTCTGTCTGTCTCCGAATGAATATCTACATCCTTAAGTTCCCAAGGAAAGATTATTGCTAAGGTTGGAGATACATTTCTTGAATTCCTGTGTACATCACAGGTCTTGCTGTTCAGTCACTCTGTCATGACCCCACAGACCACAGCATGCCAGGCTTCCCTGTCCTTCACTATCTCCCGGAGTTTGCCTGAACTCATGTCCATTGAGTCGGTGATGCCATCCAACCGTCTCATCCTCTGTCGTCCCCTTCTCCTCCTGCCTCCAATCTTGCCCAGCATCAGGGTCTTTTCTAAAGAGTTGGCTCTTTGCCTCAAGTGGCCAAAGTAGTGGAATTTCAGCTTCAGCATCAGACCTTCTAATGAATATTCAGGGTTGATTTCCTTGAGGATTGACTGGTTTGATCTCCTTGCTGTCCAAGGGACTCTCAAGAGTCTTCTCCAGCACCACAGTTCAAAAACATTAATTCTTCAATCTACCTTCACACAACTGGTCGGCTCAGTAAGAGGTCTGAGTCCTTTTTTCAAGGAATTTTATATTTCAAGAATATTACACTGGATCATCCTGAAGGAATTCTTCTGCAGCTGGTCCATAAGCTCATGATGTTTCATTCTGTTGAAAGAAAGTGAAGTTGCTCAGCCGTGTCCAACTCTTTGCAACCCCATGGACTGTAGCCTGCCAGGTTCCTCTGTCTGTGGGATTTCCCAGGCAAGAGTACTGGAGTGGGTTGCCATTCCCCTCTCCAGGGGATCTTCCTGACCCAGGGATCGAACCCGGCTCTCCAGCATTGCAGGCAGACTCCTTACCATTTGAACCACCAGGGATCATTCTGTTAGTGATCATCTTACTTTATTGGAATGTGGGCCTTTCTGATGTGAATCACACTTGGGGTTACAGAAGAAGCAGACACGCAGCGGCAGAGAGGGCTTCCTGTGCAAAGTGTGGTCCCAAGGCCAAGAGCTTGGGGGATATACAGCAAATGAAGAGAGGGCGCTGGTGAAGTATCCTCACACCACCTGTGTTTGTCCAAGACTGTTCTATTCTTTATTTTATCCAGTTTCATCCCCTGTTTCTTTGCCTTTTAAATCAGCAGTTCTGAGAGACATACACGGAGGCAGGTCTCAGCACACTTAGTCATTCAGTTTCCCAAAACTGAGGAAAGAGCTAGAAACAAGGAAGAGGAGGAAGAAAATGCCATCCTAGCTAGAGAAACACTTGGAGACATTAATAAAAAAGCAAAAGTTGCTGAAGGCTATTTACTGAAAGTTATTTAACCTCAAAAATTCCTCTGAGATAAGTCATCAGAGACACAGATGATTTAAAGGTAGCACCAAGTTCCAAAGGATCAGAATAGCGTCTCTTAAAATTCCCCCCAAAATAAATGAATCAGAACATATTAAATTTTTTTACCTCTATAAGAAATACAGTGGAATTTGTATACATTATGTATAAAGATTTTGAAAAGGGGCTTCCTATATGCTTTTCCTCTCCGCCCTCTAACACTTACGTGTTCAATGGGTGGATTCCTGCACTTTTGCTCCTTGTTCCTTGGCACACAAGGAATTCTTCAAGGAAGACCCTCTGGACTGAGCAGTGAAAAGGGTGGAATCAGATCAGCTTGGGTGTGAGGCCTGGAAACACGACTTTCTTCCTTCTAGTAAGATCCACTGATGGGAAACGCTGACTGCTCTGGCCAAGGTTCTCAGGCCAATGCTGTCCTTTTGTCTGGTGACACTGGTGACCCCAGGGCCCTTGGGCTTTTTTCTCCCTCTTCAGTTCAGTTCAGTCACTCAGTCGTGTACAACTCTTTGCAACCCCATGGACTGCAGCACGCCAGGCCTCCCTGTCCATCACCAACTCCCGAAGCTTACCCAAACTCATGTCCATTGAGTCAGTGATGCCATCCAACTGTCTCATCCTCTGTCATCCCCTTCTCCTGCCTTCAACCTTTCCCAGCATCAGGGTCTTTTTAAATGAGTCAGCTCTTCACATTGGGTGGCCAAAGTATTGGAGCTTCAGTTTCAACATCAGTCCTTCCAATGAACACTCAGGACTGATTTCCTTTAGGATGGACTGGTTGGATCTCCTTGCAGTCCAAGGGACTCTCAAGAGTCTTCTCCAACACCACAGTTCAAAAGCATCAGTTCTTCGGTGCTCAGCTTTCTTTGTGGTCCAGCTCTCACACCCATATGTAACTACTGGAAAAACCTTTCACTTGTCCTCTTTTCCCTCTTTATTGTCTTGTCTTCATCTTCCTCTAGGACTTTGGATCTTTCTCCTCCTCTTCCTGCTTGCTGGGGCTATGATACACCCATGAGCAGCACTAGTCAGTTTTGGGAAACCTAGCCAAAAATCCTATTGACACCTGCCTGTCCTAAGGCTTGTCTGAGAATATGTGTAGTTGGTAGCCCTGGGTCTAGGGGTGGCTGTGCCCTCTTCCACCTCTAGAGCTCCATCCTAACCCTTCCCCACCTCCTTGCTATCATTCTACCCTCCCTCCCTCACCCATCTCCCTGGACTTGTGTGTCCCCTGTCGGTGGGCATTCTTGCCTCACCTGTCCCACAATACCCTCCATCTCCAGCATACACCACTGCATCGCTTCTCAGTAGCTGTCTGTATTTCCTGGTCAGTCTGCATGTTAATTACCCAGCCCCCCAACTCCTCAACTGGGAGCTGGGCCAGTGGATTCATGTTGATCCCAGCCTGTGGTGGCTGTTCAACTTCACTCCACTATGGAGTGAACAAACGCAGGACCCTTCATCTGGGCTCTGCTCTCAGCATTCCTGATGTTGGGGCTGAATCAGTCCCCGCTGTGAAGTCTGTCCTGTTATTGGTGCATGTTTAATAGGGTCTTGGCCTCTATGTGCTGGATGCTGGTAATTCCTCTCACCCATCAGGACAACCAAAAATAACCAAAAATGTCTCCAGACATTGCCAGACTATGACTCGGTTGAAAATTCTGGCTGTAATTACCCAAGATGGGAAATATATTGACAACTTTTACATTGTCTGTGTTAGATTTTACTCTCCCTAAGAGTCCTTTCGTATTTCATATCAATCTTACTTATGTATTCATTTCATGGACTTTAAAAAAATCACAGTTAATCCTCTTTGTCTCTGTGGACTTCAGTCTCCTACGTGTTACAGGAGAATATTCGGTTACTTAATGTAGCTAAGATTCCTCCTGCTAATAGTTTATGAGTCTTTAATTTTAAAACAATCTTGTGGTAACCTTATACTAGTAGATTATTACTCTTCGGGGTGCAGAGTCGCTTCTACTGAATCAAAATTGGCCCATATTTTGCCTTAAGCTGTGATCATTGGTTGTTTGGTGCTTAGAAATTAAGCAAGTAAAAGCCAGAGAACACACTGCAAAGACCGTCTTTCATGCTCATTAGGAGTATACTTTTGATTCACAGAAGGAGTGAATCATTATTATACGTAATTGAGGCTTGCTGATACACAGAAAGAAAACGAGCAAAACAAACGTTTTCAAAGGAAATCATACCTTTACGTTCCACATGTTTCTGGTTTTAATCGGCTAAGAACAATGGCAAAGCTCAGTAATTAGAAACTGATTCAAACTGCGTTTGTGGATGGAGGTTTTTTTTTTTTTTAAGATGACTATAAGACAGATGAAGATGAGTTTCAAAGTGCCAACACTGTGGGAAAGAGAAACTACATGTTCTTTTAGGCTGCATGAAGTATGCTGATAAACTCACAGACGAGTTTTGAGCAACCTGAGCTTGGTTGTAATAGAATTCGGTTTTGTAGCAGAACTGTGTGCGGTGAAGTTCCCTGGCACGAAATGACAGAATTAGGAAGCGGAGAACCTAGACCATGCTGCTGGGCTGGTCCAAGGGCAGGGAGAGCAGAGGGACCTCCCGGGCTCTTCCTTTTTTTCCCATGAGTTCCTTTCTCTTATTTAGCCTCCCAGTTGCTTTCTTAAAGACCTGAGCCCTGCTCTTGGAACCCAGAAGGGGAGGAAATAACCCACTCCCCAGGGCTAGTCTCTGAATTCTAAGGTCACACACCCCTAGTTTCCCTGTGCTGACGCTTTCAGAGCCCAGATCAGAAAACGCTTCCATCGAGTTCCTTTGACTAAAATATAACATCTATTTGGGGGAGTGCAGTGGAATTTGGATTTTCTTAGTCGCCCAGGGCTTAGAAATAGGAATTCAATTATCTTTTGGTTGGTGCTATAGTAATATGAAAATTTTACACACAGATTGACAGTTTCCCCTCTCCCTGAAATAAAAAAGAATAAGGCAAAATGTGACATCTCAAAAATGAGAAAAATGCCAGCCATTTTGAGTGAACTCATTTTTCCTACCCTAAGGGAAAAAAAAAGAAAGTGGTCTGTGCGTCTCCACATAATGCATTTTACTGTAGCAACAGGAATGTGGAGTATGGGTGAGGGGGCTGTGGCTGTGGGGGTCGTACCATCCATGCCCACTCTGTTCCCTGGGTAGAACATTCCTCCCCGGACTGTAGGGGTGGGAAGAGAGAGGACGCATTTCCTCAAGATTCCCGGTGCTTGGGATCAGCCTGAGCATCATTTCATGTGCAGCCCTTTAAAGTGACCATTTAGGGACTCGGGGTCAAGAAAATATCGCCAGATCTTTGATTTGGGCCTGTTTAGCAGAGAAGGGTGGGTGGAGACTGCCAGTTCTTCGTGAGCTTTGAATTCGGTCCCACTTAAACTTTTCCAGCTCCCTTGGGAGAAAGGGGGTGACTTGGCCTGAAAGGATCTTAAACATTCCATCTACGAGAAAGGGAGGGTGAACTCTTATGTTGTTTGTGGGTTCAAAACAGTTTTCTAATAAAATCTGTTGTTGTTCATTATTTTTGAAACCCCATTATAGAATCTGGCTTCTAGAACTATTTAAATGTGTTTGACACAAATATTATTTTAAACGTAAATAGTCAGTTCACTTGTAATCCAACAAGAGCTCTTTGTCTGCTTGGGGTCATTATGTCTAAACCAAAGTCCTTCCCACCGTGACCTTTAACAGCTTTACAAAGGAAACACAGCCGATTATTAAGGGAATAAAAGAGTTCCTTTATGCATGTATTATACTTTATAATTTTTGAAAGCTTCTTGTTTGTGATCTCATCTCAGTATTTTAAACACCAAGTTCCTAGAATGATTCTGCTGGTCAGTGGGAGAGTTTGGATTAGAATCCAGTGTTCTGTGCATTGTTCTCCTGCTGAATCCTATAGTTCTGCTTCCTGGTTGTCAGATTCTGCTCCTAAACAGGTTAACTCCAGAGAAGAAAAAGGAACCACCATCCTGCCTGGGAACCTGGTGATGTAGGGGGTAAACAACACTTTCATCCAAAGTGCCAATATTTAGAAACCTGTGAGTTAATCAGTGAAGGTGGTACTCTACAGTACTGCTTTTATTCTGTACTCTTTATTCTTAATTGTTCCAAGCATGGAAGATTCTTTCAGATTGGATGCTAACAACCTGTGCAGGTCACACACACCAAGTTTTGGTTTATAAATACATCAAAAACAACTTTTTTTTTTTTTTTTTAATGCGAAACTGGGGAAAATCTAAGCAAAACAGAATGTAAAAAAAGAAAAAACAAAGAAATGGAGGAGCTGACTAGGGACACGTGCACACTGCCCTTCCCAGCCAGCAGTGCCTTCCGGGACGAGCGGGTATTCTCAAGGGGCCTGACTACCAGAACATACTTTTTACTAATTGAGATAATTTGGTATCTTCTCTCATATATTTTTCCAAGATTTTTTTTTTGTGTGTGGGTAACTGGTTGGATGACTTGTCCCTCTGCTCTGACATGTGTCAGCATCTGAATTATCACATCCCCAGCCATCTTTCTGGTTCTCCATCAAGTCTGTGATGGACCTTCAAGACGGTTTTGACCCGCAGCCTTCTTTACACTTTGTCTTTCTTTGGGGAGATGAAGATAAATACCACATGTGGTATCTTGATTGTTTCTCTTCCCATAATGAGAGACCATTGCTTTTCTTCAGTGCGTCTGTAGGACTCAGCCATGAGACCACCTCTTTCAACAGGAATGATTCTCTTCTAATAACTCAGCCTTGCCCCCAAGTTCACTGTGATGTGACTGTCTCTAGCTTATTTCTACCTGCGTCAGTCTCCTGCTTAGGAAAACCAACAAAATGTTTCTCTTACATTTTGACCCAATTCTTAAAAGAGGTCTAAAAGCAGCAGCACAAACAAACAAACTCCCACCCCTAAAAGTCTCTGCGCCGTTTGTAATCTTCTCTCATTCATTGTTACAGCATCACCCCTGGGTCTGTTCTGTCCGCTCCGGCCATCCAGAGCACTCTGAGCCCTGTGTTCCCCGAGATGTCTCTCTGGAGCCCCCTCATTTATGCGGTTAGGGCTGGTGTTCCCACCATGGCCGTGATCCTGTCTCTGTGCCCCTCTGCTTTCCACAGCTGCACACCCTCCTCTGTGTTCTCGGAGCCAAAGCTCCCAGAGCCTGGGAAAGGAGACCGATGCGCCTTTTTGAAGTCTGGTTTTGTTCTTTCTCTTTAGAACTCGTCTTCCCTTTCCCCAGCTATAAAAACAAAGCAGAGCAGAACAAAACAAGCCTCCGCATCTGATGTACCTTTTTCAGTTCAGTTCAGTCCCTCAGTCGTGTCTGACTCTTTGTGACCCCATGGACCGCAGCACGCCAGGCCTCCCTGTCCATCACCAACTCCCGGAGTTTGCTCAAACTCGTGTCCATTGAGTCGGTGATGCCATCCAACCATCTCATCCTCTGTTATGCAGTTTGTTTTTAATGTATTTATTTATTTTAATTGGAGGATAATTGCTTTACAATATTGTGATGATTTCTGCCATGCATCAGTATAAATCAGCCACAGGCGTACATGTGTCCCCTCCCTCCTGAACCTCCCCTGCCACCTCCCTCCCCATCCTATCCCTAAGGCTGTCACCGAGCACCAGCTTTTGTCTTCTGTTTACACTCATTTCTGAATTCTTCTAATAGTTAACGTCCATCTTTTATTCTCTCCTTTTTTTCCTCAAAGTACTTCAGATTAGCAGCCAATGCTAATTGGTTACTATTATTGTTAATAGTAGTATTAGGTTGGAGTAGGAAATGGCAACCCACTCCGGTATTGTTGCCTGGAAAAGTCTATGGACAGAGGAGCCTGGCGGGCTACAGTCTATGGGGTTGCAAAGAGTTGCCACAACTGAGCAGCTGAGCACAAACAAGGGCCCACCTTAATCCAGGTTGATCTCATCTCAAAATCCACAATCGCCCTGGAGAAGGAAATGGCAACCCACTCCAGTACTGGAAAATCCCATGGAAGGAGAAGCCTGGTAGGCCACAGGCCATGGGGTCCAAAAGAGTCGAACACGCCTGAGCGACTTCACTTTCACTTTCAGTAATATTAGGTAAATTATCTACCTTTGCTATTTCACTTTATGTTTAGAAAGCAAACTCAAGTGTTTTAGCTCATCTTACATCCACAGCTAGGCCATGCTGCAGGCTGCGTTCCGGCAGACCAATGTTTCTGGGAGACTGAGGTTCTGTTTCATTGAAGAGAGCATCTCTGCGCCATTTAATCCAGATCCTCCTGACTGGGGAAGCCTGTGAGTCAGACCAGTGTGTCGGCATGCAGCGTCTTCTAGGTCCCGGTGTCCGGTCAGTCCCCACGTCCTGTCCATTTGCTGGAGCCTGGCTTTGCCCTCTCACACGTTGCACAGTGGTCCAGGCACAGAATGAGGAGGGACGAATTATGGACGTGGTTTCCTTACCTGTCTGCAGTCTCCTGCCTTCGCTTGCATCCACATGGCTTCCTGATTGGTCCTTCAGTAACAAACATCAGATCAGGTCAAAACCACATGCAGTGAAAATATAAACTGGCCCCTTCACGTTCTGAATAAAAAGTATGCTCACACTCACTGGCCAGACACACCTGGTCCCTGCCTGGCATCCCAGCTCGTGCGGTGCCTCCTCTGTTCCCAGTGAAAGCACCCTGCTTTCTCCAGCACAGTCCATTCTTCATTTTGAAAATGTGTTTTCCCTCCTTCTCTCGAAAAAATCCTGCAAGTGCCAAATCCTACTCTTCCTTTGACACTGACCTTAGGTGTCACCTCCTCCAGGAAGCCTTCCTGTACCTCCTCCCTTCCCCTCCCCTCCCCTCTAGAATTAGCACTATGCTGTTCTCCTGTGCTTCCTTAATAGAGCGTGTGGACAACTCCATGTATTTTAATTTTGTGTCAAGGGCCTCCATGCAGGCTTCCCTGGTGGCTCAGATGGTAAAGAGTCTGCCTGCAATGCAAGAGACCTGGGTTTGATCCCTGGGTATGGAAGATCCCCTGGAGAAGGGAATAGCAACCCACTCCAGTATTCTTGCCTGGGGAATTCCATAGACCAAGGAGCCTGGTGGACTACAGTACCTGGGGTCACAAAGAGCTGGACACGACTGAGCAAATTCCACACACAAAGGCCTAGATTGTGATTTCTTCCACAGTCTCTACCATAGAGTATCTCATCAGTAAATTCTTGCTGGCTGAATGAATAGCTTTGTAGCTGAATGTTCCTGTACTACTTTGACCATGCCCCAGATATATATGTATGTTTTGCAACCATAAAAAATATTCACTCCCTTAGCATGGGCTTTCATCCCTCATTGTTTACTTGTTATAGTTGTATTTTACTTTTTCATGAAAAAAATCAAAACTGTTTACAGATTCTTGCCGTACACAAAGCAGTTTAAGAACTTCATCTAAAACTCGCTTTGGTTGTAATCAGAGCTTCACTTGTGACTCTCGTCTTTGGAGAGCATTCACCATGGTTTTTGAAGCTCCTGGGCAAGTTTCCTAAACTGCTGTTTCATGAGACACTCTAATAGTTTCCTTTATTTATTTTCCTACCATACGTCAAAGGCAATTTAGAGTTTGCACTGTTATCAGATACAACACAAAATGAAACCACATTCATCAAAAGAAGACACATGCTTTGAGATTTTAACTGAACATGTATTAATCTTCACAAATATCCTCTGTTGAGCAAGTGTACAGACGAAGGTAAACTATTTAAGATTTTTGTTGTTATTTTTTTGTCAGTATCTGAGAGGAGGTGGTATGTTGGGTTAGTAGTGGTCCATTAACTTTTAATTTATTAAACAGACGAGACATCTTCGTATTCACCTTCCTCTTGAGCTCAGGCCTCTTAATCCCTTTTCTCGTGTTTTTTTGTTGTTGTTTGCCTTTGTTTTTCAGGAGGAATGTCAGAACTACATTCGGGTACTGTTGGTGGGTGGTGACCGGTTATTCACGTGTGGGACCAACGCTTTCACGCCTGTCTGCACGAACCGCACGGTATGGCTGCATGTGGAATTTTGATAGATTTTAATGCCAGGAAAACCCAAACAGCCTATTAAAACACCACTTTTAAAATGTATTGCTGTTCTCCAAGGAGTTGCATTTTAATTCAAAGCATGTTTTGTCAAACTGAATAAAGACTTGATGTATTTTTTTATTACACGTTATGTAATAAGCTTGTTTAATTAAATTTAAATATTCTTTCAAGCTATTTCTACCAGCTTTTTTCTCAACAGTGACCCTAAAGATAATCCTAAACATATTCTTTTTTTCTTACCCTGCTTCATTGCAGAGATAGTGTTAAGTATTAAAATGACTTAAAATCACAATCCAAACAAAGAAAATGCAATTTAGAAATTGGATAAGAAGCATGTTGAAAAATTAAAGCAACCTTGGAGAAGGAAATGGCAACCCACTCCAGTGTTCTTGCCTGGAGAATCCCAGGGATGGGGGAGCCTGGTGGGCTGCCGTCTATGGGGTCACACAGAGTTGGACGTGACTGAAGCGGCTTAGCAGCAGCAGCAGCAACAAAGAAATGGAACCCTAGGGAAAATAAAGTTATTAGCGACCCTCTTTCTCTTTCTTTTAACCCGTCATTATGAACAGGGTACTTTTCTGTATCCAGGTCTCATTCCTATAGAATTGCAGGGTTCTCAGAGCACACATGTAATCTTCCTAATTTGGGATATTCATTTGCTTTTCCTCAGGGAACAAGAAATGATAAAGAAATATCATTATATTAATTTCCTGGTTACACAATTTCTCTCAAAGGCTGAATTAATCTTCCTCTTTTACTATTCATTATTTTCAAGTTAACATTCAGTTATTGGAAATAAAGAGAGGAGGATGATGATGATAAGAAGTGATGCTCACAGAGACAGCCCTAGGTATTGTGGCCTGTCCTACACACCTTACAACAACCCAGTCACTTCACCCTCACATCTACCCGGCCTGGTGGTTATCCTTTGGGTCATCGTTTTGTAAAAGAAGACTCTAAGGTTTAAAGAATTTAAGTAGCTTACCTGGGTCTACAAGCGTGATAAGGGCTTCCCTCGTAACTCAGATGGTAACGAATCTGCCTGCAGTGGGGGAGACCCGGGTTCAATCCCTGGGTTGGGAAGATCCGATGGAGAAGGAAATGGCAACCCACCCTAGTATTCTTGCTTAGAGAATCCCATGGACAGAGGAGCCTGGCGGGCTACAGTCCATGGGGTCGCAAAGAGTTGGATATGACTGAGTGACTAAGCACACACGTGTAAAAAGCAGGCGGGGAATCTGAGCAGCTGCCTGACCCCTGTGCTCTCTTAGCTCTCAGGTGAGAGCAGAGAAGAATAGAGTGGAGATCCCCTCCTCCAGCCACCCAGAGGACTTTTCTCATTCAGTGATGGTTCAGCTTCTCAAATGCAGGAGTCCTACGGGTGGACTGCAGATCACTAAGTTGCCTCTTGGAACACTAAGATCTAAAGCCTTGGAAATTTGAGCTCCATGGTTGCTAAATGTCCACCCATCCTTACCCATGAAGACACTCTGGGCTAGTCACACCACTTTAATCCACTTTTGTGGATAAACCTGTACCTAACTTCTATAAACAGTGAAGTTGAGTTTTGTAATGTAAGTGGGCAAACTTGCATTGCCTTGTGTGTTATAAATATAAGTCATAAATGATAGTCTTACTCTGTCTTTGGTGAGTATCCAACAGCCTGGGGTTCATTCTCACGGGATGATGAGAGATTGATTGCCAGATTCTCTGATGGTCCCCACAGCATATTATTCTCATCGAATATGTGGATGTCTGGCCCATGCTATGAGCCCCAGAGAGTTTATTGTATGTGCTTCATTTGCAAGTCGGGCAGATCTGATCCATTAACAGTATTAAAGGGGTTTCATGGGGGGGATCACTGACTTTTCTCTCTTGTCCTCACTTCTAGTTGAGTAACCTGACGGAGATCCATGACCAGATCAGCGGCATGGCACGCTGCCCCTACAGCCCCCAGCACAACTCCACAGCCCTGCTCACAGCCGGCGGGGAGCTTTATGCTGCCACGGCCATGGATTTCCCGGGACGCGATCCCGCCATTTACCGAAGCCTGGGCATCTTGCCCCCGCTCCGCACCGCACAGTACAACTCCAAGTGGCTCAACGGTGAGTCTTACCCTCCCACCCGGCTTCCCATCTCACTGGTCTCTGATGCCCTCTTCCTTGGTGCTCAGAAGCAAGCTGTCACAGTTTTCAAAATAAAATGATTTCCTCCTTTTCTAAAGGAATCAAAATGTAATTTGTTTTGTTCTTGGATGTAGAAAGCCATCAGAGGGCTCATTTCCAATTAGGAAGAGAAACGATCCTCTCAACACTGTAGGACATGGTTAACGTAGAGCTAATGCTGATACAAGCGTTCCTCAAACTTAAGCTGCTTTCTCATGTTATTGTTTGAAGTTCAGGAAATCTGATGTCATGTCACTTATGTCTGTAGACTCATGTGCATTCTTTCTTGACTTCTTCACTGTATCCCTAAAAAGTGAAGTTTCTAGCATTGCATGACATTTTCAGAGAACTGTGTAAAAGAATGTGTTTGGCTATGCTGCTGCTGCTGCTAAGTCGCTTCAGTCGTGTCCGACTCTGTGCAACCCCAGAAACGGCAGCCCACCAGGCTCCCCCGTCCCTGGGATTCTCCAGGCAAGAACACTGGAGTTGGTTGCCATTTCCTTCTCTAATGCATGAAAGTGAAAAGTCAAAGTGAAGTCGCTCAGTCGTGTCTGACTCTTAGCGACCTCATGGACTGCAGCCTATCAGGGTCCTCTGTCCATGGGATTTTCCAGGCAAGAGTACTGGAGTGGGTTGCCATTAGCTTGACAATGTTTTTAATTAAATTTTTTATTTTATATTGGAGTGTAGCTGATTTACAATGTTGAGTTAGCTTCAGGTATAGAAGAAAGTAATTCAGTTACACATATACATATATCCATTTTTTTTCAGATTCTTTTCCCATATGGTTTATTACAGGATACTGACTAGAGTTCCCTGTGCTATACAGTAGGTCCTAGTTGAGTATCTAGTTTACAGATGTGTGTGTGTGTGTGTGTGTGTGTGTGTGCTCAGTTGCTCAGTCTTGTATGACTCCTTGCTACCCCATGGACTGTATGTAGCCCTCCAGGCTTCTCTGTCCATAGCATTTGCCAGGAAAGAACCCTGGAGTGGGTAGCTATTTCCTTCTCCAGGGGATCTTCCCATCCCAGGGATTGAACCCTGGTCTCCTGCACTGTAGGCAGATTCTGAAATGAGTGGCCATATCCTCTTTCAGGGGATTTTATAGATAGTAGTGTCTGTATGTTAATCCCAAACTCCTAATTTATCCCTCCTTCTACCTTTCTCCTTTGGTAACCATAAATTTGTTTTCGAAGTCTGTGAGTCTGTTTCTGTTTTGGGAATAAGTTCATTTATATCATTTTTTTTTTTTTTTAGATTCCACAGGTAAGGTAACCAAATTTTTTTTTAAAGGTATCAAGTCTTAAAGCCAGGAGGTCAGGGTAGGTGTCATTGGAGTTGCTCACTTCAGTGGCTCGGGAATTAATAAGCCCCCAAGTCCTGTCACCGCTGTCTCTGCCACCCACGGTCTGTCAGGTTGGTCCACAGGCTGGCTGTGCTTATAGGTGCAAATTCACAACTACAGTTCCAGGTACTGCACTCAGATATCACGATATCCAGGGGAGAACCACATCCCTTGTGTCCTTTTTTAAAGACATAAGAAACTGCCAGATTTCCTTCAGTCCTGGGCTAGAACTTGGTCACTTGCTCACTAAACGAGGGGAAAGTGATTCCAGCATCCCAAATTGAAGTTAAAGTTGGCCATGTACTGAGACGTGCCAGCTGAAATCCAGCCCTCTGAATATGCGTGCACTCATGTGTGAATATGGTGAAACACATACATGCACACACACTAGCAAACACGATGTTGTGTGTAGATATATGCACCATATGTAATCCATTCCCTCAAGCCTTTGTGTGATGGTTTGCATAAAGATGAGCTCTTATAATTGTCCTTATAACGTTTACTGTTCTGAGCTTTCACGTTCTACAAAGTTGTACTGACTTCCACCAATAAAAGCTCATGATGTAGATTAAAGTTTCTAGACCTCAGCACTACTGGTGTTCAGGGCCAGATAATTCTTTGCTGGGGCGGGTGGGGGGTTGTCCTGGTTATTGTAGGATGGTCAGCTACATCCCTGGCTTATACCACTTAGATACATTAGCATGACCCACCCCCTGCAGCGTGACAACAAAACATTTGTTCAGAAACTTGCAAATATTCCTCAGGAAAAATATTGCCTGTTATTGAGAAATTTTGGTTTAGAATGATCATGTATGCTATTTAGGTGTATGGGGGTTCCCCAGTGGTCTGGTGGGTAAATCATTAAATCTGCCTGCAATGCAGGAGACTGGGGTTCAATCCCTGGGTCAGGACAATCCCCTGGAGAAGTAAATGGCAACCCACTCCAATATTCTTGCCTGGAGAATCCCATGGACAGAGGAGCCTGGTGGCTTACAATCCAAAGGGTTGCAAAGAGTTGGACATGATTGAGAAACTAAGCATAGCACAGGTACATATATAACATGAGCATTTTGTAAAATAATACAATCAAACCAGCCATCACAGTTTGCCTTTAAAATACTCCTTTTTAGACAAAAGCATATCCTCACCCAGTTTCTTCAGCAAATAGAATGGCTCCATGTGCTTCCAAAGGGCAACGTGAATTGCTTTCCCAAACTGAAGCAGTAACCAGCTTCCCTGTATTAACACTATTTCTGTTGAACTGGTTTCAGCTGAACCTTGACTCTACAGATGGTCTTCTTTCTGCTCTACACATCCATCTGTGTAGCTTAAAGTTCTTTCTTTTCGTTTGTTGATTTTTCCTGTCCAAGTAAAATTCCAGTTAAAAATCAAAATGAGTTCTTCCGCAACCACAAATATTGCATTTAGACTTTGCTGCAAGCAAAGTAAAAAGTAATTAGGAGCACAGTGTCTTTCTTTTCCCAGAAGTGACACCCTGAAGAATATCTTGGAAAAATCATTCAAATTATAGCATGAGTTATAAGCACGGTTTCTTTGTATGTATTTCTAGGCGGATCAGGAACTCCGATTCTGCTAACACTCTGGGTGGAATCTCTTCCATCTGAGAGTCAGGTGAGGGCCTAAGTAAGGACAGTCACTGTAGGCATGCGTGTCCTAAATCATAGATGACGCTATAAAACTATGGACATTGCAAATCGGCCCAAATAAATATAGTGAAGCCGCCGCTTGGCTCGCAGGGTCATCATAGCCCCCATGGCACTGAATGGCCTGCCTTCCTCAGAGAGTGATGCCCTTCCCCACTGGGAGGCCCCCACTTCTGGGCAGAGAGCCCTGAGGGCCCCAGGCTGCTGTGTGTGCGGTGGTCATTCTCTCTCTGAGTTCTCTTGGGGCGCTTTGTTCTGCTGAACTCTGAGATATCGTTTCTACCTCTGGTTGGCTCTGGTTTTCTGCTCTGATTGCTCCTCCACCCAGCATGGATTCCGGTCTCTGACCCCCAGTTAGCTCTGCATCCATGGCCCCGCGGAGCCTGGACATTTATTCTCACTGACCTAGCTGGAGTCCACACTTGGCATCTGTTTGCACTTAGACCCGACGCTCTGTCTCTTTTCTTTCTGCCAAGTGCTGGAGTAATTTTCTTCCTTTACTGGAAGTTATTGCCTTACCTATCATCCCTTCTTTTTTGCCATATCCTTAACTTTCTCACACTCTGATGATAATTGCTTGTGCACGTGCTCTGCGGCTTCAGTTGTGTCCAACTCTTTGCAACCCTATTGTGTGATATTAGTGACTTAGCAGCAGCAGCAGCAGGGACTCATTAAATGATGCTCTTATGTTCTAAGTTTTCAACTGATGGAGGATTAGGCACAGGGGTTAATAAATGACCATTAGAGAGCTGGATTTGTTTGTGATAGAGCTGAGCAAATGTACTGGAAACTCTCAGAGCTGGTACCTTAAGCAGATGCAGACCATGAGCTGCTGAATGAAGAGGAGCAGGCTTCCATGTGGGGTTGGCAGGCAGCTTCCACAGCATCAGGCTCCCATCTGGGGAAATAAAAACCCAACGTTTTAATTGAAGATGCAGTTTCCATAAACTCATTCAAAGGAAGTACAATCACAAGGTGTATCACTTGCAGATCCCAGAACCCAGGCACCAGGAGCTGGGAAAGGGCAGCCCTCCACCCCAGGTCACCCCAGGAGCCAGAAAGCAGGGTAACACGCACATGTGAACTGACAGAGTCCTTTGGGCAGAGGTCATTTAAAATGATCACAGAGCCCTTTTCTTGGGCTCAGTGATCATTTTAAAAGGTAAGTGATGGAGACTTTGGAGGTGGAAATACCTGCCAGTCAATCAGTACTCACCCCTCAGGGAGCTGAATTGTCTCAGTTCTCAATTTCCTCATCTGCCAACTGGAGATAACTAGTCACTGGACCTGGAAGTTCTGATAATAAAATTAGACCATGTAGAGAAGGCAGTGGCACCCCACTCCAGTACTCTTGCCTGGAAAATCCCATGGGTGGAGGAGCCTGGTGGTTTGCAGTCCATGGGGTCGCTAAGAGTCAGACACGACTGAGCGACTTCACTTTGACTTTTCACTTTCATGCATTGGAGAAGGAAATGGCAACCCACTCCAGTGTTCTTGCCTGGAGAATCCCAGGGACAGGGGAGCCTGGTGGGCTGCCGTCTATGGGGTCGCACAGAGTCGGACCCGACTGAAGCGACTTAGCAGCAGTGGCAGCATCAGAGATAATAAATATTAGTAGCAAATAGCTGATTATAAATAGATGTAATGACTATGAACTCCCCAATGCCTGATTCAATATCTGACTTTAGAGCCAGAGAGTAAATACTTGTTGGCTGAGTGCACCTGGGGCTGTGGTTCCTGATTGCTGACACCTACCAGCCTCCTGTCTCCTGTCTCTCCTGACTCTGACCATCTGCCTCTGAGCTTTCCCTGCTCCTCTCTGGGCTGGCCTCTCCTGGCCGTCCTGTCTTGCTGCAGCCACATCCAAGTCCCCCAGGTACATTCCTGTCACTGCCCAATCCGTGGTACCCCCAGGGGTCAACAAGACCCAAGGTCCCTGGGAGGCCATCACTCAGCTAACAGCTGCTCACATATTATGATAGGCAGAGCTCTGGTCTTTGTTTTGGACATTTTCACACTTTTTTTTTTTTTTTTTTGGCTAACATTTCTCTGTTGAGGAAGGGAAATTTTATCAGCAGGGGAGGTGTGGAGGCTGGTACCTCTGAACCATGGTCAGCAGAATTTCTGATTTCAGATCCACTGTTGTGATTAAATTCTCTGTAGGATAATTTGCCTGTCCACAGAGGGAGTATCTTTCCATGACTGGATTAATTAAGTCATAGAGGGGACATGCATAGGGTGACCAGTACAGCAGTCACATACATTTTTCATTTGCCTCTGCCAGTCCTGTGCCAGGCGTCTTCCTTCTCAGCCTCCTGCCAAGCAACAGCCGGATACCAACCAACTCCATCTCCTCAGGCCACACCGTCAGTGGCAGTTCGGACCGTGGGGGTGTTTGTTTCATTTCTTTCCTAGCATTGCTGGAACAAAGTACCACAGACTGGGTAGCTTAAAACAGAAATGTGTCTTCTGAGAGTTATGAGGGTGAGAAGTCCCAGACCAAGTTGTTGGCAGCCCATGCTCTTTATGAAGACTCCGGGGAGGACCCTTCCCCACCTCTTTAGTTCTCAGCTTCCCTCGGCTTGTGGCAGCATCACTCCAGGCTTTGCCTCTGTTTATGTGGCTTCGCCCCATGGCCCCGTGTCCTCATTTGGCCGTCTTCATTTCTTCATATGAGAACACCAATCGTATTGGATGTGAAAGTGAAAGCCACTCAGTCGTGCCAGACTCTTTGCAACCCCGTGGACCATACAGTCCATGGAATTCTCCAGGCCAGAATCCTGGAGTGGGTAGCCTTTCCCTTCTCCAGGAGATCTTCCCCAACCCAGGGATCAAACCCAGGTCTCCAGCATTGCAGGCAGATTCTTCACCAGCTGAGCCACAAGAGAAACCCAAGAATACTGGAGTGGGTAGCCTTTCCCTTCTCCAGTGGATCTTCCTGACCCAGGGATCGAACCAGGGTCTCCTGCGTTGCAGGTGGATTCTTTACCAACTGAGCTATCAGGGAAGTCTATTGGATTAGGGGCCTACCTCATTCCAGTATGGCTTCACCTGTACTAATTATATCAGTCATGACCTTATTTCCAAATAAGATCACATTTATAGATACCAGCATATCTTTGGGCGGAGCTGGGGGTAGGGAGGAGAAGGCAATGGCACCCCACTCCAGTACTCTCGCCTGGAAAATCCCATGGGCGGAGAAGCCTGGTAGGCTGTAGTCCATGGGGTCGCTAAGAGTCGGACACGACTGAGCGACTTCACTTTCACTTTTCACTTTCATGCATTGGAGAAAGAAATGGCAACCCACTCCAGTGTTCTTGCCTGGAGAATCCCAGGGATGGGGGAGCCTGGTGGGCTGCCGTCTATGGGGTCGCACAGAGTCAGACACGACTGAAGCGACTTAGCAGCAGCAGCAGTGGGGGCGGAGAGGGGGATACAATGCAACCCCTAACAGTGCCCTAAACAGGAAATATTCAAATGTTGAAATCTTAAACTTTGGCGTTCCATTTTCCAGTGACACTCTATTTCTGTGCGGCCACTAAACCCTCTGGGCACTCAGTGCCCCCATTTCAGCAGTATCCTCCTCACTCTTGGCAAACAACGTTGCCTTCTTGTTCCCAATGGGCATCAGAAGTCATCGAGGAGGGCTCAGGGGACAGTCCTCTTTGCCCAGGGCCGAGCTGGCCTGCACCTCTCTCCTCCTTCCATGCTCCAGAGCACTGGTGAGGAGAGTCTGTCCACTTAAGCCTCTGCTTTATCCGCTGTGCGTCTGTCCTCCAGCCTACGTCTCTGGGGAAGGAGTCCCTCTCTCCTAGGCAGCATTCTGATGTGGATTTCATCTCGCATATTCTCTCTCTGAATTATTCCCTCAATGGGCTGTAGAGAAACCCTGGCAACAATGAGCACTCACCCTCAGGTCAAGAGAAGTGCAAAGGATGCTCTTCAGGATGTGGGAACATGTAGAGAGAACATGAAAAGTCATGACCCTTCAGTGACCCCAGTCTCTGTGCTTCAGGGGCCCTCTTCTAGGCAAAGGGTGGCATCAAGATGACCAGGGTGATGTCCTGCCAGCCTACAGAAAGCCCTTATGAAGGACCTGTGAAGCCTCTGATCTTCCCCATTGTTCTTGTTCAGTCACTCAGTCATGTCTGACTCTTTGTGACCCATGGACTGCAGCCCGCCAGGCTTCCGGGTCCTTCACTATCTCCTGGAGCTTGCTCTAACTCATGTCCATTGAGTCGCTGATGCATCCAACCATCTCATCCTCTCCTGTCCCCTTCTCCTCCTGCCTTCAGTCTTTCCCAGCATCAGAGTCTCTTCCAGTGAGTTGGTTCTTCATATCAAAGGACTGCAGCTTCAGCATCAGTCCTTCCAGTGACTATTCAGGGCTGATTTCCTTTAGGATGGACTGGTTGGATCTCCTTGCTGCCCCTCCCAGAGACCCAGCATCCCTTCCTGGTATAGTTTCAACAACCTGCACTGAGCAAGCTAAGTGCCCTGAGTCTAATACCAGAGTTCCAGGCAGGAGTCTTATGTCTTCTGACACCACCAACACTAAGAGTTTCCCCAATGGGTAGCCTCCCACCTGCACCTTTGCAAGACCTGCGTGGTGGCCGCGCCATCGGCTGTCAGCAGGGGCTGACGAAGAGAGGAGAGCAAGGCTGACTGTGGCACCTTCCTGGAGTTTCCTCTTTCCTCCCTGTGTCATCTGGCTTTTCCTGCTCTTCAGCCCTGAGTCCTCTCCTCTGCACACACGCCTTCTAGGTGCCCTTTCAGGAGGAGCATGCAACTCCCTGCATGCGACTGCCCTCCTCAATGGACTCCTTCCCACACACTGTTTACACTGTTCTGACTTCCCCTGAGTTTTGCCTTTTCCCTAATTCCTATTATTCTGTAGCTCCAGTCAGTTGTAGTTTCCCTGAGAATTGGTGGGTCCCTTTCATTCCTTCCCCATGGTCGATGTTCAGGATTGTATTCACCCCACAACACTGGAGTTCGTGGTCCTTCTCCTGCTCAAGACCCTCTTGAGTCCCCGTTTCAGCTGCAGAGAAGGTGGAGACGCCATTGGCCAGCCTCCACTGCCTGACTGTCCTCCTCCTGCCCACCCCTTGCTCCTTCTGCTTTAACCTCTTATATGCTGCACTCTGGCCCTGGCCCTTCCTCTCTGCCAGGGATCAGCATTGTCTGTGAAGGGCCAGAGAGGAAATACTTTATCGTTTGCATCCATATGGCCTTTATTGCAGCTTTTCAATGCTGCCATTGAAGCATGAGAGCAGACATGGCCGTTGTGTACATCTATGCTGTATGACTGCAGCCATGAAATTAAAAGACGTTTACTCCTTGGAAGGAAAGCTATGACCAACCTAGACCATATATTAAAAAGCAGAGACATTACTTTGACAACAAAGGTCCATCTAGTAAAGGCTATGGTTTTTCCAGTGGTCATGTATGGATGTGAGAATTGGACTATAAAGAAAGCTGAACACTGAAGAATTGATGCTTTTGAACTGTGGGTGTTGGAGAAGACTCCTGAGAGTCCCTTGGAATGCAAGGAGATCCAACCAGTCCATCCTAAAGGAGATCAGTCCTGAGTGTTCACTGTTAAGGACTGATGTTGAAGCTGAGACTCCAATACTTTGGCCACCTGATGCGAAGAGCTGACTCATTTGAAAAGATCCTGATTCTGGGAAAGATTGAGGGCAGGAGGAGAAGGGGACGACAGAGGATGAGATAGGTGAATAGCATCACCGACTCAGTGGACATGTGTTTGGTTAGGCTCCGGCAGTTGGTGATGGATAAGGAGGCCTGGCGTGCTGCGGTTCATGGGGTCGCAAATAGTCAGACACGACTGAGCAACTGAACTGAACTGAACACTGTATGCTCACAAAACTTTATTTATAACCAGTGGGTAGGTCTAGGCTGCGGTCTATAGGGTGCTGACCCCTGTACTATCTGGAGAACTCTTTGCCTCAGACAGTCCATGTGGGCAATGGCTTTATTTCTATCTAGTCTTTGCTCTGATGTGCCTTCTCAATGGGACCTTGGCCCTGACCATCTTATTTGACATGACCCCCCTGCTTCATCTGGGGCTTCTCTGGTGGCTCAGATGGTAAAGAATCAGCCTGCACTGCAGGAGACCTGGGTTTGATCCCTGGGCCAAGAAGATCCCCTGGAGAAGGGAATGGCTGCCCACTCCAGTATTTTTGCCTGGAGAAACCCATGGACAGAGCCTGGCGGGCTACAGTCCAGGGGTCCTAAAGTGTCAGACAAGACTGAGTGATTAATGCTTTCACCTTCCCTCCTCCATCCAGCCCTCTTGATTCCCTTAGCTGTGTTCAACTTTGATCCTCCTTTAGTACTTGTCTCCTGTCCTCTGCTGGAATGAAGCTTCTCCAGTGGCCATTCTTATTTCCTTTGGCCACTGATGTATCCCAGATCTTTCAGCGTTAATGGGCTCATAGGAAGCACCCAATACATCACTTTTAAATAAATGAGTTAGTAGATTAGTAGTTTACATCTTTGTTTCCTCATCCATGAGTGTATGAATTCCTTGAGGGCAGCATTTAGATGGGATCAATTTTTGTGCACTCAGCATTTCATGTACTGCCTGAAATACAGTTGAGACTCCATCCATATTTGTTGAATGAGTTGGAGATAGCACATTTCATAAGCAGCAGAAATATGAATTTTGTTGTTAACAAAGGGAACATGTCATTGTTAGTTGTAACCCAGAATTTAAAACATAGAGATTTGTATATTTGAAATGGATGCAGGTCCGGACATTTAAAGAATCTTCCTTTACCACCTATTTCAACTCCCACTTTTAGCCATTATGTATTTCATCAGTTATCAAAGGCAGCATGATCGATTGGATAATGTTCTGGCAGAATTTGAAGCATTGAGTTATATGTTTGGTCGTATAAGTTTCAAAATCAGATTTTTCTCTCTGTGCCAAAATCACTCTTAAAGCAAATTTATGTGTTTAGTGCATTAAAATACTAGTCGTTAATAACCCTTATTAAATGATTACTGTAAAGCAGGATAATAAATGTTTCATAGTCGATGCTTAAAATAGAGAAGCTGTAAAACTTGCCTTTAAGAAACTGGTAATCAAATCGGGGAAATAGTCAACCCATGAAAGGGGGGGAAATAGCATATCCAAATTAATGTTGTACAAATTGAGTTTGTGGGTTCTGAGGGAACTGCTTGCTTGCACATGGACTGAAACCTCGGAGAGAACGTGAAAAAAGAATCCATCAGTGAGCTTTATGAACTCAACATGAACATCTCCCAGGGCATAATCTCACTGGGATGTAGCACCCTGCTTCTTTTCTTTCTTGGAGACAGCATCTATCTCTCTCTTGGGTTCTCCCACAATTTCTGCAGCTCCCCCATTCTCTGAGAGTCCAGCCTTGACCTCACTGTGAAGGAAAACACACTTGAAATCCATAGAGTCGTTTTTATGAGCTATTGTGTTTCTAGTTTAGAAAACTGTTTCTGTAACCATCACAAGCTCTCCTGGTTTGAAATACTTTATTGATGTTACCCACATTTAAATAGACTCTTTGAGGTCTTTAAAATACAATGATTAACCTCCTACTAATTAAAGATAATTTACTTGGAGAGAGAAAAATCCCTTCTGTGCTTAACTCTAAGGGGGAGTTGTTTCTGCTTATCATGAAGACAGGTGCTTTGTGGAGCTTGGCACTTCTTCCCGGGAGCAGACACCACTTCTTGGGGATGCAGACGTGGCTGGGATAGGGTGATCCTGTTGGGTTCCATCCTGGGGACAGTGAGATCACTTTTGGCACAATCTACAGACTGCAAGGAGATCCAACCAGTCCATTCTGAAGGAGATCAGCCCTGGGATTTCTTTGGAAGAAATTATACTAAAGCTGAAACCAGTACTTTGGCCACCTCATGCAAAGAGTTGACTCATTGGAAAAGACTCTGATGCTGGGAGGGATTGGGGGCAGGAGGAGAAGGGGACGACAGAGGATGAGATGCCTGGATGACATCACTGACTCGATGGACATGAGTCTGAGTGAACTCCGGGAGTTGGTGATGGACAGGGAGGCCTGGCGTGCTGCAATTCATGGGGTCGAAAAGAGTCGGACATGACTGAGCGATTGATCTGATCTGATCTGATAGAGTGCAGTCATCAAAGGTGTAAATCTTCTGAGTTAGGCTCTCCCTGTACAGACGAGATTTGCTAAAGCGGAAAATTCATGAGTAGAACCAGAGTTCACAGAACAAGCAAAGCAAAGACAAGTAGGGCCTGAACATGGAGTCTGTTTGTTTTAGGAGATCTGTAGTGTTTATCAAGGAAAATAAGCTCGGTAAAACCCAGAACAAAAGACATTGATGTATATAGTCTGAAGCCTAGTTTTGTCATTTTATCAGACAGCATCTGGGCAAATGCTTAAAAGGGGTGTCCTTATGAACAATGGACCCTGTTCAGCAGTGCAGCTGAAAGACTAAACCCTGACCACTGACTCAAGAAGTTTAAACTTGTTAAGGTGATGGCACGTGGACTTAGAGCTTGGGAGCAAAGTCATGTGACATGAGACACAGCATGACCAAATGCCATTTTCTAGTTTTCAGGCTTAATCAAGCCAATCAGAAGGCATTGTGGGCAGATGGTCTACCTTGAGGGGGATGGATGTATCTTGGAAATAGTGTTGTAAATCAATTCTGATTATCTTTATAAAGTCAGAAAAGAGTTTAAATAAATGGCCTCCCTGCATATCATCTGCCTGTCTGTGTACCTGCTGGAGTCTCTGATACATCCAATTATTATTCCATGCACAAGGAGTGGTGACGCTGACTGTTTATAACTTGCCAGGTAGATGGGAGGCTCCATTTATGTGTCTTCTGGAAATCTCTGCACAACACCCCCCACCACAAGGGAGATGGCACTGTCTCCATTTAGAGATGAGCAAGCTGGGTCAGAGGAATCAGCCTCCTGAACCAGGGCCTCATGGCTGATGCATGTGTAAGCTAGTAATTGAAGACAGATCCTCCTCCTTCTGTAGGCTCCCAGCCTCCCCTTTGGATAATTGACTTCTTGGGAAACACGACCATCATGAGCTGCCCCCATCTCTCTCCAGATGTCCAGATTTTTATGCACAAGCTGCCATGGTAGAGCGATATGGAGACAGTGGACATGGTGGCTGGTGTTTTCTGGATTGGTGAAAACTTGAGAAAGGAGGTAGAATGAGCTGGGGTTATTAAACCCAAGGCAGAAAAGTCTGTATGATTATTTAGCACACCCCTTTATGCATGCAGAAGTCTGGTAGGTGACAGGAAGGAACCAATTGTTGTGGTTGCTGCTGCTGCTACTGCTGCTGCTAAGTCACTTCAGTCATGTCCAACCCTGTGCGACCCCATAGACGGCAGCCCACCAGGCTCCCCCGTCCCTGGGATTCTCCAGGCAAGAACACTGGAGCGGGTTGCCATTTCTTCTCCAATGCATAAAAGTGAAAGTGAAAGTGAAGTCGCTCAGTTGTGTCTGACTTTTAGCGACCCCATGGACTGCAGCCCACCAGGCTCCTCCGTCCATAGGATTTTCCAGGCAAGAGTACTGGAGTGGGGTGCCATTGCCTTCTCTGATTCTTGTGATACTCTCTAAAAATAGTGGTGTGTTCTGTCTTGGTCCTTGAGCACTGAGTTCCTGAAAGTCGGGCAATCACAGAATCCCTTCAGGCGAATGTTGCAGGGTCTCTACTTGGCAATAAGGCATTTTTTCACCAAACTCAAGTTTGGCCACTTGCCCCTAAAGAATCCAATCCTGAGAGAGACAGGTGTTGAGTGAAAGGAAAGATAGCTTTATCGAGGAAGTCAGCAGTCCTGGGGAGAAGGTGGACTCATGTCCCAAAGAACCAACTCTCCACTCCCCGTGTCTTGCTTGGAGATTTTATAGGAAAAAGAGGAGGAGAAGGTTGCCGTGTATATGGTCAGCTCAAGGACCTTCTGCTGACTGGTGGGTGTTGAGGTAAGCTGTAGTCAACATCATTGACCTTCTGGTTCCAACCGGTCTGGGGTCTCTGTGCTTGTGGCCAGCATACAGTTAACTTCTCCCATTTGGCAGGGGTTTCAGCATCTGCAAGACAGCTCAGAGGATATATCTGAGAATATTATCTCTAGCCCTGGAAGAGGAACTAAAGGTCTTTGACTTTGCCTTAATGTCATGTATGGATGTGAGAGTTGGACTGTGAAGAAAGCTGAGCACTGAAGAATGGATGCTTTTGAACTGTGGTGTTGGAGAAGACTCTTGAAAGTCCCTTGGACTGCAAGGAGATCCAACCAGTCCATTCTGAAGGAGATCAGCCTTGAGATTTCTTTGGAAGGAATGATGCTAAAGATGAAACTCCAGTACTTTGGCCACCTCATGCGAAGAGTTGACTCATTGGAAAAGACTCTGATGCTGGGAGGGATTAGGGGCAGGAGGAGAAGGGTACGACAGAGGATGAGATGGCTGGATGGCATCACTGACTCGATGGATATGAGTCTGAGTGAACTCTGGGAGTTGGTGATGGACAGGGAGGCCTGGCATGCTGCAATTCATGGGGTCACAAAGAGTCGGACACGACTGAGTGACTGATCTGATCTGATAAATATGAATATATGTAAATGATGATCTATAGTTTGATGATTAGCAACCAAGTGATAGGCACATGGCAGGCATCACCCTTGACTTTTCACAATGATACTGTTGTTGTTGTTCAGGGTGCTAAGTCATGTCCAACAAAATAATACTAAGTATCAGGTATTGTTATCACCATTCTAAGGGGCTTCCCAGGTGGCTCAGTGGGTAAAGAATCTTCCTGCAATGCAGGAGATGTAGGCAGACGAGAGTTTGATCCCCAGGTTGGGAAGATCCCTGGAGGAGGGCATGGCAACCCACTCCAGTATTCTTGCCTGGAGAATCCCATGGACAGAGGAGCCTGGTGGGCTACAGGCCAGAGGGTCACAAGGAATCAGACACGACTGAAGCGACTGAGCACACATTCTAAATGGGGGAAACTGAGAACTTGTGCTGTTACATAATCTGGCCAATTCTTACTGCCAGTAGGTGGAAGTATTGAGCCATGTATACATACACCTCAATCCTATACATATGCATGTAACACACTCAAAACATACACACACAAACATGTATATCTATCCATCTATCTGTATCTACTGATCTATCGATCCATCTACCTAGTCTTTTCCTAGAAATCTTAAGGAAAGAATTTTAGTATGTCAATGTCTTTTAAACCACTTTTTACTTAATTAAATTTTAGTTTAATTATCCAATCTTAATAAACACATAGATGAAGTTAGCTTTACTTTGGAACCCTCTGCTGCACATTTCCATGTAGCTGTGATAGGGAAACAATCTTCAAAAGAAAGAGAGGACCAGAAAATCTAGGAATATGCACAGAAATGATTTAGGTGGTAACTGATATCAAAAAATTATAGAACTGAAACCTCTGTCTCACTGAATATCATGTCTAAATATTGTTTCCATTAGCTCCTTTATTTTTGTGAAATGGCTGGCTATTTTAAGAACTCAACCTGGCTTTATTTATGTTTCTCAAAGTCTGATCACCTTTAATATATGCATGTTTGATCACTCATTTTCATTATGTGAAGTTCTACTTGTTGTTGTTCAGTCACTAAGTTGTGTCCGACTCTTTGCGGCCCCATGGACTTCAGCATGCCTGGCTCCTCTTTCTCCCACTATCTCTGGGAATTTGCTCAAATCAATGTCCATTGAGTCAGCAATGCTATCTAACCATCTCCCTCTGTCATCCCCTTCTCCTCTTGCCCTCAATCTTTCCCAGCATCAGGGTCTTTTCCAATGAGTCAACTCTGCATCAGGTGGCCAAAGTATTGGAGCTTCAGCCTCAGCATCAGTCTTTCCAATGAATATTCAGAATTGATTTCCTTAGAGTTGAGTGGCTTGATCTCCCTGCATCCAAGGGACTCTCAAGAGTCTTCTCCAGCATCACAATTCAAAAACATCAATTTTTCAGAAGGTCTACTAAATACAAATTATTCACAAGGAAAGCAAAAGGAAATCATGAAATAAAAATTGTAGCCTTCATTTATTGGGAGGGTATTTTGTATCAGCCTTTTTCTTTCCTAGGCTGAATAGTTGTTCAGGATGAAGGAACATTCTGGATGTCAGTTGTTCAGCCCAGGGTTTTAAGCCTGCTAGATATTTTCTAGTCTGCCTTTCCCTTTGATTGCAAAAAAATTAAAACTTTGATAGATTTTTATTCTCGTAAGATTTTTATAGAGTTGGAAAATCAGAATTCCTCCCTATCTTTAATGTCCATTCTCATCGGTTTAGACAAATATTTCTATATCAAGAGCCTCTCAGTGGTCCAGTCAGTCATTAGATTGGACCACTGAGCCTGGTGCCCCTCCAGACTGGTGCAATATGCTATGGAGCAGAGAAAAGACCAAGTGGAAGGATCCATCTGGCAGTTTAGAGTTTGGTTGTACATGGTCAGAAACCCCTCAAAAATATTGATGCTTTTGCCCTTCTTACAACTCGTTTATTTATATTGCTGGGTCCCTACTCAGTGTTCACATCTTCATGGCCACTATTATGTCAGTAAATGTACAAAATAAAAGTGCTTATATCATGAAACATAATTCCTCTTTTAACAAATTTGGAGAATACTCTGTAATCTGTTACTCGATATGTTTTACAAACATGAGGGGGAAAAACAGCTTCTCCATGCATATATTTGATAATAAGCTGACAAATACTTGTGTCTGTTTTTATTCTGAATTAGCAAAACTACTATTCATTTGTAGCTTGATAATGATGACGAATAAAAGACCTGTCTTTCATGCACCCACATTCACTGTAGACAGGAAGGCCACTGACTGATTTCTCACTTGTTCAGTTCACTCAGGAGTGAAAGATACTAGCTTATGGTGAATCACATTTTAACAAGAGACAGGACTTAAATAATGGAAGGGAAACAATATGCATTTTATTATACCGCCAGGTGAGATTCAAGTACTGCCTACCTCCAGATTTCTATCTATAAAGGCAACAGCTCCTTGGCTTTCTATTTAACAGCTATCACTGCTTTTCCACTATTTTGGCAAAGGAACAGGATGTTGGCTGAGTTTTAAAAGGCTCTGGAACTTCCTGATATGACAGCAGGTCACCCATCAGAACCCATCATCCCCCTGAAGGGATATGAGGCTGCAGGATGTGTTTCCAACTGTAGCTTAGCTCCTTCACTAAAATATCTGTAAGATGTGGTGGGTTAGAGAAACACATGACAACGTTGTTGTTTTTGTCATTCAGTTGCTAAGTCATGTCTGACTCTCTGCAGCCCCACAAACTGTAGCCCACCAGGCTCCTCTGTCCTCCACTATCTCCCCAGGTTTGCTCAAGTTCATGTCCAATACTGCATTCCAGGTACAAATTCTTCCCTTGTTTTCCCAGTAGGAAAGAAATCTATTTGCACATTTCTATATAAAAAGCTCTATGTCACCCTATCATAAAATGGGTTAGAGTGGTGTGGAGAGACATCGGAGGTTCTCCAGGGAAAGAGGAACCCATGGGCAAGTCTGCTAGGCCTGACTCAGTACTCCTCTTTTATGAGAAATCTGGGTGAGACTGTTCAGTGGGGTGGACGATGAGCATGGATAGATGCTCTCATGATCCCTGGTGCATGCGCCCGTGCTCTGGTGGACGTCACTGGAAGCATCTTCTCCAGAATTGAGGCAAATGCTTCCCACGCTATTCTTGTTTAATGAGCTCTGGGATTCTTGACTCCTTCCTCCAACTTTTCTTTCTGTGGCATCCTTGATGTCTCTGATAGCTGCAGAGTAAAGATTTATCGGAGCATCCCTCTTCCCCTCTGGTCTGTTCTCAGACCCTCCTCGTCTTGGTCCTGAGTAAAACCCAGCCACCACTGTGGTTTCTGAAACATTGCCTGGAGTTCCAAGACCTGTTCTTCAATGTTGTTGAAGTAACTGTTCTCTCGCAGCCCGTTATGTTTTCAGTGAAGTGTAATGGTCCATGTATAGGCTTTGTGGTCAGACCATCTAGACTCAGGACATAACCTCCTCTTGGATGCTGGTTGTGTGAACTTGGTCGGGTTCCTCTGGGCTGTCGTGTCTTCATCTATGAAACTGGATGGGTAACACAAGCATTTCCTTCTATGATTCCTGGGAGTTTCCTGAGCTTCTGAAAGAGAAGCAGCTAGCCTGGAGCTTTTTACAAGAGTTTAGCACTCAATAGAGATTTTAGAGTTTTTAATTTCAATAGAGATTGGGCTTCCCTGGTGGCTCAGATGGTAAAGAATCTCCTTCAATTCAGGAGGCCTGGGTTTGAGCCCTGGGTTGGGAAGATCCCCTGGAGAAGGGAAAGGCTACCCACTCCAGTATTCTGGCCTGGAGAATTCCATGGACTGTATAGTCCACTGGGTTGCAAAGAGTTGAACACAACTGAGTGACTTTCACTTCACTTCGGAGATTTTTTAAATTACAGACCAACTTTGAGCCGGAAGACACCAAGGCAGATCTTTTTTATGTTCTCAGCTCCTTGATTTCCTGCTCAAGGCTTCCTGGATCCTACAGATATTTCCTATGTGGTTTTCATGCTGTGTCTCCCTGAGTTACTGGCAGAAGTAGGTAGTCGTGAGGGTGCTTGATAAAGCTTGTGGACTCTGTCTCACGCCTCATCCACCCATGCTGGGAGCTATAGCTAGACACACCTACGTCTTCCTTCCATTTCTTCATTTTCCATAAGGTCTGTTGGTGATGAAGGTGGTTTTTTGTTTGTCTTCATTTCACTGAGCAAACTGCAGTCTGGTTATATGAGCCTGGGTGCAGAACCCGCTCTGCAGAGATTTAACCTTCTCTTCAGAATTAGGCATACAGGTGAATATTATCTTTAGAAACTCAATAGAGTCTTATAAATTGTTTCATATATTTGCTTTAGGGGGTCTGCTTCAGTGAGTAATTCTTCTTGGGAGACAGTGAACACGGATTCTAAACTCCCCAACTATTATGCTTTTCTTTTCAAAAACACATTCCAGGGTATTAAAGCAGACTGTACAGTAAATATGTCTGACTTCCATCTCATATGTTTTAATGCAAGCTAGGGTGTTTTTTACAATATCTGTTTCGAGTTAAAGCAAGTGATCAGCCACTATGTTTAACAGTTGATAAATTAAAATCAATTCTTATTGAAATCTCTATTTTTAATACTTTAGTACACATAAAACTATTTAAGAACAATATCATGAGCTAAAGAGAGAAGCACATGACATATACAATGTATAGTAGAATATTTTTACATTTTTAGAATGTGAGAAAGTGAGGGTGTTAGTTGTTTAGTCGTTTCCAACCCTGCGACCCATGGACTGTAGCCCAATTCCTCTGTCTGTGGAATTCTCCAGGCCAGAATCCTGGAGTGGGTTGCCATTCTCTTCTCCAGGGGATCTTCCCAACCCAGGGATCCAGCCCCAGGCTATGGCATTGCAGGTAGATTCTTTACCCTCTGAGCCACCAGGGAAGCTGTGAAGTTGAATGAATTTGAAACATTTTGTGATGACATCAACTCTTGATTGAAATTCAGTCGAATTTGGTTGAAAGCTGGTAGCACCTTTCAGGACAGAATAGTACTCAGCACCCTCTTCATGTCAGTCTTGGAATCAGCGTCTGTATTTCAGATCCTGAGTGAGTGAGTGAGTGAAGTCGCTCAGTCGCGTCCGACTCTTTGCGGCCCCATGAACTGTAGCCTACCAGGTTCCTCCATCCATGGGATTTTCCAGGCAAGAATACTGGAGTGGGTTGCCATTTCCTTCTCCAGGAGATCTTCCCAATCCAGGGATTGAACCTGGGTCTCCCGCATTATAGACAGATGCTTTACCGTCTGAGCCACCAGGGAAGTCCTATTTCAGATCTTAGGTGAGCCCAAACCAGGCCTAATGCTTAACATTAATGGATCATCTTGTAGCCAAATCTGTTTTTAGTTGCCCTGCTGATAACATGTCTGTTGGTACAACATGATTGGATCTGACAAAGCACAAGGCCAATTGAATTGTCCTCCAAAGCCAATTGTCCCTGAAATATGCCCTGTGGATACAGTTGTGTGTATTTTTCCATTAATTTTGAAGGATATTTTCCTATTATCTTAATTGCACCATAAATTAAGGCACTTGCTGATTGAGTAGAAAACTCTCAGCAACGGAGAAAAGCATAAGAATCAAACCTGGTTATTAGAGTTTTTAAAAGATAAGTGTTAGGGCACAGCTGTGTCTGACAGCCGCTTCCCACCTAGTGCTAGTGGTAAAGAATCTGCCTGCCAGTGCAGGAGACTTA
Organism: Bos indicus x Bos taurus; assembly: GCF_003369695.1. Classification (NCBI taxonomy): domain Eukaryota; kingdom Metazoa; phylum Chordata; class Mammalia; order Artiodactyla; family Bovidae; genus Bos; species Bos indicus x Bos taurus. Next base: position 63,752,570 of record NC_040095.1, read on the forward strand.
AGAGACGTTGGTTCGATCCCTGGGTTGGGAAGATCCTCTGCAGAAGAAAATGGCAACCTGCTCCAGTATTCTAGCCTGAGAAATCCTTGGACAGAAGAGCCTGGCTTGCTACAGTCCATGGGGTTGCACAGAGTCAGACACGACTGAGGTGACTTAGCATGTCATGGCATGGTGTCTGAAATGGTATCATCTTTATTATCAATAGACTCAAACAGCAAGTCATGAAGATAATGCTTTCAGTGCTGTATACAAAGTTCTGTTGACAATCTATAATAAATTCCTAAATGCCTAATGAGTGTGGTGATTAAGTAAAGGTTTGCAATAATTTGTCATTTCTAAGTCCATAATTTTGATCTAATCCTGAGATCAGAAAGGCAGTGACTCCATCTCAATACCCTCTCCTTCTCTAAATGAATTCCCCAGAAATAAGAAAGTAAGAATTATCACATTTTGTAGTCACCATAGTAACAGGAATGGCTACAGCTGATTCAGGACACTAACCTTATAGTTTCAGTTTCCACAAATGAAAAACATTTTTAAAGTCCTTACTGAAAGCACATAATTTATGCCAAAGTCATACTCGAGTATGTAAGTAAAATCAAAGAATATTGTTTTCTTCTACACAAAGTGAAAGGGAAGTTGCTCAGTCGTGTCCGACTCTTTGTGACTCCATGGACTGCAGCCTACCAGGCTTCTCCGTCCATGGGGTTTTCCAAGCAAGAGTACTGTAGTGCGGTGCCATTGCCTTCTACACAAACATGATATTAATGCAATACCTCCATATTCTGAGTCACATTTCATGTTTTTAGTATTTTTCTCCCACTTTTTTCCCCAAATTCATATAGCTTTTATTATGGTATATTATAGTAATTGTTCTATTTTATTATTATTGCTGAGAATCTCTGTGTCTAATTTTTTTCTTTCTTTTTTTTTTAACCTTTACTGTTTTACAATAGGTCCTTGTTGGCCATCTATTTTAAATATAGCCTCGTGTACATGTCAGTCCCAAACTCCCAATCAGTCCCTCCCCTAACCCTTCCCTTCCAATAACCATAAGTTCATTCTCTAAGTCTGTGAGTCTGTTTCTGTTCTGTAAATAAGTTCGTCTCCCACTGTTTCTGAAGGTTATTAAGCATATACAAATAAAGTACTGTCTCTGGCTTTAAAGTGTGTTGCAAAGTTTTGCTGCTGATTTTTGATGGTATTAATGTTATGTACCTATCGAAAAGTTGTGTGTGTGTTAGTCACTCAGTCATGCCGAACTCTTTGTGACCCCATGGACTGAACCTTCCAGGCTCCTCTGTCCATGGGTTTTCCCAAGCAAGAACACTGGAGTAGGTTGCTATTTCCTACTCCAGGAGATCTTCCCAACCCAGGGATCAAACCTGGGTTTCCTACATTGCAGGCAGATTCTTTACCATCTAAGCCATCAGGGAAGCCTCATTATGTACCTAAGTGCTATATTAACTCGGGATGCTTATGTGTGGAATCACACTGGCTATTTCCTGTCACTTAGAACTCATGTGAGCTTCCCTAGTGGCTCAGACAGTAAAGAATCCCCTGCCAATGCAGGAGACCTGAGTTTGACCCCTGGGCTGGGAAGATACCCTGAAGAAGGAAATGGCAACCCACTCCAGTATTCTTGCCTGGAACATCCCATGGACAGAGGAGCCTGGTGGGCCGCAGTCCATGGAGTTGCAAAGAGTCAGACACGACTCAACAGCTAAACAGCAGAACTCACGCACCAGGTTCCACCAGTGGTGTAGATCATTACGGTGCTCTTTGGGCCTTGTGTTCCTTCTATAAGAACACAGTGTTAGCCACACAAAATCAAGTCTCCTTGGAATAAATACTGAGCAGGCAAGATACAAAGGAGTAGCTTGTGGATGTTTAGGCTTTTCTTCTCTCTTGCTTTTATTTTAATCATCTTTTTATTTTACATTGGAGCATAGTTTTGAGGATTCCCTCATGGCTCAGTAGGTAAAGAAATTACCTGCAATGGACCACCTGTAATGCAGGGGACTCTGATTCAATCCCTGAGTCCAGAGCCTCCTCTCGAGAAGTGTATGGCAACCCATTCCAGCATTATCTGGGAAATCCCTTGGACAGAGGAGCTTGGTGGGTGATAGTTCATGGGGGCTGTGAAGAGTCAGACACAACTGAGCCGCCAAACCACCACCACCATGGTTGATTTACAGTACTATGTTAGTTTCGGGTGTACAGCAAAATGATTCAGTGACACACGTGTCTCTTTCTTTTTCACATTCTTCCCCCGGTTAGGTTGTCACATAATGTTGAGCAGTTTGCTGTGCTGTCCAGTGGGCTGAGCCTTTTCTTCTTTCCTGTTGTTTCTAGAACCAAACTTCGTGTCCTCTTACGACATCGGAAATTTCACCTACTTCTTCTTCCGAGAAAATGCCGTGGAGCACGACTGTGGGAAGACCGTGTTCTCCCGAGCTGCCCGCGTGTGTAAGAACGACATCGGGGGCCGCTTCCTGCTGGAGGACACGTGGACCACGTTCATGAAGGCTCGCCTCAACTGCTCCCGCCCGGGTGAGGTGCCTTTCTACTACCATGAACTCCAGGGCACCTTCTTCCTGCCCGAGCTGGATCTGATCTACGGCATCTTCACCACCAATGTGTACGTAACTGCAAATCGTTCTTGCCCTGCTCTTCCGCTCCTTGTGAATGATTCTACTGTTCTCTGCCCTTTGAGCTTTGCAAGTTGCTTTAACAGAGATGTTTCTTCTTTCTCTGGGCTAACAGCCAAAAAAAAAAATTTGAGTATGAATTCAGTGCTACTGAAAGGGATGTGATTTCTGAGATGGGTCTTAGGATTATAAAGCTGCTCAGAAAGTTTTGCTCTATCCTTCTGTTATGGTAGCTTCAAATTATTCTCTGTAAATTTTTCCTTCTGATTTACTAGTGTGTTCTGGGCATGTTCTGAAATGCTAGAATATATTAGATGTCTTTTTTTTTTTTAATTTATTTTTAACTGGTGGTTAATTGCTTTACATTGTGTTGGTTTCTTCTGCTGTGCCACAACATGAATCAGCCAGTTATATATGTGTCCCCTCCCTCCCCATCTTACTGCTCTGGGTCTTCTTTTTTTACCCTATACATAAGTCATGCATCTTTGCATAATGAAACCAGTGTTGTCTGGAGAATCTGATCTTTGTGATAACATAACTTTTAACTGAACTGCACATATAGGAAGAGCACATAAGTAGGCTTACCCTATTTTATTAGATGAATAACTTAGACATTTCTAAAAGAATGATTCTACTTTTAAAGTATTTTGGGGAAAAAATATAGTGTTTTATTTCTTGCGGGGAGATACTCTTCCTTGAGAACTGACACTATTTGGACTAAGTACAGGATGTACAGTTTCCTGACTCGCATTCACTCTGGTGGAGTGTGGTGGGACCCCACACTTAATTCCCTTCCTTAGCTGAGGTGCTCAGACTCCATGAGATGAAACCCACCACAAGGAATTACAGAGACTCAAGCTCCACTTTCCTCCACCTTCGCAGTGGGCATGATGGTTCTGCAGGGTGATTTCTGCTTTGCATCACCTTTGAAACCTCTCATCTGGTGACCTAATGGTTTGGACAAAAGCCAGATATCTGTGTCCAGGGTAAAGGAGCAGAGTCAGGATGAGTTGAGAATGCCAATCATGGAGGTGCGATGGCCAAGTGTATGGGTCTGTCCCAGATCACGAGACCAAGAGATTGGTCACTGGGACAGTCGGTCAGTCTATGATGTCTCATTAGCTTCCCAAGTCTTGTTGACTTCTGTTTTCGTGTCCTCTGCATCCAAATGGTGCATGCTCAGTCACTCAGTAGTGTCTGACTTTTTGCGACCCCATGGACTGTAGTCATGAATGCAGGCTCCTCTGTCCCTGGGATTTTCCAGGCAAGAATACTGGAGTGACTTGCCCCTTCTTCCTCCAGGGGATTTTCCTGACCCAGGAATCAAACCCAGGTCTCCTGTGTCTCCTGCATTGGCAGTGGGATTCTTTACCACTGAACCACTTGGAAAGGCTGCCCACGAATTGCATTTCTGAAGAATCACGTCATCTGCATCTTACTTCCTTGTTACTCTTCCCTCCCGTTTTTCCTGCTGAGCTTAAGTGTTAACATTTGCTTTCAAACAAGTTTGTTCCTGAGGAGTCTTCTGTCTGATGTAAAGTTAGAAAAACAAGACTAAAATGGATGACTTGCTACTCACCCCCACCCCACCAGGACCATCTTTGTTGTAAATCTGGTTTTCTACCCCAGAGGTTATTTTCTCTCCTTGATAAGTTTCTTTGGGGGAAAAAAAAAATCAATGTATAGCTTCTGAAGTTGATTTGCTTTCCAAAACCTTATTTAAGAAATAGTGTAAGCTGCACAAGATGAATGTTCACTGGCTCTGTTAACATCAATTTTACACACAATGGAGCTTGGCTTACCGAGACGTTCATTCCCCTGGCTGCGGGCAAAAGGGAACAATTTAAAAAGTGGTGGAAGTTCTGTGTCTGGGCCATTCCAGGAGGGTGAGTGGTCTATTTAGATACTTGCAAAGATAGGTTTCAGACTATTCCAGAATATTTGCTTAGTGTTGAAGATGCTCATCATGTTGGAAATCTGATACAGAGACCTTATACTAACAGGAAGAGAATCACTAGACCTTCCACATCTCTCTCCAGTACTTATTCTCAGTAGGTCTTGGGAACTGCTTTCTGACCTATCTGTTGCAAATCCCGGCAGACGTCTCACCTCTGCTCCCTCTCCTGTCTCAGCCTTGCTCTTACTCCCTCAGGAGATGACTGCATTCTTCGCAAGACATACTCGAAATGGAGAGAAAATGACAGTTTGAGGTACCGGTTGTGTCCTGTCTCTGAACCGATGGCTAAAACTGCCCTAGCTGAGCTTTCCAGTGCTTAGGCTCATAGGTTTGTTTGGTCTCCAGTACTGGGGAATAGGGATAAAGTTCAGTGTTCCAACTCATTCTGTCCCTAGTTGTTCAGTTTCTAAGTCATGTCTGGCTCTCTGTGAGCCCATAGACTGCAACACACCAGGCTTCCCTGTCCTTCACCATCTCCCAGAGTTTGTTCAAACTCATGTCTGTTGAGTTGGCAATGTCATTCAACCTTCTCATCCTCTGTCGCCCCCGTCTCATTCTGCTGTTAATCTTTCCCAGCATCAGGGTCTTTTTTAATGAGTCGACTCTTTGCATCAGGTGGCCAAAGTATTGGAGCTTCAACTTCAGCACCAGTCCTTCCAATGAATATTCCTGAATATTCAGGAATATCATTCAGTCCTTCCTGAATATTCATTCAGGGTTGATTTCCTATAGGATGGACTGGTGGGATCTCCTTGCTGTCCAAGGAGCTCTCAAGAGTCTTCTCCAGCTAGAGCTCAGTGATTTTCTCAACCCTGGGGCATGGATTGGGCTGCAGGAAATAGTACATTCCTGCAACAGAGTCTCTGAAGAGATTTGCCTGGTTTTTTTCTTCCCCTGGAATCTAAAAATGCTGGCTTTCAGATAATGTAGTTGTGGGAGTAGGGGAGGGTTAACGTTTTGATTTTTCTTCTTTTGTTAAGAGACAAGGAGCTAAAAGGAACGCCTCTACTTTTCTTCTAGTGGCTTCCAGCAGATTCTAAGTTCCCCTATTGTTGGGCTCACCTGGGGGGAGGGAGGGGGTGCAGCCACTCTTACATGCCTAGGCTCTGAACAGGGAAAGAAATGAAACAGAACATTAGATACAGCAGTATTATCCATGACAGAGGCCAGCTTGCAACATGTGGTTGAAGGTCTATTAGCCACATGGATATATCATTGTAGACCCCAGCTTTCAGCAGACTTGTCCACAAGGTCATGGTAGACCAGACCTGGGCTGACCACCACTGCCTGCAGGGACCAACGGGGGAAGGTGAGTGTGCAATTCTGGCTGGCAGACCCATCCCAGGAAGAGTGGGTGAAGAGCTGCCGGGGGGTGGTCACTCGGGCCCTTCCTCCTCACCCTTCTCAGTTTGCAGCAAGTTAAACGATAGAGGAAAGGCAGGAAAGTGCATGTGTGTGTGTGTGTGTGTGTGTGCGTTGTACGCACAGAACACATAACCTGTACCAATGGGGCTCTGCTTTCCAGGAGGTGGGAAGAAGTGTCTACCAACACGTGTCAGGGATACTCAGAATGACAGCCCCTGGGGCATCCAGTTTGACATCAGAGACCCCACCCAGTGCCCTTCAGAGTGAGTGAGTGCAGTGAACTGGGAAATGGATGCAGGCAGGTGGGGGATAAGTGTCTTCCCTTCCCAAGAAAGAGCCATAGCAATGGGGTCAAAGGCAGGAGCACCAGGGCCCCCTGCAGTTCAGTTCAGTTCAGTTGCTCAGTCGTGTCTGACTCTTTGTGACCCCATGAACTGCAGCACACCAGGCCTCCCTGTCCATCACCAACTCCTGGAGTTCACTCAGACTCACGTCCATTGAGTCAGCGATGCCATCCAGCCATCTCATCCTCTGTCGTCCCCTTCTCCTCCTGCCCCCAATCCCTCCCAGCATCAGAGTCTTTTCCAATGAGTCAACTCTTCGCATGAGGTGGCCAAAGTACTGGAGTTTCAGCTTTAGCATCAGTCCTTCCAAAGAAATCCCAGGGCTGATCTCCTTCAGAATGGACTGGTTGGATCTCCTTGCAGTCCAAGGGACTCTCAAGAGTCTTCTCCAACACCACAGTTCAAAAGCATCAATTCTTCTGCGCTCAGCCTTCTTCACAGTCCAACTCTCGCATCCATACGTGACCACAGGAAAAACCATAGCCTTGACTAGATGAACCTTTGTTGGCAAAGTAATGTCTCTTCTTTTGAATATGCTATCTAGGTTGGTTCTGGTTTCTTTCCCCTCAGCCTATGATGTGGACTCAGGCACCTCCCTGTACCTTTGTCCGTATGTCTGTGAAGTCAGGCTGGCCTCAGGAACTAGAGTTTCCCTGTGATCAACAAGAAGGTCCCTGTCAGGCACTTAGCAGAGGGCTTGGAGAAGTGAGCCCCTCGCTGTCGCTGTGCCAGGACCGAGGAGTGGTCACCTGGTCCCCGGGTGGTATCCCTCCTGGGGGTCCGGCTGCCGTCCTCATTGTAACATACTTGTCTTGTTCTTGCTGAAGTCCACTCACACGTCCAAAGGCTAATTCTACCTTAGACATTTTTGACTTATCTTCTTGTTTTCCAAGGGTAATATGCAAAGAGTAAAATTAGTAATGAGTTCACATTTATTGTTTATCATTTTATCTGCCAGAAGTGGGGGTGAGTCTTCCCTCCAGACTCTCTTCTCTGGGGCTTCCAGAGGGAACAGGTATACCTGCTCTCAAGCCTCCAACCTTCCACGGGGTGTCTTTTGTTACTCTCCACACAGAGCTGTCACCAAGAATTCAAAATTTCCATTTTGGTGCCAACCTACCTGGAGGTTCAGTCCAACTCCCCCATTTAGTAGCTGGGTGATTTGGAGCAGTTGTCTCAACCTCATTTGGTCAGTGAATGTCCCCTCCCTTAAGAAGCTTAGATGAGTTGGAGTTTGTAGATATCTACCACCTATTTGTGTTTTTCAGATGAACCAAGGATAAAGCAGACATTCACATTTTATAGTTTCTTGCTTTTTCTTTGCCTTAGGAAATACAGTTGATAAGTAGACATACTATTGGCTAATAGCATAAACATGAAATTTTAAAACCATAGCTGAGCTCATAATGTAGATTTACTTAACCAAAAAAAAAAATATTGCTTTTTTCCACTTAATAAAAGGGCCTTGGACTCCGAGAGCCTCGCATTGACAGCCTTCAGTCCTGCAAAGACTGAATTCTGAATTAAAGCTTCAAGAGGTCCTATGTCAGTGCTCTGCCAAATATTTGTCTTTGACCCTTTGAATTTAAAATACTTTTCACATATACATGTACATATACGCGAAGGATCTCTAACAGGCACTTGTTGCAAAATGCTTTCAGTTGTTTATTTTTAAAAGATGACAAATACTCACAACTATTTGGGGCTTTTACAGACAGAAGCAGCAGCAGCTCACCCCACTGCCAGCTAAAGTGCCCAGATTAGAGTGTGGGGAGAGAACCTTGCCAGGTGATGGGAGGCCCATGCCCTGGAGGAAGAACTCTGTTTCCTCCAGGAATTTTATTTATTTTTTTTTTCCTCCAGGAATTTTAAAGGTATAACATACAGCTCCTCAAAAGCTTCTATCATTTCTGCCCCAGCTGGGTGCAGACTCCATCCTGTCCGTGGGATTACAAGCATCATAACTGCTAAATACTGTTGTTTCTAGAATGAAATGTTGGAGGAAAAAAAACCCAGAGGAGCACCATCACTGCTTCAGCCTCATCTGTAGGGTGTTTATTCCTGCTGATCTTGAGTGTTCCCCTAGAAGGTGTTTCCTGGGCACCAAGAATCTGTTGTGGGGAGCAGAGCTCACCTTCGAGGGTGCTCTCTGACCCGTCTTCTCCTCTTTCTTCCTCACCTCCCCAGGAACAGCATCGCTGCCTCGGCCGTGTGCATCTTCAACCTCAGCGCCATCTCTCAGGCCTTTAACGGGCCCTTCAAGTACCAGGAGAACTCTCGGTCCGCCTGGCTGCCGTATCCCAACCCCAACCCCAACTTCCAGGTAATTCTGGGGACAAAGGACCACTCCTTCAGTCATTCCCGCTGCTCACCCAGATAGCAGGCAGAAACCTTGTGCAGACAGACAGGCTGGGGCCACTGAAACCCTGGTACTCGCACAGTGCAGCTGTGAGCTGCCCCACCCCCAACCCCCTGTGGGACAGTCCCTCACTCAGCTTGTCTCATGTAAATAGACCACGGCCTTTTGTGTCCTGAGGCGCCCGGCCTTCAAAGGGTCTTTTGTCAGCTGGGACGCCTGAGCTTGGACTGCAAAAGGCCAGCACAATGCAGCAGGTTGGGAATCCAGCTTCAATTAGTACTAATGATGGTGGGCTCTGTGTCCCCAGGAGCTCTGACTCCTAATGAATGATGCTGTAATGAACGTGGTCCAGGACACAGAGCAGTGGGGATGCACAAACAGAATTGAGCTCTAATTGGGTATGCAGTGAGATTTCCTGTTGGGGTGAATGGGATGTGATGGGGCGGCTGTGGAGAAAACAGGAGCAGATGGAGGCCATTTGTGTATAAGGCACCAAATGCCGCGTGTTCAAGCTGTCAGGGGCTCTGACATCATCTGCTCTCATCTACCCATGTTGAGAGGGAGCTGAAACCAAAAGGGATGAAAGCCTCTACTGTTTAGTCGGTCAGCAGGTGTGTTAGTCAGCTCTGGCTGCTGTAACAAAATGCCACAGACTGGAAATTTCTTTTCTCACAATTCTGGAGCCTAAAGTCCATGATCAAGGTTCTGGCCCATTCAGTTTCTAGAGTGTACTCCCTTCCTAGTTTGTAGATGGCCAGCTTCTCACCATGTCCTCATGTGGCTTTTCCTAGGTGAGCATGAAGTGACACTAACCCTATGAGATCAGGGCCCCACCCTTATGACCTCATTTAACCTCAGTCACTTCCTTAGCGGCTCCAGCTCCTAATATAGCCACTTTGAGGGTTAGGATTTCAACATATGAATTTTAGGGAGACTCAGACATTCATGCATACCAGCAGATTTCCCTGGAGCTCCTTTCTTCTGAGAAGAACTGTCTTAGGATCTTCACCATCATCATCGTGGGTGTAATTTTTAGGAATGCCAAGTTCCAGACACTGGGCTCAATGCTTCTATGTATCTTGCCGCCTTCTGGCAACTGTGCGATGATTGGTAACAGCTCCCTCTGACAGAGAAGGGTGTTGAGCCTCAGAGTATGTCATCAGGACAAGGATACGGGCCCCTTAGTGGCTGAGCTGGGCTCTCAGGCCCAGTCCTCAGATTCAGAGCCTCAACCTCTTCCAACCAGAGGAACTTTAGTCTTCATAACTAGTCAGTGTTAGACTCAAGTTGTATATTCAGACCTCCAAATTCTGGTTGGTTTGTCAACCCAACACATAAAACCTCTGGCTTTTGAGAAAACTGAGAATGTGGAAAAGTTCAATTATTTTACATTTTACTTGTACTTTGACAAGAATCATTCAATTCTAATTGTTTTGAAATTTTTTTATAAAGATCATGACACTGAGAATAGAGATGGGCTTACATGTCCACTTTACCATTCACTGCTTTACTTGGGAAAATGATATAGCATCCCATAACAAGGTGGACTGGAGAAGGCAATGGCAACCCACTCCAGTACTCTTGCCTGGAAAATCCCATGGGCGGAGGAGCCTGGCAGGCCGAAGTCCATGGGGTCACTAAGAGTTGGACATGACTGAGGAACTTCACATTCACTTTTCACTTTCATGCATTGAAGAAGGCAATGGCAACCCACTCCAGTGTCCTTGCATGGAGAATCCCAGGGATGGGGGAGCCTGGTGGGCTGCCATCTATGGAGTTGCACAGAGTCTGGCAGGACTGAAGCAACTTAGCAGCAGCAGCAACAGCAACAGGGGGGACTATTTAAGGGTTATTTGTTTGTATCGACTTTGTCATATTTTCTCATCTCAGCAGCTCTGTAAAGTGGGTGTCATTAGCCCCACTTGTAAGTCAGGAAACTGAATGATCAAGTTTATAGTTGTTATTCAAGTCTCCCTACTAAGAAAGTTCAGTACTAGACAAAGAAATGCAGGCAAGCAAACAGTTTAGTGGGAACCAGACATGAAGTCGTCAGGTTTCCTGATGACATACATGATTTATGTAATTAGTAACTGAACACGGACTCCCTCTGCCTCATTGTTGAGTCTCTGCATTTAAATCCCACCCATATCCCTGGATCTTGGGGTGATGTAGCTGTTTAAGAAGGCCCTCTGGAAAACCATGAAGGTGAAATATATCATTTCCTTTCAGAAAGTCCATGGTAAAATCCTAAAGTTTAAAAAAATTTTCAAAGATGCTCACGGTATTTTAGGGTTCTTTTAATGTCTTGATATTTCAACTGCACGTGTCTTCACAGTGAACAGTGACTTAATAAACTCTGTGATGCCTTACCACCTCTGGGCAGTGGATAGCTTTTAGCCCCTTTGTCTGGATACATTTGTAGCACAAAGCAAATCCCCTCATTTCCTGAGGCCACAGGCATCTGGTTTTATAATGCCAGTGTCACACTAAAGGGCTTACTCATGTTTATGAGATGAAGTCGGGCCGTGTGGTGTAATGAATGAAGCCTGCAGAACGTGGTGTGCATTTCAGGCAGGGAGCCTACTCCACTGAGCTTGTCTTCCTTGGGTGGTATTTAAGATTTGCATAGGACTAAAGTTTAGATTATGGTGATTCTTTGCATAAGTCCTGATATACATGAGTATCGAATATTTTCTTTTGGTTTACCATGTTTGATAACCATGCTAACTTAAGGCAACCTGACTGACTTTTAAGGAACCACACACACTGTTATGGGGGGGTAGGGTCCATCCACTAACTGTGTATAAAGGGCCTTATATTTGCAAAAACCAATGGTTACATGCAGTTAGATATTTTAAATTATTGTTTGCCTACTAAGATTTGGAATTTTATGCAGTGCATATGTACTAGAAGGCTTCCTTGGTAGCTCAGACAGTAAAGAATCCACCTGCATTGCAGGAGATGGGTTTGATACCTGGGTTGGGAACATCCCCTGGAGAAGGGGATGGCAACCCACTCTGGTATTATTGTCTGGAGAACCCCATGGACAGAGAAGCTGGACCGGCTACAGTCCATGGGGTGACAGAGAGTTAGACACCACTGAGCAACTAAGCACGAGTGTACTAGAAATAGCTAATTAATTAGAAGATCAGATACATGACTCAGATTCAAGAAGAATGGGGTAGGCTGCACAATGCCTAATTTTGCAAGATTTGATACAAAATTCTCTATTGAAGATAGTAACAAAATGTAACACTATTAATTTTTATCAGTTGCAATCTAGAAACCACTGCAGGTGGTGCTATGAAAGTCGTCCCTGTTAGAGCTGCTGTCCCCAAAGCCATGTAGACTCTGGGCCTCACTAGGAAAAGCTTCAGTCACTTACAGAAAACATTGTCCAGACCCAGTGGTACAGCTGCACTGGGACAGACTCTAGAAATTTCTGTGCAGTTTTGATTACTAGCAACCAAATTGATGGAGCCGAAATGGATAACAGACCCTCAAAAGTGGTCGAGCAGATGAGCAGGCCACTGCTGGAGGACCAGATGATGGGACCTGGCCAAGTCATCAGCATCCTTCAGTACTCCATAGGCGTTTGCAACAAAACAGGAGGAAGGGTACCATCAAAGTCAAGCACTCTCCACGTGTGCCTCGGTGATCGTGGACGTACCTACCAAGGGCCGGCAGGCTAGGGCTAGGATGGATCTGTCATCCTTGGAAAAAATAAACAAGAATGCAAATATTATTGTTATAAGAATTAGTAGAAGTATAGATGTATTACTCTCAGAGGTGTTAGCAAGACAAAGATTATGGATTGTAAGCCGCAGGAGGACGATGGCTGTGTTTTTACTATTTTTAATGTTTTCCTCTTGCTCAGAGTCCCTGGGGTGTTACGCCAACACTGCAGGAGCCCCATGTGTAAGGCATGGTGAGAGAATTTGCAGCCTGTTAGAGAGCTAGGTGGATTACTTATGATCCAATAAATATATGGTATAAATTTAAATAGAATTCAAAATATTTGAAAAAGAATCCTCGGGTGAGATTTTCATTATAAGTTGGCTAGAAAACCAAGACACTGTATAGTTTCAACCAGTTCTTGGCTAATGATACTGCTGATCGATTCCAACCTCTGCCTTTTTCCCTCCTCACCACAAAGCAGCTTTTTTTCCTCCAACACCAAGCCAGATGTCCAACAATTCAACTCAATTCTGACACTGTTTACCCAGAGATAGCATCAGATCTCATGGTTGATAGACTTGGTCCTGCAAGACTCTCCCCTTGACCCTCGCTTCCAACACCAGTCTCCAGTCCAGGTTGTCACTCTTGCTTCCGACCTGGGCTATAGGTGGATCCCCTCCTTAGGTTTGTTAATCATCTAGAGAGGCTCATAGAACTCAAACATTTTACTTGTGAGAGCGTCGTTGTTGTTCAATCACTAAGTCATGTCCAACTCTTTGTGACTTCATGGACTGCAGCACACCAAGCTCACCTGTCCTTCTCCATCTCCTGGACTTTGCTCAAATTCGTGTCCATTGAGCCAGTGATGCCATCCAACCGTTTCATCCTCTGCCGCCCCCTTCTTCTCCTACCTTCAATCTATCCCAGCATCAGGGTCTTTTCCAATGAGTTGGCTCCTCCCATCAGACGGTCAAAACATTGGAGCTTCAGTGTCAGTCCTTCCAATGAATATTCAGGATTGATTTCCTTTAGGATTGACTGGTTGGTCTCCTTGCAGTCCAAGGGACTCACAAGAGTCTTCTTCAACACCACAGTTTGAAAGCATCAATTCTTCAGCACTCAGCCTTCTTTATGGTCCAACTCTCAGGTCTATACATGACTACTGGAAAAACCGTAGCTTTGACTATATGGACCTTTATCTGCAAGTGATATCTCCACTTGTTAATACATTGTCTAGATTTGTCATAGCTTTCCCTCCAAGAAGCAGGCATCTTTTGGTTTCAGGCAATCACTGTCTGCAGTGATTTGGGAGTCCAAGAAAATAAGCTTTCTTGTAAAGGACATAGCTCAGGAACATTCAGATGGAAGAGGTGCACAGGGAGAGTAGGGAAAAGTTTGAGTAAAGAGCATGGAGCTCTTTCTGAGCTGAGCATGCTTGCTGAATCTCCATGTGGTCACCAACCTGGAGGGTCTGAACGCTCCATCCTTTGGGGCTTTATGAGTGTTTTTCACTTAAGCAGGTTGATTAAATCATCTGGCCATTGGTGATGGATTCAACCTCCAGCATCTTTCTCCTTCCTGGAGTTCAGCGCAGTGGGACCAAAAGTTCCAACCCTCTGACCACAGGGATGGCAGCTCTGGCAGGCAGCATTCCCACCCTTCAGTGAGGTCCAGAGGTCACCTCAGTAACTTAACAAAAGACGCCTTTATTGTTCTCTTCACTTAGGAAGTGTCAGGGGTTTTAGGAGCTCTGTGACAGAACAGGGATGAAAACTAACTATATGTTTCTTATTACAAATCGCAGTATCACAGTGACAATTCAGGTTGCAGCCTAGGGTTAGGGTAGCCATCATGAAAAAGACAGGTGGCAGTGGGGGGTTCCATTCTGCAGCCCCAGCACCGCCCACCGCCCCCCCCCCCGCCCCCAGGTCTTGGAGTCTCCCAGGTCCCCAGACTCCTCAAGAGCAGCCAGAGGTCCTCAATTTCATATTATGCCTCCCGGGTTTTATGATGTCAATTTTAAAAGCACTGTGTGGAGAAAACAAAACCTGGATGGAAAACTCCATCCCCCAGGCAGACTGCTCCTTGTCTCCTGTGACTTAAGAATTGCTGCTGATTTCAGGAAGAGAAAACAGCCAGACCTGGCCACTGTCAGAACTAGAAATCGCCTGGACAGACTTCAGACCGTTTTGTGACACTGTTGTTAACGGGCAGTGTCTCTGCCCTCCACGTGTCATTGTTAAATACGGTAATTATATAAAATCCCCTGGCTCTGCACCCCCTGCCCCAGCACAACTGCTGTGTGTTCACTCGTTGATTCCTTCCTCCCTTCACTTATTCATTCCTTCCCTCTGGCCCCTGCAGCTCAATGGACCATAGAATTGCTGCCCTGCTGTGAGGCAGACCCATGGACCATTTATACCATTGTTTGAATGGCTTCTCTGTGCCAGGCGCACGGCCTGGCTCCTTGGCGTTTACAAGCCTCACAGCAGCCCTCTGAAGGGAGCAGAAGTGTTTTTGAACCACTTTATAGATAAAGAGACAAGGACTGCGAGGCAGGGACTCACCTGAGGCAGTGTGGTCCCTGGGCCACAGAACTGACCCTTCACCTTCACCCGACCCTCCCACCACCTGGTACCAGGGGAACCCCTGCAAAGATGCAGCATTTAAACTAAGCTTTGGACTGGTCTTGGCATCCATTTTGCTCCAAGATTCTTTAAATATACCATCAGCCTATCCTTTGGGGGCATGTAGGCTATTTTATCAAGTGCTACAAAAATATCCTCAATTTTTCACAAGCCATTTCCATCATCTACTTTTGCACCTCTAACCTATTATAAAACCACGTATTAGAAACGACATGTTATAAAGGTTGTTTTTCAGATGGAATGGACAGGGAAATTCATTTCCATCAACCCTGCCTCTATGAAGTTCTGCCGGGGATCAGCCTTTATTGGACCTAGGATTTAAAGTTTATGAAAGAAATGAGAAATCGTGGTGATAATTTTCTGATTCTGTATGCTGCCCTGGGAAAGCTTGGCTTGCTTTTCCGCCCCTCTTTTAACCTCGTCCCTGTCCAAAACCATCCTCCACGACACTTGCCAGCCTTTGCACAGTGCAGCTCTGAATTTAATTCTCCGCAGTTTCCAGGCTTGGATTTTTTTTTTTCCCTGCTTTAGTCCCAGAGTCCTCTGCATGGTATTTCTACCTGAAAAGTCCACTTCCTTCCTTCCTGTTTCCTTCTGGTTTCTTCCTTTTCTCTCTCTTCATCTCCTTCCTCTCTCACATCCCTTTAGTTCCTTATGCCCCCCTGTTCTTAAAAATTCATCATTGTCAGGGAGGAAGAAAGTTTCCTCTGCCCTTCTAGCTTCTTCCAACCAGTCCAGGAATTAAATTTGCATGAGACAGGTTAACACGAGAAAATCCAGCACAAGTTTAATAACACATACACAGGAGAGGGACCCAGGAAAACTGAGTAACTCCCCCTAATGGCAGAAACCCTCACCTTAAATACCATCTTCAGCTAAAGATAAAAGAGCATGTTGCTGGTACTGGTTTGAGACTTCAAAGAGGAGGAAGGCAATTGACCTGCACATAGAAAAGCAAATGTTTGGTAAACAAGAGTTTGCTGGGCCTGCAGAGACTGATGGACACAGAGTGGGCTCTGGTCTCTGGGCCCTGCTGAGTTTTCCCCACTACAGTCTGCCCTTATTCAGTGCAGACATCTCTGGAAATAGCTCTATTCCAGGAACAGGCCATCTATCTAAATTTTGTAAGCGTTTAGGGGAAGGTCACAGTTTCTTCTCGAGTCCTTTGGGCCTCCGTTGTTTTCCGCTCTGAAAATCGTTCACATGCCAGAGAGATGTTTGGGGTGGCAAGCTTTGCTGCCCTGCACCATGTTTTTATTCGATGCTTGACTCTAACCAGAGTTTTTGTTTCTTTTGGCTTGGGTTAGATAATAAGCACATGATAATAAGGCAGAGTGTTTCGTTCGTGGAATTCTCCAGGCAGCAGTACTGGAGTGGGTAGCCGTTCCCTCCTCCAGGGGATCTTCCCGACCCAGGGATCAAACCTAGGTCTCCCACACTGCAGGCAGATTCTTTACCATCAGAGCCACCAGGGAAGCCCAGATAATAAGGGCACAATAATACGGCTAACGTAGTGTTGTGTAGCTTATGTGAAAGACAGCAGAACAGTATTGCATAGTTTACAGATTAAAATGACCTAAATCTATCTCTGTAGAATCCATGTCTTGCTTATAGACCTGCCATCCCAAAGAAAGCTAGTAAATCTGCGTCATGCATTTGATGGCTGAATTTTCCACCTGGGAATCTGATGTGTCTGGCAGACTGGACAGTGTGCATTTAGCCAGACAACTCCCTAGGGGACTCTAGAGGTGATGAGGAGATGTTATGCATATGCTATTCAAATTAGCAGTGACTCCTACTTCATGTTTTTTTAAACTTCTGATCATTGATTTATTTTTACTTGTTATTTTATATTGGAGTATAGTTGATTTACAGTGTTGTAATAGTCTCAGTTATACGGCAAAGGGATTCAGCTATACAACGCAAGGCAATGTGTTTGCATGCTCAGTCATATCCAACTCTTTGTGACCCCGTGGGGCTCCTCTGTCCATGCGATTTCCCAGGCCACAATACTGGAATGGGCTGCCATTTCCTTCTGTAGGGTATCTTCCTGACCCAGGGATCGAACCTGAGGCAGACCACTGAGATACCACGGAAGCCTGCTCAGTTATTCTTATACATCGATCTATTCTTTTAAAATTCTTCTGCCATTTAGGTTGTTAAGCAGATTTCCCTCTGGTCTACAGTAGGTCCTTGTTGGTTATCCATTCTAAGTATAGCAGGATATACATGTCGATTCCCAACCCCAAGCTATCCCCTCCTCACCCTTCCCCTGGTAACCATAGTTACCCCCTGGTAACCATAAGTTCCTTCTCTAAGTCTGTGGGTCTGTTTCTGCTTTGTTGATGTCACTTCATTTTGTTCTGATCATTCATTTAGGATGAGAGTTGAGAAGACTCCCCAAATACAATGAGCTCAGATCTAAACTGGGAGAGACACCAAAAATGGGGGCAGTAAGGGGACTGGAGAAGGGGGCACATTGGCACCGGCAGATGTTCAGATTGCCAGTCGCCCGCCCAGCCAGGCTGGCTGGAGCGGCCCTGGGTGTGCAGGTGGCCGGGCCTGGTAACAGCCTCTCTCCCTCTGCAGTGTGGCACCGTGGACCAGGGTGTGTACGTGAACCTCACGGAGAGGAACCTGCAGGACGCGCAGAAGTTCATCCTGATGCACGAAGTGGTGCAGCCGGTGAGCCCTGTGCCCGCCTTCATGGAGGACAGCAGCCGCTTCTCCCACGTGGCCGTGGATGTGGTGCAGGCCCGGGACGCCCTCGTCCACATCATCTACCTGGCCACAGGTAGGAGCCCGCCCTCCTCTGCTGAGTGTTCTGTCGGCTTCTGATTTTGTGTGTGACCTCGGTGCCACGCTTTGGGTCTGCCTTCTTTCCTCCAAGCATCAAAGTGCTGTCTTATCTTCATCACCCTTTTTGAAGTAATTTAATCATCTGTTTTCAGTCTATTAGTTATAACTCTAATTGGAAAAGCAGTTCCTAATTTCTCTCTTTTTAATTTTATTGAAGTATAGCATCAATTTTAGCTGTATAGCAAAGTGATTCACTTATGTGTGCATCTGTGTATTATTCTTTTTCGTATTCTTTTCCATCGTGGTTTATGACAAGATATTGAATGTAGTTCCCGGTGCTCTACAGTAGGACCTTGTTGTTTATCCATCCTATATCTACTAGTTTGCATCTGTTAATCCCAAACTCCTAGTCCTTCCTTCCCCTATTCTCCTTGCAACTATGTCTGTTTTCTATGTGAGCCCATTTCTGTCTTGTAAATTCTGTTTCATTTCATTTGTGTTGTGTTTTAGATTCCACCTAACTCTCTGTCTGTGTCTGTGTTAGTTGCTTAGTTGTGTCTAACTCTTTGTGATCTCATGGACTGTAGCTCAACAGGTTCCTCTGTCCATGGGATTCTCCAGCCAAGAATACTGGAGTGGGTTGCCATTTCCTTCTCCAGGGGATCTTCATGACCCAGGGATCAAACCCCGGTCCCCTGCATTGCAGGCAGATTCTTTAACATCTGAGCTATAAGGGAAGACCTATAAGTGGTATCATATGGTATTTGTCTTTCTCTGTCTGACCTACTTTGTTTAGTATGGTCATTTCTAGGTCCATCCTGGTTTGGGGTTCTAATTCCAATCATGATAGATGACAAGCCATTCAGTAGATACGTCCTCTAGAGACTAACTTTTCTTTTCTACAGACCTGGTTTTCTTGCTTTTGATATAATCTACTGCTTATCGATAAATTCATTCATAGTAGAGCAAGATGTTACTAATGCCAATCACAGGATGGGCGCTGGGAGAAGACGCCATACATAGAACTCTTCTGTAGTTTCCATGACACACTAGTCAGGTTGTTTGTTAAACTCAAGGGGAAGTGGGGATTGCCGTGGATGAAGGCCCCTTCCAGCAGGGAAATGGCCATGAATACAGAAAGAGCCCTGCTCCCGACCTTGCTCAGGGCCTAAGGGCAGACATGCAGAGTTCTCCTAGCAGCTGGATACATGGATAGTATTTAATTTGTTTAGACTAGCTGGGTGATTCTAACTTTAGGGACTCTTAAATTATAAATTTCATGTCTCAACCAGGTTCTGGGTCTTTTCATTTATCTCTTCTAGCACTGCTGAATACATTTTGAAGGTGATATCTTCTTTTGCAAGGTTTAATTCAAAATACAATTTAGCTTTAAAAGGATGTCATTTGAAATGATCCAGCAGATAGCTTTCTTCTTTATTTTCAAGGCATTGAAACGTACAAATGGAATATTAGAAGGAATATCCAAAAATGCCAGCCTGTTTTAACTAAACCTGCTAAGAGCTGAACCATTTCTGACAAGTAGGGATGTCAAAGATGGCAGAATTGGACTTTTAGAATTCAGAAGGCTGATGTTTATGTGGGCTTTTATTTATAGCGTGGATGGGCCTCCCAGGCGGCACTAGTGGTAAAGAACTCACCTGCCAATGCAGACGAATCAGAAAAGCAAGGTTTGATCCCTGGGTTGGGAAGATCCCCTAGAGAAGGGCATGGCGACCCACTCCAGTATTCTTGCCTGGAGAATCCCACAGACAGAGGAGCCTGGCGGGCTACAGCCCATAGAGTTGCCAGGAGTCAGACATGATTGAAGCGACTTAGCATGCACATAGCCAATAGATGACATCAAGGCAAACCTTGGATACATTTGATGGTAGAGCTGATACTGAGCAGACATGGCAGGACCTTACTGTCCATATGCTGTACATCATCCAGACATTAAGAAGGACTCAGCTGATACAGGGCTTCCCTGGTAGCTCACCTGCAGTGCAGGAGACCGCGGTTCGATTCCTGGGTCGGGGAGATCTGCTGGAGAAGGGATAGTCTCCCCAGTCCAGTATTCTTGGGCTTCCCTTGTGGCTCAGCTGGTAAAGAATCCACCTGCAATGTGGAAGACCTGGGTTCCGTCCCTAGGTTGGGAAGATCCCTAGAGGAGGGCATGGCAACCCACTCTAATGTTCTTGCCTGGAGAATCCCCATGGACAGAGGAGCCTGGTGGGCTACAGTCCATGGGGTCACCAAGAGTCAGACATGACTGAGGGACTAAGCACAGCACAGCTGATACAGCATTGGTATAATTACCATTCACAGCCAGTGAATATGAAGCTGAACTACTTCCTAACTCGCTAGTAGGGTCAGTTGGGTATTTTGGGTTTAGCAATCAGATTTGGTAATTTTTCTTCCTTTACCTGGGGTTTACTTGAATAAGCACAAATTGGAGAAACCCTGCCCATGGTCATTTGAAAGTCGGTTACTTCTATTTCTCAGTACTATCTAAAAATCAAAGTGAAATGGGCCTTTGTTAATTGTGCAGCTCATGGTGCTTCTTGCAGCTCGAATGATATTGTCCCTGCTGGCCAGCACTGCACTGAGACCAACAGCTTTTCCTGTGCACCTTCTGGGGCTGAGTCTTTGCTACTCCCATCTTTGTCTTATCCAAAATCTAGCCAGGGCGAGACTCATTCTCTGGCTCATGACTGTGAGGATATTTTGCAGGTCTTCTCAGAACAGGAGGCAACATGGCCATGTTGCCTTTAGAATATTTAAGAGTGGTGTTTTATGAATGACTGAGTCTTATAACCAAACAGCTGCTGAGTTCCTCTCTCCAAGGACAGAATGAGCATCGTGTTGACCATCCGTGGATTCTAGGCATCTTGATTTTGGGAACCCCCATCTTTTAGGGCCTGTGTCCTCCCTCTGTGACATGCCTTTGCTAGCTCTGTGTATCTTCCTGCCCCTCATGTGAGGCTATCTCTCTTGCTCTTAGCTATGGCTGTTCTCATTCTCTGTTCCAACCCTGCAAATACCATTCTGTTTCAGAGCTTCTACTGTCCTCTCTAGGGAGAAATGTATTGCTTTTTCTGACTGGGCCTCAATTCCAATGTCTACAGATTTGCTCCTCCAACATGCTGTCACTCTTGTTAAAATGTGTGTATGTGCTTAGGTGCTCAGTCATGTCTGACTCTTTGTGACCCCATAGACTGTAGCCCACCAGGGTCCTCTGTAGCCCACCAGGCTTCTCTGTCCATGGACTTTTCAGGCAAGAATACTGGAGTGGGTTGCCATTTCCGTCTCCAGGGGAATCTTCCTGACTCAGGGATCGAACTTGGGTCTCCTGTATTAGCAGGTGGATGCTCTACCACTGAGCCACCTGGGAAACCCCTTGTTCAGGTACCACATTCTATAATGCTGAGCCCTCTGCCACCTCTGCTAACCATTTATTTTATTTTTTCCATGACTGTTTATTTCCTTAATTCGAGCCCTTATTTCTGGGGTGCTGTTTTGGAATACTGTTTGTTCAGTGAGGGCATGGATAAGACTCACCTGGAGGACAGGTGAAATGCAGGTTCCTGAGCCCAACCACATGAGATCTTGATTCAGTACAGAGATGGGGGTGTTTTTACTAGGTTCCCAGGTCAACTCAATGCCAGGCATTTCTGGTCCATACTTAAGAAGTGCCCTTCTACAGGAAATAGTGATGATTACTGACTTAGACTCACTTCTCTATAATGAATGTACTTTGCTTATCTCTGTGCTTGGGCTCTGATAACATTGAGATTGATTTCTAATTGTTCGTGATGCAGATATAAAATCTGTTACTTGATGTGAACATTACAGACATTTTCACAGCTCATCTCACTTGCTGGGATTCTTTGCTAATCAGGGGAGCTACCAGGGCTTCCCTTATAGCTCAGTTGGTAAAGAATCTCCTGCCTGCAGTGCAGGAGACCCCAGTTTGATTCCCACATCAGGAAGATCCACTGGAGAAGGGATAGGCTACCCACTCCAGTATCCTTGGGTTTCCCTTGTGGCTCAGCTGGTAAAGAATCTGCCTGCAATGCAGGAGACCTAAGTTTGATCCCTGGGTTGGGAAGATCCCCTGGAGAAGGGAAAGGCTACCCACTCCAGTATTCTGGCCTGGAGAATTCCATGGACTGCATAGTCCTTGGGGTCACATTGTGTCCCATGGGGACACGACTGAGGGACTTTCACTTTTAGCAAAGCAGATGTGACTTGACTTGAAAGAAAATGTTTTAAAATGAAGCAAGCTAATACAGAATGATTAAAATATACCAGGCTAAGAAATAGAAATCATATTGATAGGACTTGGTGGTCTGGGCTGGACAGGCAAAGATACCTGGAATGACTTCCCTGAGATAAAGGAAGAATAGAGTCTGTACATTTCAAATCACACCATTCTTGAGCAATATTAACTTAGAATAAATGAACACTGAATATAGTCAGGTTAAGATTTTAAATTACAATAATAAAGAAATATTCAGGTGCTCAGGACAAAAAAAAAATCTACAAGTGGAAAAATAAAGGTGGTTCTAGAATACTCTCTGACTGCATAAATCTGTGAAATGTAGTCTGAAATGTTCTGAGAAAAAGAAAATATGAATCAAGAGTATTATATTCAATTAGAAATGAAGAAAACAGACAGACATTCCTCAAAATGAAAATCTCAAGCAATAGAATAAACACCAGGAGTGTCTTCTACAAGCACAAAACAAGACTAATTACTGGCTGGATTCAGCCAAACAAATTATGGAGGAGTTTTGAAAAGAAAAAAAGAAAAATAAAGCAAAACAATGGAGCACTTAAGACTAGATTTCAAGTAAAGCAATATATGTAAAAATTGGAAGAAAGTTGAATGTGACTCAAGAGTTTTCATTCTAGGCTAATCTTTCCTTCAAAGATAAAGGTACATGGAAAATTTAGGAATATAGCATCTATGGTTTCTTACTTTTGAAACAGAAAACTGTGTTTTGTAGTCAAAGAAGAAAATTAGAACAGAGATGTCAGGAAAGAAGTCATAGAAAAGGGATGGCTGGTGAGCTAAGGATGCGTTTTCATTTTGGATGAAAGACAAATTAGGGAGTTCTATAGAACATGAGGGCTTCCCTGGTGGCTCAGCGGTAGAGAGTCCAAATTCAGCCAATGGAGGAGATGCAGGTTCAGTCCCTGGGTCGGGCAGATCCTCTGGAGAAAGATATAGGAACTCACTCCAGTACTCTAGCCTGGGAAATCCCATGGACAGAGAAGCCTGGTGGGCTACAGTCCATGGGGTCACAGAGTCAGACATCATTTAAAAACTAAACCACAATAGAACATGAAGGCCTCTGCGAGTTGATGGAACACCCTGTGCACAGAAAACTTAGAGAAGGGCCGTGAGGGTCCATCACTGGGGATGGTGACTGCAGCCATGAAATTAAAAGACGCTTACTCCTTGGAAGAAAAGCTACAACCAACCTAGACAGCATATTAAAAAGCAGAGATGTTACTTTGCCAACAAAGGTCCGTCTAGTCAAAGTTATGGTTTTTCCAGTGGTCATGTATGGATGTGAGAGTTGGACTATAAAGAAAGCAGAGCACTGAAGAATTGATGCTTTTGAACTGTGGTGTTGGAGAAGACTCTTGAGAGTCCCTGGACTACAAGGAGATCCACCAGTCCATCTTAAAAGAAATCAGTCCTGAATGTACTTTGGAAGGACTGATGTTGAAGCTGAAACTCCAATACTTTGGCCACCTGATGCAAAGAGCTGACTAATTGGTAAAGACCCTGATGCTGGGAAAGATTGAAGGTAGGAGGAGAAGGGGATGATGGAGGATGAGACGGTTGGATGGCATTGCCGACTCGATGGACATGAGTTTGAGTAAACTCTGGGAGTTGGTGATGGACAGGGAAGCCTGGCGTGCTGTAGTCCATGGGGTCACAAAGAGTCGGACATGACTGAGTGACTGAACTGAACTGAACTAAGCCCGTCCTCAGATTTTCCTGGGCTTCCTTTCCCTGGATCCTCAGCCATTTGCTCCATCCCAGGTGCCACCTGGGCTGCTAGATGCCTGGGCAAGACGATGCGCTTTTTCCCACTGATGCTGATCAGCTTGTGGCCAGGCCCTCCTGCCACTTCTGGACATGGATGGGACATCACACTGCTTGCCTGGAATGTGATTCTCAAGCAAATGCTAAACAATCTGGGAGACGCAACCTGGAAGTTCAGGGGAATGAACTTCCAGTAAGGTGAACGTTGATGGACAAGAGGCACGATATGGAAAGGAACCACTAATAAATTTCCTTTCTCTTTTTTTCCTCCAATGGCCAGTGGGTTCTTCACATAACCAAGCAGATGTCTCAGCGTACAGGGGTGGCCCACAGTGACCCCTCACTTGGCATTAACCCCTACCTTTCCTGCTCAAACTTGTCCCTCACTCACACGTCCTGGGGTTGCACCCCTAATAATGCATCAGCTCTTAATTCTTGCTTCATGTTCAGCTTTCTAGGCAATCACACTAAGGAAGAATTCACCTAACCATGTAGAGTTGCCTGACTGTAAACAAAGGCAGGGATAGATGATATAGGCTCAATAGACCAGATTAAGACTTTAATCTGAGTACAACAATAATAATACAACAAAACTTTGTAAAAAGAGGAAATTATATGCATCAATAGATGTTTTCAAAATCATTGAGTAAGTTGGAAAAAAAAAAAAAGACTAGTGTCCATAGTACCTGAAGAAGGGATTGGAGAGCAGTAGCAAGGGCAGAAACAGGATAGAACTTATTTTTTACAACATCAGTATGATTTTAAGGCACGACCTGCTGGTTATATAAGAACAAACAGGCAGTGTAGTGACATGTCATTCAGTGAAATTGTGTAATGAAGACTAGTCTGCGGTCAAGGCTGTTTCAGTCATAAACAAGATGGGTGTGGTGGCCTTGGCCGGCAGACAGGCAGTGGCGGTGTAGACTGAAGCATGTGCTCTCAGCCGGGCTATACAGCTCCCAAGGAAGCAAACATCAGTTCTTAAGAGACAAAACCCTTATTTTGATGTGTAAGGAACAGACAGGGGGAGAAGGGGACAACAGAGGACTAGATGGTCGGATGGAATCACTGACTCGATGGGCATGAGTTTGAATAAGCTCCAGGAGTTGGTGATGGACAGGGAGGCCTGGCGTGCTGTGGTCCATGGGGTCGCAAAGAGTCAGACACGACTGAGCGACTGAACTGAACGGATGATACATGCACCACATAAACAAATACACTATCTTTAGTAAAAATTTCATGGACATGAGGACAATTACAGAAAAAGAAGTAAGATAGTCTCCTTGCCAGAGTGATCATTTTAAAAAGTTTGAGAAACATTGCTGTTGGGTGTTTTCATGGAGGGAACAGAAGTAAATAGATTCAGTGTATGTTAGGTTCTGGAGGTATGTTTGGGTGAGGTAAGGGGTCATATCAAAGAGTGTCTTAATTTTCTTGCGAGGCGGCAGTTGAAGCTGACAATCTTTTGACAGCGTTTTCTGAGAAGGGAAGAAGTTGAAGCTTTGGTGTCAAACTCCCTGAGTAAACAAAAGGGACTTTCTGTCCTCAAGAAGCCTATCTTTCAGAAACAGATACAAACAATAAAACAAATAGCTACATTAAGTGTTAGATGGGGAAAAAAGAAAGCAATAAGAAGGAATGGAGGAGGGGAAGGTTTCAGTGTCCCTTCTAAGGGTAATGCGTGAGATCCATCATGTATAATGATTTCCAAGAGGGAAAAAGAAACTGGAATTCTACTTTCCAGAACTCCAGTTTGGGGAAATAAGTGAGTTCGAATATTTTCAGTAGAGACTAGACCCCTTGAATGCGGGTTTCATAAAGTTGCTAACCCCTGCTGGGAATCATCTCCCTGAGAAGGAAAATGGAGCTGCAGAAAGAGTCACTAAATGGGTGACATTCTGATGCTCACGTGGGGCTGGGGTCAAACCAACCAGAGGGAAGAGAAAGGAGATTCCCCGGTGCAGATGGGAGACCAGACTCACGAGTCCACGTGGCTTTTCCACAAGGACCATGGAGAAAATATCACCAATGATTCCATTCTGTTTTCCCTCTTTTCTTTTCCAAATAGATTTTTAATACAAAACAGGCATTTTTTTTTTAAATTGTCACTTGCTATTAACAATGCTTAAAATCCAGAAATCAGCAATATTTCCAAAATGAATTCACAGAGAAAAAACAAAGAAATAAAAAATGTTCCAGAAACTTCTGTAATGATCATCACCTAGCTCAACCCCGCTCTTGACTTATTTCCCTGAATATAGTTTCTTCCAGAACCTAATTATCCAGTTTTTCAGCTCCCTTTCTAAAGAGAGGAAGACAAGACTGCTGAGTAAAGGAGGGGCCTCAATATTCCCTGGGACTAAAGTACACAGGACTTAAGACCCCAGGCAGATCTTTTCAAGCACCAAAATTTAAGTAATACATTTAATGCTGCCATTACTAACAATTATCTCCCTTAATATTTATAAGGAATTTGAAACTACTTAAGTTTCACAGGCAAGCATCAATCTGTGAAAATCCTATGTTGAAAAGATTTTTTACAGTCACTCCAAATTCTCTCCCTCTCAGTGGAAGCTGGAAATCCCAATCTAATCCAGGTTTGCTCTGTATGTGCCCATTTATGTAAGGGCTTCCTCTAGGCTGAAAGGGAGCATTACGTCATTTGAGTGCTTGATAAAATTTAATGAATTTTCAGTTTAATGATAAAATACCTGTAGTGAATAGCAATAATGTAGGAAAATGCCAGTTTCCTGGTGTCACGGGCTCAGTTGTGTTCCCTGCAAAACGGTCTCAGAATGTGAACTTATCTGGAAAGAGTCCTTGCAGATGTCATTGTGATGTCTTGTGTGCTGCGCTCAGTCATGTCCGACTCTTTGCAACTCCATAGTCTGTGGCCCACCAGACTCCTCTGTCCATGGGATTCTCCAGGCAAGAATGTTGGGGTGGGTTGCCATTCCCTTCTCCAGGGATCTTCCTGATCCAGGGATCGACGCTGGGTCTCCTGCATTGCAGGCAGATTCTACCACTGAGCTACCTGGGAAGTCCTATACCGGAGTAGGGTGGACTCATAATCCAACGTGACTGGCATTCTTATAAGAAGAGGAGAAAGACACACACGAGAGAATGGCATGTGACAAATTAGCAGAGATTGGAGTGATGTGACTGAGCCAGGGAACACCAGTGATGGACAGCCAGCACCAAAGGCTGGGGAGATACCAGGAAGGATTTTATTCTGAGTCTCCAGGGAGCGTGGCCCTGCCAATACCTTGATTTCAGACTTCTGGGCTCCAGAATAGCGGGATGAGAAATTTCTGCTGCTGTAAGCCACTTAGAATGCGATATTCTATTGTAGCTGCCCCAGGACACTAATTCACCTGGGTATACTTTTCCACTTTGCACCTGATGTTGCAGCCAAATTTTAAGTGCTAGCCTCTCCCCTGACATTCCTCAAATGTCCTGAATGTGACGAACAAAATTAGTGTTTTAGTATTACTTTATGTCAGGCCCAATTAAAATGAACAGTCTACTGTTGAATACAATTTAATGTATGCCAAACCACTTAAAATGGTATAACAACTTTCCTAATTATAAGAACATTACTGCTTGCTTTTTAATGTGTTTTGTTTTTAAACATGTTTTCTGAATAATTTTTGTACTTTAGGCCTAGTTCCCCAACCGCAAAATAATCTGAATTATATGCTAATTAGTAAATATCACAATTTAGTCCAAATTGATGCAATCCACTTCTGTCTTTATGGGAGACCCAATTTTCATTTTTTTCTCTGCTTTCTCTCTCCTACCTTTCTTTGGTTCTGACCCATGTAAGTCTTTCATTCTTTCTCTTTCATATTTCACGAGATCAGTTTTGATTGAAAGTTGCCCCAGGAAGTAAATTGTTACAGTCGGTGGACAACACAAACTGTTTATCTTTACCTCATCTTTTCATATAGATCCTGTCTGGTGCACATTTTTGGTGTAACTCCTTTAGAAATCAGGACAGATACTGGAGGTTAACGATGATAGTTCTCCCATTCCCAGTCTTGCTGTTCTCCTATTTATACAAAACTCTTGAAGCCTATTATTGTTTCTGTGTGACATGACATCATAACTCCAAAGAGGTTTTAGTAATACCCACCAAATATCCCAGGTTTCCTTGTTCTGTGAATCAGAGAGCTCCACTTCTGCAGAGAAATATTCAAACCACTTGCTCTGCAAACTTCATAAGGCAAGTCTAACGTAGATCACCAGTTATTAGAATGCATAATTTAAGGTATGTTTTTTGTAGATACCTTTACCCTGGAAATTCCATTATGAGAAGACTCACTTCTCTGCTAATTTGATTATGAACCTGCAAGTTTTATTATAAAAGGATTTCTGTAGCTGATCTTAAAAACAAACATTCCCAGAGGTAATAGGACTCCCAATTAAATGGCTACACCATCCTCATTCATTTTGTCATCTGGAGCTAAATACATTGTACAGTTATTACCAACACTTGTTAATGGCTCCTATTTATAGAAACTTGGTTAAAAGGGTTTTTGTCCAAATATATATTGTTACAAGGGATTTTATCTAAATCCTATATATGGGGTCACAAAGAGTCATACACTACTTAATGACTGAACAACAACAAATGTATATAAGGGCTTCCCTGGTGGCTCAGCGGTCAGAGTCTGCTTGCAATGCAGGGGACATGGGTTCCATCCCTGGGTCAGGAAGATCCCTTGGAGGAGGGCACCAACCCAGTCCAGTATTCTTGCTTGGAGAATCCCATGGACAGAGGAGCCCAGCCAGCTACAGTCCACAGGGTTGCAGAGAGTCGGACATGACTAAAACAAATGAGCAATCACATACGTATATAATATCTTATATATGCATATTAATATATATATATATATATAATCTTAGCAGTTTAATACGAAATACATGTATTATCTTACAGCTTCCGTGGGTCAGGAGACTGGGCTTGGCTGGGTTTTCTGCTCAGGCTCTCACCAGGCTGTGTCAAGATGTGAGGTAGGGCTGTAGTCTCCTCTGAAGGCTGGACTGGTGAAGAATCCACATATGGGTTCATTCAGGTTGCTGGCAAAAGTCAGGTCCTTCTGGCTGTGTGACTGGGGTCCCCAGGGTTTTGATGGCTCTTGGCAGAAACCATCTCATGTCCTGCAGGCGGCCTGCAGCTGCTCCCCACCCAGTCTTTTCCATCCACCTGCAAAGAGCCATCTTCTCAGGAAGGGTCCTATCTTTTAAGGGTTTTCACCTGATCAGACCAGGCCCACAAAAGATAATCCCATTCTAACCCCAAATCAACTTATTTGGGATCTTAATCACATCTGCAGAATCCCTTTGCTGTTGCCATACAAGGTCAGCTAATCACAGGAGTGATATATCATCATCAAAGCTTGGACCACTCAAGGAGAGGCACATATATATAATACATGTAATTGTGGGGCCACCTCAGAAATTTGGGGGCTTCTCGAGGAGGAGAAGGGGACGACAGAGGATGAGATGGCTGGATGGCATCACTGACTCGATGGACGTGAGTCTCAGTGAACTCCAGGAGTTGGTGATGGACAGGGAGACCTGGCGTGCTGCGATTCATGGGGTCGCAAAGAGTCGGACACGACTGAGCGACTGATCTGATCTGATCTGATCTGATGGCTCAGCTGGTAAGGAATCTGCCTGCAATGCAGGAGACCCCAGTTCGATTCCTAGGTTGGAAAGATCCCCTGGAGAAGGGATAGGCTACCCTCTCCAGTATTCCTGCCTGGAGAATCCCCATGGAAGAGGAGCCTGGTAGGCTACAGTCCATGGGGTTGCAAAGAGTTGGACATGATGGAGCGACTAAGCACTTAAAAATTTTCTGCTGTAGGAAGTTTCTTGAAGCCTCCACCCACACCTGCTACCCACTCCTACCAAACAAACAGATAAAAAAGCCTCTTAATGTACGTTTCGATTTTGAAAATTTAAAACTAAGTACAAAATGTTTCCAGTCCTGCAGTTATTAGGGCCGTTCATATTTAAAAGGCAAAAACCTGTGGCTCTAGTCTGGGCTGGCCCAGTTACATCGATTATTTGTTCTCCACCTGGTTGTCTAGCCCGGACTAAAGTGCTCATAGCAGAATGAAGTCATTTTTCATTGGCTCCGATGCTCCATGAGCTAATGTCTGCACTGGGAAAAAAAAATCAATAATGTAGAAGTGGAAGTCTGGGGGAAAATGCCGTGTATTTATGGCATTTCACAGATAATTCCCTCACAAGCTAAAAACAAATAAACAAAATATCTTACAACATTAAAAATGCAAGGGCCATCCCCATGTCTGCCTTCTCTCTCTCTCCTTCCTTTCTCTGGACTGTGACCTTGAGGAGCGGTGCTTTCCTGACTGTGGGGATGAACACATAGCCTGTCAGGAACATTTTTCTGACATCACCCTACAGGCAGGGAGGGGACTGCACAAATCTCCCAGGGGTTGCTTCCTCTCTGACACCCAGGTATTCCAGGACCACTGGGGAGCTGTCTGGATTCCCACAGTAAGAAATTGTCCAATACTCAGTTGGCATGGACCTCTGTGAACACACAGAATCAGAATGAGGCTTTGTCATTCATTAGGAAATGCAAGAATCCACCTCCCAATGCAGGAGATGCAGGTTCCATCTCTGGGTCAGGAAGATCCCCTGAAGAAGGAAACAGCAACTTACTCCAGTATTCTTGCCTGGGAAATCCCATGGACAAAGGAGCATGGTGGGCTACAGTGCATGGGGTTGCAGAGTCGGACACGACTTATTAACTAAACAATAACACCAAGAGAGTGCAAGGGACAGACTCAGGACTCCCTCACCCTGCATGTTGCTGATGGGCAATAAAATAATTGTAATATTGCTGTCAACTGGCCCACCGTCATCATTCTCTAACCCATTAAATCAGAAAGCAAGATTCTTCTTAGTACCATAAAATCTGGAATAATTTGATTCTGTTTATGATGTGTTAACAAATTGAATCTTTGCACTAGAAAAACTCAGATTTCACTCTTGCCCTGTGAAAGGAATGTTGTCCCTGGAGCAAATGTTTCTAAAATGATTTCATCTCAACACAGGACGTGGTAACATAGGCTTTGCAAAGTGTTGGGTTGCTTGGGCCACAGTGGACCCGCATCTGATGTCTAGCAGCAAATTATATCTAGGATTGTTTACATCTTGGCTTTAACCATCTGCCTTTTTCATTCCTTGTCTAAGCACTTTCTGCCATCCTTGCTGGCTTGTGTATATGATCCTTACCTAACAATAATGACCAACCGTTACTGAGCAGATTTAGGCCATGACCTCCAGGTAATTAAATTCTAAAGCCGACAGCAGTGCACACAGAAGGGCCAGGAAGGTATAAGTGCAGTCTTCACTGCATGATGAAATATCATTAGCAATGACATTACATGCGGCCTTTTTTTCCAGAAGTTGTTACACAGCAGAGTGACTGGAGGAAAAAACTCCCTATCATTTCTTTGCAAATAAACCTTTGCAGAAGAGATGGGGGTAAAGAAATCCCTTAGCACAGAAGGAAGAGGTTTGACAGACCTGATAAGAGAGTGCCAAGGTGTAGTGGGTGACGTGCACCTATTAATACTGTAGTTTCCACCTGGAGCCCATTAGAGGAAGTGGTGAATTAACCCAGGTGGGAGGAATTAATCCTTCCGCCAGGATGCCTGCAGAAAATTGTAATTGGTGTAAACAGCTTGATGGTAGTGTGATTATCGACAGGGCACATCTATAAATCTGCGCGGGTGTGGGAAACCGTATTTGTCTTTTGCAGAGATGTCAACATCAAAATTTCTTTTAACTTGTTTCTTGCAAAAAAAAATTGCCTAATCCTACAGTGTGATTAAAAACCCATCCAATTATTTGTTGGTTTATGATAGTTTCACCTACTTTTCCTTACTGAAATATTGAAATAGTCAAATCGATGTTTCCTGAACAGAATATTTTATGGTCTTTAAACAGAATTCTCTTTCCAAAAAGATGCTGCAGAGGTTCTTGTCAAGGAACCATACAATTCTCATAGTATTAAGAACAAGATAATGTTTTAAGGCAATGCCCCTCTGAGCAAATGCTGTTCCTACTTGGTCCTATCTGATTTACATGTTGGGTAAATAAGTATTTCCTTGGAGATGCTGAAGGCATGACTTTTGCTAATGAGACCTTGTAGTATATGGAGAATCAAGGCAGCCCAAACTTACCTCCTAAAGTCAAGAATATCTGAAATTATAATTATATATGTACGAAGTTGCTCCCATAGATGAAAAAGAAATGAACACTGAAGTTGATCCCAGTTGTGCATTGGCTGATAGTAAAAGCCAAATCAGTGCTGAATGAATGGACAGATGAAACCAAGGAGTCATCTGTCTATCTGTCCAGCCAGCCATCCTTGCAGTCATCCAGCCCATTGTCATTATGTTAACTAAACCCAAATGTGAAAGAAAGAAGAAAAAAGCTCTGAGCTTTTTCACCATTTAAGAGCATTCAATGCAAATTAATTAACTTTTTGACCAAGTGAATAATTATCATCACTTTTTGGATTTCTGAAGGCTACAAAAGCTTAACTCTGTATGAAGCTATTAAAGCATTTTGAGATTAAAACAATGTTCAGAGGGCAGTTCTTGTTATCTATTTTTAGTCTAATCTTGCACTCCAACTGAGTACAATGAAACTGATTAAATATGTAATTTTTTATTTGAAGAATTAAACTTGAGTAGAGAGAAAGGACAAGAAAATTTGCTCAAGATAGATGATTGCTTTCTTTAACAAGAAAATATGTGTTAAGCATTATCATGTGAGGCTAAAATATTGAGAATTATCTAAAATTACTACAAGTTCCTTATTAGAATCTTAAGTCAAGAACAGTAGAAGTTGGTTTTTACACCAAGAACAATATAAGGTTTTATGACCCTTAATTTCCATGTATTTGTGTTGAGAAATGGAATGTGAAAGTCACTCAGTCGTGTCTGACTCTTTGAGACCCCACAGCCTGTACAGTCCGTGGAATTCTCCAGGCCAGAATAATGGAGTGGGTAGCTGTTCCTTTCTCCAGGGCATCTTCCCAACCCAAGGATCAAACCCAGGTCTCCCACACTGCAGGCGGATTCTTTACCAGCTGAGCCACAAGGGAAGCCCAAGAATACTAGAGTGGGTAGCCTATCCCTTCTCCAGGGTGTCTTCCTGACCAAGGAATCGAACCAGGGTCTCCTGCATTGCAGGCGGATTCTTTACCAACTGAGCTACCATGTTTCCTGCCATATCAGTAAACAAGGATATCACAATCATCAATGATTTCAGTCTTCCAAATGTGAAGTTCTGAGCTGTCAGGACACCCAGGAAGGAGAGGAATACTTGCCCTCCGGGAGTCATCAGGCTGCAGCCACTCCCTAGAGTGAGCACTGAGGAACTCAGGATGTGAAAAAACCCAGGATACTGGCCCCAGATAGCTGAGATGCATATGAAAGGAATGATTTCAGTGAGCCCAGACTCTTGAATCTTCCCATACATAGAAAAGAACTAAATTCCTTACCTTGAAATGTCTGGTTTTCTTTAATTCACAAAATACTTTGGATGTTCAGACTGCCTGCCCTTTGTTGCAAATTTCTATGTAACCTGACTCCTCGCTGCCATCCCCAGCATTCTCAGAGCAGTTCTCTCAGGGTTATTGAAATGCTGTCTCCCAGGCATGAAGTCCTAACAAGTCCCACCGAATAAAACATAACTCTCAACTTTTAGGGTGTGACAATTTTTGTCGACAGCGTTAATGATAAAAATGTCAGTAATTGTCTAACTATTCAAAATATAAAAAAAAAAGATCCTCACTTATAGTATTTAGAGTGATATTAAAATCTAATTATCAGTGTAGGCATTTCATGTAGATACTCATTGATATACTCAATTAATTTTTAAAATCTGAGCTTGACCGTAGCAAAAGAACACTGGTTCAAAGTGAAAGCCCTATCTGCAGAGATGTTGACTTGTCCTTGGTAAACTGGTTATTTCAAAGGCCATCTTCACAACACACTATTACTCTGAGTTCAAATATATATATATATATATATATATATAATATATATAAAATTATATATTTTATATATAATTATAAATTATACTGCTTACAAAATATTGGCATTTTCTGTTTAAATTGTGGGCAGCATTAATTTCTCGCCACACAGACCGGATAACGGTCAGTTGTCTTGATCTTCATTGAATTGCTGACTTGCGAAGAGCCACCTGCAGCTTGTCTTCAGGACCTTCTAGCTTTCAGGGTTGGGGTTCCTTAACCTGCACCTCTGGGTTCCTCAGGTTCTGGAGCCTCCCTGCCTTGAGCTCCAGGTATGCCAGGAGGCCACTGGCCCAGTGAAGCTCATCTTGCCCTGGCTCGGCTCTGACTTATCATCCAGTTCAGTGACTTGACATCCTGTCTCATGGCCTGTGATCCAGTCTTCTCTCCAGTGTCCGGGTTGTGTCCTATCTTCTCTGGCATATCCCTATCCCAGGAATCAGGGCCATTCCTGTGCCCTGCAGTTGGTGCCCACTCCCTCTTGCTCCATCTCCAGACACCCTCCTGTTTCCTTCTCCGTTCAGTCTCCTGCTGTATGACTTGGACCCTCACTTTGGCCTTCATGGTTGGAGGATGTACAGCTAGTATTGAGACCCAGCTGCCCCTTAGCCATTTAAATCCTAGTTAGGGAAAACCAGTGAATTTTGTTAGGACTCATTGGCATCCA
Organism: Bos indicus x Bos taurus; assembly: GCF_003369695.1. NCBI lineage: Eukaryota > Metazoa > Chordata > Mammalia > Artiodactyla > Bovidae > Bos > Bos indicus x Bos taurus. Next base: position 63,787,189 of record NC_040095.1, read on the forward strand.
TGAAAGGTTCAAGAGACACGTGGGAAATGAGCCTTGAGGCCAACAGGCTGAGGGCCCTGGGCTCTGCATCCTTAGTGTGGGGCCTGTGTAGTGGCTGAACATCCCAGCTCTTCATCTCATTAATGAGCCACGATGCAGAGCTGTTTTGTGCACACAAACATTTAATAACACATATCACACCTGCACAGTGGAAACCCGCTGGGGCTTTCCTATCCCTTGAGTCTTTGGTTCTTATTTCAGACTCCCAATTTCACGGCCTTGGAAGTCCTCAGCTCTCTCCACGATTTCCACTAATGAATTCTGAGCTTATGCTCAGGAAGTCCTGTGTACTCTCAGGCGGACCGTGCTTCTCACGCTGTCAGACACACACTCAGCTCCCTCACCAGATTGTGTTTAAAAAAGAACAAGGCCCGGCAAGCCTTGAGTGAGTTTACAGACAACGCTGTGAGAAGTTCAATGGTCATGGGGAAGTTTTACTGGCAGCTTCTGGCCATCTCCCAGCCTCCCCTCTCCCACCCTTGATCTGTCACTCTTCCTCTCCAACCCTTATCTCCCGTGGAACCTTCTTCCCTTGACCCCTGCCCCGCCCCCTGCCCACATCCAGATCTAGAGCCTGGATAACAGGAAAGTGTGTAAGCTCGCATCTCAAGCTCAGTCCAGGGCACTCCCCAAAGAATAACTGGTTCTGTCCCAGAGGAATGTTAGGGAATAGCAGTGCATATATTAATCACTTACTTACTACATACTTGTAAACTGCATACTAATTATTACTTACTACATACTTATGATGCCTTTTGTTTTTAATACTCGCTTTTAATGTAATATATTTGCCTCTAAATCAGCTTCCTATCGTGTAACTGCATGTGTGTAATGGCCTGGGGTGCATGTGGTATTTCCTGGTGGTGTTAGTGGTAAAGAACCCGGCTGCCAATGTGGGAAACATAAGAGACACAAGTTCAATCCCTGGGTCGGGAATGTCCCCTGGAGGAGGACATGGCAACCCACTCCAGTATTCTTGCCTGGAGAATCCTATGGACAGAGGAGCCTGGCAGACTACAGTCCATAGGGTCACAAAGAGTCGGACACGACTGAAGCGAAATAGCATGCACACACATATGTGGTATAAGAGATAGGTCTGCCCATCTGCCTAAAGTGGTAAATTTGCCAAGGTCAAGAATTGCATTCTATATAGTAGTTTTCCATTTTTAAGAAGTTTTTTGAGGGGAAGGGTTAATTGTAGACTACTATTTTAGATAGATATTTTAGGTGTAAAGAATAATAACATGGTCAAATCAGTTTCCCTGAGAGCTCAGTTGGTAAAGAATCTGCCTGCAATGCAGGAGATGCCAGTTAGATTCCTGGGTTAGGAAGATCTGCTGGAGCAGGGATAGGCTACCCACTTCAGTATTCTTGGGCTTCCCTGGTGGCTCAGCTGGTAAAGAATCTGCCCACAATGCGGGAGATCTGGGTTTGATCCCTGGGCTGGGAAGATCCCTTGGAGAAGGGAAAGGCTATCCACTCCATTATTCTGGCCTGGAGAATTCCACAGACTGTATAGTCCATGGGGTCACAAAGAGTTGGACCCAATTGAGCCACTTTCACTTTCTTTGACTTTCACTTTCAAATCAGTTTACCCTCCAGCCAAGTCACACAGCAGAACTGCACCAGTGTTCTGGGGGCCTCCCTCTTTACCCCACCTCAAGCCATGAACTCTTCCCCAAGTATCCACAGTCCTGAGTTTTGTTTTTATTATTGCCTTCCTTTCTTTGATAATTTCACTATATTTTATTCCCGAGATGGCATTGCTTAGTTTCATATGGTTTGAACTTTCAGTAAGTGTGTTTATGTATATTCTCCTAAGACTGTCTTTTTAAAATTTTGTTCAGCATTTTTTTAAATTAATGATTCATCCATGTTTGTGCACATAACTAAAATCCCTTCGTCTTTGCCACTCTGCAGTTTTCCAGTTTGCCTATACTGAAGGTAATATTGAGGATTGATATTTGGGTGGCTTCCAGTCTTCTGTTGTTGTAAGTGGTGCTGCTCTTGGGTTGGCCAAAAGGTTTGTTTGGGTTTTTCCAATGTGTCACCCTTGTAAGGAACAGTTAATCCTACACATCTATGAGCCGGAGTCCCCCATCCTCCCCACTTTGATTGGACACCCCTCCCCAACTTGTCCTACTTTCCTTTTCTGCCTGGTGAATGCTTGCTCATCTTTCAAGGTCCAGTTGAAGAGTGTAGGCTTCCCCTTCCCCACCCTCTCCTCAAAGACTGGTTAAGGATTTCTTCCTGTACATCTAGGGGCACAGAGACTTGGGAACAATGGTCTGGCTTGGGAGGGTCAGAAAGTGGGTGGAAGCTGGCTCCTGAAAGACAGGGGGATGCTTTCCTAGTGGAGAACGTTTGGAAAAACCTTCCTAGAAGAAGACCCTGGATATAGAAAAACTGCAGATATAGAAAGGCATGCACTGTTCCGAAGGTGAAAAAAACTGCATTCACTGGCGTTACAGGCAGAGAGGCAGGAAAGTGAAAGAAAATGTTAGTTGCTCAGTCATGTCTGACACTTTGCAACCCCGGACTGTAGCCCACCAGGCTCCTCCATCCATGGAATTCTCCAGGTAAGATTACTAGAGTGGGTTGCCATGCCCTCCTCCAAGGGATCTTTCTGACTCAGGGATCAAACCTGGGTCTCCTGCATTGCAGGCAGATTCTTTATCATCTGAGCCACCAGGGAAGCCCTGAGAGAAAAGATCAAATGAAAACATTGAATAATTGAAAAATTTATCCTAATGAATGGAAAGGGATTTAGATGCATGAACAGATTTGCACCAAAGGGGAGATAACAGTGCAGTTTGGGGATACTGAGTTCCAGTTTCCTGGGGTAGGTCTGATGGTCGGTTAGAAGTCCTTTTTTAAAGAGAAAGGTTTGGGTCAGTAATGGAGGGCTCAGATTGGCTTTGACTCCATAGGAATGGGTGAGATCATGCCTGAAAAAAGCTTGTGAAAAGTCCAGCTACTCAACAGCTGGGACTATCAGCCACTAGTTCGTAATTAGTGCAATGCAGTGATTCAGAAAAACGACAAAATAATTGTCTTACTCCATTGAATAGAGAGCTCTTTTTTTCCCCCTCTAAATTAATGTTGCACAAGTACAAAAGTGCTTTGCATAGATCTGTTCAGCCACCTCAGTTCATACCTAATGGGATCAGAGGCAGGACTGATTTTACCACTGGGGGTGAGAGGGTCGTTTAGACTCCGTGTTCCTGCCTGGTGACTGTCAATGAAGAGCTGGCAACCTGGCCAACTGGGTCGTTGTTTGGTAATTTAGATACAATAAATCTAAGGCAAGTAATTACCTTCTAGAAACTTGAATCGCCACCTTAGCAGAATGATGGGAGAAAGAAGCTGTGGGGTAGGATGGGAGCTTAGAAAAGATACCCAGAGGACTCTATTAATTGCACTTTCACTTCCAATGGAATATGGTTTTTATTCACAGGATGCTCCAGTGGTAAATTTCCTGTAAGCATCAGCTTATGATGTAGAGTACTTAGAGGAATGTTTTGTTTCATTTTGGTTTTCAGAAAGGCAGTGGAGGTTGTTAAAAAAAAAAAAAAAAAAAAACCATCATCTATTCCTCTCTTTTATGTGAGGCCAGTACTGACAGATGTAGGGTGCTTGTTCATTTTAGACAAAACTTGAGGAGGGCTTATAATCTATAAGCTAAAAATAGCAATAAAGTAATAACAGTGAATTATTATATAACATACCCTGCCTGCCAGGCACTGTCCAAGACTTCTGTGTAGATAAGCTCCCTACGTGGCCCCTGGTCTGTGAGCTGGGTCCCAGGGTGTAGGAGACACAGAGGTGAGTGAGCTGGAGACAGGAGCCTAACCTGGGCCCTCAGGCTCCAGGGTCCACACACTGGACCAGGTGCTCTGCTTGAGCACCTACTGGGTGTCAGGCACAGACACTGGTGAGTCCCCAGTGAATAGGTCAGACTATGTCCACCAACAAAGACTGCCTGGAATTTACATGCTGAGGGTGACAATATCTATATATCTGTATCTATATATCTATATCTATATCTATATATATATTTTTTTGCCCAGACCGTGTGGCTTGCAGGATTTTAGTTCCCTAACCAGGGATGACGGAGAAGGCAATGGCACCCTACTCCAGTACTCCTGCCTGGAAAATCCCATGGACGGAGGAGCCTGGTAGGCAGCAGTCCATGGGGTCGCTGAGGGTCGGACACGACTGAGCGACTTCACTTTCACTTTTCACTTTCATGCATTGGAGAAGGAAATGGCAACCCACTCCAGTGTTCTTGCCTGGAGAATCCCAGGGATGGCAGAGCCTGGTGGGCTGCCGTCTATGGGTCACACAGAGTCGGACACGACTGAAGCGACTTAGCAGCAGCAGCAACCAGGGGTGAAACTCAGACCACAGCAGTGAAAGTGCCATAGTCCTAACCACTGGACAGCCAGGAAACTCCCTCGATACGGTTTAAAGTAATACTTTGCGATAAAAGAATGTTACATATAATTTATGACTGGGATGGCTAAGCTGGCTTACATGTCCTTTTTATTTTTATTTTTTTGAGAAAAAATAAGCCATTAGTTGAATCTGATAAACTGAGTTAATTAAAATCTCCTTTTCAGGCATACACCAGCCAAGAAAGCCTGTTTTTGTTTTTTTTTTTTTTTCCTCCTAATTCCCCTTCACTATATAAATGTGATACTGAGCTCCCAGTGCCAAGACCAATTTAATTCATTTGCTCAATTATGGGTTAAAAGAAAGACCTTTGGAAACATATTCGCTGTCTGCTACTTGGGACTAACAACCAGCTGAATTGATGAACTTTGTATAATGATCTGTTGCCATGGCAACATGCTGCCCAGTGAGTGGAAGAGGGCACTTCGTCATTACCTCACAGATAGTGCTCCGAACAGCAACAGATGCAAGTACAAAGGGCTTCCTTTTAGTCTGCAGTCACTCTGGGTCGATGAGATAAACAATAAAAATGTCTCTTGGATACAGCAGCAGAGAATCAGAGTCAAATGCACAATTGGAAATAAAGCAATTTTGCTTCCCTGATTAGTGGCCTTGGTGTCTGCACTGAATCTCCAGCCCCATCACAGACGACCATCATCAGGATGGCCACCTAACTGGCTCACACGTTGAATTTCTATACTGGATTCAGCACACGGCAAGTTGAACATCCCTTTAAAATACAGCAGAACTTAGAAAAGTAGTTAAAGGAGAATGGAATCAAGATTTAAAAGATTTAACCATCCAAGACTTTGCAATAATACTGCATTTTTGTCATACAGTTCCCTGGAATATTTGTCTCTTTGTTTCATGGTATGACTTCTTTCCTTTCTTAAAACAAAAATTTATATGTGTAGAGTATGCTACAGGTCCACCCTCCTAAGTGTTCTATTGAAACTTAGAGGAGATATATATTTATTCTGTGTTTTGGAAGTGCTTCTGGCTGCTATACTCAAAAAGAATTTTTAATTTCTCTGAACCTTTCTTTGTTGTTTAGGGTTCTCAAGTTCATTAGACTTGAAGCTGCTATAAACATGAGACATGATGTTGTTGTTTAGTTATTAAGTCATGTCCAACTCTGTGACTCAGTGGACTGTAGCCCACCAGGCTCTTCTGTCCGTGGGATTCTCCAGGCAAGAATACTGGAGTGGGTTGCCATTTCCTTCTCCAGGGGATCTTCCTGACCCAGGAAACAAACCTATGTTTCCATGTCTCCTGCATTGACAGGCAGATTCTTTACCACTGAGCCTCCTGGAAAGCCCAAAACATAAGACATGACTTTCCCTTCAAATATTGTTTTATTGTTGAAGTTTTAATGAATTGCAGAAGGCTGTCTGATTATATATAAGTATGAAAAATAAAACATATTTTTATTTATAGCAGTAGTAAATGTTATACTCAGCTGATCATATTTCTTTCCCTTTCCTATTTCTCCCTTCTTCCTTTCTGCTGTCCCTCTTTCAAAAAAAAAAAATTCATGAACTTTTGAAATTTCTGTGATAATCCTCCAAAAAGAAATTCATTATAGTCAATGACCTTTTCCTTAAATACTGGAAAAGCTTTTTCCTGAGGATTCATTTAGTTCTAATTGTCTCCCAAAGATCACTAGGGTCATTAACATAAAGGTTGTGAGCAGGGCTTCAGCTATTTGAATTATTTTATAATGTTTATCAAAGTGCATCAGTTTTTCAGAATACTACATGTTCTGTGTCATTTCTTGCTGCTTTTCTAGCCCAGGATCATATGTATAGGGGATTAAATTAAACATATGACAATATTTGATAATACCATACTATTACTAATATGAGTCATGTTGTAAACCATACAAGGTAAAAAGAAAATTGTCTAACATAGTTTATAATGTCTTTGCATTAGAATTTGAGTCATAATAGCTTAGGGAAATGTGGAAAAATAATTTTCAACCTAGTTTTGAAATTGCTTTCAGCAAATTATTTGGGTGACAAAATCTTCCTACTCTAGACATGGAGTCCATCTGCTAGTCTTCTCAAACTGCCTTAACAAAGATAATGGAGTACTGCAGATTGGGAGATATAACCACAGAAGTCTACCTCTCATGGCTCTGGAGGCTAGACGTTTGAGATTAAGGTGTTGGCAGGGTTTATTTCTTCAGAGGCCTCTCCCCTTGGCTTGTAGTCAAGTATCTTCCAGATGTATCCTCCCATGTGGATGCAGAAGTCTGCATCTTAATTCCTCTTCTTAAAGAACACCAGACACATGAGATTGGGCTTCCAGCTGTCTCTAGAGGTTAAGAATCTACTTGCCAGGGCAGGAGATGTAAGAAAAGCTGGTTCCATCTGGAGGAGGACATGGCCACCCACTCCAGTATTCTTGCCTGGAGAATCCCATGGACAGAAGAGCCTGGCAGGCTGCAGTCTATGGGGTCACAAAGAGTTGGACTCGACTGAATGACTTAGCATGCACACAGCATGCACGTTAGATTTAGGAATCACACATATGATTCATTTTACATTAATTATCTCTTTAAGAGCCCTTTCTTAGGACTTCAACTGGTGGTCTGGTGGTTAAGAATCTGCCTTGCAAGGCAGGGGTCACAGTTTGATCCCTGGTTGGGTAACTAAGATCCTACATTCTTGGAGTAGCTAAGCCCTCATACCACAACTAGAGAGTTTGTGTGTAGCAATGAAACATCCCACAGGACACAGCAAAGATCCTACATGAGGCAACTGAGACCCGATGCAGCGAAATAAATAGTTTAAAAAAAACAAAACAAAACCCTTTTCCCAAATATTCTGAGGTATTAGGAATTAAGACTTAAACATAAGAATATTCAAGGGATACAATCCAGCCCAAAATAACCCATATTTTATTGTATGGTATCAGTTCAGTCACTCAGTCATGTCCAAATCTTTGCGATCCCATGGACTGCAGCAAGCCAGGTTTCCTTGTCCATCACCAACTCCCGGAGCTTGCTAAAACTCATGTCCGTTGAGTCGGTGATGTCATCCAACCATCTCATCCTCTCTTGTCTCCTTCTCCTCCTGCCTTCAATCTTTCCCAGAATCAGAGTCTTTTCCAATGAGTCAGTTCTTCCCATCAGGTGGCCAAAGTGTTGGAGCTTCAGCTTCAGCATCAATCCTTCTAATGAATATTCAGAACTGATTTCCTTTAGGCTGGACTGGTTGGATCTCCTTGCAGTCCAAGGGACTCTCAAGAGCCTTCTCCAACACCACAGTTCAAAAGCATAAATTCTTAGGTGCTCAGCTTTCTTTATGGTCCAACTCTTACATCCATACATGACTACTGGAAAAACCGTAGCTTTGACTAGATGGACCTTTGTTGGCAAAGTAACGTCTCTGCTTTTTAATATGCTGCTTGGGTTGTGGCTCAGCTGGTAAAGAGTCCGCCTGCAATGTGGGAGACCTGGGTTCGATCCCTGGTTTGGGAAGATCCCCTGGAAAAGGGAAACACTTCTCATGCCAGTATTCTGGCCTGGAGAATTCCATGGACTGTATAGTCCATGGGGTTGCTAAGAATCAGACACAACTGAGTGACTTTCAGTCAATTACTTACTGGGTTTGTCATAGCTTTTCTTCCAAGGAGCAAGTGTCCTTTAATTGCATGGCTGCAGTGATTTTGGGGCCCAAGAGAATAAAGTCTGTCACTGTTTCTATTGTTAACTCTATTTGCCATAAAGTGATGGGACAGGATGCTGCAATCTTCGTTTTTTGAATGTTGAGTTTTAAGCCAGCTTTTTCACTCTCCTCTTTCACTTTCATCAAGAAGCTCTTTAGTTCCTCTTCACTTTCTGCCATTAGGGTGGTGTCATCTGCATATTATACGATATACTTCACAGCAAATGAGAGATTTCTGTATTTGACCATCCCTATCAAGGTGCAGAATAGGATATTGTTTAAACTATTGAATTGATGTTAATTAGGAAGCTGAACTTTGAAATTGAGAAAAGACCTGCTCTTTTCTTCCAGAGTAAAAAATATAGTTAATTTTCAACCACTTATAACTGAATTATGTGTATTAGAGTTTATATTACACAGAGCTTACATTACATAAAGAAATTAGTGGTTTAAAAATCATACCTTTATTATAAAATATTTTGTTTAAACCAACATTTTATATCCTTAAACCTTCTTTAAAAAAATAACTGAAATAGAATACCCTAGTCATTTTTCTTTTCTTTTCTTCCCCCTTTAGCCACACTATATGCAGGGTCTTAGTTCCCCGACCAAGAATTAAACCCGTACTCACTGCTGTGGAAGCACTGAGTCTTAACCTCTGAACCACCAGGGAAGTCCTTAGGCAATATTTCTGTCAGTTTATTCTCTTGTTTGCTTCCTGAGCTCATGGAAATGAGAGTCTCTAGCCTGGTAGAGAAGTTAGATCTATCCTGGGCTTGGCACCATTTACACACTGGTTGTTTGTGCAGGGAATTCTGTGATAAGCATGTCCACGAATCATAGCTTAATCCGTATCTTGAATAATAACTGCTGCTTAATACCCTTAGTATCAGACTACCTAATCTTTTGACATGGTGGCCTGGCGTGCTGTGGTTCACGGGGTGGCAAAGAGTTGGACACGACTGAGCGATTGAACTGAACTGAACTGAATCTTTTGAGAAACTTGTCAGCTATAGTATTCTGGATTCACCATTGTAAGGATTGCATATTATAGTTTCCATACTTTCAAAATGAAAAGACCATCAAAAATTTAGAAACAAGCACTTGATTGATACACAGAGGACCTACATTTAAATTCTAGAATCTGACCTTAGGGACTCAGTTTTTCTGGGTTTTGCTTTTCTTACCTACAAAATGCAAAATATTGTTGTAGGTCCTTTCCAACTCGAATACCCTATGACTATCTGAAATTTTAGCTTAGAAAACATAGTGATGGTAGATGATTTGCCTTTAGGGTGGCCAGACCAATGGAATTTCTTGTATTCTCCCTCAAGGATTTACCTTGGTTTTACAAAACTGACTGAATAAGAAAACAAGGGATTCTATAGTTTTCTGTCCATCAAGTTTTACATCTGCTCTTCTTTCTTTGTTAGCATATATTTTTGTATAAATATATCAGTGGCTTTTTCTTATTCACACTAGCTTTAATATGTTGATTATTCAGGCTGTGGGTGATGAAAAGTCATGTCGCCCTCACCATTTCTATTTGGGAGGGCAGTAAGGGTCATTGGTTTTCTCAGAAAGATAATAAAAAAGATTCACTCCAGAAGTGTAGGGAAAAGCTTGCATATGTGTGCTAAATTACTTCAGTTGTGTCTGACTCTTTGCGACCCTGGGGACTGAAGCCCACCAGGCTCCTCTGTCCATGGGATTCTTCAGGCAAGAATAGGTTGCCATGCCCTCCTCCAGAGGGTCTTCCCAACCCAAGGATCCAACTCATGTCTCCTGAGGTTCCTGCATTGCGGGTGGATTCTTTACCACTGAGCCACTGAGGAAGGCCAGACATAAGACTAACCTCTAATTAAAGGAAAACTCTACAAAACATAAAAGCAAAAACAGAAAGAATCTTCTTTCAGTTCAGTTCAGTTCAGTCGCTCAGTCATGTCCAATTCTTTACAACCCCATGGACTGCAGCACGCCAGGCCTCCCTGTCCATCACCAACTCCCAGAGTTGACTCAAACTCATACCCATTTACTTTCACTTTTCACTTTCATGCACTGGAGAAGGAAATGGCAACCCACTCCAGTGTTCTTGCCTGGAGAATCCCAGGGACGGGAGCCTGGTGGGCTGCTGTCTATGGGGTCACACAGAGACGGACACGACTGACGTGACTTAGCAGCAGCAGCAGCATATCCATTGAGTCAGTGATGCCATCCAACCATCTCATCCTCTGTCGTCCCCTTCTCCTCCTGCCTTCAATCTTTCCCAGCATCAGAGTCTTTTCAAATGAGTCAGTTCTTCCCATCAGTTGGCCAAAGTATACATTGGGGTAAATCAAAATAAGTAATTAAATTCAACTCACCTGCTAATCTTTTTTTAAATGTGGCTACTTAAAAAAAATTAATTACATGGATTGTTCTATATTTCCATTGAATGATGCTGGTCTGGACTTACTCTGTGAGCTTCCACCTCCAGGCATCCATGCTCGATGGTTTGTTGGGGATTCTAGGCATCATTGCTTCCTTGGGTCCCACATGCCAGTCACTTTGTTCCCATGAAATGTTTTAGGAATGTGTCCTGGCAGCTTTCGTGACTACCACATTCTACTCTCACTGAAATCAATTTTTTATTTTTTTTTGCAGAAAAACACATGCATGTTTGTTTACTTGGTTTTGTTCTCGATTCTCATATTGTTCCTCTAAGGTTATTTGGCAGCTTATTAGCTGTAGGAGCTGCACAGATTTTCCTGTGGGTTGGAGGTTGTGGACCACACTTCAGTGTCTCATGGATCATTTCCTGTGGTTGGAATTGGGTGAGGGTTGGGGATATGTAAGGATTTCTCATGCCCTTTTCAAGTAGCACTCCAGTCTTCTGATAAGTACTATGTAAATATTTCTTCCCCAGCAGTCACTTTTAAAACGGATTTCTTGCTGTGTCACGTGTCAATGTTCTAACTTAGAAAACCATCTCATTTATGATTTTTGCTTTTTCCTTTGGTCATTTTCCTAATGGCTCAGAATGGCTCAACTTCAATTGAGGTTGAAACGATTATCTCTCTTATTGCGATAATCCAATTTTGCCTGTGTTTTCCACTTGCTATCAGCTGCGCCTCTGGTCTTCCATGACTTTGTTAGTCACCAGTAAAAATCAATATTAGGAATTATTGGGACCTGCAGTCTGATGCTGTGTGCCCAGGAGAGTTCTCATATCACTGGTGAGCACTTCCCTGAAGCCCTTCATTTGTTCAAGGTCGGTCTGGTGAGGATACCTTCCTTGCTCGGTTCTTGTTTGTGGGGCAGAGGGCTGGGGGCAGGGGTCCTTTGCTCTTATTCCCAGAAATACTGCCCTTTAAGTGTGCATACAACTTCTGTTCATCCACAGACAGGTGTTTGATCTGGCTCAGTGTGCCTCCCTCTTTAATAGATGGTGTAAGGGCATACAGCTGTCACTCACTCTGTTTGCCTGTCTATGCCTGAGTTGTGGTACCCAGGGAAGGGATGTCATCCTGATGGCGAGGAGAGTCTGGTGCTTTCTGAAGCTGATGCCCCTGCATGTCGTCCATGTGGGCGGCTTCCAATGGATCAGGAGATTGCCTGCCTTCTTGCTGCCTCCCAACTGGTTATGTTTCATGACTTGTGGAAGACTTCATGGAATAAAAACAGTATTGCAAACAATCTCGACAAAACTGCCCTTTCCTAGGTGTCACTCACACTAGCTTTTTATTTAATGCTGCTTTGGGGCCCTTTGTTGCATTTATCTCATTCATTAGCATTGACTTGAACTTTCATTTTATGTCTGACTTCTTTATAGGACGTTGAAAGACCAGTTCATAGGAAATATATATCAGATCTTCTATTCTTGGAAACTCAGTTTTCTCATCCCTCAAGTGAGAATACTCATTCACATATTTTTTACATTCTCATCAGCTTGCTGTGATAATCAAATGAGATGTGGATATAATGAGGTTTTATTTATATAATAAAATACAGGATGCCTACTTTAATTTGAACTTCAGATAAACCATGAAGAGCATTGAATTGGACATACTAATACTAAAAAATGTTAATGGTTTAGCTAAAATTCAAATTTAAGTGGGCATCCTTTCTTTAGTCTGCCCACTACCTAGAACATAAGCATGCTTCCTGTTCTGCTGAAATTAGCAAATATAAGTTCTGCAGTACATTATGTACATTTTCATGTAATTACAGCTATTCATGTCTTTCAAATAACAACCATACTATTAACTTCCATCAGTCTTAAAAATCTTGCAGCAGCTCTATCTCCTTCATAATGAATAGCTGTAGTTTTTCAATTTGAGCGTGAAACTGTAAATATATGACTCTGAAATTTGTTTCCATAACATAATTAGTAGTTCATATTTTCACAAAAAGGTGAATTATTATGAGAATTTGGGCCAAAACAGTGTCACCCTATTGTCCTGCTCTCGGCACCGATTCTTCACTTTCTCTGAACCACTTTCTCCTCATTGTCTCTCTGGGGAAGTGATCTGTGATTGACAGGAAGTGCCAATTTTCTCTTTTCTTTCTGATCTCAAAACGGTAAAGACTGATGGAGATGCTTTTCTGTATTTCTAGCTTTTTTTTTTTACCTTCAGCTGACTTTGATTAGAGTATTGAGTTTCAGGAGTATGAAAGGTGTGTATGGTTATATTTTTCTGCGGCAAATTTTTAGAGCTGGTATTTTCTCAGCTGAAACCAATTAAAATGATTTTCTTCACTCCTGTTTAGTTTATGATGCTTTCAGAGGAAATATTTTGGAAATGGTGGAGGATTATTTCTTGTTTCACCTTCACACCGACTGATATCATATTTCTTACTAAAAGTTGTGATTCGACAGCATTAATCAGGAGTCTTTTTGGCAAATGTGCAAGTGACATGACATCCCTGTAACGTTTGCCTTCTGTCCCTGCCTTTCTGTCTCTCTACTTTCCTTCCTTGCCTAACTCACTTGTTCAGTCTCTCATCCAGCGCATGTTCAGTAATCTGCACAGGCCACAGTAATGGCCACTCTGCAGACATCAGAGAACAACACTGACAGCGTCTGCCCTCTTGGAGCCTCATCGTGTCAAGCGTAGACGCCATGAAACAAGTAAATCAGTCATTAAACCCTGGAAATATTATAACACAAAATAACAAAAAACACAAGCACCCTGAGGGTCCTCCACAGTCACCCTAGTGCCAAAAGAGCAGGGAGCTCCATGAGGCGGCTCACGTGACGGATGCTCAGGGTGAAGATGACCCGGCAGAGGTATAGAGGGTGATGAGGATTAAAAAATACTCACTATGTAAAAACTGAGAGGCATGTCTTACTCAGTGGGAGTTTTTAGGACTTCAAGCCAGGAAGCCAGCATCTCAAATAACCCGAGAGAACTGCTTAGAGGAGGGGAGAGGAGGGGCCATGTTATATAGAAGTCTTGCAAACAAAGGGCAGATAGTCTGAATGTCAAATGTATTTTTTTTTTTTTTTGTAAATTAAAGAAAACGAGGTATCCCAAGTTTAAGGAATTTAGCACTTTTCTATGTATGGGAAGACGAAGAGTCTGGGCTCACTGAAATCATCTCTTTGATATGCACCTCAGCATTTTCACTTCCTCAGCTTCCTTTCCTCTCAGCTCACCCTGGGGAGTGGCTACAGGCTAGATGGCAGGTTTTCTTCTTCCGGAGTTCCCTCAGGGCTGCAATCACTGATGATGGTGGTGTCCTTGTTTACTGATATGGCAGGAAATATTCTCAGTAGGCAAGCACCTAAATCGACACTATGGTGCCATTCTCTAAAGTGCTGAGTCCTATAGTTTTGTTAGATCCCTGGATCGAACAAATCCCTGAATTTGTTAGTCAGCTGGAAAGTAGATACAAGGTGTGCAGAAATATACACCAAGAAATTTTGGTCAATGATGGTTAGTTCATTTAAATCAAATTTTTAAAGATCTTTTAAAATTTGTTTTTCCTGCACAGTTGCTTAAGAATCCAAAGTGTGTATGAGCATATGGATGTTTGCATGATTATTGATTTGGTTTCACAGAGTAATCTGTCAGCAAAATAAATAGTAATCAACCAGTCATCTTTGTTCACCTGTTGAATAGGATTTAGTTCTCTCACCCTTGGCTCCTGTGAAAATAGTGTGTTGTTGTTGTTCAGTTGCTAAGTCATGTCCGGCTTTTTGAGACCCCATGGATCTGCAGCACACCAGGCTTCCCTGTCCTTTGCTGTCTCCCAGAGTTTGCTCATGGATAAGGCAATGGCAACCCACTCCAGTACTCTTGCCTGGAAAATCCCACAGACGGAGGAGCCTGGTAGGCTGCAGTCCATGGAGTCGCTAAGAGTCAGACACAACTGAGCGACTTCACTTTCACTTTTCACTTTCATGCATTGGAGGAGGAAATGGCAACCCACTCCAGTGTTCTTGCCTGGAGAATCCCAGGGAAGGTGGGGCCTGGTGGGCTGCCATCTCTGGGGTCGCACAGAGTCGGACACAAACAAGTCGGACTGAAGCAACTTAGCAGCAGCAGCAGCAGAGTTTGCTCAAACTTATGTCCATTGAGTCAGTGATGTCTTTCAACTCTCTCATCCTCTCTCGGCCCCTTCTCCTCCTGTCTTTAGTCTTTCTCAGCATCAGGGTCTTTTCCAGTGAGTTGGCTCCTCGCATCAAGTGGACAAAGTAGAGTTTCATCCTCAGCTCTTCCAACGAATACGCATGGTTGCTTTCCTCTAGGATTGACTGCCTTTATCTCCTTGCTATCCAAGGGACTCTGAAGAGTCTTCTCCAGCACCACAGTTTGAAAGCATCAATTTTTCAGTGCTGGTAATAGTCAAAACATGACAGTTATTCAGCTGGACTCCCACCTATTCTGCTGCTCCCCAACTATACTCCTGCATTGCTCTAAAATGTTCAATTTTATCTCAAGAGTCTTTTTTAAAATGTTTATTGGAGTATAGTTGATTTGCAGTGTTGTGTTAGCTTCAGGTATACAGCAAACTGAATCAGTTGTACATATACATGTATCCACTCTTAGATTCTTTCCCCCTGTGGACCATTACAGAGTATTGAGTAGAGTTCCCTGTGCTATATAGCAGGTTCTTACTAGTTATCTATTTTATCCATCAGACAAGATCAGTCCCTCAGTCGTGTCTGACTCTTTGCGGCCCCATGAATCGCAGCACCCCAGGCCTCCCTGTCCATCACCAACTCCCGGAGTTCACTCAGACTCATGTCCATTGAGTCAGTGATGTCATCCAGCCATCTCATTCTCTGTTGTCCCCTTCTCCTCTTGCCCCCAATCCCTCCCAGCATCAGAGTCTTTTGCAATGAGTCAACTCTTTGCATGAGGTGGCCAAAGTACTGGAGTTTCAGCTTTAGCATCATTCCTTCCAAAGAAATCCCAGGGCCGATCTCCTTCAGAATGGACTGGTTGGATCTCCTTGCAGTCCAAGGGACTCTCAAGAGTCTTCTCCAACACCACAGTTCAAAAGCATCAATTCTTCAGCGATCAGCCTTCTTCACAGGCCAACTCTCACATCCATACATGACCACAGGAAAAACCATAGCCTTGACTAGACGAAACTTTGTTGGCAAAGTAATGTCTCTGCTTTTCAATATGCTATCTAGGTTGGTCATAACTTTCCTTCCAAGGAGTAAGCGTCTTTTAATTTCGTGGCTGCAGTCACCATCTGCAGTGATTTTGGAGCCTCCAAAAATAAAGTCTGACACTGTTTCCACTGTTTCCGCATCTATTTCCCATGAAGTGATAGGACCAGATGCCATGATCTGTGTTTTGTGAATGTTGAGCTTTAAGCCAACTTTTTCACTCTCCACTTTCACCTTCATCAAGAGGCTTTTGAGTTCCTCTTCACTTTCTGCCATAAGGATGGTGTCATCTGCATAGCTGAGGTTATTGATATTTTCCTGGCAATCTTATTCCAGTTTGTGTTTCTTCCAGTCCAGCGTTTCTCATGATGTACTCTGCATAGAAGTTAAATAAACAGGGTGACAATATACAGCCTTGATGTACTCCTTTTCCTATTTGGAACCAGTCTGTTGTTCCATGTCCAGTTTTAACTGTTGCTTCCTGGCCTGCATACAAATTTCTCAAGAGGCAGATCAAGTGGTCTGGTATTCCCATCTCTTTCAGAATTTTCCACAGTTTATTGTGATCCACACAGTCAAAGGCTTTGGCGTAGTCAATAAAGCAAAAATAGATGTTTTTCTGGAGCTCCCTTGCTTTTTCTATGATCCAGCGGATGTTGGCAATTTGATCTCTGGTTCCTCTGCCTTTTCTAAAACCAGCTTGAACATCAGGAAGTTCACGGTTCACATATTGCTGAAGCCTGGCTTGGAGAATTTTGAGCATTACTTTACTTGCATGTGAGTTGAGTGCAATTGTGCGGTAGTTTGAGCATTCTTTGGCATTGCCTTTCTTTGGGATTGGAATGAAAACTGACCTTTTCCAGTCCTGTGGCCACTGCTGAGTTTTCCAAATTTGCTGGCATATTGAATGCAGCACTTTCACAGCATCATCTTTCAGGATTTGGGATAGCTCAACTGGAATTCCATCACCTCCACTAGCTTTGTTTGTAGTGATGCTTTCTAAGGCCCACTTGACTTCACATTCCAGGATGTCTGGCTCTAGGTCAGTGATCACACCATCCTGATTATCTGGGTCATGAAGATCTTTTTTGTACAGTTCTTCTGTGTATTCTTACCATCTCTTCTTAATATCTTCTGCTTCTGTTAGGTCCATACCATTTCTGTCCTTTATCGAGCCCATCTTTGCATGAAATGTTCCTTTGGTATCTCTAATTTTCATGAAGAGATCTCTAGTCTTTCCCATTCTGTTGTTTTCCTCTATTTCTTTGCATTGATCACTGAAGAAGGCTTTCTTATCTCTTCTTGCTATTCTTTGGAACTCTGCATTCAGATGCTTATATCTTTCCTTTTCTCCTTTGCTTTTTGCTTCTCTTCTTTTCACAGCTATTTGTAAGGCCTCCCCAGACAGCCATTTTGCTTTTTTGCATTTCTTTTCCATGGGGATGGTCTTGATCCCTGTCTCCTGTACAATGTCACGAACCTCATTCCATAGTTCATCAGGCACTCTATCTATCAGATCTAGGCCCTTAAATCTATTTCTCACTTCCACTGTATAATCATAAGGGATTTGATTTAGGTCATACCTGAATGGTCTAGTGGTTTTCCCTACTTTCTTCAATTTAAGTCTGAATTTGGCAATAAGGAGTTCATGGTCTGAGCCGCAGTCAGCTCCTGGTCTTGTTTTTGCTGACTGTATAGAGGTTCTCCATCTTTGGCTGCAAAGAATATAATCAGTCTGATTTCGGTGTTGACCATCTAGTGATGTCCATGTGTAGAGTCTTCTCTTGTGTTGTTGGAAGAGGCTGTTTGTTATGACCAGTGCATTTTCTTGGCAAAACTCTATTAGTCTTTGCCCTGCTTCATTCCGTATTCCAAGGCCAAATTTGCCTGTTACTTCAGGTGTTTCTTGACTTCCTACTTTTGCATTCCAGTCCCCTATAATGAAAATAGTAGTGTATATATTCCCAGGTGGCACTAGAGATAAAGAACCCATCTGGCAATGCAGGAGATGTAAGAGATGCAGGTTTGATCCCTGGGTCGAGAAGATCCCCAGAAGAAGGACATGGCAACTGACTCTATTATTCTTGCCTGGAGAATTGCATGAACAGAGGAGCCTAGTGGGCTACAGTCCATAGAGCCCCAAAGAATTGGACCCAACTAAAGCACCCTAGCACGCACACATGCACACACACACATGGGCACTCTATATTCCCAAGAGTCTTACTTAAGCCTCATCAGAGCCTTGCTGTTCACTGGATAGTGGCAGGCCTGGCTCTTATCTTTAGTGTCAAACCTTGTTTGGTTGTCAGGGTTTCCTGAAGGGCAGCAGGGGCTCCCTGCCTGTCGCTGGTCCACAGGAAGCCTGGCAATTCCATCTGCCGGTGGATGCTGAAGTCAACTTCCGTGAAGCTCCCACTTTGTTTGCACCACTGCCCTGATGCTCTGCTCAACTTTGTTCCGTTGCGTCATACAGGCAGGAAGACCTGAACCTCACTGGGTTGAACTTCCCACCAGCTGGGAACTGAGGTCTCCAAGTCAAAATTAGATTGACTTATATAATAAATACATACAGATTTTCTTCCACACTGAAGTCTGATTATTTATTAAAATGCTGCCTTGCTACATCATCTGCCCCCCGATCTCTCCATCCCCATACTTTGCTGTGTGTTCACAAACACACTCTTCCCTTAAACACAAGTGTGTGTGTGCATGTTAAGTCACTTCAGTCATGTCTGACTCTTTGCAATGCTATGCACTGTAGCCCGCCAGGCTCCTCTGTCCATGGGATTCTCCTTATTTTTAATCTTCCCAGCATCCATAGCAATTCTATTTGTGCTTGAGCTTTCTCAAAATTTACATGTTTAACCAACTAACCTAAAATAAAATTGAGCAATGATTTAATGATACTGAATATATTATTATATGCAAAATTAAATAGACTATTACATACATAATACTTATAACAGTTCATAATCAATGAATGATCACTGGAGATGTTTCAGATACATATTCCTTAATGAACTCAGGATAACATATATCCACTTCGTACATCCTCCATCTGTAAAGACTCTCCTAGGAATGGAAAACTGGAAAGGTAATTTCTGTCCAAATCTTCTGAGATTAGCAGATTGATCAGAGGCCTTGAAGCCAAAGGTTGTGGATTCCACTTCCTCTTTAAGAAGACTTCGTAGCCTTATCTGTGTTGATAGAGTGAGAACTGTGATGTTTTGAACCTAAGTTCCCTTGGGTTTTCTTCAGCCAGGGTGATCTGAGGAGCTTGCCAGCTGCTCTCAGAGGTGCTTCAGGAGGGTTGGATCCATGCCCTGGATTGGCAGACTGGCTAGAGGGGGTGGGGTTTCACGTCCATGCACCACAGACAACATCCTATGTTTCAAGTCTGTGTCCCGACCTGGGGGTTTGACGGTGCCGTGCCCCTTACTGGCTGGGAGGACCCTCCTCCGTGTCCCTCGAAGCCACTCCGGAGGGATCTGTGTGGTTCACGTGACCCCGGCCCTCTTGTCCTGGGGCAGCACTTAAGACCAAAATGCGTGTAAACACGTGATGAGCAGAAAATATGGAGGAGGGAGGGGGATGGGTTGAAATGGATGTTCAGTAGGATGGGAAAGAAGAATCCATGGAGCTGAGACCCAGGAGAGCATCCCAGAGAACAAGTCTGAGAGAGGGAGTGTGTGTGTGTCTAGATGCAGACACAGAGACGGAGATACTTTCAGGACAGGAAGGAAGCAGAAGCCTCCTTGGCCGCCTGCATATCTGCAGCTGTCTGTCAGGTGGGGTCCACTGTGTTGGGCAGCAGAGTCAGGTCCTCTGTCTGATACCGAGAATCCAGCCCCTCTCACCTGGTGTTCTCCATGGGATGGTGCAAAGCCGGCTGCTTTGGACCACGGTAAGCTCTGATGTGGGCTTCCCTGGTGGCTCAGACGGTAAAGCATCTGTCTGCACTGCAGGAGACCAGGGTTCGATCCCTGCGTTGGGAATATCCCCTGGAGAAGGGACTGACAACCCACTCCAGTACTCGTGCCTGGAAAATCCCATGGATGGAGGATCCTGGTGGGATACACTCCACAGGGTCGCAAAGAGTTGGACATGACTAAGTGACTTCACTTTCTTTTTTTCTTTCAAGCTCTGCCATGCTCTGGGTCTCTGGACCTGTGTGGGAACCAGGCAGCTGGTAGCCAAGTGGTCCTAATCCCGGTTTTATTTCGCTTGTGCTGAGAGCTGTCAAAATACTGGTGCCTGGCCCCACGTCCAGTGTGGCTCACTGAACACCTCCAGGGTGGGTCTCCTGGCATTTGTCCAAGCTCCTCAGATGGCCCTATGTGCAGCCCACCTGGAGAAGCCTGGTGGCTTAGCTGGTGAGTGATGGTGAGACTGCTGACCTCACTTTTCTGCTTTCCCTGTTGCCTCCGCAGATTATGGCACCATTAAGAAGGTGCGGGCGCCCCTGACCCAGACCTCCGGCGGCTGTGTGCTGGAAGAGATGGAGCTCTTCCCTGAGAGGCGACCCGAGCCCGTCAGGAGCCTGCGGATCCTGCACAGCCAGAGCGTCCTGTTCGCGGGCCTGCGAGAGCACGTGGCCAAGATCCCGCTGAAGAGGTGCCAGTTCTACCGCTCACGCAGGTAGGGCAGCCCCGGGGAGGGGGGTCCATCCCACATGCTGGCACCCCTTGTAGACACCCCGCCCAGGGAGAGGGTTCAGGAGCCCCGAGGACAGGTGGGGACCAGAGCATCCTTGTGTGTCCTGCATCCCAGGATGCAGATTTCTGATACACGCCAGCTTGCTATGCCAACCATAATACATCAGCATCCCTGGAAGAAGAACCCCTGTATGACATCTGTAAGCAGATGTTAGGATTGAAGTGAATTGTTCAGTGAGTTTGGAGAAGGAAATGGCAACCCACTCCAGTATTCTTGCGTGGAGAATCCTGTGGAGAGAGGAGCCTGGCGGGCTGCAGTCCAAAGGGTCACAGAGTCAGACATGACTGAAATGACTGAGCACGCCCGCAGCACGGAATGATAATGCTGATATTTGGTCTTCCTGAATTAATCTGGCACAAGTTTTATATATATATATATATATATATATTGACCTGGTCACTAAAGTATTTTAAACCTCTCTTTCTTGTCTATGTGTGTTGTGTGTTCAGTTGCTTAGTTGTCTCTGACTCTTTGCAACCCCATGGACTGTAGCCCACCAGTCTCCTCTGTCCCTTGGGAATACTGGAGTGGGTTGCCATTCTCTCCTATAGGGGATCTTCCCAACCCAGGGATCAAAACCCACATCTCCCATGGCTCCTACATTGGCAGGTGGATTCTTTACCACTGAGCCACCTAGCAAGCCCGCCTTTCTTATCTAACACATACTAATTGCTGTAGAATCTAACTGAATAATATATATTGTGCAAGATTTAAAGCACTCTGCAAAGTCAGTATTCTTACATAGAAAAAGATTCTTATATTTAATGACAATCATGACAGTATTGCTTTATAGATGGTTTTAGACAGCACAGTATATAATAAAATTCCTCTTTTGGTATCAGAGTGTTGAGAAACAAATAACATTAGGGCCCTCCCAACTAATAACAATGCTCTTGTGATTGCTGAAAACAAATAGTGATATTGATTAACGACTATCTTTTATGTAACAGCTTTTCCCTAAATGTAACCAATGGCTGCTTGTAGTTTGTTCTGCTTTGTGTTTCCCGCAGTGCTGGCCCAGGGCAGAAATTGTTCTGGCCCAGTTCTTGATGGCTCAGTGGTTGACCGGGAAGGCTGGGGTCTTGCCTGTGGGAGTGTCACAAGTTCAGTGAACCTGAAAGGTCACCAGTCTTCCAGCTCCAGGCCAGGAAGCTCTGGGGATGTGACAGAGGACATCACACAAGAAGTCAGACCCGAGCCAAACACAGGTGTTCCTGCTGCCAGAATGGATGTTAGCACCTTGCAAAAAGTTTTAGCTGCTCAGTTGTGTCCGACTGTTTGTGACTAATGGACTATAGCCCTCCAGGCTCCTCTGTCCATAGAATTCTTAGGCAAGAATAACGGAGTGAGTTGCCATTTCCTTCTGCAGGGGATTTTCCCAACCCAGGGGTCTAACCCAGGTCTCCTGCGTTGCAGGCAGAGCAGGAGGCAATTCCCCTTTTCTCTGGCGCTCTGTTAGCTCAGCAACGTGTAGATGCCGCTTAGGCAACTAGATCCTGAATCAGGTCAAGCAAGGCAGGCATCGTCTGCACGCCTCTCATCTCCTAGGCAACTGCACTTGCAGCTCAGTTATGAATCCACAGGCACCAGCAGCCTCCAGGCACAGCTGCCCAGGAGGAGTTGACAGTCTCCCCTGTTCCTTTCAGGAGAATAAGCCTCTTGTCTGTCTGTATCAGGCTTCTGGGAGGACAGAATTTTACAGTTCTATCCAGAGCTGAATCTGCCTGCTGTTTTCTTGTCCACTTGCTCAGGGAAAAGCAGTGAGAGATGATATTTATTGTAAACTGATAGACTGTGATCCTCTGTGTACTCACAACAGACTGGGTTAGTTTGTATTTGACCCTTAAATGCTCCATTTGAGGAAAGAAAATCTAAAGATTTCAACCCAAGAGTTTCTCTGAATTTCTTCCAAAGTTTTTTGTCATCTTCCTCTCATAGAAAGACAAGAAATCCTCTCTTAACATTCCCGGGAGAAAAAAAAGAATCAATTTTTAAGGAACTGATAGCTACACGACCAGACTTTTATAAATTATGGAGAAAGATAGTGTGTTTTTTCTAGACAAAAGCAATTTTAATTTTCAAGAAATATGCCTAAAGAAACACTCTGTAGGGGAATAGGATACTAATTGTTAAATATACTATTTTTTTAAAAAATAAATTTATTTATTTTTAACTGAAGGAGAATTGCTTTGCAGTATTGTGTTGGTTATGGCCAAACATCAACATGAATCAGCCATAGTTATACCTATGTCCCCTCACTCTTATTTTTTTCTTTTTTTTAATTTTTATTTTACATTGGACGATAATTTGTTGACAATGTTGTGTTAGTTTTAGGTGTACAACAAAGCAATTCAGCTATACATATATTTATTTTTTTCAAGTATTTTCCTATTTAGGTTATTACAGAATATTGAGCAGAGTTCCCTGTGCTATACAGTTTATCCTGTTGGTTATCTATTTTAAAGATAGTAGTGTGTATATTGGAGAAGGCAATGGCACCCCACTCCAGTACTCTTGCCTGGAAAATCCCACGGACGGAGAAGCCTGGTGGGCTGCAGTCCATGGGGTCATTAAGAGTCGGACACAACTGAGCGACTTCACTTTCACTTTTCACTTTCATGCATTGGAGAAGGAAATGGCAACCCACTCCAGTGTTCTTGCCTGGAGAATCCCAGGGACGGGGGAGCCTGGTGGGCTGCTGTCTATGGGGTCGCACAGAGTCGGACACGACTGAAGCGACTTAGCAGCAGCAGCAGCAGTGTGTATATGTCAGTCCCAAACTCCCAACTTATCCCCTCAACCACCTTTCCCCTTTGGTAACCACAAGTTTGTTTTCTAAGTCTGTGAATCTGTTTCTGTTTTGTAAATAAGTTCACTTGTATAATTTTTGTTGAATTCCACATATAAGCAACACTATGACATTTGTCTTTCTCTGCCTGACATTTCACTTAGTATGGTAATCTCTCCATCCATCTTGTTGTAAATGGCATTTCATTTGTGTTAATGTGAAAGTGAAAGTAAAAGTCGTGCAGTCGTGTCCAGCTGTTTTCGATCCCATGGACAGTAGCCAGCCAGGCTCCTCTGTCCATGGAATTCTCCAGCAGAAATATTGGAGTGGGTAGCCATTTCCTTCTCCAGGGGATCTTCCCAGGAGATCGAACCCAGGTCGCCCACATTGCAGGCAGATTCTTTACCATCTGAGCCACCATTTCATTTGTTTTAGTGGTTGAGTGATATCCCATTTTATATATGTCCCACGTGTTCTTTATCTATTTTTCTGTCAATGAACATTTAGATTACGTCTCTGACATTGCTATTGTAAACAGCGCTGCAGTGAGTATGTGCGTGCATATTTTCGAGCATGATTTTCTCTGAAAATATGCCCGGGAGTGGAATTGCTGGACCATACAGAGCTCCATTTTTAGTTTTAAGGAAGCTCCACACTGCTTTCCACAGTGGCAGCACCAATTTACATTCCCACGAGCAGTTTAGGAGAATTCCCTTTTCTTCATACCTTTTCCAACATTTATTGTTTATAGACTTTTTGATGATGGTATTTCTGACTCGTGTGAGGTGTTATTTTAGTTTTGATTTTTATTTCTCTCATAGTTAGCAGTGTTGAACATTTTTCATGTGCCTTTTGGCCATCTGTGTGTCTTCTTTGGGTAAATATATATTTATGTCTTCTGCCCATTTTTTAACTGGGTTGTTCGTGTTTTCTTTATGTTGAGTTTCATGAGCTATTTGTAAATTTTGGAGATTAATCCTCTGTGGGTTACTTTGTTTGCAAACATTCTCTCCCATTCTGAGGGTTGTCTTTTCATTTTGTTTATGGTTTCCTTGGCTGTGCAAAAGCTTTTGAATTTCATTAGGTCCCATTTGTTTTAATTTTCCTTTTTATTTCCATTTTTGTAGGAGATGGATCAAAAAAGATATTGCTGCAATTTATGTCAGAGTGTTCTGCCTGTGTTTTCCCTCTAAGAATTTTATAGGATAGTCTTCCATTTAGATCTTTAATCTATTTTAAGTTAATTTTTGGATATGGTATTAGAACAGGTGTCCCCACCTTTTTTGGCACCAGACACCAGTTTGGTGGGAGACGACTTTTCCGCAGATGAGAATGCAGGTGGTGTCAGGGTAATTCAAGCCCACTACATTTATTGTGCGCTTATTTCTATGACTACACCTCAGATCATCAGGTATTAGATCCTGGAGGTTGAGTGCTCCTGTGTTAGACAATGTTCTAATTTCGTTCTTTTACATGTAGCTGTCTGGTTTTCCTAGCACCACTTATTGAAGAGACTGTCTTTTCTCCATTGTATTGTCTTGCCGCCTTTGTTATAGATTAATTGCCCACAGGTGTGTGGGCTCATTTCCAGGCTTTCTGACTTGTTCCATTGATCCATATGTACATTGTTTGTGCCAGTGCCATACTCTTTGGATGACCATAACTTTGTAGTATAGCCTGATGTCAGGGAGCCTGATTCCTGCAGCTCTGATTTTCTTCCTCAGTATTGCTTTGCTTATTTAGGGTTTTTTGTGTCTCTGTACAAATTTTTAAATATTTTGTTCTAGGTCTATAACAAATGCCATTGGTAATTTGATAGGGACTGCTTCCCAGGTGGTCCTAGTGGTGGAGAACCAGCCTGCCAGTGCAGGAGACACAGGAGACAGGGGTTCAGTCCCTGGGTGGAGAAGATCCCCCAGAGGAGGACATGGCAATCTGCTCCAGTATCCTTGCCGGGAGAATCCCATGGCCAGAGGAGCCTGGGCAGCTATAGCCCATAGGGACAAAGAGACGTACAAGACTGCAGTGACTTAGCACATGTTGAGTCTGTAGATTGCCTTGGGTAGTATAGTCATCTTGACAATATTGACTCTTCCAATCTAAGAGCATGGTATATCTTTCCATCTGTTTGTGTTATGTTTGATTTCTTTCATCTTGTCTTATGGCTTTGGAGTACGGGTTTTTGCCTCCTTTGGTAGGTTTATTCCTAGGCTAGGTCTTTTATCCTTTTTGCTGTGAAGGTAAATGAGATTGTTTCTTTAATTTCTCTTTCTGATCTTTTATTGCAGGATACAAACTTAATACACAGAAATCTATTGCATTTTTCTTTACACTAACAATATTAATTATGCTTTTTATAATAGAATAAGTAATTTTGTTATCAGAAAATCAATTTTATGAGTAAATTTTGAAGTGTTTAAGAAGAGAAATTGAGCTTAACTAAATTACTTATCTCCTTCAGAATTATACTCACATTGTTCATTTTGTTAATATCTGTTTCTCAGAGGCAAGGCAGTTTGATATCTGATGCAATGCTTAGAAATTATAATGCCTGATACAATTTTCCAAGATTCTTCTATGTCTGCCACTATGCTGGATCTTATCCCCACTTTCCTTAATCACAGCACCCTGACAGTAAAGTCAAACAACATCTCCAATTTTCAGATAAAGAAATGGTAGCTGGGATTTCTGGTGCCCTGCCCGAGGTCACATAGCTCTTGCATTCGAAACCCAGGTTCGGAGCTGAACTCTCTTGCCCCCAAGGCCCAGACTTTATTTTTGGTTCTCTCTGTTCCTCCTGGTACAAAGAATATGTCATGCTCAGTCATCCGATTTCAGCAGGGATGGACCATTTGATGGCATTTTCCATGGAGTTGCTGAGAGCTAGAATTAGTACCAGGACAGGCTGAACTCAGTCTATTGACAAGTACCCCCAGCTTCCTCCCATTAGTCCTTTCTTTATTATGACTGCCACCAGGCTGGGTTAAGGAGACCAAAAGGAGGTTTTATACTGCTGGGCTACTGTAAAATGAGTCTTTATCCTCCAGCTGTTCTAGAGGTGACCCTGGACCCAGGAGAGGCCAAAATAATGTGCACGCCTGTGCCATCCATGCTGTGCACACATTGTAACTTGGGGCCAACGGCATGATGTTTTTAACTTCCCATAACTGTTTTCCTCAGAACGTTATTTTGAAAGAACAATATCTTAAAAATATATTTTGGTCAAGTTTGACCTCAAAAAAATGAGCAGAAAGATCTTGTTTTAATTTTAGTCTTTTTTTTTTTTTTCTGCACAACCCATTTAAGAAATAGCATGGAAAAATGATGCAAATAATAAAGCAGCTGATCAGAATGGGTGATGACTTCTGAGGATGTAGAGTGGGAGAGAAAGGTTACTTTTCCTGTGTGCCCTTCATACTCCAAGACTTATTTACCACACACATGTGTTAGTTTCATGAAATGAATCATATTTGCTGAATTCTAAGGAACATGTGTGTTTAGGAAGAGCTGGATGTGGGTACAGCCTGTGAAGGGCTTCCCTGGTGGTGCTAGTGGTAAACAATCCGCCTGCCAGTGCAGGAAACTTAAGAGACGAGGGTTCAACCTGTGAGTCAGGAAGACCCCCTAGAAGAGGGTAAGGCAACCCTCTCCAGTGTTCTTGCCTGGAGAATCTCATGGACAGAGGAGCCTGGTGGGTTATGGCCCGCTGGGTCTCAAAGAGTCAGACAGGACTGAAGCAACTTAGCACATATGCACAGCCTGTGAAATGGAGTGTAGGTAAGCTGATGTCATCCTCACATGAGGCTGGTGCACAGTCAGGGGCTCCCAGCATGAAAGTGGTTCAAGGTCTTCATAGGGATGCACAGGATGAAGCAGCCAAGAATAGCCATTAACTTAATTCCTGCTGATACAAATACCAAGGTAAAGTCATAACCAGCCACTTGCAAAAGAAGAGACTGGCCAAGGATTGATAGTGTTCTCATCTCCCTGCTTTAGGAAGAAAGGAATGACCACAGGACTCAGACTATAACCATCACATCCAGGAATCAAGCTGTTATCCCCTGCCTCCCACCTCCAAGGAAATTGTGACCTTCCAGTTAATTCAGCTGAATGAAACTCCCCAGGTCTAAAGAAAAGAAACCCTGGGGAAGTGGAGTGGTAGGGCTTTTGACTTAGACTTTAAAGTCATTTTAAGGTTGTGCATTAATTAGATCAGTGGGTTGGCACATGTCCTCTGTAAAGAACTGGATAGAAGATGCTTCAGGCTTCCCAGGCTGTAGGGTCTCTGTTGCCACTTCTCTACTCCATCCTTGCAGCATGGAAGCAGCCTCAGATCATAATGAGTGGGTGTGGTTGTATGTCAGCAAGGCACACAGATTCATCAGGCAGAGAAACAATTTACTTTTAGAGTCAGATAGTTCAGTATTTACATAGACAATGAAAGTAAGAACAGAAAATGTATCAGCTACCCAAGTTCCTTGGGCTTCCCTGTTGTCTCAGCAGGTAAAAAAACCACCTGCCAATGCGGGAGACATAGGAGATGTGGGTTTGATCCCTGAGTCAGGAAGATTCTCTGAAATAAAGGAAATGGCAACCCACTCTAGTATTCTTGCCTGGGAAATCCCATGGACAGAGGAGCCTGGTTATCTAAAGCTCATGGAGTCACAGAGTCGGACACGACTTAATAACTGAGCTGCCAGGCAACAGCAATCCAGGGCCCTTATCCCACAGATGACACCAAAACAAAACAACCCAAGGTCCTTATCTCACAGCTGATAACCCACAGAAGAACTTGGGCCCCACATGGCTGAGGAACTGGGTACGTGCTACAGTTTTATGCCTCCAACTGTACTCTAGTAGGGGTGAGAGTAGAGGGCAGAAACCCTTATGCCTCATTAGAACTCGGGAGGCAATGAGAAACTATCTCATCAAACCCTGCCTGGAGCACAGCGAGGTGGAAGGAAAGCAGCTTTGTAGCAGGCGCTCATAATCCTCGCATGTGCATGATTGGAGCATCTCGGGGCACTCCACCTAAGCTTAGGTCAGCTGTGGTTAAGCTTTGCCTGACATGGAGATGTGACAGTCACCAGGATACTGGGGCCAAGAATCTGCCTCCCCTGTGTTTCAGTGAGACATCAGGGAGTAGGCTGGATTAGGACCACGGGCTGTCATTTGCTGATTCCTGACTTAGATTATTGTCATATATGCCTTTCGAATGAACCAACGTGCCTTGCATCATTATATACACTAACATTTAAAATTGGGTGTTAAATTACATCCATTAAGTATTAAATTACATAATTTAACTCTAAACCCAGTTAATATTTTCTACTCTTCAGACACTCATCAAGTTTTTATTTTTTATTTGACACCCACCACAATTATGAGCTAAGATAAACCTATTAGGCTGTAGAGTCAACATTTCACAGATAAGGAATTGGATCGGAATCAGAGAGAGATTGTATAAAGACTCATCAGTCACAGAACAGAAACTGGAATTCTGAGTATGGGCTGCCAGGGGAGGCTTCCTTCTGCCCTTGAGAACATGAACTCCAAAGGCTGGCACTGTCTTTCTAGGCTCCCTGTAGCCTTCAGCATGTGCCTGGCCAGAGACAGGCTCAGTAAATACTTATCAAATTAACAAATGGATACTCTGCCTCTCTCCTTTCTACTATTTTTCTTCATGACCTTAAAAAGAAAAAAAAAAAAACCCTCAATTCTTGAGAAACTGTAAAGCTTTCTTTAAAGAAAAGTATGCATGCATGAGTGATAAGCTGCTTCAGTTGTGTCTGACTCTGAGCCACGCTATGGACTGTAGTCCAGCAGCCTCTGCTATCCATGGGATTCTCCTGACCCATGGGATCAAATCCACGTCTTACATCTCCTGCATTGTTAGACAGGTTCTTTACCACTAGCACCACCTGGAAAGTCCACAGAAAAGTGTAGCAGTGATGTAAAACATTACCCAAAGGACTGGAAGCCCTTAGTCCTTAGGTATTTGTTTTATTTTTGCCTTGTTATAAAAAAACTATTTGGAGAGAGAAGAAAAGCTGAGAACTGGAAGAACCCCAGCCTATATATAACATAAGAGACATCTCTTTTAAATTTTGCTTATACAACTGGAGGGAAAGAGGAAACCATTAAGAAAAAACTTTAACTCCCTTTTTAAATGGATGTCTAGTTATTCCATTCAAATAACTACATTTCAAATTCTAGTTAGCCTGTAATTAAAAAAAACATTAACACCTCATGAAGACGATTAATATCAAAATTAAGTTACTGCAGGATGTATATTATTTGAAAGAACAAAGTTTTAAGAGGTGGAGTTAATAATTGGCACCTTTATTAATGAAATATTCTCTAAAAAAATCATTTGCCTGATGAGACAAGCACAGTAAATAGAGAGAAATTGCAGAATCCCCAAAAAGTCCCCCAGTAAGACAAACTTAACCACTCAGTTATGAATCATATAAACATCAAAAGGATGTTTTGACAAGTACCCATTTTACAAAATAAATATTCTCCCTTTATTTTATTTTTTTAAATTTAAATTTATTTTAATTGGAGGCTAATTACTTTACAATATTGTATTAGTTTTGCAATACATCAACATGAATCCTCCATGGGTGTACACGTGCTCCCCATCCTGAACCCCCCTCCCACCTCCCTCCCCGTACCATCCCTCTGGGTCATCCCAGTGCACCAGCCCCAAGCATCCTGTATCCTGCATCGAACCTGGACTGGCGATTCATTTCTTATATGATATACGTGTTTCAATGCCATTCTCGCAAATCATCCCACCCTCTCCTTCTCCCACAGAGTCCAAAAGACTGTTCTATACATCTGTGTCTCTTTTGCTGTCTCAAAAAACTTGCTGCTGTTCAGTTGCTAAGTCGTGTCCAGCTCTTTGGGACCCCATGGACTGAAGCACGCCAGGCTTCCCTGTCCTTCAGTCTCCTGGAGTTTGCTCAAGCTCATGTCCATCAAGTTGGTGATGCCACTCAACCATCTCGTCCTCTGTCATCCCCTTCTCCTCATGCCTTCCATCTTTCCCAGCATCAGAGTCTTTTCCAATGAGTCGGCTCTTTGCATCAGGTGGCTAAAGGATTGGAGCTTCAGCTTCCGCATCAGTGCTTCCAATGAATATTCAGGACTGATTTCCTTTAGGATGGACTGGTTTGATCTCCCTCCTGTCCAAGAGACTCTCAAGAGTCTTCTAAATCTCAGTGTCTTGAGCTTTTATTGGCACTGGCTTTGGTGTAGCCTCTACAGACTGTGGGATTTCCTTAGTTAATTCACTCATAGTATATTTATTGAACCTCGAGGGTACCAACCACCAAGCTAGGTTCTGTGTATATGATGACAGATGGCACATCCTTACCCTGTCTTCCTGGGCTCAGAATCTAATAAGAAATTCTGACATAAATAAAATCTCCCAAATATCTCTTCTGGACTCAAACCAGAGGACCTTGGACTTACTTTAGACTTTATCCCAAAATTGATTTATCATTAAAGTCTGATCCTAGACTCCACTACGACCTAATCTCCAAGCCTGCTGTTCCTTTCCAGTTATTTTTTAAGCTATGTCTGAATCACAACCAGTGCTCTAATCTTAAATTTCCAATAGTAAGGGAATTATACCAAGTTATGTATACTGACTTGGTGGAGTATGCCCTCAGTGGATTATTCTTAAATCATTAAATGGTAACTATGAAGACATGTATATGATACGATCTTAACTGAAAAAAATAAGCTGACATCATGTGTTTGCCGTCATTAACACTGTTTAGAAAATAGAATGAAAAGTATATATGTCCACATGATATTTACAACTGTAAAATACATGCCAACATGCTGATTACAACCCTGTAAGAGTGGGTTGGAGGTGGGCCTGAACTGGAACACAGTGTCTTCCGGCAGAGTCATTAAGTCACACACCCAAGGCAGGGTGGATAAGGAACAGACAAAGCATGCATAGAACATGAACATGGATGAATTAAACCAGTAAATTAAGAAATATGTCATACTACTCTTCAGTAGTATTCAGGGGAAATGGGGTTTATGTGAAGTAGGACGCTTACAATTTGGGAGGAATTCTCTATTCTAAAAGGAATTCTCTGTTCTAAGGAAAAGAATGTCAAATACTAACAAAAAAAAATTCTCGAGTTAATCACAGAATCTTAGAAGGTCTCATGAAGTGAGGGAGTTCAGTGTGCAGTAGGATCATGGTACATCCACCTTTGACAATGATGTAGACATATATTTGATCCAGGTAGAAAATGAAAGCAAAGAAAACATATGAGTGTCATCTTGCAGAGATGCTATGGGCTGCCCCCACAACCTTAGAATTATGAGTACACTTTTTTCCTTCTTTTGCCAAATGTGTTAAAGTAATCATATTGTCATTACAATGGAGAATAAGTTTCTAAGAACAAGAAACTGCAAAGAATTTTCCACAAGTCAAATCTGCTAGTACAAGTTCTTAGCTTTCCTTAGTCACCCAATAGTTTTGGGGTTTCACTCTCTGGTTGGTTTCCTAAATGAGTATGTTACTGTCTTATAAGTGGCAGTCTGGGTTCCAAATAGTCATCTTGGATAGAGTTTTAAAATCAGTGTAATTACCAACCCTTTGTACCTCATTCGTATTGAGAGGCACAACTAAAGGATTCACACTGCAAGGTTTCATTATTTACTGTCCACTCCACTGGCCTCCTGTTTTTGAGCTTGCAGATTGAAAGCTATGTAACGAACTCTATTCCACCACTCCTTCAAACTGGGGTGCTGGAGAAGACTTCTGAAAGTCCCTTGGACAGCAGGGAGATCAAACCAGTCAATTTTAAGGGAAATCAACCCTGAATATTCATTGGAAGGACTGATGCTGAAGCTGAAGCTCCAGTATTTTGGTGTGAACAGCCGACTCATTGGAAAAGTCCCTGATGC
The DNA here is from genome assembly GCF_003369695.1 of Bos indicus x Bos taurus. Classification (NCBI taxonomy): domain Eukaryota; kingdom Metazoa; phylum Chordata; class Mammalia; order Artiodactyla; family Bovidae; genus Bos; species Bos indicus x Bos taurus. The sequence continues at coordinate 63,819,404 of NC_040095.1, forward strand.
TAGAAAAGATTGAGGGCAGAAGGAGAAGAGGGCATCAGAGGATGAGAAGGCTGGATGGCATCACTGATGTAATGGGCATGATCTTGGGCAAACTTCGGGAGAGGGTGAGGGACAGGGAGGCCAGGCGTGCTGCAGTCTATGGGGTCGCAAAGAGTCAGACATGACTGGGTGACTGAACAACAACAGTGCTCTATGGGTAAGCTTGGGCTGCAGCAAGCTTATAGGCAACACCGGATTTTTGCATCTGAGTTGTTCTCAGCAGAAACACCTTGGCTTTTATTCCCTGAGTCCCCGTAAGATTGTATTTGCAGCCTGGTCCAATGAATTAGTGATTCTTAAGGAAGTAATCATCCCTCTGTCAGCACAAAGCAGCTCCCATATGGAAAGACCATGAGCTCTGGATGCAGGTGGATCTGGATAAGACTTTAGCTTGATGTGTGATTGTGAGCAAGTGACTCAGTGTGTTAAGTGTTAGTCGCTGAGTCATGTCTGACTCTTGCGACCCCATGGACTGTAGCCCACCAGCCTCCTCTGTCCATGGCATTCTCCAGGCAAGAATACAGGAATGGAATTCTGTTCCCTTCTCTCGGGGATCTCCCCGATCCAAGGATCGAACTCAGGTCTTCTGCATTGCAGGCAGATTCTTTACCATCTTAGCCACCAGGAAAACAAAAAGACAGAGACCATATAATGGGTCTGACAAATAAAAAGAATTCAGTATGAGATGCTCCTCTCCTTTCCTGCCTGAGTATTATATTCAGTTCACCTAGGTCCTGAGGAGCCAGGGCTGCTGTTATACACGTGTTTTGCCTTCTTTGTCCAGATAAGCTTCACTTGCCTCTGGACCAAACAGAGGGCACACTGAGCTGTCAGGAATTTGTTCTTGCACCTTTAAACAACTTCACATTGTCTGAGATGTAGGGGACCCATCAGGCTAGATTCTGCTCCTTGCATTCAGTTATTTACCTAGCTCTAGTCTGTTTGAGCAAAGGGATTTTCTACCACGACCACACTCTGTTTGTAGGTGAGTGATGTCAGCATGGTCCCCTCCAATAGGCAGGTGCATCTGCCAGTGGAAATTCAGTAATCCCCTGTTTCGGGTGAGTGGGTACCTGTCTTTACAAGAGGGGGTGAGGTTCAGACACCGATGGAGGCTGACTGGTGCCAGGTGTGAGGAAGGTCAAGTGCTTATCTTTGGTGCTGTCACCAGGCCTTCCCAGTGGTTGGGGAGGGTAACAGAGAATCCAGAGGCAACATGGGCACCATACTTGCCTCCACTATTCTGCTGAGATGGGTGGATGTCCTTCCTGGGATGGACTGTGCTAACACCTTGGCTCAAGCCTCATTCACTCAGTCATGGGCAAACTATTGAGTGAATTGTAAGAAGCCAACATAATATTTCCCTCCCCACTCTGGACTTACTTTCCTATAGGGTTTTGTGTAAAAATTAAAATATGTGACTTGACACTTACATTCTTCAGGTGCTACTGTTGACCCTTTGACCCCTCCTGTGTCCTCTGATTCTGCCCACTAAACCCTCATGCACAGAAGGATTTCTCTTGATTAAATATGAGGGGGGCAAAAAGTAATTGTGTCTGCATTGTTTTCCTTGATGAGCCAGGCAGAAGAGGGGATTGGAACCTGTAGTTACCTCTTTTGTACAGAGTAGAGAGGATAGGATACCAAAGTGTAGACTTTTCCCTGAAAGAAGACTCCAGTGATGCTCTTCTTTTTCTCCTGGCGCAGGACGCAGCATTTTCCGGTCACTTGGAAATTCCTTCAACAGCCCTGAGCTGGGAAGGGCCCATGTTTGCCCTCTGGGCCCCTTTTGTCCCTAAGTACAAAACTGGATAGCCCGCCTTCCCTGGAGAGCTTCACTTTCAAAGGGCAGAATGACCTTTCCAGAAAATCATTGTGTTTGGACAAGAGAAAAGTCCCCAATGACTGAGGTCCACCCAGAGGCCAAGATAAACAGCTCAGTAATCTATGTGGGAAAACTGGATAAAACAGGACTCTCTGTATCACATCAGAACCCAAAATTGATCACAACTGCTCAATTTCCAGGAAGCATTTTTGCTTTGCTTATTTCAGACCCCCCACTTTTTTCACTATTTGTTTAAACTATTAATTTTCCCATAATGCCTCACTGCAAAATTTATATCAGTCTAGCTCAGTTTTAAAACAAAATTTTCAGGAAAACCTGAGTGTTCTATCTCCCTACTAAGATTTTAACTAAAAACCATTTGCTTACTATTTCCAGCAGTGCAAATCAGTTATTTGAACTTGATGATAAAAGCAAATTGAAATGTGAAAAATCCTCATTTTATTTAATCAATGTAATTTAATGATAAGCCAATAATGAATAGTTTTTAATATATTGAATGTTAGTGACTAATTGATATTCTAGTTCATTAACTTTCTCTACAAATCATAGCCTTCAAAATGCTGTGCATCATGAGTGTGGACACATATTTTTATTGATAATTATGTCTTCTGTTTACTTGGCATGTGTCCTAACTTTTAAAAAAATGCTGTTTCAAATGTACTTGTATCTCGGTTCTTCTTGGGAATTACAAATTAATCTTCTAGTAGATGTCATATACATCCAATACACCACAGACAAATTCCTCATGCTTAAGCAAAGCACCATTTTAATTGCATCACTACGCTTCTCTGGAATCTTGAGGAAACTTCAGCCCATCCAAGCTGCTTGGCTTACCTCCCTGATCATGCCATGGGCATGTGACTCCATGTTGTCCTTCCCAGGGCCATAATGACCAGGGATGTTCTTCTTACTCAGCTAATCCCCAGCTTCATTCAAAGGCCAACTTCCTGGAACTCATCTGGGCCACAGCTCTCTCTGACTCCAGTAGCTCCGGTTGTCTGGACGTCTTACTTAACAGTCATCAACTCTGGTGTCAAGCAACGATCATGACCATGGTCTTCCTCCCTCACTGGGCTGCAAGTTCATTCCTGGTTCTTGTGCCTTCAAACCACGGCACTGTGCAAGCATATGCAGGTAGTTAAAAAGTCATTATAAATCGACCCAAATGTGTAGCTGAAATACCTAAAGGAACACATCCTGGTGTGACACATGCCCTTATTAAATAAAGACCCCAAGGTATTCACAGAGTTAGTATTTTTGGAATACAATGTTTTCAGATGCTCTCAAAAATCAACCGCATATATTAATTTGTAATTATGTTTAGAGGTTAAGGATGAAGGGGCTTCCCAGGTGGCACCAGTGGTAAAGAATCCGCCCGCCAGTGCAAGAGAACAAGAGACACAATTTCAATCCCTAGGTTAGGAAGATCCCCTGGAGTAGGCAATGGCAACCCACTCCACTATTCTTGCCTAGAAAATTCTATGGACAGAGGAGTCTGCCAGGCTATGTAGTTCATGGGGTTGCAAAGAGTTGGACACAACTGAGGATGCATGCATGCATTAAGTAGAACAGCTATGTACATCACATCTCAAAATACTTTGTTCTGTTTGGTTGCTTTTTTTTTTCTTAACTACATGATGTATTTAATCCTCAGAACAACCCAGTGAGGTGAGCATTATCATTCCAGTTTTATAGAAGAGGAAACAGGGGGAAAACAATATGCTCCAATTAGATTTACCAGTTGAGGAGTTTGCGGATGTCTTAGAATGCATTTTTCAGAAAGTGAAAGTGTTAGTTGCTCAGTTGTGTCCATCTCTTTAGGACCTAATAGATTTTAAATCACCAGGCTCCTCTGTCCATGGGATTCTCCAGGCAAGTGTTGGAGTGGGTATCATTTCCTCCTCCAGGGGGTCTTCCCACCCTGGGAATCCAACCTAGGCCTCCTGCATTGAAGGCAGTTTCTTTACCATCTGAGCCAGGAGGGAAGCCCTTCTTCAAAAGGGTTACTGTCTCATTGGAATGTCTCCATCTTATTTTTAGTAGTGTAACGCTTTTAATGCAGCTCAAAGTAAAAACAGATTCTGAAGTATATGGTGACTTAGTGATTAAGAATAAGGCACCTGAGATTGTCTTAGAAATTAAGGCACTATCATTCATGAACAGATAAATTATTCTCTCTCTCACTATCATCCTCATGATAATACAAATAAATAGCGATATTTGACATGTGATTGATTCTTGCGTAGAATTTGGGAAACACCTTAAAGATGCATGCAGCATTTACAAGGAAACCTAAGTCCTTAGGGAGGGAGGCTGGAGCGCTCAGCAGATTCTACACACCAAGCTTCTTCCAAAACCCCGCATCCGTTTATTGGGTGTTCCTTTAGACCCTCAAGCTCTCTCCCAGCTGGTTTTGCTGCCTCATTCTGATCTCCCTGCTAAAATGTTCTATTTTCCCTGAAAAGTATCATGTCGATCACTCTAGTCATCTTATTGGCCCCATCTTAAATGCCTCTCTCTGCATACTTCCTCATCCCCTTTTCATTTTTTTTTTTTTTTTTTACTTTGCAACTGGCTGTTGTTGTAGTTGTTTCAAGTTTATTTCCTTCACTAAGAAGTGAGTTCTTTGGTACACTGACTCTTTTGTTTGCCTGGTACACCCATCACTTTCAAGGTCAGTTCACAGCAGGTGCTAAGCATGTGATGAAGAAATGAATGATGGGAACACTTCTGATGTTCCATGTTTCATGAATAAATTTTGTTGATATAGCAAAAATTCTTAATATCAAAAATAAGTTGACATAATGGCAGTTAGTGTGATGGAAACAAGCCAGATGAAGTCATCGATACTTAATCTAATACACAAGAGGATGATATTCAGTATTTAGCACCAGCTTTCCAGATATACAGTAGAAAGATTTTGATGAATATGCCTTTTTTTTCTATTACTTAACAAATAGCATAATTGTAAACTTTAAAAAGTAAAGGAAGAGTTTATATAAATTTTAATTTAGATAAATTTCCTGTAAAAAGGAAAGTAGTTTATCCTTCTAGAATTAAGGCCTACCTCTAAAAATATAAATTTGCTCTAAAATACGCTTTTCAATAAATGTGTTTTCAAATTAAATCTTGGATTCTGACCAACATTTTTTTCTGAATTCATATACTTTCAGACGCCAGAGCAATAAGTCAGCTGAAAATAATCTAAAGTTCTTAACAAAATAAGAGAAAAAAACATTATTGAAAAGATTCATCACAGAAAGAAACACATTTTCATGGCGGAATAAAGAAAAGCCACTTCCACAATGGCTGCATTGGTAGGGAGTCTGTGATTTCGACACGACCTCCTTCAGAGACCCACCTTCCAAAAATAAGAAGTCATTACTAGTTTTCCTTAAGGTGTTATTTAGAATATTGGTAGAGATCATTAGAATGTTCCTTGTGGTATGAAATACTTACTGTGAGGAAAACATGTTTATATATAAATGGTATTTTTAATGAATGGGCTCTTATGATTATAGAGAAGTTTTAGTGTTTTAAGTGTCATTTTAAGAAACTGCAAAACCATCAGTGGTATCAGAAGAAAGTGATGTTACTATAAGCTGCTTTTCATATAAAGCAGCTTAACTATTCCTTGTAACCCTGTGGCATTGCTTCAGTTCTACTGGCAACTTTGCAAGGGGAAGTCTCAGGCAAAATTAGGGGCTTGGTGAAATTTCCTTCTTTTTGGAAGGTGAAGTTTGTCTCATGGTCATGTTGCTTTAATTAAAAAAAAAAAAAAAAGCATGAAATCAAATCCAGGCTTCTCGAATAATTCTCGAAGCCCTTTTTTCCCACCGATGGGAAAACAGAATCAAACACGTAGTAGATCCCGCCATGTGATGTACGCTGAGCATCCGGCAGGGATGTTTCAGTAGGAGTAGGGGCTGGGCCTGCCTGACCCAGTCAGCACACTGCGATCAGAGAAGGTGAAACTTAAGAACAAGATGGCAAGCAGCCAACCAGGCTTTCCCAAGTAAGGTACCTCTTAAGCTGCAGGCAATCAAATAACTTTCTTGCCTTGCTTCTTAACTCAAAGTGTTGGTCGTTCAGTTGTGTCCTACTCTTTGCGACCCCATGGACTGTAACCTGCCAGGGTCCTCTGTCCATGGAATTCTCCCATCAAGAAGACTGGAGTGGGCAGCCATTCCCTTCTCCAGGGGATCTTTCTGACCCAGGGAGCAAAACCAGGTCTCCAGCCTTGTAGGCAGATTCTTTTCCTCTGAGCCACCAGGGAATCTTCCCTATAAAAACTGCTTCTTAGCTCCTTTGCTCAAAGAAACTCTTGAGTGGTTTAATTTTGTTGCTGCTCTTGTTCAGTCACTCAGTTGTGTCCTGCTGTTTGTAACCCATGGACTGTAGCCCGCCAGGCTCCTCTGTGCATGGAATTTCCCAGGCAAGAATACTTGAATGGGTTGCCATTTCCTGTTCTAGGGAATCTTCCCAACCCAGAGATTGAACCTGTGTCTCCTCCACAGGCAGGCATGTTGTTTACCACTGAGCCACCAGGGAAGTCCCCCGAAAAGTTTAAAAGGCCTCAGTTTATCTTTTAACAGCTACAGGGCACTTATCAAAAAGCCCCAGTGAGGTTATGGGGAAGGTAACTGTTTGACACTCCTTTCCACCCCAGCCTGGTCCTGCAGTGAGAACCACCAGTTTTAACCCTTTGAACTTTGGCTGGTTAATAAGCAGTAATTACATAGTAACTTAACCAGCCATATTTTCCTCTATTGCTTGATTTATTGCCTTTGGATTATCATCCCCAACTGTGGAACTTGGACTTCTCCTTTGTCTTTGTCTCCATTCTATTCTTTGATTATTCTTTTCCCTTTTAAAATGAGACTAAGTGGAGTAGCTAATGGGGGTAGTGTATTTAAAGCTTTTATGAGGTTTAAATGAGGAGATAGAGGTCAAGTTTCTAGAACAGCACTCTATTCAAGGTTAGCATATTTGATTTGTTAATAAGGGGTTTTTAATATCATTAATATTAATGACATTATTATTTAGACTACCTCCCTGGCCCCATGTTTGATGATTAAGAATTTGTAGTCCTGCTCTCAGCGAACTGGTAGCTCGATAGCATCTTCAGTCTCTTATTGTTGTTGTCGCTCAGTTGCTATGTTGTGCTCAACTCTTTGAGACGCCATGGACTGCAGCCTGCTGGACTTCCCTGTCCTTCACCATCTCCTGGAGCTTGCTCAAACTCATGTCCATTGAGTCAGTGATGTCATCTAACCATCTCATCCTCTGTCGTCCCCTTCTCTTCCCGCCTTCAATCTGTCCCAGATTCAGGGTCTTTTCTAATGAGTTGGCTCTTCGCATCAGGTGGCTGAAGTGTTGGAGGTGGCCATAGTCTCTTGTGAGCTCTGTCCTAACTTGGTAGACCTTGTCACTCCCAGGCTGTATTCGCTGCCTTTGCTCACTACCGTGTCCTTCGTCCCTGACCTCCTGGCTCTTAAGAGAAAGTGTCCAATGGGCTGCTTGTCTGTGGGAGCATTTTCTATACCATTCTGGCCCTCTCACTGTCCTCTGTCTGCTTCCTCCCTCCCCACATCTCCTGGATTTTTTAATTTTTATTTTGGGCCACACCCCATGGCTTATAGGATCTTAGTTCCCCTGCCAGGACCAAATCTGTGCCTCCTGTTCTGGAAGCACAGAACCCTAACCACTGGGCTTCCAGGGAATTCCCAGCCTTCTATTGTATCTGTTGCTGTTGTTGTTGGCCAGAAATCTTTATCTAATCATTCCTATTTTGTATATAAACTCTTTCACTGAGACAGAGTTAGAATAAAGTATCTACTGTCTACAGTATTTATGATACAGTATATTGAATATTATAGACAGGGCTATACTAAACCACTATTAAATGGAAAATTTTAATACATTTTTAAAGTCTGCTACTCAAAAGGAAGACTTATTTATTTTATTATATTTGAACCAGTCGTGTTACAGGTTTGGGTGTGTATTTGTTTGTCCTTGGGCAAATTTTAGAAATTTTCAGTGTCTCTTTTTTCTTATCAGTAACAACCTTCCTCATTAGAAGTCTTCCCTGGTGGCTCAGAGGTTAAAGCATCTACCTTCAGTGTGGGAGACCTGGGTTCAATCCCTGGGTCGGGAAGATCCCCTGGAGAAGGAAATGGCAACCCACTCCAGTATTCTTGCCTGGAGAATCCCATGGATGGAGGAGCCTGGTAGGCTGCAGACCATGGGGTCGCAAAGAGTCAGACACGACTGAGCGACTTCACTTTCACTTCCTCATTAGAGTTGTTTAAATGGTTAAATTATGCAATAATCTTATAGATCACAGTCTGTTTAACTAATAATATCTGTCATTAAGTGGGTGAGGATGACGTAGTGATGATGGTGGTGGTAGTGATAATGATTATGATGATAAATAAAGCGAAAATATTAATACCTTCCTATAAAAGCTGTTAGTGTATCAATGATGTAATAATTTTACTTATCACAAATAATGCCTATTATTCATGGGATGATGTTGGTTGTGGTGGCGGTGGAGGTGGTAACTAGTATTCTTGAGCAAAAGTCTGACTTTAGATCATTCATAACACCTAAAGTCACCATGTTAGCACCGATAGTCATTTTCTATATCTTAGAAAAAAATAGATGTTTCAACTAAAATTAATTTGTTTAATTTTAATTAGATACTTACTGGTGTATGCAGTTAGCTATGTTCTCTAACGTGCAGACGGAAGCTTTTGTTTCACATAACTAGCTCCTACATCAAGTCCTAAGGGTTAACTCTTAGCTTACCTCTTTTGTTCTAGATTAACCTACCTTTCTGATGACACTTTGGTGTGTGTTTTCAGTGCCTGCATTGGGGCCCAGGACCCGTACTGTGGCTGGGACCTGGTGATGAAGAAATGCACGAGCCTGGAGGAGAGCCTGAGCATGACGCAGTGGGAGCAGAGCATCGCGACCTGTCCTGTGAGTGTCCGGGTCCCCAGCTCTGGAAGCACCGTCCCCGGGACCTCAGCGGTCCTAACCCACGGTCCTAACCCACCCTTCTGTGGCATACATTCCTTTTTCTATGAGAACCTTCCTCATAAATCTGGTCTGTGCTTTCTTAACTCATTCAGCTCTTCCTGCACCAAGCCACACAGGATGCTGCCATGACTTGCTGTCCACTTTGAAAAGAAATATCTTAAGAGAAGTGGCTTTGCTGGTGGCTCAAGAATCTGCCTGCCAGCACTATTTACAATAGCTAGGACATGGAAGCAACCTAGATGTCCATCAACAGATGAACGGATAAAGAAGCTGTGGTACATATATATCATGGAGTATTACTCAGCCATAAAAAGGAATGCATTTGAGTCAGTTCTAATGAGGTGAATGAACCTAGAGCCTATTATACAGAGTAAAGCAAGTGAAGCAAGCAAAAAGAGAAAAACAATTATCATATATTAACACATACATAAGAAATCTAGAGGACTTCCCTGTAGCTCAAACGGTTAAGAATCTGTCTGCAATGCAAGAGACCCGGGTTCAATCTCTGCATTGGGAAGACCTTCTAGAGAAGGGAATGGCAATCCTCTCCGGTATTCTTGCCTGGTGAATCCCATAGACAGAGGAGCCTGGTGGGCTACAGTCCGTGGGGCATAAAAAGTCAGACACGACTGAGTGAATAACACTACTATTATGGAATCTAAAAGATGGTTCTGATGAACCTGTTTGCAGGGAAGCAGTGGAAATGCAGTCCTAGGGAACAGACTTGTGGACACAGTCAGGGGAAGGAGAGGGTGGGGCGAGCTGATGGAGTAGCATGGAAACATATACATTTCCATATGGAAAATCCTTAGCCAGTGGGAATTTGCTGTACGACCCAGGGAGCCCAAACTCGGTTCTCTGTGACAACCTAGAGGGGTGGGATGGGCTGGAAAGTGGGAGGGAGGTTCAAGAGGGAGGGGACATCTGTATACCTGTGGCTGATTCATGGGGATGTGTGGCAAAAACCAACACAACATTGTAAAGCAATTATCCTCCAATTAAATATACCTAAATTTCAGGGGAAAAAAAAGAGAAAATAATCCACCCGCTAATGCAGGAGACATAGGAGATGAGAGTTTGATCCCTGGGTCAGGAAGAATCCCTGGCGCAGGAGAAGGCAACCCACTCCAGTATTCTTGCCTGGAAAATTCCACAAACAGGGGAGACTCGCAGGCTACAGTCCATGGGATTGCAAAGAGCTGGACATGACTGAACACACACACACACACACACACACACACACACACGTATGATCTTAAGAGAAAATAGAGCTGGTTTGCAAGTGGGATCTAACATCTCTGTTAATTCTTGGATTTTTTTGTCTCCAGAGTTTGGTGTGGACTATTTTGCCCTTTGTAGCACTAATATCAATAAAATAGTATCTTCCACACCCATCCATATCTCCTGGGAGCTATAATTCCAGAAGCGGGGAAACAGAGCTTTTAAACAAACTAAAGGATAGTGTGATGGAACCCCATGTGGCACAGTGTCTTCTCTACTGAGCAGGGTCAGGGAATTCCTGGGAGAAGCAGCCTAAAGTGCATTCCCCCAGGGAACCCTGCGGAATGTGAGAAGCTCCAGTCCATTTACAGTCAGACTCTGAACCCAAGGACGCACATTCCACTCTTGCCTTCGCCGTTGTGTTGATCTGGGTCCTCACTTGCACGATCCGGCCTTTCTTCTCCTTTGTCTTCAGAGCTGTCAGTTAAGTCATCCCAAGTTCTACTTTTCTGTCCTTGGAGAATATGAGCAACAACTATTAACTTCAGCACATTTAGGATTTAGGTACGTCCCTTGGCCATCACCTCACTGCCCCTGTGCATTCTTATCAGCCCTGGCCTTTCTCACCCTGCAAGACAGATGAGAAAGGAGGGACACCGTCCCTTATGCTAAATCCGTGATGGTCCTTCTGTTCCAAACAGCCGGAGACATTGGAACAGTCTGTCCATTTCCTATCAAGGAAGCTGCTTTTTGCATTATCTAAGCATGTGTCACAAAGGCTGTCCTTCAGTTTGTAAGTGAGACAAGCAGGCAGAGTGACTGGAGGAAGGTAAGGTGATTAAACCGGGGTCATTCCCCAACTGTTGGCACGAAGTGTAGGCTTTTCCCTCTAAAGGAGGGTGCCTCACCGCATCCAGGCTCTCAGCAAAGCCATGAAGGGGGTGGGCTGAGCTGCCAGTCCTTTTTGTTCTTTAGCTCCGGATCTCTGAATTTAGGGGCCAACACATCTGCAGTGTCTTGTCTTTGAAACCGGTTCAAACATGCCACTGTCTGTGTGAAGTCCTTTCTTCTGTCTGAACCACACTGTACAAGCACAGGGGTATCCCCTTTAAATTCTTTGCAGCTAAAGACAACACAAAGTGTGCTATGTGACATGCAGCTTTAAAAGTTCAGACATTCACTTTAGAAGAATCAGCGCATTTTCTCGCAGAAGTTTGACCTTACTGTTTTAATGCTTAAAAGGGGGGCAGAAGGTAACAGCAGTTCTTCTTAAGCAATAAAGTCATGGTCCAGGGCTCAAGGGTGTTTCAGTGGCTATCTGCGACATGCTTAATTACATAATGCGAAATACACACTCGCCACTTAGTTAGTAACAAGTACACTTGTATGTTTCTATGGTCAGAAAATGAAGGTGACCGGATATTTAACAAGCGACCGGAGGGTTATCACTAAAGTTGCTTCTTTCTGCTGAGAGGACAGCTTCTGATACAAACTCAGGAAAGGTCAGGGGGTGATGTGGACCTACCCTGGTTTCAGAGCTGCCCCTCCACCAACTCTTTTCAGAAAATGTGGCTGAGATGTGATCTCTGCTTCACTGTCCCTAAAACACACTTAAGAAGGTTTCCCCCCCACCCCTGATTTGAGGTGATTTCATTACACACAACCATCTCTTCCATCTCATCCAATATAATTGGTTATTTACCAAGATACACTTTTGATAAGAATATGCAAAGCATCCAACAACAGACAATAAATTGTATCACTTTGAGCAAAGCTAAGGAAAGAAAAAAAGTGTATTTTTCTGATTTATGTACGTTGCCAGGCAGAATTTGGGAAATCCTATATTACCCAACTCTTGTTTTAATTAATTATACATATCTTTCGAAAAATCTCTTAGAAAGAAATGAGCTAAATGAAATGATTAGCATTGATGTAGATCAGGCTTAGAGAAGTATTTTTAAAAGCAATTAAAATGTAATTTATATTATTATTTTTAATTTTTGACTGAAATGAAAGAAAAGTTTGACTTTATGGACCAGAGTAAAGACAGAGACCTATTTTCCACTCAAAGTTCCCTATTTAAAAATGTTTATGGATTTCCCTTATCCAGGAGACAGGACACTAGTTAATTGACATATTGATTAATGTTCTTTTTGCTTATATTATTGTAATGTAAGCATTTTACTCAGTATAAGAGATTTCAAACACTAAAGTTAGATCTAAACTTATATACCTAGAGTGATTCAAGTAATATATATGTCCTAACTTGCAGTGTTGCTTAGCAAGGGTGAATGTGAAAGTGTTAGTCACTCAGTTGTGTCTGAATCTTTACTGCTGCATGGATTGCAGCCCTCCAGGTTCCTCTGTCCCTGGAATTCTCCAGGCAAGAGTACTGGAGTGGGTAGCCATTCCCTTCTCCAGGGGATCTTCCTGACCCAGGGATCAAACGAGTCTCCTGCATTGGCAGGCAGATTCTTTAATCTGAGCTACCAAGGAAATCCACCTGGGCTTGATTTATGTGTGAATGTCATCCACACTCTGTGTGGTGTGTATGTGCATGCTAAGTCACTTCAGTCGTGTCTAACTCTTTGCGATCCTATGGACTGTAGCCTGCCAGTCTCTTCTGTCCGTGGGGTTCACCAAGCAAGAATACTGTCTGGACACGTGGTTATTAGCACACTATGTCATACAATGAGTCTCTTTTTCAAAATACATGCTGCAGTGACTAACAAAATAAAGTATACCAAATAAGCACGTAAATGTATTAAAATAACAGATTCTTCCCTGGCTACTGTGTAATTAACATCTTTGAGTGAAAGGAGACATTAGCAATGATTAAGCCTAGAGCTCTTTATTTAGACATCAGACACCATAAACCACAGACTAAAAATTTTACACAGGATTCTGAAACTACATTGGGAAATAAATCTGGACTTAAGTCCAAAACTTCTGAGATTCTCCCTTTTCTGCAGATCAGTGCCCTTCCCAGCTGGCAGCATCTCCCAAAGCAGTGGCTGATCGGTAGACTAAGTGATTGGTGACCCACTTGTCATCCACATGTTATGTTCAGATAGCCAGACAGGTATTACCGAAATCTACTGTGAAAGAAGGAAAAGGGAATTAAGGTTATGTAGGACTCTGTTTCTAAGAAAACACTGAAGTGTCCTTAAGGTTAGAGTTTGCTGTTATTCAGTCACTAAGTTGTCCTACTCTTTGCAATCCCATGGACTGCAGCACACTAGGCTTCCCTGTCCTTCTCTATCTCCTGGAGCTTCCTCAAACTCACGTTCATTGGGTCAGTGATGCCATCCAAGCATCTCATCCTCTGCCACCTCCTTCCCCTCCTGCCCTCAGTCTTTCCCAGCATCAGGTGGCCAAAGTATTGGAGCTTCAGCTTCAGCATCTGTCCTCAGTCCTTCCAAAGAATATTCAGGGTTGATTTCTTTTAGGATGTACTGGTTCGATCTCCTTGCAGCCCAAGGGAGGATCAAGAGTCTTCTCCAACACCACAGTCTGAAGTATGGTCAGAGTAGGAGTTGCATTTTTTTTTTTTTTATCCTGGTGGGACAGTAGGTTACAGGGAACTTAGAAACGGGGATGTTTGCTCTCAGGAAATATCTGCCTTCGTCCCTTCACTCATTTGTGTAGGATCCCATGAATCACTCAGAATCCAGAGGATCAGGCAGGTTTCTCCTCTCCCTTTTGACCGCATCTTATAGAAAGAGCCAGGTGTGGCAAGTGGGTATAAAGCCTTGGGTGTGGATAAGAAAGGACAGAGTCATCATTGTGGCAGCTGGAGACGAGCAACCAGCCAGGTCAGAGGAAATGGAAACAGTTAATGCTGAACTTCCTGGTGGCTCAGTCAGTAAAGAATCTGCCTGCAATGTAGCAGACCTGGGTTCAGTCCCTGGGTCAGGAAGATCCTCTGGAGAAGAAAATGACAACCCACTCCAGTATTCTTGCCTAGAGAATTCCATGGACAGAGGAGCCTGGTGGGCTACAGTCCATGGGGTCGCAAAGAGTTGGACACAACTTAGCAACTAAACCTCTTGCCTGTTGTATTTGGAGGCATGACAGTGCAGAGATAAAACTGACTTGGATATATATGTATTTTTAATATTTATTTATTTGGCTATGCTGGATCTTAGTTGCAAGTTATGGGATCTAGTTCCCTGACCACGGATCAAACCTAGGGCCCCTGCATTGGGAGCTTGGATTCTTAGCCACCAGACCACAGGAAAGTCGCCTGGATTTTCACAAAATATGGTTTCGCCTTTGTTTTGAAACTGTGACACACAAGTACAGTTCGTTTTACAAGTTACTCATGTTAGTTGCTAAGTCGTGTCTGACTCCGCTCAGTCATGTCACAGTTCGTTTGCTCCAAAGGAATTAATTCTCTCCTCCATGGAGTTCTGCTCCCCCCATGTGGATGACGAGTCTTGAATCCCCCAGAATCAACCAGGGCAGGAACTTGTGAGCAAGATGGTGGGAGCAGCAGACAGCAGAGGATAAAGCGAAGCATGTAACTTACATGTAACCTCATCTCTTCGTTTATCGTATTTTCTAAGAAACGCACAGTTTCCCCATGTTAAATTCAGGAGGTTTGGACTCTATGCCTTCTGTCCATTTGCAAAGGGGAAATTCCTTCTGCGGGCTGGGTGATCTGAAGTCTGGGTCCCGTGAGTCTCAAATCTTGGGACTCACTACCTCCTGGGAAGATCCCCTTGTCAGATTTGAGCTGACATGATGTGGTTCCACCTGCCCTGGACTAGGCTCCATGGGTCAAGGAACCATCAAGGGCCCTCCCTTAGGGCTCTCAGCATCCCACGTCACAGAGCATCCACATCATAGGGCATCCACACACCCCTCCCACCCTCTGTTCTGACCCTTCTAGAAGCTGAAGCTTCTAGCTCAGGTCTCAGTTTTGCTTCCTCTGGGCCACCTCCTCCCATCCCAGGGACAGCAGCCTGGTGCCCACACATGTGGCAGTATCCTTCCCCTTTGTCATCACTCAGGCTGCCCTCTGCCTCCACAGCCCCAGCAGACCCCTTTGCCCAGACGCCCCATCATCACCATCCCTCCAGACCCCACCAGCTTGCTGGAAGCCCCCCATCTCCTCGTTCACACCCCCTACTCTGAGCTGTATCATTGGATTTATTTGCAGTAATTATTATGGGTCCAGCTCCTCCATGCCGGCTCATAAACTCTGGGAGGGTGGACACAATACGGATTTGACTGGGATGTGCTTAACAACTAGGACATATCTGGTTGCTTAATAGGTACTCTTTTAATTTGTAAACTAAATGTCAGTTTGAAATGACTTTTTTAGACCAAGCCAGATCTTAAATAAAACTAGTTGACCAATCTTTCAATGTTTTAAGGAACATAAAAATGCAAGAGTTGTACATGTGTGAGTTTTAACTTCAGTTCTTTTTTTCATTTTATGTTTTCTTTTTTCAATTAATTTTTACTGGAGTATAGTGTTAGCTTCCAGTGTACAATGAAGTGAATCAGATATACATATATATATATATATATATATATATATATATATATATATACATTCATTTTTCGGATTCTTTTCCAATATAGATCATCACAAACTACTGAGCGGAGTTCCCTGTGCTATAAAATAGGTCCTTATAAGTTATCTTTTTTATATTATTAGTGTGTCTATATCAACCCCAATCTCCCAATTTATCCCTCCCCCACGTCCCCTCCCCCTCTAAACATAAGTATGTTTTCTGCGTCTGTGACTCTGCGTCTATTTTGTAAATAGGTTCATTTGTGCCATTATTTTTTAAGATTCCACATATAAGTGACATCACGAGAAAGGGACAGAAGAAAAGAAAGAGGAGAAGGAGGGAAAGGGGAGTATGCAAATGTCTTGTCACTCAGGGATGGCAGGACCTTCTACTCACGTGAGAAACCCAGAGAACAAGAAGAATTGGATATTCAGTCAGTCAGTCAGTTCAGTCGCTCAGTTGTGTCCGACTCTCTGCAGCCCCATGGACTGCGGCACGCCAGGCCTCCCTGTCCATCACCAACTCCCAGAGTCTACTCAAACTCATGTCCACTGTGTCGGTGATGCCATCCAACCATCTCATCCTCTGTCATCCCCTTCTCCTCCCACCTTCAATCTTTCTCAGCATCAGGGTCTTTTCCAGTGAGTCAGCTCTTTGAATCAGGTGGCCAAAGTATTAGAGTTTCAGCTTCAGCATCTTTCCTTCCAGTGAATATTCAGGACTGATTTCCTTCAGAATTGACTGGTTGGATCTCCTTGCAGTCCAAGGGACTCTCAAGAGTCTTCTCCAACAGCATAATTCAAAAGGATCGATTCTTCAGCGCTCAGCTTTCTTTATAGTCCAACTCTCACATCCATACATGACTACTAAAAAAAAATAGCTTTGACTAGATGGACCTTTGTTGGTAAAGTACTGTCTCTCCTTTTTAATATGTTATCTAGGTTGGTCATAACTTTTCTTCCAAGGAGAAAGCATCTATTAATTTCATTGCTGCAGTCACCATCTGCAGTGATTTTTAGAGCCCCCCAAATAAAAATGTCTATCACTCTTTCCATTGTTTCCCCACCTATTTGCCATGAAGTGATGGGACCCGATACCATAATCTTAGTTTTCTGAATGTTGAGTTTTAAGCCAACTTTTTCACTCTCCTCTTTAACTTTCATCAAGGGGCTCTTTAGTTCTTCTTTGCTTTCTGCCATAAGGAAGGGTGGTGTCATCTGTATATTTGAGGTTATTGATATTTCTCCTGGCAATCTTGATTCCAGCTTGTGCTTCGTCCAGCCCAGCATTTCACATGATATACTCTGCATATAAGTTAAATAAACAGGGTGATAATATACAGTCTTGATGTACCCCTTTCCCAATTAGTAACCAGCCTGTTTTTTCAGTTCTAACTGTTGCTTCCTGACCTGCATACAAATTTCTCAAGAGGCAGGTCAGGTGCTCTGGTATTCCCATCTCTTTCAGAATTTTCCAAAGTTTGTTGTGATCCACAGTCAAAGGCTTTGGGATAGTCAGTAAAGCAGAAGTAGATATTTTTCTGGAACTCTCTTGCTTTTTCCATGATCCAGCGGATGTTGGCAATTTGATCTTGGTTCCTCTGCCTTTTCTAAATCCAGCTTGAACATCTGAAAGTTCACGGTTCATGTACTGTTGAAGCCTGGCTTGGAGAATTTTGAGCATTACTTTGCTAGCGTGTGAGATGAGGGCAATTGTGAGGTAGTTTGACATTCTTTGGCATTGCCTTTCTTTGGGATTGGAATGAAAATTGACCTTTTCCAGTCCTGTGGCCACTGCTGAGTTTTCCAGATTTGCTGGCATATTGAGTGCAGCACTTTCACAGCATCATCTTTAAGGATTTGAAATAACTCAACTGGAATTCCATCACCTTCACTAGCTTTGTTTGTACTGATGCTTCCTAAGGCCAACTTGAGTTCACATTCCAGGATGTCTGACTATAGGTGAGTGATCACACCATCATGATCATCTGGGTCATGAAGATCTTTTTTATACAGTTCTTCTGTGTATTCTTGCCACCTCTTCTTAATATCTTCTGCTTCTGTTAGGTCCCTACCATTTCTGTCCTTATTGTGCTCATCTTTGCATGAAAGTTTCCCTTGGTATTTAATTAGAGTAATGCTAATTTTCTTGACGAGATCTCTAGTCTTTCCCATTCTATTGTTTTCCTCTATTTCTTTGCACTGATCACTGAGGAAGGCTTTCTTATCTCTCCTTGCTATTCTTTGGAACTCTGCATTCAGATGAATATATTTTTCCTTTTCTCCTTTGCCTTTAGCTTCAATAGCTACAGCCTATTCTGTTCCATTCTGTTCTGGCATGTTTAGAAGAGGAGAGAGGATGTCCTTTATTCTTGATTCCTAAAAGTGAAAGTGAAGTCACTCAGTCATACCTGACTCTTTGCGACCCCATGGACTGTAGCCTACCAGACTCCTCCATCCATGAGATTTTCCAGGCAAGAGTACTGCAGTGGGTTGCCATTTCCTTCTCCAGGGGATCTTCCTGACCCAGAGATCAAACCCAGGTCTCCTACATTGTAGGCAGATGCTTTTCTATCTAAGCCACAGGAAAGTCCTAAATTTGATTCCTAAAATTTTACTTAAACTTATACTTACTCATAATAAGTTTTACATGGCTTCCTCACAAATAAAAGATTTTTTTTTTTTATGAAAAACAACAGCAACAAGAAGAACTAGACTTTTGGATTCTGTGGGAGAAGGCAAGGGTGGGATGATTTGAGAGAATAGCATTGTCATATGTATATTATCATATGTGAAATAGATCGCCAGTCCAGGTTCGATGCATGAGCCAGGGCACTCAGGGCTGGTGCACTGGGATGACCCAAAGGGATAGGATGGGGAGGGAGGTTGGGAGAGGAGTTTAGGATGGGGAACACATGTACACCCATGGCTGATTCATGTCAATGTATGGCAAAAGCCACTACAATACTGTAAAGTAATTAGCCTCCAATTAACATAAATAAATTAAAAAAAAGAACTAGAGTAGACAACCCTGCCATGGTTTGACTGACAGGTAATTAGCACCTTCCCCTCCCCCTCCTCCTTCCGTCTGTTCCCTCCTCCCCTCCACCTCCTTCCTCCCCCTCCTCTCCTCCACTTCATCCTTGTCTCCACCCGTGGCCTCTACTGCTTTCCTTCGAAATACTTCCCCTTCCTCTCTTTTTGATTGCAATATGAGATATTCCAAAGAAGCTCTGATGGTCTTGTGGGAGATCTCATTTTTTTCTCTTATTATGTTTGCAGCCTTAACCCTTTCTGACATCCTTGCCTATGTCTGCTTCCTAGGTGAGGAATCTCACTGTGGATGGGCACTTTGGCGCGTGGTCTCCGTGGACACCCTGCACCCACATGGACGGCAGCGCCGTGGGATCCTGCCTCTGTCGCACCCGCTCCTGCGACAGCCCGGCCCCCCAGTGTGGTGGCTGGCAGTGCCAGGGCCCCCGCATGGAGATCGCGAACTGCTCCAGGTGCGTCCCTCCTGACACTTGGGCTTAAACGCAAGTGTAAACCCAGCTTGTCCAGGCGTTTGGGAAATCACTTCCGATAAATGCCTCCCCTATTCAAGAGAAAGGTCACAAAAAGATAGAGAGGTTGACCACTTAAAAATGACATGATCTGTGGGGGGAGATTTTAAATTAAAAACCTAATTTGCAATACACTTATATACCTATGCATCCTGTATGTAGATGTGTTATAACTGAATCGCTGTGCTATATAACTAAAACTAACATGATATTGTAAATCAGCTATAACTCAATTTAAAAAATTAAAAATCAGATTCTAAGCCTCTTTATGTTCATTGTTAGACTGGGAAAAGTGTTTTGAGTATGCAAAATGTTAGAATAAAGAAAAGCATACAGTTTCTGAATGTTAAATTAGACTCTGCCCATCAATTTTTTAAATGTGAAGGTGACTATCAAATCTCTGTGGTATTTAAATTCCATTCACACATTCAAATAGTGATGTAACAGAAATGTCTGCAACATTTGAAGCTTTTGGTGAAAAGAGAATTCAGTGACAACTTGCAAGTATATGAAGGGTATCTAGTTTACCACCATTCTTTTAGAGGGCAGGTGAGTAGCTTGCTATGGAGACAGAACATCCAAAAACCACATTGTCCAAGTATAAACATTGTGATTGGCAGCTGGCCCATTGCAGGTACCTGTGTGGACATGGGAGCTTTAGTTGTTACCCTAGACCAGTCCTTTACAGATTCAGGAATATCGACTCTAGGGGCCATTTCTGAAACTACCAAAGCTATCCTACCCTGATGCTTACACTCAGAGGACCTTGCTTCTTAAAATGCATATTTCAATATCTTGATGCTCCGTCATGTCTGACTCTTTGTGACCCAAGGGACTGAAGCCCACCAGGCTCCTCTGACCATGGGATTTTCCAGGCAAGAATACTGGAGTGGGCTGCCATTTCCCTCTTCAGGGGATTTTCCTGACTCAGGAATCAAACCCACATCTCCTGCTTTGGCAGATAGATTCTTTACCACTGTGCCATCTGGGAAGCCCCTCTAAAAGTGCATATGGCTTTCCAAATCCACATGAGAGTGTCACTTACTGGTATATGAGCTATTAGCGATAATTTTTGGTTGACGACTTAAGGGGGATCCAAGAATGCATGAGTTGATACACTGTGCCTGCATCTCTGTCCTTGCCTGACTCGGGGATCGTGTCTCTCATGGTAACGGAAGAGAATGCTCAGCTGCCAGGAGCATCCTGTCTGCTTGATGCGGACCTCTCATGAGTGCACATTTCAGTGTGCCCGAGGGATAGGAAGCTAGGATTCCATCATTGGCAAAAACAGGCCATGATGCAGTTTTATGGGTGTCACCAGATTTGATCTTCATCCTTATGAACCACCTCACTGCAGGGTCAAGAGGGAGGAACCATAGCACTCACTTACTTCTATCCACTGGAAGCCCCTGGTGCTGTCAAAGGAAAGAGACAGTGGTGAGAAGCCAAGTGAACAAGGCCAGTTCGCAGCAAATATTTGGTTTTCTAGCAGCAAGGGCTTATTAGTTTACATATTCCTTTGAAGTTATCTGCCAAAACTATGGTAATCTGACATCAGAAATTGTTTTTAATGCCCTTTATCAGTTGATAACTTGTTTATGTTGGCCTCACTCAGTTTTGTTGGAAGCAGAAAAGTGGAAACCACCTAACTTGCAAACTGATTTTTTTTTTTTTGGCACAGTCACTGATGTCAAGTACTTCCTCAATTAGTGCAAAGTACATCAGAAAGCCTTTACAAAGACTGATCTAATGACTCTAAGTTAAACCCCTTCTTCATTTATCTTTGTTATTGTTTAACTTAATATACTCAGAAAGTGTTGGGGAATTCAAAATATTGCTAATTCAATACATTTGGCAAATATAATATCTTTGATTAAATGCTCTTATATCACATCATTTAAATTTGTCATTATCTTGGAGCTACAGATTAAGGGCATTCAATTTATGGAAATAAATCCACAGTATAAGGTAATTAGCTAAGCCAGACTCTATTATCAAACTGGGGCCAAGTCAGACTTTCTATCAATCATGAAAATCTGGTTTAATTTTATAATTAAAGTGAACACATGAATGTCTACACCCCTTCTGAATTCTAATTCTTTGGGAAGGAGGAAGGAACGGAGAGAGACAGAACTCGAACTAGCTCAGTAGTAAGGTAGAATGTCAAGGAAGGCTTGGAGCTTTGACAGAGTTTTTGTCATCTAAATAAGTCTGCAGCTTCCAATGCTGGCTCCGTATACCTTTTTTAATGGGACTTTTTTTCTAGGAGCAAAACCTGCGTCCGTCCTGGTTGGTCAGGACGACCACTCTGACAGTGAGATTGTGTGCAGAAGTATGGAGAGGGTTCTGAGCATCTCCAGGGGGGATGAGGGGAAGGCAGGAAGCTGGGTGTGCTGTGCTGTAGGCCCCATAAAGACCGCAGCTGTTCACAAGGGGAGCTCTGTAGCGGCAGAACCCTTGACGGTGTTAGATTCTCTCACCTGAGAGTTATAACCGCCGATACCCTCACCAGCTGGAGAAAGGCAGACAGACCCCAGAGTCTACCACTATGTTCTCTGACAGAAGCCAAGTCCTTACCCAGAAAGCTCTGCGCTGCGTTCCGAGCGGGCTTCCCAGGTGGCGCCAGTAGTAAAGAACCTGCCTGCTAGTACTGGAGACGTGAGAGACACAGGTTCAATCCCTGGGTGGGGAAGATGCCCTGGAGGAGGGCATGGCAACCCACTCCAGTGTTCTTGCCTAGAGACTCCCCATGGGCAGAGGATCCTGGCGGGCTACAGTCCATGGGGTCACAGAGAGGCAGAGAGGGCTGAAATAACTTAGCAGGAATGCTCAGAACAGCTGAAGGGAAGCGCAGCTAATATCCGCTGCTGAGTAACCTGGAGGAGGCTCACACGGTGTCAGCCTTGAGTAGGTTTTCTGTCATCTGTGTATTGTTTTGTTGTTGGCTCATTTTTTTTTTTTTACAACCATAGTCACTTTTCTCCTCCCTTCCCTGCACCATGTATAGTGCTGTGGCCACAGTAATATGTTCCTTTTTTAAAAAAAACTGGAGTATAGTTGCTTTACAGTGTTATATTAGTTTCTACTGTACAACAAAGTGTATTAGTTATACGTGTATGGATATCTTCTCGTTTTTGGATTTCCTTCCCATTTAGGTCACCACAGAGCATCAAGTAGAGTCCCCTGTGCTATACAGTAGGTTCTCATTAGTCATCTGTTTTATACAGAGTATCACCGGGTTTGATTCCTCGGTTGAGAATATCCTCTGGAGTAAGAAATGGCAACCCACTCAAGTATTCTTGCCTGGAAAATCCCCTGGACAGAAGAGCCTCCTGGGTTATAATCAAAGCATTCGTAAGGAGTCAGACATGATTGAGCATCACAGATATATACACAAGATCAGCAGTGTGCACATGTCAGTCCCAGTCTCCCAATCAATATGTTATATTTTAAACAAACACCAGGACACTTGAAACTAACACAATATTGTGAATCATCCATACTGCAATAAAAAAGACATAAAAAATTTAAAAAGCAAGAAGCACCGGGAAAGCTTCTCAGATCAGTGTCCACACTCACCCTCCTCACTTATTGTAGGACTTATTTTTCCTAAGTGTTATCTTCTTTCCAAAAGCCAATTTAGAGTGCAGAGACCTCTGTGCAAGTGGTCTGTGACATCACTCACACTGACAATCGTGTTGGGGGACCACGCTGTATGGCAACCCAGGGCCTGAGGACACTGCCTGCCCAAGAAGGGAAGGGCGGTCAGATAAGGAAAGGCAGGCTGCAAGGGCAGATTTTGCCCTCTCTTCACCATCTCCATAGGCCAGCTCAGATGCTCCACACAGTCAAAAAGGAGCCCATGAAGGCTGCAGAGATTAGACTGTTTGCATTATTTCAGAAAACAAGAGCATCTCAACATTGCGTGTTGCATTATTTCTATAAAACTAAGGTGGTTTCCACTGATGCCTGGCAGAAACTTCATAAAAGCTGTAGAACTGTTATTGTTGGAAGGCTACAGTCAATGAGTAGTACTCTATTTTATATTGTTTAATGGAAAAAAGGACTATCACAGACATTCTTGTGACTTTATTGATGCCTGCTCAGCTCTGGCTCTAGTTTTGGAATGCCGTTCACTAAAAGGAGCTGTGATACAATTAGTGGTTATTTTAAGACTAAAAATCAAATATTAGTAAACAAACCTGCTTCAGTGATGTTTTAAATGCATTAAGTGGATTGTTTTCAACTGACTTAATAAAAAAAATGATCCATCTGCTGATATATGCTGACTTAATGCTACTCTGGGCTTCCTTGGTGGCCCTGTTGGTAAAGAATCTGCCAGCAATGCAGGAGACCCGGGTTCTATTCCTGGGTCAGGAAGATACCCTGGAGGAGGGCATGGCAACCCACTCCAGTCTTCCTGCCTGGAGAATCCCATGGACAGAGGAGCCTGGTGGGCTACAGGCCATGGGGTCACAGAGTCAGATGCAACTGAGTGACTAACACTCTCACTTTCAATGCTGCTTCTTTGGTTGCCTGCTGCTATGGCTGCCTCTAAAGAGCACTTTGAGGTATGCAAACCCAGCACCATAAAATAGTCATGTATGTGGACAATGCAGTCATTAATCTCCTAACGTACTATATTCCTATGATTTAAAATACCTACTGCCCTGTATACAACAGGTTCCATAGATTGAGAGTAGATTACATCATAAGGTGTCATGTTTGTTAAAAGATTTAGGCGATTAAGAATTTCCAAGCAATTTTGGGAGCAGTATTTCTTGCATTATCTAAATATTTTTTATATAAAAGAAGCTTAAAATTTTTCTTTTTATTTATGTTGAAATTTTACTTATGTTTATTTCTATTTTTATGTTTATTTTATTTATGTTTTCATTTTATTTATGTTGAAATTACATTACTTGTATACTTTTTAAAATTGTGTGAGGAATGACATGTAAGATACTAATTGTAGAAACAGCTTCAGAAATCTGTCTTATTTTGTGTTATTTTGGTTAAATTATTATGAAGCAGCTTTGTTATATCATACATTGAGGTATCACTTTATTTTGATTTTGATTATTTTTAAGTTTCAGAAAATAAAGTAGGGAAATATGAAATATGCTAAGAATTTTCTCAGAGGAGCTTTCATTTGAAATTGTGTTAGAAATTATGTATGTAGTGTGCTGTTTATACCTTGAGCTTCAATGGTATAGCTGTGCACCTGCATGCTTTTAAAGGAATGTATAAAGTAAAATAAGAATTATTTCACTGGAAATATAAATACCATAGATAAGAGTAACAGTATTTAGAAATGCATATGTGAATAGAGAAATAGAGAAACAATTCTACATGCAGTTAACTATATGGGAGTTTGGACTCTGGTTTTAACATATATTTTATTAATAATACTTAAATTTTAAAAATTCCTATAGTTTATTTTTAAATAGCAGGGATAAAATACTAAGGGAGATATTTAAATTATAAATATTCTACAAACAGACATTTTAAGGAAAAAAAATACAATGTTAAACAAAAATTTTTCTCTGGCTGTTACTAGCAGCTTATTGTATAACCCACTTTTATAAAAGTGTTTTTTATTTTATATTTTAATATATCTGCCTTATTTTATACATGTTAAAGTAACATAAATAAAGATATACACAACTGGCACTTCCTATTTATACGCTAGTAAAGTAATGCTTAAAATTCTCCAAGCCAGGCTTCAGCAATATGTGAACCGTGAACTTCCTGATGTTCAAGCTGGTTTTAGAAAAGGCAGAGGAACCAGAGATCAAATTGTCAACATCCGCTGGATCATGAAAAAAGCAAGAGAGTTCCAGAAAAACATCTATTTCTGCTTTATTGACTATGCCAAAGCCTTTGACTGTGTGGATCACAATAAATTGTGGAAAATTCTGAAAGACATGGGAATATCAGACCACCTGATCTGCCTCTTGAGAAATTTGTATGCAGGTCAGGAAGCAACAGTTAGAACTGGACATGGAACAATAGACTGGTTCCAAATAGGAAAAGGAATATGTCAAGGCTGTATATTGTCACCCTGTTTATTTAACTTATATGCAGAGACACTGGACTGGAAGAAACACAAACTGGAATCAAGATTGCCGGGAGAAATATCAATAACCTCAGATATGCAGATGACACCACTCTTATGGCAGAAAGTGAAGAGGAACTCAAAAGCCTCTTGATGAAGGTGAAAGTGGAGACTGAAAAAGTTGGCTTAAAGCTCAACATTCAGAAAACGAAGATCATGGCATCCGGTCCCATCACTTCATGGGAAACAGATGGGGAAACAGTGGAAACAGTGTCAGACTTTATTTTTGGAGGCTCCAAAATCACTGCAGATGGTGACTGCAGCCATGAAATTAAAAAACGCTTACTCCTTGGAAGGAAAGTTATGACCAACCTAGATAACATATTCAAAAGCAGAGACATTACTTTGCCAACAAAGGTCCATCTAGTCAAGGCTATGGTTTTTCCTGTGGTCATGTATGGATGTGAGAGTTGGACTGTGAAGAAGGCTGAGCGCTGGAGAATTGATGCTTTTGAACTGTGGTGTTGGAGAAGACTCTTGAGAGTCCCTTGGACTGCAAGGAGATCCAACCAGTCCATTCTGAAGGAGATCAGCCCTAGGATTTCTTTGGAAGGAATGATGCTAAAGCTGAAAGTCCAGTACTTTGGCCACCTCATGTGAAGAGTTGACTCATTGGAAAAGACTCTGGTGCTGGGAGGGATTAGGGGCAAGAGGAGAAGGGGACGACAGAGGATGAGATGACTGGATGGCATGACTGACTCAATGGACAGGAGTCTAAGTGAACTCCGGGAGTTGGTGATGGACAGGGAGGCCTGGCGTGCTGTGATTCATGGGGTCGCAAAGAGTCGGACACAACTGAGCGACTGATCTGATCTGATTATAGTCTATATCTTTGTCAGATTATTAGAGAATAGCCAAGAATCTGAATTTAAAATATCCTTTCTTTATTTTTAATAAAGCTTGTTTTATAACTTTGGACATTATGGTACTCTTTATCAACACGAATGCCATCAAGAGAGTTACTGATTGTCACTGCCATTAATAGATTTTAAAGGAAACATTTAGATGATTATTTGATTCAATGTGCCCTTTTCCTAGATTATAACTGATACAGTACAAATCAAATAAAATTATAAAGGCCAAAGGTTCAGGGATGCATCTCTAATTGCTTGTCAAAAAACAAAAATGGCATTATTTTTCATTAGCTTAACGTTTTCACCATTAAGCTTTCTTGTTTCTAATTAGCCCGTTTTTAAGTTATTTGCAAGTACATGTAAAACTTGACTCTCAAGTTTTCTTTTTTGACTCGAAAATCAGGTTCGGGGGCGGGGACAGATTTCATAGTAGCTGTGGTTCCCGAGACAGTACATTTCATTGATTCCCAGGCCTCCTTGCTCCCATAGCCTTCGTAGCCCGCGGTCAGTGGTCCCCGTGGGGGGAACCCCCGTGCGAGCTTGGGGGCGGGTGCAGATAGAAGTTGGGCCTCAGGCAAGTTGACCCCAGTGACCCTGTTGCTTCTTCCCCCAGGAACGGAGGCTGGACCCCCTGGACCTCGTGGTCTCCCTGCAGCACCACGTGTGGGATCGGCTTCCAGGTGCGGCAGCGGTCCTGCAGCAACCCCACCCCGCGGCACGGGGGCCGGGTGTGCGTCGGGCAGAACCGCGAGGAGAGGTGGGTACCTACCCTCTGCGCCTCCGGGTTGCCACCCTCCTGCTTCCTGTCATCCCGGTGCGGTCGGTTTCCCTGCGGTTTCAGTTTCTGGATCCAGCTCAGCTTGTCTGTGGCATCCTTTTCTGTTGAGCTGAATGACCTCTTTTCTTTCATCCGTTAATTTCGACCAAAGCTTGGGGTGGACAGCATCACTGGTGGGGGCACCATGGAGCCTGCAGGGTTCACTCAGCCCAGCGGCTCTTGAGGGATGAGAGACACGGGGACAGCGGGCATCTCTTTGCTGGGCTCCCCAGAGACGAAGCAAGTGAGTCTGCTGGGGAGTGACTGCTCTTATTAAAATTCTGCTAGACTGGTCTCACACCTCCAGTTCCAAATAGGGCCTGAGCTGGTCCTGGGTCCAGATGGTGTTGATCAGAAGAGGTAAGTTTTCCATCACGACTGAGTTAAGCACTGGCACCAGGTGAGAGCCATAGTGAGTATTTTGGCTATAATTACAACTACACACTTGTCTATTAACAGGACCCCTCAGTGAACCTGCAGGACAACCCAGAGGGAGGGTTCCTTTTCCATGTGTATTTTAAGCTTTCAGCACGTCCATGGGACATTTCAGTTCAGTCTTGCATTTAACAACTTGTTGCTCTTTGTAGACTCAAACATTTGGTTTTGGCCTTATAAATCTGCAGTTGTGATAACTGGCTCTTCCTTCCATATTTAAAGTACACCCTCGTTTATGGTTTTGGGAGAAAATCCAGGTAGGTGAATTCCACGTCACCTTTGTGAGTCTTAACTCTCCACACTCACATCAGTTTATGTTCTTGGTCCATGAGAAGCAAATTGGCTTTCAGTACTTTTTAATTAAATTGTATCCTGTGAAATGACTTCAGTGGGTGCCTCGTAAAAATACCTATGCAGTTATTGGCTTATGTGATTAATATTTATATAGACAAAGCCAACAGGCTTAGTGGGTAGGTAATTCTCCATCAGATATTTATTACAACCTGAAATTAACTGGAGAGAATCGTTTTCTTCTCTCTTCATTGTGTTCCTAAATCACCAATTAAGATTGCATTCTTTTGACTCAGAGAAAAATGAAGGATGATTTTTACAAGGCAAAGTTGGTTGTTTTTGAAGTAGTACCCTGTGACAGTCTAACACAAGCCTGTCATTTCCAATCTGACACCAGTTGATAAGTGGGAAAGTCGATTATGGGAAAGATGTCTTCCAGCATTAGAAGGTTTTAAATTGGCTAGAAGTTTTAAATGCTGCATGTTGTCACATAATAGAGCCCATTCAGGTAAAGTGACCTCTATCCACCCCTAGAATCACAGCACCTCCACAAACCTCACACCTGTTATCACCTTTCCCAAGCTGAGCACACAGGAAGGAAGAAGCTGGTTAATTGTGTGGTTAACATCTATATATGTTCTGTATCCATTTACAAGTGCTCATAAAGCTTCATTTTCAGAAAAAGATCAGGATGGTTAATGTGTTTGAGGAACTTTCGTTTAAAGTGTTCTTATTTTACAGAAGAAACACTTTTGGACTAGATGAGTATTTGCTTGAGGAGGGAACTTGAACTAAGTAATAGACATGTGGATGATAAGAACAGGGCCTGTATCCCCAGGGAATCTCCCTTTGAAACAGCCTTTCTTAGGGGGTGATTGAGAAGTTAATGAAAGCTAGAAAAAACAAATGCATGGCATCTCTTTCTTGGCAAAGAACTCTTGGCACTAAGAACTCTTTCTTGGCACTAAGAACTCTTCACTAGCAAAGAGTTCTTAGTGTCTTTGTCAGGTTATGTGGGAAGTCTCTCTACCTAAGTAATATAAAGAAATACCATCCTAATTTTGACAAAAGACATATTTGAGAACTGAACTTAAGATTAAAGGAGACCCTGATCTTCATGGGAAGGTATGATAGAACAAGGGCTAGACATATACACTCATTAATAAGGTCACATCATGCTTATTTAAACACCATCAAACCTAAAAATGAGATACGATGAGATGAGATGGTTGCATGGAATCACTGATGCAATGGGCATGAACTTGGGCAAGCTCTGGGAGATGGTGAGGGACAGGAAAGCCTGGCATCCTGCAGTCCATGGGGTCACAAAGAGTCAGACAGACACAACTTGGTAACTGAACAACAACAAACCTAAAAAACTCCTGAGTGGCCACAAATGAATAAATTGACTCTCCCGGTAAGGTCCCTAAATTAATGCTAAGTGACTTTTTATTTGTGATCAAATCTCCAATATGTGAAAAATTCAGTGAGAACATTATTGCAACAGAAATCTCAAAAATGTTCACATTGATTTTTGTCTAAATAATGGATAAAGAAAATATCCAATTTCTGTTCTAGATGTACTTTAAAAGGCATGGGCATTTGTTTATCTGTTCCAAAATTTTTGGAAAATTATTTTCTTGAGTAGTAAAAACTGAGTAGAAGTATTGATTCCCAGAGAGGCTGCCCCCAAGGATGAAGCAGTGGACCCGTGTAAATATTATTGAAATGCGAATATCCTTGTCTGTATTCACTTTCTCCTGCTGTGTAACAACAGTTCTGCAAACTTACTGACTTAAAACAACACACAGTTATCACCTCTCAGTGGACTAGGAGTTCCGTTATGATTCACCTGGGTTCTCTGCTCGGCCAGAGCTGTGGTCTCATCTGAGGCTCACCTGGGGAAGGATTTACTTCCAAGTTCATATGGTTGTTATTGGCATTCATTTCCATCAAACTGGGTACCTTGGTTGCTCACTCATTGTCAGTCTGAAACTGTCCTCAGTTTTTTGACAAACAAGCCTTCCCAATGTGGTCACTTGCTTCCTCAAATCCAGCAAGGAAGAGAATCTCCTTGCAAAATGAACATTACTGTCTTATGCAATATCATCACAAAGGTGACATATCCACACCTTGCCATAGTTTATTGGTTAGAAGAAAGTCACAGACCTAGTGCTCAATCAAGAGGAAAGATATGTACATCATACACAAACGTATGCACTGCAAAGGATGTGCACATCAAGAGGCAGGAATCGTTGGGCTCAACGTAGAGTTTATCTGCCATCAATGATGACCTGTCCTTATCACATACAACATCCAATTCACCCCATCTCCAGTTTCCTCCCAGTTTTATACCATTCAGTCATTTCCCCAAATCTGGAAGCTTATTCAAATCAGACTCAAAGTGAATGAGTCTCCCTGGGTGTAGTTCATTTCAGCCTGTCCATCTTAAAGTGTGAGGCAAGTTATCTGGCCACCAACACACTCAGCGGACACATGGTGGGGCAGGCAGAGGATAATAGCTATGGTTACTTCTGTTCAAAAAGGGGGAAATGGAAGGTACAAAGAAATTTCCGTAAAAATTCTGAGATCTATGCAGATAAGTGTATGGAGTTGCTTGATGAAGTTGCAAAGCTTGGGGGTGATTCTCCACAGTTCTTAGCTCTGCTCTCATGTCTGTTTCCTGCTTGACCCTTCCTTTTCCATGAAAGGTAGCATGTGCCTGCAGCTGGTTAGTTTAATGAGCCTGCTTCCTGCCAGTGGAAGTTTGGGTTTCCAACAGCCTCATTTCATTTGTACTTTCTCCATATATTCAGTCTCAGCTGGTGATCTTTTTGCTGAAGTCAACTTCAGAAGCCTGCCATGAATTTCCTTGGGCTTTGCTCCACTAAACAGTCTACACCCACAGATCTTTCTGAGACAGGCCTTCTCTAGCTGGGGCTTCTGCTAAGACAGCTGAGGGACAACACCCTCCAGCTTTCTTGTGATTGAGAAGATCTGTGACTCTTGCTCTTTAACTTCTGAAAGGACTCCTTGTGGGACTGAACACTACTCTGATCTTTTGATGCTCCTGAGGTTTTAACAAAAGGTTGTACAGTCACAACTTCAGTTTTTTACTCTTTGCCAGCCATTCCTAGTGGTGCTCAGAAGCTGCCTCTTCATTTTAGTAACTTTTGCCATCAGGAGAGGCCAAGAATTTCCTTTCTGTTTAATATTATTTCCCTCAATTTCTTTTTCTGCTGCCCCAATGGCTCAGTGGTAAAGGATCCACCTGCAATGCAGGAAACATAGAAGACATGGGTTTGATCCCTGATTTATAAAGATCTCCTGGAGAGGGGAATGGCAACCCACTCCAGTATTCTTGCCTTGGACACTACTGAAGAGACTGAAGATGCGTGTACATATATATGTACACACACACACACACATTTGTAACATAAAGGGAAGGGAAGTCGCTCAGTCGTGTCTGAATATTTGCGATACCATGGGCTGTGGCCTACCAGGCTCCTCCGTCCATGGAATTTTCCAGGCAAGAATACCGGAGTGAGTTTCCATTTCCTCCATCTCCAGGGGATCTTCCCGACCCAGCGATCAAACTTGGGTCTCCCGCATTGCAGGCAGACACTTTACCATCTGAGCTACCAGGGAAGCCTGTAACATAAAATTGTCATTTAACCATTTTTAAGAGTTTGACTTAGGAATATTATTACATTTAACTATTGAGCAACCATAACACCATTTCCAAAACTTCTGCATCCCCCAAAACAAGAACTCTGGAACCAATAGTTGATAAATCTGCCTAATAGAAGATTTAAGTAAGTATTGAGTAAGTAGAATCATATAATCTTTTCTAGTTTGTATCTCACTTATTTCACTTAGCATATCATTTACAAAGTTCATCTTGTAGCATGTATCAGAACTTCATTGCATTTCAGGCTGAATAATATTCTTCTGTAATATTATACTAACAGTTTATTCAAAGGGATTAATTTTCTCTACCATGATTCTCAAAATTCTACTTGCTTCTACTCAGTTTCTAGTCCTGAAGCCTCTCTGATATTTTTAGATCCTTCTTAAAGTAGCTCCATGTGTCTAAGTATCAAGATCTGTTCTAGTTGTCATTCATAAAAATATTACTGCAGACTTAGCTGCCTAAAACACCACGTGCTTTATTGGCTCACAGTGTCTCTGGGGTCGTGGCCTGGACGGAGCTTAGCTGGACCCTTTGCTTCAGCATCACTCAAGGGTGCACCAAGGTATAGACTGGCCATAGTCTCATTTGAGGCTCCTTTGGCAAGGGGAGGGGTCTGCTTCCTAGATTTCTCCTGTGTTGTTGGACTGAAGCTGTTTTCCAGAAACTACTCTAAACTCCTTGCCTCTGGGACTTTCACATCTGATTGCTTACTTCTTCAGAGCCAGCAAGACGAAGGAACTTCTTGAAAGAAGGATAATACGGGTTAGGTAGCATATCATGGAAATGACAATCTGTCATCTTTGCCATATTCTGTTGATTAGAAGCAAGTCACAGGTCCCACCCACACAGAGTGGGAAGGAATTACACAAGATGTGAATTCCAGGAAGTGAGGCTCATGGAGACCACGCTAGCGTCTTTCAGTTGTGTTATCAAAGTAAAGAGACCCAGCCACCAATCGGGGATTATGATATGATTTTTCTGTCTGCACAGGCAAGTTTGCTTAATCCCATGATGAGCCAAAGTGATGCTCTTTGCAAATCATTATCACTACTCTTTCCTAATGGATCCCTTAGCTTCTTCTTGGGGAAAAAATAATATTGTGGAGAACTCAATACTTGTACAGTTTCTCTGGTGCCACAGAAGATTCCATTCTCCCAGTGTGGCCCAGAAAAGCAATGATCACCTAAGAGTAAATCAAGGAGAAAACAGTTCTCACAGGGCTCTGATTGGCTCAGGCTAACAGGTTTCGTGAGAAACCAACATGGGTGGAACCAGAACAGAACACAATTTGTAGCGTGAAGAAATAGGACAAGGGAAAATGATACAGTTTTGAAAATCTAGTCCATGCAGGATTATGAAAGATAGTTCTCTTCACAGAGATTAGGTCTGTGGGAAAATGGATAATTTATGGAGAAATAGCGCCAGGCTATTAATTCATTCTGAAATGCAAAATGAGAATGAGCAGTCATGGGAAAAATGAAAATCTTAATTTTTAATGCATCGTGAAATGCATCTGTGACCATCGGTGCTCTAAGAGGCTGGGGCTCCGAGAGAGCCAATAAGATTTCAGAACTGTTCAGCTTGTCCTTTGGTAAAAGCCAGCCATGTATAAAGGACTCAGTAATGAAGAGCAAATGGCTGATATATTGTGTATCTATTTTATCCGTAAATTAATAAAAATCCTTGCACACCCAGAGTCACCGAGGTAACTAAGTTTGTGTGTGCTCAGTCGCTATGTCTGACTCTTCACGACCCTGCGGTCTGCAGCCTGCCAGGCTCCTCTGTCCATGGGATTGTCCAGGCAAGAATGCTGGAGTGGGTTAGACGCCCACTGTTGTTCATGACCAAGTCTGTAATTTAAGAAGAGACACGTCTCTCTGGCACGTGTTTGTTGGGTGACGGAGTAAGAAAGGCAGAGGGCCAGTGCTCTCTTGACACTGCAGAGAATCCAGAGCTAGGAGCTTGTAAGGGCTCAGCATCTGAGCAGACTCCCCCAAGGTGAATTTTTGAGTGAAACCTAGACATAAATGACAGACTAGCCCGGCAGTGTCTAGTGCTCTCTGACTTCTCTTGCAGAGGACACCAGTTACATTATCTGGTGTGCCTTTTGTCATAGAACTACTATAGAAGAAGAAAGAGAAGAAAAGCACATTGTTGACCACCTAAAAATGCAGCCAGGGGTATAATTTATAACATGGATAGAAAGTTCTAGGCTACACACAGTTATCAGGTTCTCCTGTGGCAGACTTTCAGCTGTAATAAACGTAATAAACATCATGCTCAGAGGGGAGCATGATGTAGACAGAGATGAGAAAGGATATGTGCATTCTGATTTACTTTCCTTTTGGTAAGTGGTAGCTCCACTGCTATGCTTTTTATTAAAAAGTCAAGGGTTTTATGAGTACTATAAATAAGATTTTCCTTTGCCCTCTCTACTCTTAATGTGGGTTTGTTTTTGGTTTAGAAAGCTGAAGTTAGTGTTAAGGAGTTGAGGAATTCCAGACCCTTTACATGTCGGCAACATCACTTTGGAAACTGGGGATGGTCTTCTGTCCACATTGAGAAAGGTTCCGCATGGATATTTTTAATTTACTGCTAAGAATTCTGATGTTTTGAGTATTCTTGACTTACTTCTTCCAAACACCTTCTTAAAACAAATGGCAGTTTCCTAGTAGAACAATCATTGCACTGACATGGATGTTAATAGTCACTGAGGAGTCAGGATGCTTTGCTTTACGTCTTGTAACTGCACATTTGCAAAGGTCTGGCGCTTTTCATCTATTATATCCTCAGTTTTGTTTTCAAGGTCATACTCTGTTAATTAGAAGCCTCCTTCCCCTTCCCTCCCGCATGTAAGACTGTCCGGAGTCCTGAGCTGTGAGACTCAGGACCCTGGAAGACTGTCTTATGAAGAAGAGCGAGAACTCTTTAGTTTCACTGCCTACTCTTTCATGAGAAGATTTAGAGGCGAAACCGTTTTCCCAATTAGTCCCCGACTCCTGTGAAATATCAGCCCTCTCTCCCTAGAAGTAAGCACGCCACCCACTTTCATTGGAGAGGCTGACTTTAGACTCTACAACACAGCTGCCATCTTATTCCCCCTCTACCAGAGATGTCCCATGGATGTCGCTTCCTGTTTCTTGCCATCACCATCGTTATTTGTCCAACTTGGGGGTCTCTGCCTCAGATTGTTGCAAACACGCCCTTTTGGCTGGCATCTGCTCCATCAGCTCCTCCTAATCCACCTTTGGGAACTCAGCACCACCTCCATGCAAGCATGGAGAACTCTGCTCCTCTCAGGGGCTCCAGTACCATCAGGATGAGGCACCAACTCCTGCAGCCAAGTCTTCACTCCAACTCTGACGGTACTCGTTTTTTCTCTGGAGCTTGAGATTTCCTTGGTTCCTTGAAAATAAAGCTCAAGTTCCTCCACTCTGTCTGTATAAAGACAGATCATTCCACTCTCCTCTACTTTTTCTATTCACTTCTCTGCAAGCACTTTTTAACCACAGTCTTCCCATTCCTGTTGTTCAGTTGCTAGGTCATGTCCAACTCTTTGTGACCCCATGGAGGGCACCCTGGTTCCCCTGTCATTCACTATCTCCTGGAGTTTGCTCAGATTCATGTCCATTGAGTCGGTGATGCTATCTAACCATCCTTTACCGCCTTCTTCTCCTTTTGCCTTCAATCTTTCCCAACATCAGGATCTTATCCAGTGAGTCAGCTCTTTGCATCAGGTGGCCAAAAGTATTATAGCTTCAGCTATAGCATCAGTCCTTCAAGTGAATACTCAGGGTCAATTTTCTTTAGGATGGGCTGGTTTGATCTCCTTGCAATCCAAGGGACTCTCAACAGTCTTCTCCAGCACAATTCGAAAGCATCAGTTCTTCAGTGCTCATCCTTCTTTCTGGTCCAGCTCTCACATCCCTACATGACTACTGGGAAGACCCACTCCTGCTTTCCATTCTTTTCCAGAACTCCCAGTGATGCTCTCTGTGCTTCATCCTGTGGACTCCCTTCAGCTTGGCCTGACTTTTTGCTTTTCATGCTTGTATATATTCCTGCATCTACCATATTCATTAAATGTCCTTCATTTGATGGAAAAACAGTTGAGTCATATCAGCATTTGCTGTCAGGAAACTATGCTGCCCAAACTACCTTTCTTACTTTTCTGGAAATCAGCTCCTTACCTCTGTTTTTTGCTCATTACAACAGTGTTTCTCTTACTATGGAGAACAGTATGGAGTTCCTTAAAAATAGATAAACAACAAGGACCTATTATATAGCACAGAGAATTAAATTCTATATCTTGTAATAAAGTATAATGGGAAAGAATCTGAAATGAATATATATATATATATATATATATATATATATATAAACACTGCTATACACCAGAAACTAACACAACATTGTAAATTAACTATATTTCAGTTAAAAAGTCTGTTCTGTCCTGCACACCCTGGGCTTGTGTCTGTTTCCCTTAGTGCAACTCAGGTTGGACACACCTGAGATAGGGAAGCTCCCTTGATGAAGAGGAATAGCATCTTCTTACCTGTGAGCCCTAAACCCGTGCATTGTCAGCTTGTTTCCTTCTTATTCTTTGCTTTTCTCACTTCATTTTATCTCACTTGTAGTATGAAAGACTGAGGAGAAATTTGACATATCTAAGCCTAAGGATGGCTTTGTATATTTGGCTAAGAATCGGTAATATGAATATACACACAGACGCATAGTCGGTCACTAACACAAACAGACTGGTTGTCAACAGTAATTCACCTCTTTTTGGATAACAGGTGCTCATCGAAATTAAGGTTGTGGGACATCATTCTGGGAGAGTCTACAAATAAATTTAAAAATACAGTAACCTAGGCAGTGTGTGGCTGGAAGCTTCATACTAAAATTGGACTAACTTTTCTATAAGGTATGTTACTAGGATTACAGGCCTTACTTGATTCAAGGATGAGAAATGAATCCCAAACACAATTTGCTGACTTTGTATTCATAACCTACTTTATCTTTCAGTGTTTATGTTTCGAAGATAAATGCCCTACTTAGGTATTTTGTGTGTGTTCTCGTTTTTCCGAGCGTCTGTTTGAAGGGCTCTGTTTGTTTGTTTCTCCTCTAATTGGCTGCACAGGAAGCTCCATCCTGCATCGTGAGTCTAGCATCTTGCGTTGTCTCCCGCACATCCCATTGTCTGTGCTCACACAGCATGGCCAGCGCCGCATCCGCCTCTTTCCCTGCGCGACCACTCGGAACACTGAAGCGCCCCTCCACGCGGAGCATGCGCATGGGTTCAACATCCAGTGCAGGGACGGAGAGTGGACAGGCCCGCGGCCTCACGTTACGCTAAATGGATGCTTTTCCCCCTCTTGGTTTCCCCGTTACAGATACTGCAATGAGCACCTGCTGTGCCCGCCACACGTCTTCTGGACAGGATGGGGACCCTGGGAACGGTGCACAGCCCAGTGTGGGGGTGGCATTCAAGCTCGCCGCAGAACCTGCGAGAACGGGCCTGACTGTGCAGGCTGTAACGTGGTGAGTAGTCCTCATCCCCAGCCCGCCGTCTAGAGCTGGGAGACCAGAGTCATCCAACACTGGGTGCTCTGCAAACACTGAATGCTACACTCACAAAAGATGTTTTGCAAACACAGGTGCTCTGCAGAGACTAGGTGGTCTCACTGACTAGATACACAACAAACAGGAGCTTCTCAGTAGACACTTGATGTTCTGCAAACCTAAAATGCTCTGGAAACTTGATGTGCTGGAAACTTGATACTGTGCTTCTAGTGCCTATTCAGGTAGTAGATGCTGTGAATCATGTCTTTCTGGCCAAGGAGAATGTCTGGAGGAAATACTTGGAATTAAGAGTATCCTGAAGGCTGATTGGAGGAAATCTTCCCATATGGGATAAGCTGCCCCAGGAGTTTTCCAGTTCTTGTCTCTGAGCTAGTACAAAAACTTCAGCCTGCTTAACTCTGGATGCTATATTTGGTTTGGGAAATG
The DNA here is from genome assembly GCF_003369695.1 of Bos indicus x Bos taurus. Lineage (NCBI taxonomy): Eukaryota > Metazoa > Chordata > Mammalia > Artiodactyla > Bovidae > Bos > Bos indicus x Bos taurus. The sequence continues at coordinate 63,856,859 of NC_040095.1, forward strand.
GGATAAAATCATCAAACTGAGCCCACACTAAGTTGTTAATGTAGCATGTGGACAAACCTTAGACACTGAAGATTCACCAACTTTATGGGGCCGTTATCAGAGCACATTTGGTGCCAATTTTAAGGGCATCAAAGACAACTTATGGTTTTCTTTGTCTTATGCCTCAGTGGGTCCTATTTCTCCTAACACTTTGGTCTGTCAGAATTCCACTTGTGCGAAGGTCTGATGTTGCTCTTCCTGTGCCATCTGTCAGAATGATTGAGCATCTAAGTCTGTGGGGCTTTGGCTTCACTTGCTTGCCCCCAGGGCAAACATTGCAGAGTGACTGTAGAGACAGTAGGGATGCCTTGGTGGGGAGGTTCAGCATGAGAAGGTCTGGTTGGGCATGCTTCCTTGCTGATCTTCCAGTTGGTCTTTGCAGTAATTTTGTAACCTTGGCTCATGACACATAGAAGGTTTTTGTGCTGCTGTACAGTTTGTTTTAGTGAGACCTAAAAACCACACAGTTCAGATAGTCTTGGGAAATTTGGAGAGGGGAAGAGGGTTATGAGATGCTTTGTCAGATATTATACCCAACCCAAGGAGATTTTGTTATTGGGATTTGCAATTAGATTTGTTCCCCTTTGCACTGGCAAAGATATTGCAGTAGCTTTAGCAGAATCTATTACTGATTATAGAAGCACTTCTTTCCAGGTCAGCCTGAACTAACTCAACCATGGAATATCTTAGTGTTCAGTTTGCTGTTACTGCTGCTAAGTCGCTTCAGTCGTGTCCGACTCTGTGCGACCCCAGAGATGGCAGCCCACCAGGCTCCCCCGTCCCTGGGATTCTCCAGGGAAGAACACTGGAGTGGGTTGCCATTTCCTTCTCTAATGCATGAAAGTGAAAAGTGAAAGTGAAGTCGCTCAGTCGTGTCTGACTCTTAGCGACCCCATGGACTGCAGCCTACCAGGCTCCTCTGTCCATAGGATTTTCCAGGCAAGAGTACTGGAGTGGGGTGCCATTGCCATCTCTGAGTGTTCAGTTTAGGATGATGTAATTATTGATAATTCAGATACTGAGATTTAAAATTATTTATGAAAATGTGACAGGTAAATCTGTGATCATTTAGAAGGTCTAGGAAACCGTTCAAATGTGGTAGGTTTGTCCTTTCTAAAATATGTCAGTCCTGATCCAGATGGTTTGGCGTCTATCACTCGGGTCTCCACTCTCAAGTCAAAATTTGTTTCCTCTGCTGGTAAACCATAGGGACGGATGACCTGAGTGGAATTGCACTTTAGTTTGTAAACTTTGCACTACAAAGAACTCATAAACCATTTCAAGTCATTAATTTTCTTATTGCAAACTTACTTAAATTATTACATATAAAAAATTTAATGAAAGAAAAGTGTAGCCTGTCTCCTGTGCAGTCACTGGACTGTGTGTGTGTGTCTGTGTGTGTGTGTGAGATACATGTGATTATATGTGTAAAACTTGAATGTCTTCCTAAAATGCTCATGTATTTGTTTTCTTTGTGTCTAAATTTGCAGAATTTGGTTTATGGAAACTGTAACATCAGTTTTCAAATTTAGAGGAATATCAGGAGCATCTCTAAGGAGTTTAGTATAAGTTTTTAGGTATTTTAGTCTAGTTTTCTTTTTCTTCCCCTCCGTAGTTAAACTACTGGCCGTGTAATTCTCTCAGTAAGAGATGGTCATGGAAAAGACTCTGATGCTGGGAGGGACTGGGGGCAGGAGGAAAAGGGGACGACAGAGGATGAGATGGCTGGATGGCATCACCGACTCAATGGACGTGAGTTTGAGTGAATTCTGGGAGATGGTGATGGACAGGGAGGCCTGGCATGCTGCGATTCATGGGGTCTCAAAGAGTCGGACACGACTAAGCGACTGAACTGAACAAAACTGAACTGAAGAGATGGTCAGTCAAGAATCCTCATTGAGAACCATTAGTTTTTTTCTGTGAATCTCAGCTCTTAAAGTTCTAAATGTTGGTATCTCTTCACAATCCTGATTTTATATTTTTTTATTGTTGTTAAATATGAAGAAGTGGGCTTGCTGGGATCGGATGGTAGTTTTAGTTTTTATTGTTTGAGGAATCTCTGTGGTATTTCGCATAGTGGCTGCACCATTTTGCATCCCCATCTATAGCATGCAAGGGTTTCAATTTCTTTATATCCAAAAGAATTGAAACCAAGATCTTTAAAAGCTCTCTGAAGCACTATTCACAGTAGGCAGGATGTAGAAGCAACCTAAATGTCCATCTACAGATGACAGGATAAAGAACAGGATATACATAAAATGGAATAGCATTTAGCCTTTAAAAAGGAGGAAATTCTGTCATATGGAACAACATGGACCTTGAGGACATTATGCTAAGTGAAACTGTCCATTCACAGGAAGACAAATAGCATGTGATTCCACTTATAAGGAGGTATCTGAAACAGTCAGATACTTGGGATCAAAGACTGCAGCGGTGTTTGCCAGGGGCTGGGTGGAGAGGGAGATGGGAAGATAAAGTTTTAGTTAAGCAAGATGGACAAGTTCTAGAGGTATGCTACAACACTGTGCCTACGGTCAACAATACAGTACTGAACACTTAAAAATCTGTAAGAGGGTCGCTCACATGTTAAATCTTTATCATGTTTACCATGATAAAATAGCATAATAAAAAACAAAGATAAAAGTAAGTTCCAGATGTCAAAGGCTTGGGGGCCCTGAGCCTTGGGTTGTTTGGGGAGCTCACTGACACATGCAGAGGGAGGGCCTGGCTCTTTTACAGCCAGTTAATTTTGTGACCCCGAGGTCTGCCCACTGTCCTCTGGGCCTCTGTCTCAAAGCTAGCTAGAGGCCATGTGTGCTGGCCCTGAAATCACTGATGCTCTGATCCTGATACCCCTTTCCTGGACCCTGGGGACACATGTGTCCTTCCCTGGTGGCTGAATCCTCTGATGAGTTTGGAATGAGATACAACAGGACACTTAATGGACAAACTCCTCCCACTTCTAAGTAAGCCGCTCTAGAACCCATATGAGCCCTGGGTCCCACTTCTAAGTAAGCTGCTCTAGAACCCGTATGAGCGCTGGGTTCCGCGGCTAAGTAAGCCGCTCTAGAACCCATATAAGTTGCTCTAGAACCCAAATGATCCCTGGGTCCCACTTCTAAGTAAGCTGCTCTAGAACTCATATGAGTGCTACATATGAGCAAAGGGTCCTGCTTCTGAGTAAGCTGCTCTAGAACCCGTATAAGCTGCTCTAGAATCCATATGAGCACTGGATCCCACTTCTGAGTAAGCTGCTCTAGAACCCGTATAAGCTGCTCTAGAATCCATATGAGCGCTGGGTCCCACTTCTGCGTAAGCTGCTCTAGCCACTCTGGAACTTGTATGAGCACCGGGCCCTGCTTCTGAGTAAGCTGCTGTAGAACCCATATGAGTGCTGGGTTTCTCTGGTCCTTGCTGCTCTTCCACAGCTCCCTTCACACCTGTGGGCTCCCAGAGCATGTGGGGAAGGCACAGGTGACAGGTGAGGAAGCTGGTGTCACACCCCAGCTCTGCCTGTAAGTACGCAGGGTGCTTGGGGCCCTGTTCCATGTCTCCAGTCAGCATCGTTGAATGCAATCCCCTGGCTGTCTGGGAGGATGCACAGAATGTATGAGACATATGTTTATATATCATTGCTCAGTAACAAACCCAACAAGGCAAACTGAAATAGAAAATGTCACCATCATTATTGAAGCTTCCCAGGTGGCGCGAGTGGTAAAGAATCTACCTGCAATGCCAGAGACCACGGTTCAGTCCCTGGGTCAATCACTGGAGGGGGAAATGGCAGTCCAGTCCAGTATTCTTCCCTGGAGAATTCCATGGACAGTGGAGCCTGGTGGGCTACAGTTCATGGGGCCACAAAGAGGCGAACATGACTGAGGATCCACCCACTGTCATCATTATTGGCATCAAGTCATAGTCTTGGGGACACATCTTCTATTCTTGAATAATATACCATTAGCAACTCACATTTTATGTTTTTCTATTTAAAATTACTTGTATATTCATATTTGTATAATTTATAATTTGTATTTGTGTAAATATAGAAATTTATATTAAATGTAAGTTATTTATGTTACATGAGGTTGGCACATGTGTTCAGTTGCTCAGTCATGTCCAGCTCTTTTCGACTCCAGGGACTGTAGCCCACCAGACTCCTCTGTCCGTAGGATTCTCCAGGCAAGATTACTGGAGTGGGTTGCCATTTCCTTTTCCAGGGGATCTTTCCAACCCAGAGATCAAATCCTGGTCTCCTGCATTGCAGGCGGATTGTGTATCAACTAAGCTACCAGGGAAGCCCAAGGTTGACATATGGGTTTCACTTTTAACCTCTTTCAATAATAGCTGATAACCATAATGATGCTTGTTAGATCAAGTCTTACAAATCCTAACTTACTGCATAATGTCACACAAATTATTGAAATGAGGTGGTGATTAGACATACTCGAGTTGTTATCTAGTCAGGTTATGATAGACTGAAATCCTGTGTCATTTAACAAAGCTCTCATAGTAAACCTGGATAGCAATAGTAAAAATAAAAGTCACTCAGTCGTGTCCGACTCTTTGTGACCCAATGGACTGAGTAGTCCATGGAATTCTCCAGGCCAGAATACTGGAGTGGTAGCCTTTCCCTTCTCCAGGGGATCTTCCCAACCCAGGGATCGAACCCAGGTCTCCTGCATTGCAGGCGGATTCTTGACCAGCTGAGCCACAAGGGAAACCCACAAGGGACAGCAGTAGAAACCAGGGGAAACGATGCTCTTTACTGAGCACCTGCTGAGAGCTGGATGCAGTCTATCGGCCTCTTGTTCTATGCAACCACTCTGTAAATGTGACTCAACTACACCAGTGCTTATGGATGAAGCCTAGTGAGACAGCCCAGGGGTTAAACTGCCCGAGGGTACTGTGCCTGTCCCTAGAGGAGGAGGGCAGAAGTGTCTCCATTCTAGTATCTCCTCCTCTTCTACTTGCAGGAAGATGGGCTGAGAGAAAATCAGTGTCTGTTCCAGGTCTCCTGCCGGGATTTAAGCCTAGATCACAGCAGTGCTTTGGAACTGTGAGGATATAGTTATATTACTTAATTAGATCATTTTAGAATAGGCACTTTGGGCTCAATTATATTTGGCATATTTTTACTTCATTTCTAACCTTGTTTTTCTTGTTGTTCAGTTTCTCAGCCGTGTCTGACTTTGCAACCCTATGGACTGCAGCATGCCAGGCTTCCCTGTCCTTCACCATCTCCCAGAGCTTGCTCAAACTCATGTCCATTGAGTTGGTGATGCCATCCAACAATCTTGTCCTCTGTCATCCCCTTCTTCTCCTGCCTTCAATCTTTCCCAGCATCACGGTTTTTAAGTCAGCTCTTCACAACAGGTAGCCAAAGTATTGGAGCTTCAGCTTCAGCATCAGTCCTTCCAGTGAATATTCAGGACTGATTCCCTTTAGGATGGACTGGTTGGATCTCCTTGCAGTCCAAGGGACTCTCAAGAGTCTTCTCCAACACCACAGTTCAAAAGCATCAATTCTGCAGCACTTAGCCTTCTTTATAGTCCAACTCTCACATCCATACATGACTACTGGGAAAACCATAGCTTTGATTATATGGACCTTTGGCAGAGTAATGCCTCTGCTTTTTAATATGCTGTCTAGGTTGGTCATAGCTTTTCTTCCAAGGATCAAGTGTCTTTTAATTTCATGGCTGCAATCACCATCTGCAGTGATTTTGGAAAATAAAGCCTGTCACTGTTTCCATTGTTTCCTCATCTATTTGCCATGGGACAGGATGCCATAATCATTTTTTGAATGTTGAGTTATAAGCCAGCTTTTTCACTTTCCTCTTTCACTTTCATCAAGAGGCTCTTTAGTTATTCACTTTCTTCCATAAGGGTGGTATTATCTGCATATCTGAAGTTATTGATATTTCTCTCAGCAATCTTGATTCCAGCTTGTGCTTCATCCATCCCATCATTTTGCATGATGTACTCTGCATAGAAGTTATATAAGCAGAGTCACAATATACAGCCTTGACGTACTCCTTTCCCAATTTGGAACCAGTCTGTTGTTCCATGTTCGGTTCTAACTTGCTTACTGACCTATGTACAGATTTCTCAGGAGGCAGGTCAGGTGGTCTGGTATTCCCATCTGTTTCAGAATTTTCCACTGTTTGTTGTGATCCACAAAGTCAAGGGCTTTAGTGTAGTCAATGAAGCAGAAGTATATGTTTTATCTAGAATTTTTTTGCTTTTTCTATGATCCAGCAGATGTTGACAGTTTGATCTCTCTATCCTCTGCCTTTTCTAAATCCAGTTTGAACATCTGGAAGTTCTCAGTTCATGTACCGTTCAAGTGTAATGTGGTGAATTTTGAGCATTACTGTACTAGCGTGTGAGATGAGTGCAATTATGCGGTAGTTTGCACATTCTTTGGCATTGTCATTCTTTGGGATTGGAATGAAAACTGACCTTTTCCAGTCCTGTGGCCACTGCTGAGTTTTCCAGATTTGCTGGCATATTGAGTGCAGCACTTTCACAGCATCATCTTTTAGGATTTGAAATAGCTCAACTGGAATTCCGTCACCTCTGCTAGCTTTGTTTTTCCTGATGCTTCCTAAGGCCCACTTGACTTCCCACTCCAAGATATTTGGCTCTAGGTGAGTGATCACACCAATAACCATCAAGGTAATCATTACATTAAGTTTTACAAATCATAACTTACTGCGTAATATCAAATGAAATGTTGGAACTATAACCAAGCAACCTGGAGTTTTATTTAGGTGTGTTATGATAGACTGAAATTCTGTGTTCCCTAATCAAATAATTCAGTTTTATTGAGCTCCTACTGGGTGTGATGCATTGTTCTGTTCTCACTGTGTCCCTTCTAGGCAGTTTTCATTAGTACCTCCATGGGGAGATGGGGAAACTCAACTTGAGAAAGATTAATGAACTTGGCCAGTACCCTGCTGTAGTGGGTAACTGGGCCAGCATTTGAGAACTGGTTCTTTGGGTACAAATAGAATACACTGATGCAACTGCCTTTGCACATTTTTTTGCTTAATGTTAAATGATAAGACCTTATTTTTCTTTACTCTTATGAAGTACAAATTGTACCTCAAAAAAAAAGAAGACCTTTTTTTTTTTTTTTTGTCTTTCCATAACCCTCCCCTAGTTCATTAGCTTCCTTGATGTCCATAATATTGCAGTCATATCCTTTTGCCAGCCCCCAGGATGAGAGTTCCATGTAGAGATTCTCATGAGCATGGAAATGAATGGAAGGTGAACTCATAACCCAAATCTTACTTCTCTGTTTTGGCTGAAAATTGCAACATACAAAAGGAAGAAAGACAGGGCTTCCATGGTAGTGCAGTGGATAAGAATCAGCCTACCAATGCAAGAGACATAGGTTTGATCCCTGGTCCAGGATCATCCTACCTGTTTCCTACCTGTTGGTAAGCAACTAAGCCCATGCACCACAGCTACTGAGCCTGAGCCCTAGATCCCACCAGCTGCAACTACTGAAGCCCGTGCGCCCAGAACCTGCGCTCTGCAGCAAGAGGAGCTCCTGCCATAAGGAGCCCACACATTGCAATGAAGAGCAGCCGCCACTCACTGCAAGTAGAGAAAGCCTGAGGGCAACAGCAAGGACCCAGCAGAGGCAAAATCAATACATAAGTTTCTTTAAAAACACCAAGGAAGGCATAAAATATTACAGTATATATAGAGTTGCTTCTTAAATTCATGTAATTCCGAATTCCCTCAAAGGTTTAGCAGAAGAATAAAGCTAAAGACAGTGTCACATACACTAAGATAATTCAAAAACAAAAACAGTCTTAGTCCTGCCAGCACTATATTTATTACTGAAATATCACACCCAGTGTAAAGCAGTTGACAAAAGCCATGATTTCAGATATCAGCAGGGAGTAGAGGAGGGAGATCTATTTTCTAGATACAAAAGAACTGGACCACAGAAGGCCCTGAAAGGTCAGGAATAAAGACATCAAAATCAATACAAGCTGTCAAAAGGGCTTCTGGGAGGGTTAATCAGAGTTGATATAACACATTGGAAATTGTTTGAATCGAGTAATGGCACCTGTATAGTTAAAGCTATGGTTTTTCCAGTAGTCATGTACGAATGTGAGTTGGACCACAAAGAAGACTGAGCGCTGAAGAATTGATACTTTCGAATAGTAGTGGTGGAGAAGACGCTTGCAAGTCTCTTGGACTGCAAGAAGGTCAAACCAGTCAATCCTAAAGAAAGTCAATCCTGAATATTCACTGGACAGACTGATGCTGAAAGTGAAGCTTCAATACTTTGGCCATCTGATGCAAAGATCCGACTCACTGGAAAAGACCCTAAGGCTGGGAAAAATTGAGGGTAAGAATAGAAGGGGGTGACAGAGGATAAGATGGTTAGATAGTATCACTGATTCAGTGGACATTAGTCTGAACAAACTTTGGGAGATAATGAAGGACAGAGAAGCCCGGTGTGCTGAAGTACATGGAGTGGCACAGAGTTGGATCAACTTAGTGACTGAACAACAAATGTCATCGTGGATACATTTAGAAACAAGTAAGACCTGGCAATTGGCAGTTTAAATAGATTGCACTGTATGAAAATAATAACAATATTACAAAATAACTGGGTTTTGTGTAGCACATTGGATTTCTCAAAATACTTTGGGAAAGGTTATCTCATATATTCCTGATTTTCCAAATAAGAAAATCACGGCTCAGGGAAAATCATTTGTGTACGCAAAACCCCGAAGTTGACAGAGTAAGACCTTGGGTGCAGGTCTTCTCGCCTTAAGATGCTAGAAAGTCCAGGATGCTGTGGCCTCCTCAGAAGATACTGGGGTAAGAACTAATCATTCTACAGGAGGTAGTAACCCCACCCACAAATTAACAACCACAAGTTAATAACCCCATCCACAAAGTAATAACCCTGCCCACGAAGCTGGATTAATTTCCTTTTATATTGATAAAGTTATTTTTAGTCCACCCGCGCCCCCTGTGCCCGACAATTTTTTTAGTGCTAAAATACCTTTCCTTGTGGCTCAGAAGGTAAGGAATCTACTTGCAGTGTTGGAGACCTGGGTTCGATCCCTGGGTTGGAAAGATCCCCTGGAGAAGGGAAAGGCTACCCACTCCAGTATTCTGGCCTGGAGAATTCCATGGACAGAGGAGCCTGTCAGGCTACAGTCCAGGGGCTCACAAAGAGTCAGAAACGACTGAGCAACTTTCACTGCTTTCAAAATATCTTTAAGAGGTGACACTGGTAATAAAGAATCTGCCTACCATTGCAGGAGATGCAAGATACATGGTTTCAATTCCTGGGTTGGGAAGATCCTCTGGAGAAGGAAATGGCAACCCACTCCAGTATTCTTGCTTGGAGAATCCCATGGACAGAGGAGCCTGGTGGGCTACTGTCCGTGGGGTCGCAAAGAGTCAGACACGGCTGAGCACGCACACATCCTACCACACATCCCTTCAAGAGAATAACGACCTCCTTGCAGGGGCACCCACTTCTCCTCAGATGGGGCAGCTCGCACCTCCTTTCTGCAGAAAATAGGAAGGACACCTTAGCTGGGAGAGAATGAAGTTTTTAAACCTGAAAAGTAGTCTGCGTCCTGGTGTGTGTCGGCCAGTTTCCTTTGCACTCCTGTTTCGCATTTCCTCACTTGGAAAGGTGATTTTCTAGGGCTGCGTGGTCCTGCTGTGGAGAACAGGAACTTTCCTCTGAGGAGGGGCAAGCACGTTTTCTCTTGGGCCTGTTGTTTTTGTTTGCTTTTGTTATCGTTTGGACGATGTAAGCCCAGCATATGCTAGACAGAGGCGCTTGCATGTTGCCAGTTTACACTAAGCTGTGTTGTTCAAAGGGTTATTATTTCACTTCTACCAAAATCCACTTCTGCACGTTTGTCTATTTCCCCAGCAATACCTTGAAGGCTCGGTCACAAACGCTGGCCCGCCATCTGTGCTGCTTACTCGGGCTTTTCACTGAGCTGCAGGAAGCTCCTGTCTAGTCTCTCAGCAATGTCTGATTCGTTTGCAACCCCATGGACTGTAGCCCGCCCGGCTCTTCTGTCCATGGGATTTCCAAGGCAAGAATACTGGAGTCGGTTGACATTTCTTCCTACAGAACATCTTTTCAATCCAGGGATCGAACCCCAGTCTCCTGTGTCTCCTGCACTGTCAGGCAGATTCTTTACCACTGAGCCACCAGGGAAGCCTGAAAGCTCTGCTTACGTTAATAAGTCAGTCAGTGGCCCTTCTGGGTTAAATACAACTAGCTTTATCCATTGTTTATGAAGATCAGATCAGATCAGTCGCTCAGTCGTGTCCGACTCTTTGCGACCCCATGAATTGCAGCACGCCAGGCCTCCCTGTCCATCACCAACTCCCGGAGTTCATTCAGACTCATGTCCATCGAGTCGGTGATGCCATCCAGCCATCTCATCCTCTGTTGTCCCCTTCTCCTCCTGCCCCCAATCCCTCCCAGCATCAGAGTCTTTTCCAATGAGTCAACTCTTCGCATGAGGTGGTCAAAGTACTGGAGTTTCAGCTTTAGCATCATTCCTTCCAAAGAAATCCCAGGGCTGATCTCCTTCAGAATGGACTGGTTGGATCTCCTTGCAGTCCCTTTTCATAATTCTAAAAAGGCTGTTCTCTGAAATACAATTTAATAAAATTAAGTGCAAATCAAATAGTTGATTCTTACTCAATGGAAACATTGAAAATTTTTTATAAATAAAAATAATATATGTACATTTCATCACCATCACTTGCCCACTGCACTGTGCTTGTAAAATGCTTTCACTTGTACTTCTACGTATTATTCTGTGAGGGGAATGATGGATCTCTCTAGCTGAAACTAGATATTACACCTTCCTAAGCATGGGAATGCAAAATTGGCTTTGTTTTGTTATTTGAGATCTCAGTGAAAAGCTTGCATATATGAAAGATTGTCAGCTTAAAAATGCCAGAATTTGTTGAAAGAGGCTTGAATGTTTTTAAAAAGTTAATATCAGTACATGCAGTCAAGTGGTACAGCAGATAACTGAAAACATGTAAGCATTCTGAAATTTAGAACTGGAAGTGTGGCCATCAAGTCTAAGAATGATGTACGATGCAGATGGAAAGAAAAGAAAATGATGGATTACAGGACTTAATCCATCAAAAGCCTGCCTCTAGAACATACGAATTATGCTACCATCTCTGGAAACTAATTGATATGGAGATCTGGACTAGTTCACAAAAGTGTTTTCGTTACAGTGTTGGAAGAGGCTATTGCCCAGATTTCTTTGGCTTTACAGAAAATTGGGGTTGTTTCTGCCTATAACAATTCAAATAGAGTGATTGCAACATTAATTGAAAAAGAAACACTTTGCTGAAGATTTTCTGTTGTAAAAATGACTTTAGTGACACATACACACACACACAGGCTCTTTCTTTACAGGTTGCTAATACATTCCATGATAAAGATTTTCCAATACCTGATTTTAAAATACCTGAAATTAACTTATGGAAACAGAAACAGTATTCTCAGCCATAACAATTGCCACTCAATGACCATGAGTTTAAAAATCTTTTGTAGACCTACACAAATACACAGTACACAAATAAGAAACATATTCTAAAGATGTTAGTAAATACTCAACTAGAGGAATCGAACCCGTGCCGCCTGCAATGGAAGCGTGGAGTTTAAACCACTGGACCACCAAGCATGTCCCCCAGGCTCCTGTTTCAAATGATGCCAGAGTTTTAACTGCTGCAAATGAGTAATGAAATGTGACTTTGTAAATTTAAAGCCTTAGTAGAAGTTCCTATAACAACAGTCAGGGAATATTCTTTTCCAAATGCATCTTCAGTCTTTGATCATTGGCCTGCTGACACTTTTGGTTAATCATGGATTATGCGTAGGTGCTTTATTTGACTTGATGTCTCTGCCACACTGGGCATTTATTTCTAGTTAATTACTGTAGCTCACCTTGTTTCCTTGTAGTCGCACCAGGCGCTTGCCACTGCAATTAAAGAGAATGGTCTCTTGGCGTCTGAACAGGCTTTGATTGTTCCTAGTTTTTAAAAAAGCAATTTAGCTGTCCCATCAAATTGGCCTCTAAATGATGCTGTCATTTGGAGATGAGGACTTCCTGTCCTCTGTATGCAGTTCGTAAGGAGGATGTGCTGTTGCCTTAGGGTCCTTCCCTCTCCCTGTGTTGTTCACAATGTACTTTAGTACCAGTGTTGATTTAGCACGAGTAGTGTGTTGTAGAAATAGTTCACACGTATACTAGGGCAACCAAAGAGTTTTAACACAAGTTTTGGTCATATTGATACTTGTCATTTGGCTTTACTGGTGGCAAACAGTTTTCCCTTTTAGGGGAAGTAACATAAGTGTTTAATTATATCAACAGTATGATTTAATTGGTGTTTTGCCTAAGATTTGCATTTCCCCTTTTTTTTTTATTATTTCATCTGAATGCCTCCAATGGAATTATTGAACATGTATAATTTCAGTTGTTAGAACAATGTGCATACATAATAATTTTCAAAGCAACTTGTAATTAAGTAAAGAAGGAACTAACAGATGTTGGAACATGAAAAAAATGGTTTTAAAACATTAAATATTTTTCCCAGATGCCATGGTTTCTTTCTTCCCAAGTGTTATCCTTTTATTAATCCTTGAATTTTCGAAGAACAAGAGCCTAGCTCAGAACTCTTCAATGTGAATACAAGCAAGAGGCTGCTGCTACATTTTGATTTTTTTGGTTAATATTTCTGAGTAGAAATGCAAGGTTCTATTTAGAAGCCTTCAACGTTGGGCAGAAAAAATTTTTTAAAGCTGAACGGTTTTGCTCTGTGGTCTGAGGATGTGCTGAAATCGCACACGTTCTTAGAACAGTTGTCTGTTCATTTTACTACTTGGCATTTTTTTTTTCCAAGATCCCTTTGATTTGCAGAATCTCACGAGGTTCTGGTTTGAAAGAAGTAGTTGCAGGAAAGGCTATTGAAGACGGAGTTGGCTTGCACTGTGTCACGTTCTTGCGTTATTATATAAGCCAAGCTGCGTGAGAAAGCGGAATCCTCCACATTAGTATTTGGCATCTTGCTTCTATCATGATGGGGAAGGTTTTCCACATCTGTTCCAGTCTATCCTAGTCCCGTGAAATTGCCCAGTTTGCAGCTATTAAAAAGCAGTCTTCCAAGGAACCCGAGTGTCATCATGCTGGGAGAAAGAAACGGCAGTGGCTAAAAAAAGGAAGCTGTGGAATCTACCTTATAAAATCATTCAGGCTCCCTCAAAGCATGTGAGCCGTCGCCTCTCAAAGAGAGAGACAAAAATAGCAGGGGCAAATGGATGGAATCCAGATCTTAGGAGGAGCCCTCTGATGTTAGCCTGGCGGTTATGAAGCTGATTAATTGATTTCCTTCTCTTATCTTCTTGTCACGGCTAATAGCTTTTAGGGATAAGCTCTGACATCCGAAAGCGAAGGGTGGAAGGGAGCTTGACCTGTTACATGAGTCATCTTTGATAATTCATTTCTCAAACATTTGGTGTGATCTCATATGTAATTGTTAATTTCTAAACAGTTTCACATGCAAAAGAAAAGAAGGCTCTCAGTGACTTGAGTTATGGATCCATGTCTTCCATTCTATCCTCCATAGACTTTTCAGATCTTTTCATCTGTATATCTAGTCAACCAAAAATGTCAGACATGTGCTGTGTGTAAAGAACTGTAGGAGGTACTGTGGAAGATGAAGATACGCAGTGCATACAAGAAAACTATCCATGGGAGAAAACATAAATCTAATGGGCAGATTATAAGGAAGAAGTGGGGCATGCCAGAAAGCAATGAGGTCAGAGGAGGGGGCTGTTACTTCTGACTGGATGGGTCCATGGCCTCAGAGGTGTGGCCAGGGTTTGGCCAGGTTGAAGTGGGAATGAGAGCTTCCCTGTAAAAGTAGCATAAAGGAAGTCTGTGGATCAGAGGGGTGGGGAACACCCTGGGAGCCACTGTTGCTGTTGAGATCGCTAAGTGTATCCGACTCTTTGCGACCCCATGGACTGCAGCATGCCAGGCTTCCCTGTCCTCAGCGTCACTGGCGTAGCCTGAGGTTGTTGTCAAGGAATATGAAGTGAAGTCGCTTAGTCGTGTCCAACTCTCTGCGACCCTGTGGGCTGTAGCCTACCAGGCTCCTCCGTCCACAGGATTTCCCAGGCTAGAATACTGGAGTGGGTTGCCATTACCTCCTCCAGGGGATCCTCCCAACCGGGAATCAAACCCGAGTCTCCCGCATTGTAGGCAGATGCTTTACCATCTAGGCCACCAGGGAAGTCATCAAGGAATATGGCAAGATGCAATATGGAAAACAAGGTGTTTCAATTCCTGAAAGGCCTTGAACATTAGGCTGAGGTGTGGCATAGCCATTTAACTCTCACTCTCTATTGCAGCTATGTAACTGGGGCTACCATAACTTTGTTGTTGTTGTTGTTGTTTTTAACTTTTTGGCCACACCTCACAGCCCTAGGAAAATTTTCTTGTGTTAATATTTCCACAGTATAACTCCATGAGTGATTTCAAACATATAAGCTACATCCTGGTTTCAGTTATTTTTCTTGATAGACACCCCCCCCCCCAACAACCAAAAGCATCCTGATTTTACTACCTAAAAGAAAGTACCTAATTGTCAACATGAACATAACATTTTGAAAGTAGATCTGTGTAGGTGCAGAGTCCTTATTCTAAAATCTGCTATTTTCCCACCATCATAATTTCAACTTTCATAGGTACTTCTAAACCAAAAAAAAAAAACCCATAAAAACATAAAGTCAGTGTTGCCCCCAAATATGTCATGTAAACTTGGGTTTAGTCCAATTTCAAAGGGGAAAGTTCCATCACATTAATATGAGATAAATTAATTTCTTTGTACACATGGTTTAAATTCCCTTGGGTGATGCTTTTATTTCTATTTATTTATTTGTCTTCATTGGGTCTTAGTTGTGGCCTACAGGGTCTTTGTTGCATCGTGAAGAATACTTTTTTGTGCCAGATGGATTCTCACTGTGGCCCTTGAGCTCAGTGGTTGCAGTACACGGGCTTAGTTACTCTGAGACATGTGGGATCTTAGTTCTTTGACCAAGGTCGAAGCCATGTCCCTTGCATTTCAAGGTGGATTATTAACCACTGGACAACCAGGGAAGTTTCTTTTAAACTTATTAATACCCAAAAAAGATGATAGTTTAAGATTTTTAGGAAATGGCAACCCTCTCCAGTTGCCTGGAGAATCCCATGGACAGAGGAGCCTGGCAGGCTATAGTCCATAGGGTCACAAGGAGTCAGACACGACTAAGGTAACTTAGCACAAAGTCTAGGACAATATCTGTCTTATTTGGGATTGTATCCTCAGTACCTAGCAGAATGTATAGCAGTGAATAAATGAAACTAGTTATTAATTTTATGTATTAATCTGTTAAAGATGATGGCAATTTGGATGAAGTGATTATACTAGTGCATTATATTGGTTTTGTCTAGTCTTTGTTTCTTTCTTACAGTTTCTTATGAAGGAACGTATTTTGTGATCAGTCTTCTTCACCCAGACTCTTCATACCCCGATGGATCTAGTTTTTGTTCACATTTAATTTTTCTTTCCATGGTATTCGCTTATGAACTTTTCATTTCTTGTTCATATTCTTAAAGTATTTCAAATTCTTTCTAATTAACTTTACAAGGCTGCTCCAAACAAATGAAATTCTGCACTGAAAACCAGCATGCCTGCAGTAAAAGCGTGTGAAGTTCATTAAAATTGGTTTTGATATTAGATTAGACTTGGCGGTGACCTTCCAAGACCTTATCAGACCCCCATAGGCAAGACTTGAGTACATATAACTAATGCAGAGCTCCCAATTAGAAAAGAAGATGTGAATTTAATATTTTAAAGCTGCACGGATTCCAGGATTTGAGCTCTCCTTTGTAAATAAGAAATTAGATGTAATGGCCCTGAGCCCTTTGCAGACCATCAGCCTGCCTATTAGTCAAACATTGTCTTATCTCCTTGGTGCATTTCATGAGCGCAGCCAACGTGGAGTCCAGCTCTGTTCCCTTGACAGTGAGTCTTGAAGAGCCATGAGTGTGAACCACAGCCAGGGATGCAGGCTGGGTGGGATGTGAATCTGGGTAGGTGGCTGTCCTTAACACTGAGGAGCTCTCAGCCTAGGAGGAGAGATACTAATACTAACGACCCCATAACATCAGCTTCTGGTAGACAGTGCTGTATTGGAGATAAGCTACATGTGTCCAAAAGTTGGGAGGAGTCAGGCTGGTAGTTTTAAGCCCCCTCTATATGGGATGGGTTTTTCTGGACAAGCCCCACCTCACTATTTTAGCAGAAGTCAGTTCAGTTCAGTTGCTCAGTCGTGTCTGACTCTTTGCGACCCCATGGACTGCAGCACGCCAGGCCTCCCTGTCCATCACCAACTCCTGGAGTCTACTCAAACACATCTCCATGAGTCGGTGATGCCATCCAACCTTTTCATCCTCTGTCGTTCCCTTCTCCTGCCTTCAATCTTTCCCAGCATCAGGGTCTTTTCAAATGAGTCAGTTCTTCACATCAGGTGGCCAAAGGACTGGAGTTTTTGCTTCAGTATCAGTCCTTCCAATGAACACCCAGGACTGATCTCCTTTAGAATGGACTGGTTGGATCTCCTTGCAGTCCAAGGGACTCTCAAGACTCATCTCCAACACTACAATTCAAAATCATCAATTCTTCCATGCTCAACTTTCCTTATAGTCCAATTTTCACATCCATACATGACCACTGGAAAAACCATAGCCTTGACGAGATAGACCTTTGTTGGCAAAGTAATGTCTCTGCTTTTGAATATGCTGTCTAGGTTGGTCATAACTTTCCTTCCAAGGAGCAAGTGTCTTACTTTCATGGCTGCAGTCACCATCTGCAGCGATTTTGGAGCCCCCAAAAATAAAGTCTGACACTGTTTCCACTGTTTCCCCATCTATTTGCCATGAAGCGATGGGACCAGATGCCACGATCTTAGTTTCTGAATGTTGAGCTTTAAACCAACTTTTTCACTCTCCTCTTTCATCAAGAGGCTCTTTATCTCTTCTTCACTTTCTGCCATAAGGGTGGTGTCATCTGCATCTGAGGTTATTGATATTTCTTCCGGCAATCTTGATTCCAGCTTGTGCTTCATCCAGCCCTGCGTTACTCATGATGTACTCTGCATATAAGTTAAATAAGCAGGGTGAAAATATACAGCCTTGATGTTCCCAGCCCTGCGTTACTCATGATGTACTCTGCATATAAGTTAAATAAGCAGGGTGACAATATACAGCCTTGATGTTCTCCTTTTATTTTAGTGGTACTGAGAGTTAGACATGAAACAGGAGGCTAGTGGGAAGCTGCTGGCCATCACAGGGGGCCCAGCTCAGTGCTCTGTGACGACCTAGAGGGATGGGATAGCCAGGGGGGAGGGAGGTCCAAGAGGGCGGGGACACATGTATACACATAGGGACTCACTGTTGTACAGGAGAAAGGAAGGCAACATTGTAAAGCAATTATCCTCCAATAAAAAGATACAAATGGTGTCCCCCCCATTGCTTTGCTCTAGCAAACCAACTGTCAGAGATTGACTGAGGTGCTGACATTTCCCTGACGATGTGTGTGTGTGTGGGGGGGGGTGGCTTGCCTCTAGCACCCTCCCAGTGCTTTCTGAAGAGCTTCCGCTGATTACCCGGCTGAACAGAGACTGGCCTGTGCACCTCCAGTGCGTTTATCATGTTTTTCCACGCACTGCAAATCTTGAAACAGACGAGTCCTTTAGCCTGTAAAGCCATTAAACTGGAATCGCAAATACTTCTGGCCCACTGGAATTAATTTTATATTTTGTAAAACCCGATACCTTGGACTGCTGAGGTGTCACTCCACGTGCGTGTTCTTCGTGAGGGTTTGACACCCTTTTTCTTGGGAGCACGTGTCTTAAATGATGTCATATTTCTTGTGCTGTCTTGTCTGTCACACTTGGCCCTCACAGATTATAATATTCTTAGAGGAGACCCAGGACTCAAAATGAGGAACCTGACCGGAGGAAATCCCACTTTGTCCTGATGCAAACTGTCAATTATTAGAATTCTGACTATTCTCTTACCTGAATCTTGTCAAAAAATAATTAGTGGAAATGGTAACTTTTTCCCCCAGAAGTCATTGCTCCTTATTCTTTAACAGAAGTTGCAGTTTCCCTTGTTGCTTTTAGGCTGATATTTGTGTAGGGGAAGCCTCCGAGTAGAAGCAGCTGTGAGTTTATTACACATTTATCGGGTTTTGCCTCATTTGAAAGGAATCTGAATTAAGTTTCAGCATTTGTCCTCAAGTTAAAAAAAGATGAGGGACTAGTGTTATCAAAGACAGGTTTACAAGCTGGCACTTTGTGGGTGTTTTATTTACATCTCAGTGGAAGACAGAACTGTGCTCGTCTGAGTTTTAGGTTGTTAGTCATATCCTTGTAACTGTACCAGGCTGAAATCATGGGTGAGCCTGATTTCCAGAAAGCTGAGTGATGCTTTTTTTATGGTGCACTCCACTAGAGAGGGGCGGTATCCCAGGAGGCTTGGGGACGCCTTGCTGTGAACACCGTGAGATTCCAAGAACCCAAGTGCAGATGCCCTGCCTCTGGGGCTCAGCCCTATATCCTCAGCACCTTCTGGATACCTGGAGCAAAGTAGCTGCTCAGTAAACTGTGTGAAAGTTTCTGGCAAAATTCAAATGAAGGAAGAATCATCACAAATTTAAACCATCAGCAGAGATCACACATTCTCTCATGAAGTCCCCGAACAATCCTTATTTTTCAAGAAGAGTCAGGTCTTCATCATTTTAAGTTGCATTTGTATCTTTCTCCCTTACTTAAATGTTTGTGTGCCCTTTCTTGTGGCAGCATCACTGTGAAGGGGAGCATATGAGAAGTCAGAGCCAGTGTTGCTAGCTCATAGAGATGGCAGCAGGGATTCTGAGCAGTTGAGAAGTTGGGATCCTTTGTTTCAAAGTGAGAAGCTCTTCCAGCAAGTTCTCCCAAGATAAGGTATCCAGCAGTTGAGCTGCAGGAAGGGGGACCCCTTCCAGGGCCCGAGAGTGGGCTCTTGTCTAACATTGGAAAGAGACTTCACTGGGAAGGGGCACCCAGTGGAGAGCAATAGGGTGAGGGAGCCCAGGAGGACTGCTCTGCCACGTGGCTCGTGCTCTCGGGTTTTATGGTGATGGGATTAGTTTCCGGGTTGTCCTTGGCCAAGCATCCTGACTCAGGGTCCTTCCTGGTGGCACACGCATTGCTCAGCCAAGGTGGATGCCAGCGAGGAGGATTCCGGGAGGTGGTCCAACAAGTAGCATCTCCTTTAGATGTTTTTCTGACTTCTGGTGGGTGGTGGCTTATTAATTCCGTGTTACTAGGACCTCCTTTCATAAAATAACTCACACAAATGGTTACTGTGGTGCCTGGGCAGGGTGGGTGATTTCAGTCAGCATGTTACCCCTAACCGTTGAGTTCCTTGGTAAATGCCTTTGGCCTTGAGGGTTAGGAATGGGTGAGCCCCAGAGCCACTGCTCACCTATAAGGTACCTTTTTGTGAAGTAGTACCTGTTTCCCCTCCTGAGGGTCCTAACACCACAAGCTCAGAGCTCAGCAGGCAGCCAGCATGTTTTTATGCCCTTTCCTCCGAGGACAGACAGCCCTTCTGCCAACACTCATGGTTTAGGAAAACAGTCAGGCTGAATTTCAGCCCTCACAATTCCCTCTGCCAGGGGCTTCTTCTGTGCAGTGTACATACTGTACAACCTTATACAATGTTAATTCATCAGACTTTTATGTATAAATATAAATTATACATAGATAAATAATTGCATTTCACTTATATGTTCATATTTATGACATTTATAATGATCAAGTAGAGAACCTTGTAAATAATAAATTTGACATTAGTAAGATTTGAAAAGAAAAACAATGTTAGAGTTATCCCAATGCAGAACAAATGTTTGATAAATTTTAACATTCGTAATAGTTTTTTTAAAAGTCAACAAACAAAGCATGGATGGGAGCTGTTTTAACCTTATGAGGATACCTTCTAAAATGATACAGCAAACACCATCATACATAGTGGTGAAAGGTTAGATGCTTTTCAATTGAATTCAAAGACAAGCCATGGATTCCTGCCAGCACTGCTAATGTTCAGTATTGTTCTGGACCTCATGGTCAATTCAACACAAGAAGGCAAAGACATAATACTTGTTAGGTCAAGAATGGGAGTGATTTTTCCCAAGGAATGCTTCCAGCTCACTTACCGTGCCTTACTAGTTAATAACCAGTCAATAGCTGTAGGGTAACATTCATTTATTGTGTATGGCTAATGGTGCCATGTTGAGCCTGGGCAGGTGGCATTGGGATCATAGCAAGTGCCCAACTGGACCACTCCTGGCCCCAACCCACTTGAACTATGGCCACTTGATCTTTGTGTATTCTCTGTTGATTGAAAGGTTATTCAGTGCTTTTAAAGATTTTGAGGACCATTGAGGAAAAGCTGTCAAAGCACAGGTGCGAAGGCTGGTTTTCTGATGCATGGACCCCATTAGTGACATGTTTGTCAGAGGAAGGGCCAGGGGGTCTTCTGCTCTTTGATAGGTAGCAAGTGTCCAGTGTGGGGCTGAAAATTCTTCTCCTTTGTGACAGGAGCAAGTGTCCAGTGCCAAGCTAGAAATGGAGCACGAAAACCAGGTAGCCCGTGTCTTCAAAATGAAAGGAGACAGGTCCTTTGGCAACGCATCTTTGTCTGTTGTCTTTTGGGTGCTATGGTGGCATGAAGGAGGGGGTGGTATTTGCAGGTAAATGTAGGAGAGTCCCATATTACAGGAAAGACAGTGGCAACAAAGATAGAGAGGCCTGAAGCCACAGCATGCCTTCACGGGTCCCTAAGACAGTGCCACCTGGTTCAAATACAGGGTGTGGGATGGGAGGGGAGGAGCCAGTGCAGTGGATCTCATTTTCTGAATCTGGAAAGTTGAGTACTTTGGGTTTTGTTCTACTGGTCACCCCAGCTTCTCAGGTGGCTCAGTGGTAAAGAATATACCTGCCAATACAGGAGACACGGGTTCGATTCCTGGGTCAGGCAGATCGCCTGGAGGAGAGCGTAGCAACCCACTCCAGTATTCTTGCCTGGGAAATCCCGTGGACGCAGGAGCCTGGTGGGCTACAGCCCATGGGGTCACAAAGAGTCAGACACGACTGAAGCAATTTAGCACACATGCACGCAGGATGACTACAGACATCCAAATTTTCTCTTATAACGTGACAGAAGAAAATTTAGTTTTCTTCTTTTAGATTATTCCTCGGTGTTAGAGGTTGTTTGGCTTTATTATACCATGAAAGAACATAGCAGTCAGGAGAGTGAGATGTGAGGTTTTTTTTCAAACAAGAGTTTACACAGGCAGGCAGGAATGATACCAGCAGCTAGAAGCCTGCTACTGCTAAGTCACTTCAGTCGTGTCCGACTCTGTGTGACCCCATAGATGGCAGCCCACTAGGCTCCCCCGTCCCTGGGATTCTCCAGGCAAGAACACTGGAGTGGGTTGCCATTTCCTTCTCCAACGCATGAAAGTGAAAAGTGAAAGTGAAGTCACTCAGTGGTGTCCGACCCTCAGCGACCCCATGGACTGCAGCCTTCCAGGCTCCTCCGTCTATGGGATTTTCCACTGGAGTGGGGTGCCATTGCCTTCTCTGCTAGAAGCCTAATTATATGTTAATATATATCATACACAGTTATATATAAAATATATATATATATAATTTAACAAAATTATCATAAAAGTCATATTCAAGGCAGCTCCATGGGAAGAGAGTTTGAATGGTGGGGTGGCAGCCTCAAAAAACCCTGGCTAATTAGTGTTAATTGCATTTCTGTGACCCCATGTTGTTGCGGTTATTTAGTTGCTATGTGCGAGCGTGTTAAGTCGCTTCATCCTTTATTTTTCTTATTCCATATACTTTTATTTGTAGGAAAATTAAGCAATTTAGAGCTACTTCAGTCAGATTTTGGTAGGGCAGGCCTTTTTATTCAGCCACCTTATGAATTTTTTTGCCTAAATTAGTAGAAATTGAAGCATGAATTCAAGCAGTTGATAGTCTTGCTTAAATTTTACATTTCTTAGAAAAGAAAAAAATGAATTTCAAAATCATTCACAGAGCAACTGTGAATTCTACAGAACTTAGTACAGAATTCTAAATATTTTAATGGGACATTTTTTATTGTCCTGAAAGATAGCTTTCCATAAGAAACCCAAGAAACACTCCTCCTTTATTAAAGGAACCTTCTAGAACAAGAGATTTGTAGCCACATTTATTAGTTCTGTAATCTTCATATGGGGGTTTCCCAGGTGGCTCAGTGGTAAAGAATCCCTTGCCAATGCTGGAGTCGGGACGATTCCCTGGAGAAGGGAAAGGCTACCCACTCCGGTATTTCTGCCTGGAGAATTCCGTGGACAAAGTAGCCTTGCGGGCAGTCCATAGGTCACAGAGTCGGACATGACTGAGCGACTAACACTTTTACTTTCACAAAATCTAAATAATGTATAGCACGTGTGCTAAGTCACTTCAGTCATGTCTGACTCTTTGCAACCCTATGGACTGTAGCCTGCCAGGCTCCTCTATCCATGGGATTCTCTAGGCAAGAATACTGGAGTGGGTAGCCATTCCCTTCTCCAGGGGATCTTCCTGACCCAGGGATCAAACCCTCGTCTCTTATGTCTCCTGCGTTGGCAGGCGGATTCTTTACCACTAGTGCAGCCCGGGAAGCCCATGTATAGCATTGGTTCAGTTGCTCAGTCCTGTCATGATAAATAAATATCTTTGCCAAAAATATGGATTTGGTACAAGTTTATCAACTTAATAATTTAATCACCATATTGTATATTAAAGATGTATAGATTTTCAAATTATATTTAACTAGATGAAAATCTGTAATGCAGATCAGTCCTCAAAAGTTCATTTGGACAATTATTTTTTATCACAAACTTCTATAGCCATATGTTAAGTGTATTAAAGGCCAGAACTGTTTAGCTTACAAGTTTGGGGTTAACCTCGTGAATATCCTAATTCTACTACAGTCCTCACTGATAGGAAAAGAACGACATCATTGCTGGTGGCCATTGTCAGACTGGGTTTAGGAAGCAGGTGTGTTCAAAGGTTTTTCTGTCCAGCCTTGTGGCACAGACTCCAGTGCTCGCCAGGCCTGGCTGTTCTCTTTGATACGTGCTCCAAGCAGTTGAATGGGCCATTGTCCAGAATATCCCATTAAGGAGGGGAGAAAGAGGGCCATGAGAAGTGGGTGCACAGGACCTCCCGTACAGTGTGTGCACACACGCTGTTGCTCAGGCGTGTCTGACCTTTTGCCCTTCCCTGGACTATAACTTATCAGGCTCTCCCATCCACAGGATTTCCCAGGCAAGAATGTTGGAGTGGGTTGCCATTTTCTATGCCAGGGCATCTTCCCCACCCAGGGATCAAACCCACGTCTCCTGTGTCTCCGGCATTGGCAGGTGGATGCTTTAGTGCTGAGCCATCTGGGAAGCCCCTGCGGTGGCCAAAAACTCAGTTTACAGAAAAAAATATAAGCAGACATGAGAAATATGTTTAGGCTATGACAAAAGAACAATAACCACACATTAATAGTATTGTCAGCAATAAGTAAATTTAATTGTAACTCCAAGACATCAATAAGCCGTTAAACTATTATTAGGAATAAATTCTTAGGAATAAATCCATCAAGAGCAGTCTTAGACACATATTGTGTTATGATGTTGTCGGTTCATTTAGACAGAATGAATATTCACTATTGTGATCATTTATTTGAGAAAAATGTTAGGGAAGCCGTTATTTATTTATATTACTGCACGGAGACTGTGATTTTACCAAGAAAGCGCAATGCCTTTTTCCTAGAGTTGAAATGCGTCTCCTTTGCTGCGAGATTGGTGGTCTCTTGTTGCTGTAGCTCCCGGCTTTGAGAGGAAAGTTAGTAGAATAATGATGTTCCCAGGGTACCACCCAGGCCTTGGAATGATGCTTGGCCATCAGTTGTGACCAGTCCTGGGCAGGCTACCCTCTCACTTTCCTCTTTTCACCAAACCTACTGCTGGAACCCTGTGCATACATTTATAAAACTGGGGCAAAACAAATTTTATCTTTAAGAAAAAATATGAACACATACCCAGCACTTTTGACAACTTATATTTTAACCTGTGGGCTTCCCTGGTGGCTCAGTGGTAGAGTCCCCCTGAAAAGCAGGAGATCCTAGTTTGATCCCTGGGTTGGGGAGATCCCCTGAGAAGGAAATGGCAACCCACTTCAGTATTCTTTCCTGGAAAATCCCATGGACAGAGAAGCCTGGCAGGCTATAGTCCATGGAGTCTCAGACAGTCAGACATGACTTCATAGCAAAATAGCAGCATTTTAACCTGTTGGCCGTTTATTTTCTGTAATCAAAACTTTAAACTTTTTTAAGGTGGATGAGAGTGCACTGGGGTTTTCTTTTGCTTTGTATTAGCAGTGACTTTGTACAACAACATAATCATTGGTACAGAGCTTAAGGAAAAACATATCCTTGAGCAAGATGAGTTGCTTTGTTGTGTAATCATTAGCTCTGGGCTTAAAGAAAAAAATGTTTTATGTGACTAAAATGCAGGAATGCAGGGGAAAAAAAGTTTGTCCTTTTCTCCTCCTGGAGGTCCCTGATCTCCTTATCAACCTACCTAAGAATTAACTCTTTCAGCATCTTGCATAACAAATGGTCTCCAACACTAATTATTGGGCTAAGTATGGATGGAGGAGCAGATGAATTGATGGGTAACAAGATACTTCTATTTTCATGACTATGTTTATCACTGAAAATGCTATTTGGACAATATTACTTTGACTTTTAATTTCAAAAACACAGTTGTTTAAATTTAGGTATTTAGGACATTGTCCATAATGTCTGACAGGAAATACTCATGAGGTAATAGAGACCTAGTTAATCTGAATTATAAGCAGAAAGTCATTTAAAGAACCTTATTTGAGGACCATAATTTCCTAGAATAAATTGGCCAAAAAAAGAGCAAAAAAAAAGTTGGTTACTTGTGCTTTAAATTATAAGCAAAGGTATTGATAAAATATACATGTTTTTCATTTCCCAGACCCATTAAATGATAGAATCTGAGCTTAGAGAACTAAAAAAAATACACAAAGTTCCAGATATTTCCACACTGGTGAAAGGAAATGACTGAAGAACTTGGATCTTAGTGAAAGTTCCAAATGCATCATTCATGTTGTAGGAATTTTAGGTTAAATAAATGTTCCTACTACTCTCTTTTAGGACATGACATTTTAACTAACTGTTTAAGGAATTTGAACTTATTAAAAGCCAGTTTCATATAAACTCAGATAACAAATTTCAGAGGTAATTATCTACTGGATGATCACATTACGGAGGGAGTGAAATGATAATACATGTAAACTTGGATGCAAGTCAAATTTAAACATATTTTGCCAGTTAGGTAAATCCGTTCTCGTGTGTGTAACTCTGCTGGGATCTTTATGGGTTGCTGCGACCATCTACAGTTTCTTGGACAGAGGGTGATTTCTCAAGATTGCTAGTGACCAACTTTGAAGAAACCCTAATATTTTCGTGTTCCGCATCCCATCTTCATTTCCAGGCTTCTGTGCAGACCAGAGATGCTCCATGTACCAGGATCTTTGCTAATCTCTGTGAACACCTTATCTTGTTAACACTCCTCAGTCATTATGATGTATTCCTTTATATGCAGGAAGAGAAGTCTGAGGTGCTAGGTTAAGGTTAAGACCATGTGGGAATACCTGGTTATTATATGGGGCCATGAACTTGGAAGTGAATGAAGTGCCTCCTGCATAGCAAGCAGATTCTTTACTACTGAGCCACTAGGGAAGCTATATATATATATATATATATATATATATATATATATATATATGAATTCCCCTTGCTCTATATCAGAAACTAACAGCACGTTGTAAACCAACTATACTTAAAAAAAAAAAAAAAAAAAAACTGTGTCTTTTAAATCCTGGTTAATTTTGGCAGAAGACAGGTGACTTCCACACAACTTCAAAACTCTGGGGATACACCCCTATCTCCAGTTCTGAATCAGTGAAGTTGATTATGGAATCAGTCATTTGAGGAGAAGTCTGCTCTCTCCTTTCGAGAACTCCTTTGATTGCAGGTAGCATCCTCTCTGACTGCATGTGCTAAGACGCCCTCTACCCAGTTCTGCTTCCTGAATACCTCTGAGAAAAAAAGCTGCCAGTTCAGCTTTGGTCCGTCCTGGCTTAATGAAACCCGTTTAACTTTGTTGAACCCGGAGCTTTTCTGTACCAACAGCAGATGCTTTTCCCAGTAGTGCCATGAGCATCCCACAGAGACACATTTTAGGAAAAGCTCTTTCATGGAGGGAATGGGGCTTCATCTTAAATTCTGTTCAAGACCTTAAAGCAAAAGCGTTTACCTAACATGTTTACTCAAACACAATAAACTGAAATCTACAGCTTTAATGGAACTGATGAGTTTGAAATATAATTTGATGATCACCACATGTCTATTCTGTCATTATTCTATGAAACTGAATTCAAAAAAATTAACTCTGGATGTTATCAGGCACTTTTAATAAAACAAATTGTAACAACCAACCCCAACGTGATAGATAACATGCAGATTCTCATTAACACCTTGAATTTCCTATGTAATATTAATGACAAGTAATGGTCATTTTTTTTCTTTGAAATTCCTAATTTATCCCTCCCCTAACCCTGTTCCCTTTTGATAACCATAAATTGGTTTTCTATGTCTATGAGTCTGTTTCTGTTTTGTAAATGAGTTCATTTGTATCTTGCAAGTAATACTTCCACATGCAAGTAATACCGTATGTTAATTGTCTTTCTTTCTCTGATTTACTTCACTTATATGATAATCTCTAGGTCCATCCATGTTGCTGCAAATGGCATTATTTTTTTATTGATAAATAGTATTCCATTGTACATATGCATATTGGTGTATATGAATATTGATGTGTATGTGTGTATATGTACATGCATACATGCCACACTCTTTATCCACTCATCTATATCATTCATGCTATACGATCCAGAAATCCCTTCCTGAGCATATATCTGGAGAAAAATCTATTTGAAGAGATACATGCACCCATGTGTTAACAGCTCTATTTACGATAACCAAGGCTCAGAGACAACCTGAAAGTCCATCAACAGATGAGTGATTTTACAGATTTTCTTTTAACTTTTAACTAAAACTTTCTTATAAGAGAATATCGGAGGACTCTCATAGCGGGGACAATGAGGTTTCCGTGAAGGAAAGTTCATTGCCACTAGGCGACCAGAATAAGGGGTAAAGGAGGCAGCAGATAAGACAATCCAGCTTAATTTGAATCATCTACTAAGTTGAATCCCTGGACTGTTGAAAGGAAATCAGGATCATGGAATAGATTCCCTTTTATATATAAATACCAAATAAATAAATATTTACATAGGAATGTATTTGTTTTCTGGGGCTTCCCAGGTGGCTCAGTGACAAAGAATCTGTCTGCCAGTACAGGAGAGGCAAGAGATGTACGTTCAATCCTTGGGTTGGGAAGATTGCTTTGAGTAGGAAATGACAACCCACTCCAGTATTCTTGCCTGGAAAATCCCATGGATAGAGGAGCCTGGCAGGCTACAGTCCATGGGGTCACAAAGAGTCAGACATGACTGAGTGACTGAACATGCACATATTGGTTTTCTATTGCTATGTAATCAGTCAGTTGAGTTCAGTCGTTCTGTCATCTCTGACTCTTTGCAGCCCCATGCGCTGCAGCACACCAGGCTTCCCTGTCCATTGCCAACTCCCGGAGTTTATTCAAACTCATGTCCATCAAGTCAGTGATGCCATCCAACCATCTCATCCTCTGTCATCCCCTTCTCCTGCCTTCAGTCTTTCCCAGCATCAGGGTCTTTTCCAGTGAGTCAGTTTGCATCAGGTGGCCAAAGTATTGGAGTTTCAGCTTCAGCATCAGTCCTTCCAATGAATATTCAGGACTGATTTCCTTTAGGACAGACTGGTTTGCTCTCCTTGCAATCCAAGGGACTCTCAAGAGTCTTCTCTAATACCACAGTTCAAAAGCATCAATTCTTTGGTGCTCAGCTTTCTTTATAGTCCAACTCTCACATCCACACATGACCACTGGAAAAAACATAATCAGCACAAACTTAGTGGCTTAAAACATCATGCATTTATGGTTTCCCAGATCTGTGGTTCAGATGCCTGGACCCAGTGGAAGCAGTTCTTCTGCTCAGTGTTTCACAGGCTGGAATCAAGGTGTTGACCAGAGCTGCAAACTTCTCTGAGGCTCATGATCCTCTTAGGAACCCTGTGGTTGTTGGCAGAACTCAGGTCCTTAAAGTCTGGGAACTGAGGGTCTCAGTTTCTTCTGACTGTGGGTAGGAGGATATTGTCCTTTCCTGTGGGCTGCCCCCAGGTCCTGGCCACGTGATCCACTCACAGCCGGGCACTAACCTTCGCAAAACCAACAGGAGCCTCTCTCTTTGGTCCCCTGTGGGGAGGTCTCAGATAAGGAGGAGCCTCACTGTGCTGTCAGCTTCAGAAGTCCATCCACACTCGCAGGGAGGGGACTACACAGGGCGTGATATCCAGGTGGTGGGGCTTTTGAGGGTATCTGAGAATTCTGCCCACCACAGTCTGCAGGTGGATCCTTAATGTCAGAGCTCCCTTAAGATCACAGCTGTGCCATAAGCAGGGAGTTAGGGGACAGGTGACTAATGGCAAACAGACCAGCTGCTGCCTGGGACCAAAGAGGACCACTCAGCCCTCCATCCCTGACGAAAGGCAGAAGAACCTGATATCTTTTAAATATGTCTTTTGGAATTTTGCCAATTGAATAAACAAATAGAAGATATTACAACTCTGTTTTAATCTAAGTTTCTTTAGCTGCAAAAGCAGAATAAAGAAAAAAACAAAAGTATCCAAATTATCTAAAAGAAGACAATGGTATTAAGTTATTTTGCAGTCAGTGGTCAAGTAGAAAAGAGTTACATATATTTATAAGCAGCATCTGACTCCCATTTATTTTTAGTACATTTCTCAAAAGCTCAGAACCATTTGTTATAGGGATTTATATGTGTGTATGTGTGTGTGTGTGTGTGTGTGTGTATATATATATATAAAATAAATGTTTATGTATCCAACACAGACTAATAACCACAGGTTGGTAAAATACTAACAGTTGCCTAGGCTGCTAAGTAACAGCTTATAATATTAATACAATACACTTATTTTTTTAAACTAGGGTTTACCCAAACCATGAGTATGGTTTTAACCTGTGTCTTCATGACTTATGGGCTTCCCTGATAGCTCAGTTGGTAAAGAATCCGCCTGCAGTGCAGGAGACCTGGGTTCAATCCCTGAATTTGGGAAGATCTCCTGGAGAAGGAAAAGGCTACCCACTCCAGTATTCTTGCCTGGAGAATTCCATGGATGTTGCAGAAGTCCATGGGGTTGCAGAGTCAGACACGACTAAGCAACTTTCACTTTCATGACTTACAACCATTCCCTTACTCCTTTTTTTTAAGAAATAGAGCCACTTCAGTGCACACAAGTGTGACTCTATGAATATATCCATAACATCCACATCTTATGTTTATAGGGAAGATTTCTTTCCTTTAATCATGTTTTTCTATTGTATATGTATGGTGAGATTCACACACACACACACGGTCATATTCTA
Source organism: Bos indicus x Bos taurus (assembly GCF_003369695.1). Lineage (NCBI taxonomy): Eukaryota > Metazoa > Chordata > Mammalia > Artiodactyla > Bovidae > Bos > Bos indicus x Bos taurus. The sequence continues at coordinate 63,886,747 of NC_040095.1, forward strand.
GTAAGAAAGCAGATGATTTGCTTTTCTTACTTAAAAGAATCCAGGGCAACTACCATCATGTATTACTGTAAAAGCAATGCCCCATGAGTTCGTCATAAACTTAAATAACAGAGCCTCATTTTGGTTTGTGTTATTTACTCTGGTTCTTCCAAAATTCCTCTAAGAACTCTTAAAATATGTACAAATACTCCGAAGCAAGTATATTACAGTGAAGCATTTTTTCCTTTAAAAATGGAGGAATGGCAGTAATGGGTGGACTTTTTTGCTCAAGGTCACCCATTTCCATCATCCGTCTGAGAAGGAAACACTCTTCCTAATGACAGCCTCTCACTCCTAACTAAAAGTGGTTTCTCCTCTTGTTGCAAGGTGTTTGCCTAAAAAAAAAAAAAAAAGTCAGAATTCTTGATGTTCACTCTCAGAGACTAAGAATTTAAGGGCTTGATAGTGAAAGAATAAAGCAAATAAATGGATCTTCTCATGTGAGATGTAAGTTTATAGTGGACCACAAATCACAGCCCCTAGGATAAAAGAGATTTCCAGCAACAGCACTCATTTCCTTATTCTCTGGGGCTTTCTACAGTGTTATAAACAGGAATGCCTAAAATTATGTGTGAGGAAGAAAGCCAGCTACCTTTTTATAGATACACACACGTATATAATCTAACAAAACACACAGGCACACACATCTCTTTTTTAGTGCAAAGGCACAGGAATATTTTGCTGCTTTTCTGCACCTGGAAAAATGCAGGTTGACTGCTTGCTGAAAGTAAATGCACCCATTTGAAAGTCCCCGAGACGTTGATCTCAATCTGTTCCCCCTTTGGAGCCAGCGGTACTGCCAGTGCTTCACTCAAATGGAAGGAAGCTGTTTCAACCCCAGGATTTACCCTCAAAAAGCTTGCAGGCTTGGGGGACCCCTAGGAAAAAATGATCAAAGACTTATGAACGTGGCATAAGAGGGGAGTGTGGCTGCTCAGAGGAGGTCTGCTGAAGTGCAGGCAGTTATTGTAATAGAACAGTGGGATTTTTTTTAAGTTAATTTATTTATTTTAATTGGAGGCTAACTACTTTACAATATTGTAGTGGCTTTCGCTATACATTGACGCAAATCTGCCATGGGTGTACACATGTCCCTTATCCTCAACCCCTCCCCCCCACCTCCCTCCCCTGGGGTAGGGACTGTTTTTTTTAACATTTTAACAATACTTTTTAAATTTTTATTTATTTTATTTATTTATTTTAATTAGAGGCTAATTACTTTACAATATTGTATTGGTTTTGCCATACATCAACATGATATATGTAGTCGTGGCCGAGGGGTTAAGGCGATGGACTAGAACAACACTTTTTTTAATGGAGTATAATTGCTTTGCAATGTCATGCTAGTTTCTGCTGTACAGCAGAGTGAATCAGCTCCAGGCATCCATATATCCCTTTCTTCTCATGCCTCCCTCCCCTCACCATCCCACCCGTCTCGGTCATCAGTGAGTACCAAGCTGAGCTCCTTGTGCCATAGAGCAGGTTCTCACTAGTGATCTACTGCAAGGAGATCCAACCAGTCCATCCTCAAGGAGATCAGTCCTGGGTGTTCATTGGAAGGACTGATGCTGAAGCTGAAACTCCAGTACTTTGGCCACCTCATGCGAAGAGTTGACTCATTGGAAAAGACCCTGAGGCTGGGAGGAATTGGGGGCAGGAGGAGAAGGGGACGACAGAGGATGAGATGGCTGGATGGCATCACTGACTCAGTGGACGTGAGTTTGAGTGAACTCGGGGAGTTGGTGATGGACAGGGAGGCCTGGCGTGCTGTGATTCATGGGGTCGCAAAGAGTCGGACACGACTGAGCTACAGAACTGAAAGTGTCAAATCTGCTTTTCCAGTTCTTCCAACCCTCCCGTTCTCCTCTGTGTCTACAAGTCCATTCTCTGCCTCTTCATCTCTATTCCTGCCCTGTAAATAGGTTCACGAATACCGTTTTTCTAGATTCCACATCTATGAGTTAATATATTAATACAATATTTGTTTTGTTTTTTTTCCCTTTCTGACTTACTTCACTCTGTATGACAGTCTCTAGGTCCAGTCACAACTGCAAATGACCTAATTTCATCTTTTTTTATGGCTGAGCAGTTTTCCATTATATATATATATATATATATATATATGTATCACATCTTCTTTACCTATTTATCTGTCAGTGGACATCTATGTTGCAAACATGTCCTGGCTATTGTAAATAGTTTTATTATAATAAATTGTAAATAGAAAAGCATGTCCTGGCAATGAACATTGGTATACCCATGTTGTCTTTTTTAATTATGAGCTTGTGCTTGCTGGGTCATATGGTATTTCTATCTTTAGTTTTTTAAGGGCTTTCCATACTCTTCTCCATAGTGGTTCTATCAATGGATTTTATACTTAAAAATATTCACTCTTTTTGTTCCAATATTGCTTTTACATTTTAAAGAATATTTCTATGTTATGTCAGGGGGCCATTTATGACTCATAATAGTAATGGAAATAAATCAGGAATATTCTTTAAAATCTCTAACTCATCCTCCTCTTTTCAGTCTGGCTGTTGGTCACGTTTATGTTGTTCAGTCACTCAGTCGTGTCTGATATCAAATCTTTCCCTTTCTATGAACCATATTCAATTGTGTATTGTTGTTTAGTTGGTAAGTTGTATTCCACTCTTTTGCAACACTATGGACTGTAGCCCTCCCAGCTCCGTTGTCCATGGGATTTCCCAGGCAAGAATACTGGAGTGGGTTACCATTTCCTTCTCCAGGAGATCTCCCAACCCAGGGATCAAACCTGAATCTCCTGCCTCTCCTGCATCGGCAGGTGGGTACCACTGAGCCACCTGGGAAGCCCTCAAATGTATGTACTGAATATTTATTTTGGGTCAGCAGACTAAATCAAGAGCAAGACGGTGGATATCCAAAATGTGTTTGTTAAGTGCTTTGAGATCATCTTGTATAACCTCTCCCTTGACATTTTTTGGATGCGTTCTGCTATAGGCTGAATTCTTGTGCCCTGCCTCTGCCCTCCCCCACCCCAATCCGTGTGTTGAAGACCTAATGCTGAAGATGATGGTATTAGGAGATGGAGCCTTCAGGACATGATTAGACTATAAGAGTGGAGCCCCCATGAGTGGGATTCGTGTCCTTATGAAAGAGGCCCCAGAGATACAAGGATATCTGTAACTGAGAAGAGGACCCTCACCTGGCCGTGCAGACAGACACCCAGCTTCCAGAATGGTGGGAAATAAATTCCTGTGGTTTACAAACCTCCCAGTCTCTGGGAGGACTGAGACATGTTCTAGGATTTGCTGAGGATTGTTCTATCAGAAGATTATTCTAGCATTAAGTTAGAAGGTGGGCATCCCAGGTGGCACTAGTGGTAAAAAACTGCCCGCCAGTGCAGGAGATTCAGGAGATGTGGGTTCAAATCCTAAATCCTGAATCAGGAAGATCCCCTGGAGAAGGAAATGGCAACCCACACCAGTATTCTTGCCTGGAAAATTCCATGGACAGAGGAGCCTGGCAGTCTGCAGTCCGTGGGGCTGCAAAGAGTCAGACATGACTGAGCACAAGTTCACACAGAAGTTAGAAGGTGGCCTTTGGGCTGAGTTCTCCTTCTACCAAGCCATCTTGCAGCACACAAACTTCTCCAAACCCCAAGGAAGATAATAACTCCTTCATGTTCAAAGACCCCCATCAGCATGGAAATGCACTGCAGCTAAAGAAACTGACAGCAAAAGAGACACTGATGTATAGATCAGGCTTATGGACTCTGTGGGAGAGGGAGAGGGTGGGGAGATTTGGGAGAATGGCATTGAAACATGTATAATATCATGTATGAAACGGGTCGCCAGTCCAGGTTCGATGCGCGATACTGGATGCTTGGAGCTGGTGCACTGGGACGACCCAGAGGGAGGGTATGGGGAGGGAGGAGGGAGGAGGGTTCAGGATGGGGAACACAGGTATACCTGTGGCGGATTCATTTCGATATTTGGCAAAAGTAATACAATATTGTAAAGTTTAAAAATAAAATTAAAAATAAAATAAAAAAAAGAAACTGTAAGAGAAATAAGATTATAAAAGCATGCAGTTCATTCATGTGTACATAGTGGCTATAACAAGCAGTTGCTACACTGGCTGATTGTATGATAGAAAATAACGTTTTTCAGGCATAAGTGATGACGGGCAAAATTGGGCTTGATGATGCACATGGGTATCCCAATGTTCATTGCCAGGACATGTAAGCAACATAGATGTCCACTGGGCTAGATGACTTACAATGTTGTGTTAGTTTCTGCTGTACAACAATGTGAATTAGCTATATGTAGACATATGTCCCCTCTCACTGGGACCCCCCTCCCGCCTCCTATCCCACCCTGCTAGGTCAGCACAGAGCACAGAGCTGAGCTCCCTGTGCTAGACAACAGCTTCCCACAGCTTAGATTTACTTTTTAGCTTGTTGATATGGTGAGTTGCATGGATCCAATTTTAAATGTTAATGCAAACTTACACCCCTGACATAATTCCTACCTATGAAATATTAGCCTTTGTGTATAGTTGAGAATTTTGTTTCTTAAAACCCTGTTAAGCACTTTTGTATCTCAGCTAATGGGGAATATTCACTTGTAAGTTTGTTTCCTTCTAATGTCTTTATCTGGTTTTTATATCAAATTAGAGTTGACGTTGTGTACAGTTGACTTTATATCTCGTCTTTGTATCTTCCATGTTTCTACTTAATATATTAGTTTCTTCTAGCTCCTTGAACATATGCAATACAGTTATAATAACAGTTTTAAATATCAGCCACAGATATTAAAAAATAGAATCACAAATTCTGTCACGTATGTCATTTCTGTGCCAATTTCGGTTGACTTACGTTTCTTCTCATAATAGGTTCTGTTATTTGCTTTTATTATTTTTTCAGAAGCTTCTTTGCATATCTGGTAATTTTAGACCAGATGTAAGATATTGTGACCTTTTCCTTGTTCATCAGATAATACTGAATTCCCCCAAATATGCTAGACCTCTCCTTTGGGACAAGATCAAGTTATGTGCAATTAGTTTGATCTTTTTGGTTTTTGCTTATAAGCTTTGTTAGTTGAGATCGGAACAGAGTTCAGTCTGGAGTGATTTTTCTGCAGTGTGGAGACAAGACCCTTCTTGGTACCCTAACTGATGCTAGGAGAGTTACGGAGTTTTTCAGAATGGCTCTTAGGAGCGAGCACTATTCCCAACCTCATGTCCGTGACAAGTACTGCTCTCTCTGATCTTTTCAGATGGGTCTTTCGCCACCAATGTGCAGTTTCTTCATACATGTTTGTGGGTTTCTGCTGTTCTAAATACTTGAGGGAGAAGCTGTGCATAACCAGAATTTGCTTGTCTTGTAGGCCTCTCCTTTGGAGAACTCCAGCACCTTTGGGTTCCTCCAGTTTCCAGCTCTGTCTCCCTGAACACTAGCCTGTGCCTGCCCTGGGTTTTTCCTTCCTCCACCACCACCTAGAAACCTTCTTAGGGTTGTAGGCTTGGTCAGTTGTGGGACTCACTTCATGTTTCCCAAAATTGGCAACCAGTATCCTTCTTCGCTTGATGTCCAATGTCTTAAGACCTGTTGTTTTATGTATTTTAAGTTATTTTTGGTGAAAGAGTTAATCCTATTTCTGTTACGTCATCTTGGTTGGACACAGAAGTGATTCTGCAGCATTTTAACTTTGGATACACTGTCTCCCTTTCCTTCTCTTCCTTGCTGTGACCTCTAAATTAACTTCCAGGATTCCCTGTCAATCTTGGCTCTGTTTCCACAAGCTCCTGGGGTCACAGATATGCTTCTGTGCATGTGCTTTGGTGCTTTGGACCTTTGAAAGCACAATTGCATTCCTTTCTTGTTTCTCTTATGCAGAATGGCTTTCTGTTTCTGTGTGTGACATGCTAAGTTACTGAAAGAAAACTTGATAAATGCATGTAGAAAGCATGAGTGTTCCATGATGAGACGATATTTATATATTCAGTTATTGATGAAATCACTTTAAGGGTAATTTTCTTATTTTGTGCCAAACATGTGGTATCAATTTTTTTTTCTTGGATTGTCACCATCTCTCTATTTTACTTTCAACCTGTGGAATATAAGATACCTTCATTTTCTCAGTGGAAAAGTCAATAACAAAATAGAGCACCCCCACTTGACCATCTAATTTTTTCCCAAATTTATACAAATTCCACCAGAACGGACTTTCTTGTGAATCAATCAGTATGATTTGTCCATTCACCAAAAATAATATTGTTGGCCTTAAGATTGATAGTGTAAAATAAATATGACAAATGTCTTGCTCTTGACAAATTTCCAGTCTATTAATGAAGGCTGAATTATACATATACAATTAAATGTCAGTGAAATACATGCTTTAATTCTATGAAACAGGCCTGACGTGCCATGGCCTGAATTAGAAAAAAAGATGATGAAGATGGGGAGGAGAGAATGAACCCAGGAGGCTATATATATGTGTGTGTGTGTGTACATATATATATATGTGTGTGTGTGTGTGTGTGTGTGTGTGTGTGTGTGTAGGACTTGGCCCAGAGGTGAGGGGGAACAGGAAGTGCCACCCAGGTCTCTGGATCAAACTTTAAGTGCCCGGTTGTGTTCCTGTTGACTGGGACAGAGAGGACACAGACAACACACTGGAAGAACTGCTGAAAATTGCTGTAGTAATCGTGCGTCTTTTGTTCTTTTTGTCTTTATTTTTATTTTTTCCAGCTTTATTGAGATTTAACTGACACATAACATTGTGTATATATTTAAAGTGTACAATGTGTTGATTTGATGCATTTATAAATTGCAGAATGGTCACCAGCATAGCATTAGTTAGTCTGCACCTCCGTCCTGTCACGTAATCACCATTTCTTTGCTATGGTGAGAACACTGAAGACCTGCTCTGTTAGCATCATTCAAGTGCGTGATACAGTATTATTAGCTATAATCATCAAGCGGTACATCAGATCCCAAACCTACTAATCTTATAAGTGGACATTTGTACCCTTTGACCAATATTTCCCCATTTCCCCCAACCAGGAAGTTCCTTGGTAACTTCCACGGTACTTTGTGTGTCTCTGAGTTTGTCATTTTTAGATTCCATGTATAAGTGAGATCATGCAGAATGTCTTTCTCTACCTCTCTTATTTCACTTAGCGTAATGCCCTCAAGGTCCAATCAAGTTATTCAAATGTGAGGATTTCCTTCTTTCTCGTGGCTGAATAGTATTTGTGTGTGTGTGTGTGTGTGTGTGGACATCTTTATCCATTAACTTGTTATTAGACACCTAGGTTTCCATATCTTGGCTAATGTGAATAATGCTGCAATGGACACGGGAGTGTAGATATCTCTATGAGATCCTGACTTTAATTCCTTTGGATATATAGCAGCAATATCAATATAGAGATTGATTTAGTTGCAATTATTATCTTAGCTTTTCCATGAGAATATTAAGAATCCTATGTGGCAGGTAATAACACTTATTTCCCTGAAATCACTTTTAAAACAAATTCTTTCTTTAACATTAAATGTAATGTTGTTCCGCGTCCATTCAAATTTGGACTTGTTTGGATTGTCACGGTCTCTCCATTTTACTTATAGTGTCAATTCTTCGGAAAATTGGAGCTCACGGACACAGTGAAGCCATACAACGACTCACCATTGAATTGAGTCACTTTATAATTTTGGTTATTAATATAAAACAGGTCAGTCATACCATTTCTCAGGATTTAATAAATTTGATATTTTAAATGAATGCATCATCATCAGATCTTAACAAGCAGTTGAAAGGAGAGGTCCCGAAACTCTGTTGGGTTTTGAGCAGTGATGAGTTAATGGGAGACAAGGAGACACAGTTTGCTATCAGAGGTTCAGGTCTAATGGCTCCGAACTGTTCTTCTTCACCGTCGAGTTGTGCCCACCTCTGGGATGATTTCACCCCCACTCCCTGCTGAGCCTGTTAGCAGTACACGGAGGCAAACTCAGGTTTTAAAATATGTTCTCTACTCATCTGTTTCAAAACCAAAGCTTCGTCTCCATAGAAGAGGTGAAATTTCTGGTGCAAGGAAACTCAGAATTATTGGACTTTATATGTTTTTTTTTCTTGAGACACGGGATCTTAGGTTTGCGGGTGATGCCAAATGTGTTAATGCTAAGAGCAGGGGTCCATGAGCAGCATGTGCTTTAAGTCCATTTTGGCAAGGAGCCCGTGGGCACTTGCCCAGCCAGGCTGGCACAGAGTGAGGAAAGGAATGCACATGGAATTTCAGTCTGGGGCTGGCAGTAGCCCACACTGTGGGCCTGGATGGTTGGAGACAAGATCGAAGGCATTCCTATCCCGTGGTCTCCATTTCAAGTGAAAAAGGCACAAACATGTTCTGTCTAGTACTTCACACGATTAGGTTTATTTCACCCATTAGAGCTTTTTTTTTTTTTTTTTTCATTTAAAAAGCAGCATCCAAAAGATGCCATAATAAAAGATGCTATAAGCAAAGGAAATGAAGTCATCTCTCTTCCAGTGTGTGTTTCTGTGGAGATGGGGGCCATCCATGTGGGATGGGGAAGGGATGCAGTAGATATTAAAGTAGGAAAGCAGTGATTACATATTTTCTGTTAAAAGCCTGCAAATCACAAAATGAAGAACCTTTGATTATGGTTCTTTGTATAAAATTTTAAAAGATGGACACTGAGTAGAGAAAACTAATTAAATAATTAGAATTGTGACAAAATAAACATTTAAATAGGCTTCCAGTTAAAGCTTCTGGCCTGAATGCACATGGCTACTTTCTGCCCTACCAGACTTCATTTATACAGTATTACTAATACTTTATTTTCAAAGCATACACCAGGCAACACAGTTCTTACTGTGTCCAAATATCTGATGAGGAGGGGGTACGAATGCATGACAAGTTCATAGAGACTAGAAAACCATCCCCACAAAACAGGAGAGCCCTTGCCTCGGGCCGGGAAGGAACTGGCCACAAGACAGAAATTAATCAGTTTTCCACAACAGTCACCTATGGGTAGTGTTCATCTAGCAACGAGTGTAAACACTGGATTTTGATCTAAGCAAAAGTTCAGCGTGACTGCATTGAGATGACAGGAGGTGAGAAAGCTGCATCAATGTTGGAGTCATGGAATGAGAAAGAAAGAAAGTGAAGTCACTCAGTCGGGTATGACTCTTTGAGACCCCATGAATGGTAGCCTACCACGCTCCTCCATCCATGGGATTTTCCAGGCAAGAGTACTGGAGTGGGCTGCCATTTCCTTCTCTAATGCAGAGTGAGGGTAAGGAATAAAAATTGAAATCCTTTTCCCATGGTACATGGTTAATAGATGATGCCTGTTACTGGAAAATTCTCGTTGTTAGCTCTAAGGGATAAACATCTAAATATTCAACTGAAAGAGATGGAGGAAAGGACAGAATTTTTGTTGTTCTTGAGTCGCTAAGTCGTGTCTTTTTGTGACCCTATGTACTGCAGCACTCCAGGCTTCCCTGTCCTTTACTATCTCCCAGAGTTTGCTCAAACTCATATACATTGAGTCAGTGATGCCATCCAGCCATCTCATACTCTGTCATCCCCTTCTCCTCCTGCCTTCAATCTTTCCCAGGATCAGGGTCTTTTCCAGTGAGTCAGCTCTTCACAAAGTATTGGAAATTCAGCTTCAGCATCTGTCCTTCGAGTGAATATTCAGGACTGATTTCCTTTAGGATGGACTGGCTGGATCTTCTTGCAGTCCAAGGGAGTCTTAAGAGTCTCTCCAACACCGCAGTTCAAAAGCATCAATTCTTCAGCTCTCAGCTTTCTTTATAGTCCAACTCTGACATCCATACATGACTAGTGGAAAAACCATAGCTTTGACTAGATGGACCTTTGTTAGCAGTTATGTCTCTGCTTTTTAATATACTGTCTAGGTTAGTCATAGCTTTTCTTCCAAGGAGCAAACACTCTTTAATTTCAGATGGCTGCAGTCACCATCTGCAGTGATTTGGGAGCCTAAGAAATTTAAATCTGTCGCTGTTTCCATTGTTTCCCCATCTATTTGCTATGACATGATGGGCCTGGATGCCATGTTTATTATGAAAAATTTACTATCTCTCATAATAAATGTTAGAAAGCTACTTTACTTCCATTTGATATGTATTTTTAAAATTAATAAAATTGTTTTAAAAATGTGGCCATCATTGAGTGTGTTGCATGTTGTAGGTCTTCTCTCTAATGAAACATCCTTTGCTGTCAAAAGGAGGACTTGGGATCTAGTGCTGTGTTCAAGGTCAAACTCTGCACCCCTTAGGTTTGGTCTTGTTTTTGGAGACATAGTGCTTAAAGTTCTTGTCAAATAATTAGACCTAGACGTATGGTCCTAAACTGCACCACCCACAGCTGCATGGCCCACTTGCCTGGGTCCTCCCACCTTTGCTTGTTGGAGGAGGCACCTGGCAGTGAGGAAAGGGAGCTGAGACTGAGAAAAACCATTACCTTGTGGAAATTTCTTATAGACTAAAAGTTATCATGTATTGTGTTATCAACTGGATAGCTACCTTTCTAACACTTTGAATCTGTGATCCAGAGCTTAAGCTATTCATAAATCTCAAATCAAACACATTATCATCCTAAAAACAAATATATTGGTTCCATCATTTTAATTAACTATAATCTTAAAAAACAAAAACAGCTAAACCTATCAGAATAAACAGCATTTTCAGTGATTATTAAGTGAAAGGAAGATGATTTGGGGGATCACCATTTTTGTTGCTGTGCTCAGTCGCTTCAGTTGTGTCTGACCCTGTGTGACCCTGTGGACTGTAGCCCGCCAGACCTCTCTTGCCATGGCATTCTCTAGGCAAGAATACTGGAGTGGGTTGCCGTTTCCTTCTCCAGGGGATCTTCCCGACCAAGGGATCGAACCCACACCTCTTATGTCTCATGCATTGGCATACAAGTTCTTTATTATGAGCACTGCCTGGGAAGCCCTTTCACCATCTTTATTCGCTTTCAGTAAATGTAATTATAGGTACCATTTTTATTCGCATACAATAACATTTATTGTCTCATTCTCATTGTTGATGGGGAAACTGTGCATATTCCTTTGCAGTTAACTTCTCTTAAATGCCTAATTTGACCCAAAAAATGTGCTTTTAACTTTGTAGAGTGGCTGGTGGGTCTCAGGACCTGAAGTTTAAAGAATCCTGTCTTTCACCTAAGGAAGGAAGCACTAGGCTCTGTTTCTGCAGTATGATAAGTGCATGTCATGCATTTTCTCTCCCAGGAGTACCAGCCTTGTAACACCAACCCATGCCCTGAGCTGAAAAAGACCACGCCCTGGACTCCCTGGACGCCCGTCAACATCTCTGACAATGGGGGTCACTACGAGCAGCGATTTCGGTACACGTGCAAAGCCCGTCTGCCTGATCCAAACTTGCTGGAAGTGGGAAGACAGAGAATTGAGATGCGGTACTGCTCTAGTGATGGAACCAGTGGCTGCTCCACCGACGGTGAGTCAGCGACTCCATAGGGACTGACCTGCTTCCAGGGACAGGCATTCTGTCTCCTCTCCAAGTTCATAGAATCGTTGGGGGGGGGGGTGGATTTTTCCTGTTCATTATGGCTTAGCCATGTTTATAACAATGATCTCTTTACATCAGAACTGACTTTATAGCGAACTGGTGGGAAAGACTCTTACTATAAATATTCAGTTGCATGTTGGGGTGGTTCCCTGACTCCGTCCCTCAAAATAGCACCATATTTATAATGAGTTCAGAAAAGTTTATGGGAGATTCATTTAGTATCAGAATATATACTGAAGAAACCTCTGCATTCTTCCATCACCACTTTTATTCACACACAATTATATATATTTATCATTGTTGATGTCAGAGACTGTACAGATCCCTTTGCAGTTGGCACTGAAATTTAACCTGCAAATAAAGCTTTTCCTTTTTTTACTCCCCAAATGGGACAAAGACAAAGGAAGTGCATATCTGTGTTTATATCTATGAAAGAATCTTTCTGCTAAAAAAGGCAGTATGTGAGAATCCTCTAATACTCTTTGAAACTGCTTTGCCCCTTATAATTGTATAAATCCCTTCAATGCCGTATGACTTATGTAGGGAGAGCACTAAGGTAGATGGGATGATCCACTCTCTGCCGGGTTCTGCCACTGAATGGTCACCTCCCGCCACTAATGCCACTCCTGCCTGTACCCAGCGGGCAACTCACTAGCTCCCTCTGGGGCTCAGGTGTCTCAACTACAGAAAAGGAAGTGAAGTTGGCCATCCCAAAGAGATTCATTTCTGCTTCTGTCTTCATCTCTCCTCTAATGCTCATCTGATTTAAGAAAATCAGTGCAATGTTAAAAAGAAAATAAGATGGTTCTTGAAGCAAGATGATGAGAACAGTAGAGTCATATCTTACACTGGGCCTGCTTGAACATTTCTTACACTTTTTCGTTTACGATTCTGTTATTCTCCCAATGTGACTGTGGTAGAGAATACACAGTCACCATCAACATCATTTATAGGTTCAGAGTGATTGGCCTTGACGGACCACAGAGCTGATGAGTCACCATGTTGGGCTTGCCGTGGGTGGGATAAGCTTATGGAGGCGCCATGAGTCTGCTCCTGCTTTGTCACAGGGCTGCACTCACAAGGAGCGGCTCTGAGTGAGGGTCACCAGCTACCTGTAGGTCTCAGATCTCCATTCCTCCTCCTGGAGCTGCCAGCCTGGATGCTTTGGGGCTCAAAAGTTGCCCTCAAGAGCCACTCCCAGTCATATTTCCACTGACATTAACTGTCTCCTGACCTCACACCATTCTGTTCCCTGTAGTTCAGCAGCTATACAAGTTGTTCATTGTTTCTTGGTGGGGAAGGGGGCGGGAAGTCTACCATAGTGAAGTATTTTATTTGAATAAGTATACACTTTAAGTTAAATGAATAAAAACTACCTACCTAAAAAATCAAGCAACATGATATGCATTCTGATTCATTATAAAATCCTACTTTAGTGAGAAAGAAAGATAGGTGATGGAATACCAAGAAATAGATAACTGAAGACCCATTTTAGATATCTACATACCACAAGGGATGGTCTTATGATCTCAAGGTAGGGTTCTGAATAAAATACAAAATGTGCAATTTAATATGAATTTCAGATATTTTTCAAAAATTACTTTAAGTATGTTCTATGTGCTTCCCTGGTGGCTCAGATGGTAAAGAATTTGTCTGCCATGCATAAGACCTGGGTTTGATCCCTGGGTTGGGAAGATCCCCTGGAGAAAGGAATGGCAACCCACTCCAGTATTCTTGCCTGGAGAAGTCCATGGACAGAGGAGCCTGGTGAGCTATAGTCCATGGGATTGCAAAGACTTGGACATGACTGAGCAACTAACACACACATGTTCCATGTGTCTTTTTTAAGATAGGTATATCCCATGCACTTAGATACATATTTATACTAAAATATTATTTGTTATTTATCTGAAACTAATATTTAACTGGGCTTCCTGTATTTTATTCACTAAATCTGGCAACCCTGTCTTCAATTCAGTCACGTATTCCTTTATTTCAGAGCAGGCTGTGAACTTAATTCTTATGACATCAAAGACGAAAAAGAGAAAATGAATGACATTGTTTCTTTATTCTCTTTTCTGAACATATATTTTTTTAATCCTTCCTTTCTCATATATATATAAAACCAACATTAACATTCATTTTTAATGATAGTAATATAAGCTAAGGAAAATTTTGATATCCATTTTAAAAAGACATCTTACCTTTCCTCTAAAAGTATATTGTGGGCATAGTTTTAAAAATACTTCATCCTTCTGTGTCTTAGTGGCTTCAGGTTCTAATTACCAGCCACGCGTCTTGGTATTGATACCCTGAGAATACAGAATTGGACTTGTTTGGCTCCTATCACACAAAACAAGGCTAAACTGTGTGTTCTGTATTGATTAACCACAAAGGATTAACCATCAGAGAAATAGGTTTCTCATCCATTTTCTCTGAAGAGCACCCCACGTAGGTTTCTGAGCCACAGATTTTAAGTAAGCAACCAAGAAGCCTAGAACCATCCGTACTTGTCTGCCTCCTCACACCCAGAACCTCATGGCATACTTTGAGAGTTTTTTGTTAAAACCCATGTCACCCTGCTTCCATTTGAGAAAATGACTGAGTATTTCTTAATATTTTAAGGCAGTAGACATGTTCATCAAAATAATCACAAATTGCACAAGGACAATTTGTTGCAGAATTCCCAATGGAAGTGAGAAGGCTGTATTTTCTTTGAAAGAAGTTTCTCAGAACAATAAGTGATCTATTACCAAAAAAAAAAAAAAGAACTCTGTTATTGTACAAGGACTTTGCCACATTCACAAATCGAGGTCTTATTTGCACTATTATTTAATAGCAACTGTGGAGATAGAAGACTTGAATTATAGGAGATTATCAGGCAAACTGCAATTTTATTTTTATTTCGTTTTTTGCTTCTGCAGTGTAAAAATTGTTCCATGGATACTTGAGAATGTAGTTGCAGAGGCAGAGCAGAGAGTGGCTGCAGAATGAGAGTTAGTTTGAACTCTGGTTACTCTAAGAGCTCCTGACTAAATCACACTTGGGCCATTTCCTTGGCAGGCCTGTCGGGCGATTTCCTGCGGGCAGGGAGATACTCCGCCCACACCGTTAACGGGGCGTGGTCGGCCTGGACGTCGTGGTCACAGTGCAGCCGAGACTGCAGCCGGGGCATCCGGAACCGGAAGCGTGTCTGCAACAACCCGGAGCCCAAGTTCGGGGGCATGCCTTGCCTGGGCCCGTCCCTGGAATACCAGGAATGCAACATCTTGCCCTGCCCAGGTGAGCAGGTCCCGAAATCTGGAAAAACTGAAACATCAAGGTCTTGGAAGACCTTCTCATCCGTCTTCCCTGGCTTTATGTTTGAGGTATAACTTGTGATAGATAAGTGGATACAGACACAGGTGTGGATGGAGGTGTAGATACAAAAATTGTGGACTTCCCAGGTGGCTCTAGTGGTAAAGAACCCACCTGCCAATGCAGGAGACATAAGAGATGCTGATTAATCCCAGGGTCAGTAAGAGCCTCTGGAGGAGGTCATGGAAACCCACTCCAGTGTTCTTGTCTGGAGAATCCCATAGACAGAGGAGCCTGGTGGGCTACAGTCCATAGGGTTACAAGAGTAGGACACAACTGAAGTGACATCGCATGCACACACACACACACACACATAGATATAGGTGTAAACATAGACACAGATGTAGATAGAGATATAGGTGTAGCTATAGATACAGATTTCCTTGGAGGAAGGCATGGCAACCCACTCCAGTATTCTTCCTGGAAAATCCCATGGACAGAGGAGCCTGGCGGGCTACAGTCCATGGGGTCTCAAGAGTCAGACATGACTGAAGTGGCTTAGCACAGCACAGCATAGACATAGGTTAGATACATAGACGTTGATGTGGAAGTAGATGCAGGTGTAGACACAGACATAGATGTAAGTATACATATCAGTTTAGATACATGGATGTAGAGATGATCTTCCAACTTCCTTGCTATAAAGACATATATAACCTAGACCAGATTATGTTCATCTGTTTCTGCTGCTGTTAAAGAAACCAGAACATACTCAGAGCCCCTCTGAGGGATGGTGGGCCCAGGCACTGCACCTCAGGAGAAGCGGGCTGGGTTTCGTTGTCTGGAGAGACATGTCCTGTCTTTGACATGGGAGGCTGGCCCCTCCCAGCCTGTGATGGGCCCAACCCCCCAGAACTGGCCTCCCTTCATACCGCAGAGCCTTCACCAGAGTGACAGTTAACAGGGCTAGCCCCCATGGGGCCTGCCAAGCCCGCCCCCAGGTGCCCTCAGCTGACAGGTGTCCACCTCCTCCTGAGTCCAGTCTTCTAAACGTGTAGCGCCTCTCAGGCAGGCCCACTGGAGGTGCGCTGTCAGAGTCTCCTCCCTGAGTCCACGAGTTCCTGCACAAGCGCAGGGTCAATAAATGAGCTGCAAGGGCCCCACGAAGGGTGTTGCGCACTGACACAGCTCCAAAGGCTCTCTGTCGTCTTTGATGCTCTGACCATCTCTGCCTTCTTCCTGCCCTGGCTCTGAGTGCAGCTGTGTCACTTTGATCGCTTCGTCTGGCCTTCCCATGTCAGAGCAGCTTTCATTTAACCCCATGCTGCATGGCCATCCTGCGCGCTGGGCTCTGGGGTTTTGTATCCTGCCTTCGACTTTGTCAGAGTGACCTCCCAAGGAGGGTGACCATCTCACTCTTGACCATGCCCTCAGCTCCCAGTGAGCCTGGCACACGCTCCAAATAGCTCCAGTGATGGTTGTTGAAGGATATGAAAATAAGCAGTTTGTTACTTGATCTTCCTTTTTTTTAATTCATTCAGTTCTTCAGCAGACATTTTTGATAACCCACTCTGCATTATTTACTCAATATAAAAAGGCTCGGGCTTTCCTGGTAGCTCAGCTGGTAAAGAATGCCCCAGCAATGCAGGAGACCTGGATTTGATCCCTGGGTCGGGAAGATCCCCTGGAGGAGGGATGGGCTACCCACTCCAGTCTTCTTGGGCTTTCCTGGTGGCTCAGACAGTAAAGAATCGCCCTGCAGTGCAGGAGGCCTCAGTTGCATCCCTGGGTTGGCAAGATCCCCTGGAGGAGAGCATGGTAACCCACTCCAGTATTCTTGCCTGGAAAATCCCCATGGACAGAGGAACCTGGCAGGCTACAACCCATGGAGTCGCAAAGAGTCGGACACGACTGAGGGACTAATCACAGCACAGCACAGAGAAAGACTCAGTGACCTGGTCCAGGTTGGAAAGGAACTTAAGAATTTAGTGAGGAGGCATCCTGTGAACAATGACAGCCTAGTAGGTCACCAGCTGTTCCGTTGATGACAAGACGTGGTGGCTACCTCAGCCAGGGACCCACTGAGCTGGAATCAGGGCAGCTGTACCGAGCAGGCTGCCCCTGGGCTGAGTCCTCAGGGCCACATGCGAGTAGGCCATATAGACAAGCAGGGGTGAGAAATAAGGGGTCGTGCTAAGTATGGTGCACAGGGTTTTTAAAGGCACAGAAGCCTGCATCTGTAGCATCTTTTTCAGTTGGTTAAAAAAAATTTTTTCCTGGATTCCTTAAGCCAGGAACTGGCTTGCAACAGTACTTAGACAGCATCTGTTAGATGGACAGATGGATGGATGATGAGCGAATTGTGGGCGGATGATGGATGGATGGATGATGAGAAGATGGTGGGCGGATAGTTGGGTGGGTGAATAAACATGTACATTAAACTTAATATACAGTCCCTAGCTTTGTAGTGGGGGCTCCTAGTCATGTTCCTGCTCCTCCCGCTACTTTGCACTTCCTAGACTATCTCTGCCTAAATTTCTCCAGCCTCAGGAGATTCTTCCCTCCAAACTACCCAGCTTTCTTGGCTGAGCCATGCTGAGGGGCTGGGAAAGGTCATGTCTTTCCCACAGTCCCAGTGTGGAGAGTCAAAGGGCTCTTCCTCCCACGGGGGGCCAAGAGGGAACCCGAGGGGCCACATGATTAGATTAGCATCTGTGCTGTAAAGAGAGGCCGGGAGGCAGCATGAGAAAGTCAGGACCCCTCGCCCACGCCACCTCCCCGGACTCCAGACACAAGCCCTGGCTGCCATCGGCAGAATGTGCAGACTCCTGCAGATTCTTGGGTGCTGCCCAGGCCCTCAGGTGCTAGGCTGGGGTCCGTCTCAGATACGTCCCATCATTGTGACCTAGTGGCTGCTTTTATTTTTGTGGATCTGCTGGTCAAGCCAACACTGTGTATACATAACCTTGTTGTATTGCAATAGCTCTTTTGAAAGCCAAGATTCCCTAGAGGGCTGTGAAAACATTCAGAGTGGCCCTCTTACTTTCCACTTGGGAGGGTACAAGTTCAGGGGCTAAGTGGGGCAAATGCTGATTCTCTCTCCCGCCTCCTAGAAAATTCCTACCACAACACGCAGGGATTGAAACAGCTCGTATCTTTGCATGCTGAGCTGCTCAGCCGGCTATGGGCTATTTTTGCCTCAACTAGGACTCTTCCCTTTCTATGAATTTACTCCTCCTCCATCCTCTTGGGTCCACAAAGGGGCGGTGTATTTTATTTTAAAATGAGTTTTCTCATTATGGGCTTCCTTGGTGGCTCAGGGGTAATCCACCTGCCAGTTCAGGAGATGTGGCTTTGATCCCTGGGTTGAGAAGATCCCCCAGAGAAAGAAACGGCAACCCATTCCAGTATTCTTGCCTGGGAAATCCCATGGACAGAGGAGCCTGGCGGGCTACAGTCCATGGGGTCAGACATGACTTAGCCACTAAATAACCACAGTGTTCTGTCTATAACATATATTAGGCGCCTGTGGTGTGCTAAGAACACTTATTGCTTCTCTGTCCGTGAAATCCTGAAGTCCACACTTTGTTCAGTAAACTGCAAGGAACACAAAGGGAGCCTAAGACTTTGGTTTTGTCCTGTGTGGTTGGCAGCAGTGAGCGGTAGCTGGAGCTTCACCTGAACAGCTACAGAACCAGGTTCATGGTCAGCCCCAGAGGCTGGATTTTGTTCTACAGACATACACGCGTTCCTCAATCATCCTTACGCTTGCATGTTCCATGCTTAGAAGTATTTCCTGGAAGAATTGAGAGGAACTGAGGAAGCATGGGGAGGAATGTGGGAGACCCCATATGCCCTCCTGTGATGGTCCATGGTGTGCCCGACGCGTTCCCGCGGTGCAGACCCTGGGCAGCCCCACCAGCTCGGTCAGATGTGGGTTTCAGAAGTGCTGTGGTTTTCTGCCCCTTCCCAGTGGATGGCATGTGGTCTTGCTGGTCCTCCTGGTCCACGTGCTCGGCAACGTGTGGAGGGGGACACTACATGAGGACACGCTCGTGCACAAACCCAGCCCCCGCCTACGGAGGTGACATCTGCCTGGGACTGCACACAGAGGAGGCGCTCTGCAACACGCAGCCCTGCCCCGGTAAGCAGCCCCTCCCTGCCCAGCGCAGAGGACAGGGCGATTTTGGCCTTCCCCTTGGTAAAGACTGCCCTCAATGCAGGAGATCCCGGTTCGATCCCTGGGTCAGGAAGATCTGCTGGAGAAGGGAGAGGCTACCCACTCCAGTTTTCTTGGGCTTCCCTTGTGGCTCAGCAGGAATCCACCTGCAGTGCGGGAGACCTGGGTTAGATCCCTGGGTTGGGAAGATCCCCTGGAGAAGGGAACTCCAGTATTCTGGCCTGGAGAATTCCATGGACTATACAGTCCATGGGGTGCAAAGAGTCGGACACGACTGAGCGGCTTTCACTTTCACTTTTCGCTCTGTTGGCGGAATGGTGAAATTGACAGAAGTGTGTCTCAGGAAGACTAAAAGAGGGGACACAGCGGTGCCACAGTGTTGCCCGTGAAGTGACTTCATAACACGTTGTTCTGCTAATACGATGGACTCATTCTCACCATGCCACGGTTGCAGAACTAGCAACAGAAACTGGTGATGACCAAGCATTCTTATAGTATTGAAGCTGGTAATGGGTACTGAGGGGCTTCCCCTCTGGCTCAGTGGTAAAGAATCCACCTGCCAGTGCAGGAGATGTGGGTTCAATCCCTGGGTCGGGAAGATCCCTGGAGAAGGAAATGGCACCCACTCAAATATTCTTGCCTGGGAAATCCCATGGATGGAGGAGCTTGGCAGGCTACAGACCATAAGGTCACAAAGAGTCATACATGACTGAGTGACTGAGCAGGCAGGCAAGGAATGCGAACTGACATTTTGTTGCTGAGAATCAGGGTGGGAATCAGAGAGCCTTTATGGAGTGGCTTCACAGGAATCCCCCCAGGGCCGTAGGCGTGGGTTCCGGGCTCCAAGGCTGGGCGGCCGAGGTGCCCAGGGGACACCCTGCAGAGCCTTCCCCATCCAAGAGTAGTTCACTTTTCTAACATAGAGGGACCACTTGGAGTGAAAATGAGACACTCTCCTCTGAATCTGACTTAAACTTTGAAACACACTAATGTGTGTGTATGTGTGTGTGTGTGTGTTTTTAACTAGCTCCAGAATATTTTCCATGCAGGTTTCCTGTATATTGAGAAGTGTTTAGAAACTGTGTCCTCAGTCAGTCCAAAAGCAGTTACTTTACACATTTCTCAGGAAATACTGTACCCTTTACAATCAATCAAAACACAAGTTTGGTTTCCAGATTTTCCCTGAACTGCAAAGAGGATACTTATATTTAAAAAGGAAGAAAAAACCAAAGTGTGTAGAAAAAAGGAAGAAAAAAGCAAAGTGTGTACTAACAATATTTTATATTATTAATATTTCAGAAATATTATTGAGAGTTCATTTTTTTTAAACTCCTCACTTAAAATGTGTATTAATCCTCTCTTTTCACACATCTATGTACCCGGGCGAATTTAACAAATCCTAGGGAATCTCCTCCTCTGGGGTAAAGTGACCTTAGCTGGCTCATCTTTTGACCTTGACCCAGACTTGTTCATGGATCTTTGGTGCTTCAGGCACAGTAAACACGGGATAGAACGAATTCTACCTCAAGTGCCGCCTGCCAGTGGTGTACTGACTCTGCAGGGCTGTTTTCATAACAGAAAAGAAAGTATTAGTATGTGTAGTAGCTTGAACCCCCTTCAGCAGCCAAGACTTTCTCAGTTCTCTTGCCTGGGTGCTGAGACCTGTAGAAATTCTCCAGGGACGTATGTGAGTGTGAATGATCCTGCAGGATAGTGTCTAACATTACTTTAGAGCATTAAAATAATGTGTGTTTTAGAAAGTGTATTCTAAGCACATTATTTCTAATCAAAGGTATATGAGTTCTTTGATTCATGCTCCAGTGTATTTTATTTACTGAACTTGGTCATGAGATATGAGTCTATCTTATTTGTAAACTATAAATATCGTATGCAAACTCAATGTCGGTAAGCTGCCAGGCTTCCAGGTTGGTGGATGTTAATGGTCTTGTTGCCGCATCTCGTCTCCTCCGGCCCCTGCAGAGAGCTGGTCGGAGTGGTCAGAGTGGTCAGAGTGTGACGTGGCTGGAGTCCAGGTCCGTGTCCGCCAGTGCGTCCTTCTGTTCCCCGTGGGCAGCCAGTGTTCCGGAAACACCACAGAAAGCCGGCCCTGCATTTTTGATTCCAACTTCATTCCAGGTAAGGGGGCAGAGATGCTTATTAGTGTGAACAAAATCACTTCTAATGTTTCAGGAGGAAATGATTCATGGGTAGGAGTTTTAACTGCTCTTTGAGGTTCTGTTTGGTAAAACAAGAGATCATTCAATCAGTTCTTATGGTTTCAAGGTGGTTATGAATTTGTGGGAGTTCCCAGGTGGTGTAGTGGTAAAGAACCTATCTGCCAATGCAAGAGATATAAGAGATGCAGGTTCTATCCCCGGGTCGGGAAGATCCCCTGGAGGAGGGCATGGCAACCCACTCCACTTTTCTTGCCTGGCGAATCCCATGGACAGATGAGCCTGGCAAGCTACAGTCCACAGGGTTGCAAAGAGTAGGACACAGCTGAAGTGATGTAGCATGCACACACACATAGATATAGATGTAGACGTAGATATGGATGTAGGCGTAGATGTAGATATGGATGCAGGTGTAGACATAGATGTGGATACAGGTGTAGATGCAGATGCATGCATGCATATAGAGTAGACATAGATATAGATGTAGACATAGATATAGATGTGAGAGTTGGATGTAAGATACAGATGTATAGATAGGGTGTAGACATAGATGGGACTTCCCAGGTGATGCCAGTGGTAAAGAACCTGCCTGTCAATGCAGGAAACATAAGAAGTGGTAAAGAACCCACTCCAGTACTCTTGCCTGGAAAATCCCATGGGCGGAGGAGCCTGGTAGGCTGCGGTCCATGGGGTCGCTGAGTCGGTCCGACTCTTCAAGACCCCATGGACCATAGCCTACCAGGCTCCTCCACCCATGGGATTTTCCAGGCAAGAGTACTCCAGTGCATGAAAGTGAAAAGTGAAAATGAAGTTGCTCAGTCGTGTCCGACTCTTATCGACCCCATGGACCACAGCCTACCAGGCTCTTCCATCCATGGGATTTTCCAGGCAAGAGTACAGGAGTGGGGTGCATTGCCTTCTCCAGAAGCGACTTAGCAGCAGGAGACGTAAGAGATGCTGATTAATCCCTGGATCTGGAAGGTCCTCTGGAGGGCATGGCGTAGATATAGACAGAGATACAGGTGTAGACACAGATGCAGGTATAGACATAGATACAGGCATAAACATAGATGTAGACATATATACAGATGTAGATAGAGGTATAGGTGTAGATATAGATACAGGTTTCCCTGGAGGAGGGCGTGGCAACCCACTTCACTGTTCTTGCCTGGAGAATCCCATGGACAGAGGAGCACAGTGGGCTACAGTCCTTGGGGTCGCAAAGAGACAAAACCGAAGCAACTTAGCAGGCATGCACACATGCATGGATTTGTGGGTAATGCAGTTGGAGACTTGAATTTAGGCCATGAGTTTTAAGATTTTTTAAGCACAATATCTTCTACAATTTATTGACTATAACACAGTTTGTTCAAAAAATGAAAATAGATTGTTTTTTTTTTAAATATTAGATTAAATGCTTTGGCCATGCTGTGCATATTTGTTTGCACAGAGAAAAAAGGACCGTTCTTTTCATGTAATCTTAGTATATTTGGGAAAATGGAAACCGATCCTTATTCTCGTCTTAGAGAAGAGGTTGGCTGGCCCTTCGGCTACAGTCCTTTCCATGTGAAATCAATGTTTGGTTAATAGTGATAGCTTATCACCCATCACATGCTCACCCAGGCACCGGCTGTTGTTCAGTCACTCAACTGTCTGATTCTTTGCGACCCCATGGACCGCAGTACAGTGGGCCCCCCTGTCCTCCACTGTCTTCCAGAGTTCACCCAAGTTCATGTCCATTGAGGTGGTGATACCATCTAAACACCAAACCAAAAGGCATGGGCTAGATACTTACAAAATATTTCACATATTTCTACCATGTCCCTTAGGACTCTGACATGGACCAAAAGCAGAGAGTAACCTCTTAAAAGGTTGCAATAGAGAATACCTTGTTTTCCCCTAAAGGAAAATGTAGTCGTGTTTTAGAGAAAGTTACCTTAGGCCTCCTAAGGCACCTCAATCTTCCACCGTCTAGAACTGCAGGAGTGTTTATTATTGCTTCCTTTTCAACCATAGACATATTTTTAATTCTTGCTATTGAATGAAAAATCAGGAGCATTTCTGGACTCCTGAAATGGTGTGTATCCTTGGGAGTTAAACATTTAGGTGGATCTCTCCTTTTATTGGCATCCTACTTGTGGGTTTCACATAAGCATGGAAGACAGCATGAATGAGCTCTGAGTAGGAAAATTATTTGTTGAGGCAATTTCTTTTGAGCTCTAGTGGAACGGTCTCCTCCCCAGGGAATGTGACAACACTGGTTTTGATGAGACAAAAGATCTGAGGCAGAAACCAGGGAGGCAGATGCTGCAGTGTTCCACAGCGAGCAGAATACATTGTAACAGAAAATCTGCACAAACTCCACCCTTGTTTTGAAACAAGTGCCCTGATTTCACTCTGGGAGACCATAGTATTCTCTGTTGCTGTAATGAATCTCACTCCTTTGCAATCAAGATGACCTTGACCAGATGCATCTCAGGTTGGCTAAAACAAACAAATAATTGTGTTTTTTAAAAAAAATTGATTACGCTTTTCGAAACATTGACTCACATAAAACTCAAAATCATTAGACACTTTGTAAATGAATCATTAATGTGATCTTCCTTCCCTTCATACATTGTGATTGAATCTTTTTTTCCAGAAGTGTCTGTGGCCAGATCCAGCAGCATAGAAGAGAAAAGATGTGGGGGTGAGTTCTGTTTTTTAATTAATTCCTAGTGCATTTCTGATATTTTCCAGTTGTTTCTAATCTCATATGTTTCATGTGATGTTTCTGCTATTGACCAAGAAAAACAGATTAGAGGAACTCCTCGATCTAAACACATTTTATTTTGGCAGTGAAAATGCAAAGGAGTCCATATTTGATGTCTGCATCAGTGATTCTTACATTGGGTCCTTAGATCAGCAGCATCAGTATCATGTGGGAACTTGATAGAAATGCAGGTTTTCAGGCCCCTTTCAATCTACAGAATCAGAACCTCACTGAGAGGGGTCCGGCTCTGCGGTTTAATAAGCCCCTCAGGTGTTTTTGGTGGATGTAAGCTGTATGATCCAGTGATTCTGGTATTAGCTACAGTTAGATTTCCCACGAGTAAAACAGAATGCAACCATTTTGTTTATATTTATAGTGTAAATCCATGACAGCCAGCCTCAGATCTCCAAAAGGCTGAAGCAATAAAATGATACAGTTTTATTATGGGCGAAAGGTTAGACATGTCTCTAGAGATATTTTTCAAACTTCCAGCAACCCTGAATGACAGAAATCGCATTCCTTGGGTCAAATCCATGATGCTTTTGGACTTTCCTGTCTAGTTCTATCCTGTCTGGACTGGAGGGGCTGGCTGTCCACTGATCAGAGTCCAGCCGCTGTCCAGCTGCTGTGTGGAGCCAGTACCCAAACACAGGACCAGTGTCTTCCTGTGTGTACGTGCTGACCAGTCCTAGCATAATCTATTCCAGCTGGGAGTCCCAGACAGCTCAGGTCAAAGGTCTTGGGTCTCTCACACTCAGAAAGAAGCTGGATTTTCAGAGGTGTGTTTTGGGGATGTACTTGCGTTATTAAATACACTGATAAAGTCTGTCTACACTGTTACATTCTGTTTACTCAGCCATCTGTTAATCCATTTGTTTTCAGTCGTGTTTACTGAGCACCCACTCTGTTCCAGTTTTGTGAGGGGTGCGTACAGTGGGGACTCGAATAGCTCCAACTCATCTGGAAAGAAATGACATATCCCAGGAGAGCCCTGTGCCTGAGAAGGGTGAAGTCTCAAGTCTGATGTGGGTCAGTTCACTGAGTTCACAGACTAGCGACCACTGCCTTGGGATCTGGGCTTCCCCAGTGACTCAGCGGTAGAGAAGCCTCTTGTAATGCAGGAGACACAGGAGACTGGGGTTCGATCCCTGGGTCAGGAAGAGCCCCTGGAGGAGGGCATGGCAACCCACTCCAGTATTCTTGCCTGGAGAATCCCATGGACAGAGGAGCCTGGCGGGCTACAGTCCATAGGGTTGCAAAGAGTCAAACATGACTGAAGCAACTGAGCACGCACACACCTTGGGATCCAGCTGCAAGATGAACGTGGGTTGGTTCACAGAAGAATAATTGGCACCTTAGTATTTTTGGATCAGTCACTATATGCTCAACACTGTATCAGATGACAGGAGGTTTCCTATTTCATCCCTGCAAAGTTTGTTCCTGTGGGTGCCGCAGCCCACAGTTCTTTTTGTAAAACCCTTGGCAATAGAGAAGGATTCGGAAATCAGCGTTTTTCAGGGTATAGACGGCTGATACTGGGCATATACAGTATGACATCCCCGAGGATCTGGGGACCACACTCCATAGTAACCAGTCTCTTTAAAGACCTTGCCATGGAATATGGGTGAAGGGAAGCAGCTAATGAATGCTCCTCCTGGCATTTCTGGTCAGTTCTGCAGCAAACGGTCAGGTCGGGTCAGGTCGGGCTTCACTGCCAGATGAGTGGTGAAAAATCATTTGTGTTCAGAGACTGGTTTTGGGAATTGTAGAGAAGGCATAGCAGCCAGAGCTTTTATCTGCATTTTATAAACAGAGAGACGGTCAGAGAGAAGAGGTTCACAGGAAGTCGAAGTGGAGCTGGGTCTAGATCCAGACGGTGGGATCCCAGTGTGAGTGTTAAGCCCGGAGCACCTTGGGTTTCCAAGATGGCTCAGTGATAAAGAATCTGCCTGCCAAAGCAGGAGATGTCAGTTCAATCCCTGGGTCAGGAAGATCCCCTAGAGAAGGAATTGGCAACCCACTGCAATAATCTTGCCTGAGAAATTTCTTGGGCAGAGGAGCCTGATGGGTTATAGTCTGTGCAGTCACAAAGAGTCAGACATGACTTAGCAACTAAACGACAATCACCACAAGAAAAGAGTCCTGGTGCTGAGTGTCCCACGGGAAGGTGTCTGGGGTCTGCAGCCATAGCATCTCTGTCCAGGCAGCACTCTTAGACAATACCCAGGGTCCCCAGAGTGGCAGAGATTATAGAGAGTGTCCCCATCCTGAGGGATTTCAAGGCAGAATCTGGGTGCAGCCAGCTGATGCTTCTGCAGCATGACTGACCCTGCAGGTGTAACACAAATTCACAAGCCACTTTCCTCAGCTGGCCTTCTCAGGGTAAGATATGGGAGTCCTGCCAAGACCTTGAACATCCAGGAGGACATGACACAGAAGGCCCTTTTGTCTCTCTTACTCTCTTTAGTCGCTCAGTCGTGTCCGACTCTTGCAACCCCATGGACTGTAGCCTCTGTGGAGGGGGTTGCCATTTCCTTCTCCAGGGGATCTTCCCAACCCAGGAATCGAACCTGGGTCTCCTGCATTGCAAGCAGATTCTTTACCAACTGAGCTAGGAGGGACAGAAGGCCCACTTCCATCCTAAGACTCAGCATTTGTGTGTTTGAGCCAGTTCTGCCATATGCTGCACCAAATCAAACCTCAAGGTGCTATTGATTCAGTCATAGAAACTTTAATCACAGTCTTCAAAACTCATTGTTTTGGTCTTAGGCTGCTGACACTGGCACAGCAGAGCAGGTGGGTAAGTGGTCATGTGTGCAGGCGTGCTCCAGATGGTCAGTCGTGTCTGACTCTTTGTGACTCTGTGGACTCTAGCCCTCCAGGCTCCTCTGTCCATGGGATTTCCCAGGCAAGAATAGTGGGGGAGATTACCATTCCCTTCTCCAAGGGATCTTCCTGACCCAGGGATTGAATCCGAGTCTCCTGCATTACAGGCCAATTCTTTACAGTCTGAGCCCCCGGGGAAGCCCTGTGGGTAAGAGGTCAGATGGGGCTAATTGTAGGTGACAAGTAAAAAGCGTTACCTAGCAAGGAGTTTTGAGGATGTTGAGGGGACTTCACAGATAACTTTTTTCAGCTTATTGAAAAATCAGTCAAACTTTACACAGATAATTGACCAGTTGAGCCCACTGGGTAATTGGTCTCTGTTCCAAATTTACTGAACCAAAACAATAGCAAAAAAGCATATTCAAAGCAAAGTGCCACACTAAGCAGATTCAAGAGATTTAATAGGAACAATTTTTCACTTACACAGAAAAAAATGTAGGCCTCTTGAAAGGTTCTGACTTTGAGAGCTATTTTTAGTTGCATGAGACCCAGAGACTATACAATCATCCTAGGGATGTCAGCTGGCCCAGCCTTCCCCAGGCACCTGCAGGAATGATTCACTTGACTAATGACAAAGTATCTGCATATGGAGAGAGTCATACATCTTCCCCTGTTATAATATAATATGTTACTACTACAGCAGAAGTACTTTTATAAATTTTAAAGTACTGTATTGCCAAAAAAAGAAAAAGCTAACCATCATCTGAGGCTTTGGCAAGTCATAATTTTTTGCAATAGTAACATCAAAGATCACTGATCACAGATTACCATAACAGATTCTAACAGTAATAAAAAAAAAAGTTTGAACTATTGCAAAAATTGCTAAAATGTGACACAGAGACACGTGGTGAGCAAATGCTGCTGGAAAAATGGTGCCAATGGACTTGCTAGACAGACAGTCCCCACCAGTCTTCCATGTGTGAAAAGCACAGAATCTGCAGCTGTGCTCTGTCTGCACCATCAGAACCCAGAGCGGCTGTGCCGTGCGTGCTCCCCTCTCACCCTCACTGGCCTTTGTTTACAAGCCGCTGCGTATTTAAGGCTCACCTCCAACCTCTTGTCTGTGTCTTGCCTGTTGTATGGGTCTTGTTCTCTGAATATGCCCACAGGAAGGGCTCCTGTGAACAGTGTTCTCCAAGTTGTGACACTGAGACAACAGATTATTCTCCTTATACTTGAAAGTCAGTTTTGCTGGATATAAAGAATAAAATACCTAGGAATAAATGTACATAAGAAGGCAAAAGATCCATACTCAGAAAACTGTAAGACACTAGTAAAAGACAAACAAATGACACGAACAGATGGAGAGATGTACCATGTTCTTAAATTGGAAAAATCAATATTGTGAAAATGACTATTGTTACCTAAAGGAAACTACAGATTCAGTGAAATCCCTATCAAATTACTAATGGCATTTTTCACAGAATTATAACCAAATTATTTTACAATTTATGTGAAAACACAGAAGACCCCAACTAGCCAAAGCAAGTTTGAAAAAGAAAAATAGAGCTGGAGGAATCAGGAGCCCTGACTTCAGGCTATATTACAAAGCTACAGTAATCAGTACAGTATGGTACTGGCACAAAAACAAAACTATAGCTCAATGGATTAGGATAGAAAACCCAGAGAAAAACACCCGCTTCTACAGTGACCTAATCTGTGACAGAGGAGACAAGGATATACAATGGAAAAAAGACAGTCTCTTCAATGAGTGGTGCTGGGACAACTGGACAGCACGCATAAAAGAATGAAGTTAGAACACTCCCTAACACCTACACAAAAACAAACTCAAAATGGATTGAAGACGTAAACGTAAGACTGGACGCTCTGAAACTATTGGAGGAAAATATAGGCAGCAGAAGTGCTTTTATCCCCACATGGCCTTGACCCTGGAGGGTCTAAATGGCTATAAAGCATTGAGAAATGTCAACAAGTGTGGAGTCCACGCTTGCTTACCTTGAGGGTGGCTTTAGGGTTAGAGTAGAAGCTTCTAATGGTTGCTAGTAGAATGGCCCTTACATACTTAATTCTACTGTCCCAGATTCAGCCCTAAAGGCTTTAGACAAAATCAGAAAACGCCACAGATTTATTTATTCCTTTCACTTTGTTAAACCAGTGACCAAATAATCAAGAAGTGAAAAATTGAGGTGGATGTCAGGGAATGGGTGGTACTGTGGAATGTTCTAGTATCATCCTCCTGGATTATCCAGCCTCAGGTGCTGAAGGCACTGGAGGCCTCTATTAGGAATCATCAGTTTAGAATTTCAGTGGGAGTGGCAGTACATTGGTTATAGCTCACAGAGGACAGAGGAAGAGGCTGCCCTTCTACACCATCTTCATCTACCTTGGGGTGCAAATCCAGTTCCTAGGGCCCTAGAGCCCCAGAATATGGTGTCCAGGAGCAGCAAAGGGGCACAGCTTAGAGGGAGAAGCTTAGAGGGTTTAGAGATGGGTGAAGGATGCTCCACCTGTGCTCTGGATTCCAGGTGAGGCAAAGGCAGCCCTCAGAGTCCTTGGGAAGGAGCCCAGGTGATTAAAGAACAAATATGCCAGGACCTGCTGGGTACAGGGAACAGACTCACAGGTCTTCTCTCCCTGGGGACCTCCCCATGTGGCCCAGTCTTCTCGTCCGGCATCCACAGTGGTACCCAGCAGGCATCTTCAGTGGTCCCATTTGAGTGCAGAGTGGGCAGTGAGAGAGAGGAAGGGTGACACTTGGCATCTGGTGATGCATGAAGGGGACATCTGGGAGGAAAGCTAGAGCCTCAGAAGTGCCCTGTGCAATGGAGACACAAGGCCAGTAACCCTCAGGCAACTGGTGAGCTGTACATTGCCAAGACAGCAGAAAAGCATTGAGGTCATATTTTGCTTTACCTGAATTTCAGTAATTTCAGCTTCATGGGCACAGCTCAGATGTCATCTTTATTTCCTAAAAGGCTTAAAATTTTGATTGTCGAGTGTTTTACCAACACACAGTGAATATCTTATTTTTTATTTTGTTGTTCTTTCTCAGACATTAAGCAGGCCTTGCTATGCCACTTTGATACCACTCAAACCAATCCTATATTAGAGACATAAGGCCCTATCAGTTCATTTTTTCAATATTTTGTATTTATAACTCAAAATAACTTGAAATGTTATTAAGTAGGAAAAAAACACTGTATAAAAGAGGGTCATTTCATGACCATTAAAAGATCATATTTCTTTGATACAAATCCTTTGTTTCTTTGGAGTAAAGCATTTTACTTATAAGGTCTCCAAAATACAAAGTGAGTGAAAAAAATGGTACCTGGGTGACATTTACAACAGACACACACAGCATGTGAGTGTGCCTTGTGTCTCCAAAACATAGTACAGAAATGGTGACAGTCGTTTCCTCTTGGAAATTAAAAAAAGTAAAAAGACTTATTCTTGTCTACCCTTATGCACTTTCTAATGTTATACAATATGTGCATATTCATATTCCAAAAATGTAGTGGAAACATTAAGAATGATGCAATCAGAGCACAGTTTTAAACAATATGAAGCGATAAAGGAGAGGGGAAGTGGTCAGGCTTGCAGGTGAGTGGGGATGGGAAGCAGTGAGATGCATCCTCGCTTTGTTCCCGGGACACAGACAGGCTGTGTGCTGGGGCCCTCAGTCCCTTCAGGAGCATGGAAAACGTGCTCCCTAGGAACCCCAGGAACCACAGATCATGCTGCACTTGAGACAGAAGGACTTTCTTGTTCAAGCCTTTAAAGAGAAAAAATGTCTCTGCTAGGGTGTGTGGGGACGTCCAAAAGACTGGTTATAATCCATAAAAGCATTGACATAAACTACACTGGTCAATGCGGAGAAGTGTTTTGGTAGCAGTGACATTTTATATTATTAAAGATTTTTTTTTCATGGTCTACATAAAAAAAAAGGCTTTATTGAATTTGTTATGATACTGTTTCTGTCTTGTAGCTTGTTTCTGTTTTTTTTTTTGGGGGGGGGTGGCGGGCAACAAGACACGTAGGATCTTAGCTCCCTGACCAGGGATCAAACCCACACCGCCCCCCTTAGAAGGCAGAGTCTTAACTGCAAACCACTGGGGACGTCCCTGGGACACTTCAAAGAAGGGTCTGATGATTTCCTGGTTTTGGAAGGAATGTGGTGCTTTCCCCTTGCATCCTTCTCTTTTCCTCTGAGCCCACTGTGCTGGGGAGGAGTGTGTCCCTTTCCTGGTGGCCTCACTGTGGCTCTTGTCTCCCCAGAGTTCAACTTGTTCCACATGATTGCCGTGGGGCTCAGCAGCTCCATCCTAGGCTGCCTTCTCACGCTGCTCGTCTACACCTACTGCCAGCGGTACCAGCAACAATCCCACGACGCCACCGTCATCCACCCTGTCGCACCCGCCCCTCTCAACACCAGCATAACCAACCACATTAACAAACTGGACAAGTACGACTCGGTGGAGGCCATCAAGGTAAGGATCGGCAGCCACTGCTGTGGCCAGGTATGCCAAGGAGGCAGGTGTTATCCTGGGGGCTGTCGGCAAAACTCAGTGGTGGTGATTCAGGTCATGGGGTGAGGGGCAAGGTGAATGACGTCTCTTATTTTTTCCGTTAATTTTTATTTGACATATTGAAAGAGAGTTGATTAGCAGTGTTGTGTTAATTTCAGGTGCACAGCAAAGTGATTCTGTTACATGTACATTTGGTTTCTGATTCTTTCCCATTATAGGTTGTTACAAGATATTGACTATGTTCCCCTGTGCTGCTTCCATGGTGGCTCAGACGGTAAAATCGTCTGTCTGCAGTGCTGGAGACCTGGGTTCAATCCCTGGGTCGGGAAGATCCCCTGGAGAAGGAAATGGCAACCCACTCCAGTACTCTTGCCTGGAAAATTCCATGGACGGAGGAACCTCACAGGCTACAGTCCATGGGGTCTCAAAGAGTCTGACTTTGCTTTCACTTTTCACTTTGCTTTCACAAGATATTGAATATATTTCCCTGTGCTGCACAGTAAATCCTTGCTGTTTAGTTTGTGTATGATGATATATATCTATTAATCCCATACTCCTAATTTATCCCATGCCCACCTTTCCCATTTGAAAACCATAAGTTTATTTTCTATGTTTCTGCTTTGTAAATAAGTTCATTTGTATTATTTTTTAGATTCCACATATAATTGATATCATACGATATTTGTCTTTGTCCGGCGTACTTCACTTAGTATGATCCTGTCTACGTCTGTCCATGTTGCTGCAAATGCCATCATTTCATTAAGCTACCTGAATTTTGACATTCCTGTGAAGTTCATGGTTCCCCTTAATAGTCCTTAGGGAGTATGTTGATGCCCTGTCTCTCTGCTGTGATGGTTTCATTCAAAATCCAGTTTCTTTCCCACATGGAAAACGGAGTTTCTTCAGCCCTCACAGCTTCAGCTAGTTGGAGGCTCTTATGTCCCAGGATCTGCAGGGGCCTCTCTCATTCCTCTCATCACCATGGGGCCCCCACATGCATAGAGACAGAGCTGGATTCAGCAGCCATCAGCACGTTATACTGATCCATGATAGAGCCAGGAAATGAAGCCCCAAGAATTAATAACACACCCCACACACCTTCTCAGAACCAAGCCCCCAGAGGAGGAGGAACATGTGTTCCCAGGAGCAAGAATCTTCAAGGAGAAACCTCCAGTAGCCAAGAAGGGAGCCCTTCTCCGTGTGATCCCAACCCATCAGCTCACCTGTGATCAGTTGCTTCAAGCATCTGAAGATCATTTAGCTGGTCTCCTCTTCTCACTGAAGATCCAGGAGCCACTTAATCTGAAATCTTGCTGCCCTGAAGGCAAAGTACCGCTGTCCAGGCTCTAATGAGTCTTTCTAGAACTTTCTTATGACTCCTTGGCCAGATAAATCCTGGATGTTTGGGCTCTGCCACCTACCTAACATCTTTTATTTTGAGCCTCTCATAATTTACCCTCTACTTGGGATAGTTCAACAAAAGTACGGGTATGTAAAGTGAAGTGAAAATTGCTCAGTCATGTCTGGCTGTTTGCAACTCCATGGACTGTAGCCAGCCAGGCCCCTCTGTCCATGGGATTCTTCAGGCAAGAATACTGGAGTGGTAAGCCATTCCCTTCTTCACGGGATCTTCTGACCCAGGGATTGAACCTGGGTCTCCTGCATTGCAGGCAGATTCTTTATCATCTCAACCACCAGGGAGGCCCCAGAGTATGGGTAACTATTCTCTTAGTGAGAAGGAGCTTTTGTGTCAGAAATGGCTGCAGTAGAAACCACCACCACCACAGTCACCTTCCCACAAGTGTAGAAAATGAGAAATTAAGAATCTCATGCATTTATGTAAATGTGTTCCTTCAAAATCTTTTATCAATGTACCATGACAATCCAAAAGCTGCTTATACAGCTACTCAGTTACAAGTGGTAATACTCAAAGTGCTCGTGAATTTGAAATCACTAGAGTCTTAGGTTTCCTTTAGGTTTCAATTTAGGTGTTCTAACTCTTGGAAATTTTCAGACTAAAGTTCAAAAGTAGACTTTCTGAGTAAAGCTCAAAAATAATCTGGACTGAAAAATCTACCGACCTCATCCTAGTTATGAGGCAAGTCCTCAACGAGGAAAATGATGTGCAGAAGCGTGTAAGTGAGAAAAGACATTTGAAAACAATGAAGGCTTAGGGGAGAGCTCACATACACACACAGCAGATTTTTGAACAACACTGCCCTTCTTGGGTCCACTTATTTGCAGATTTTTTCAGTATTACTACCGTACTCCACGATAGGAAGTTGGTTGAATCCAGGTGCAGCACTGTGGGTCCAGGCAGACCTCAGACGTGGAAGAACCACACGTATGGAGGGTGGACATAACTTATATTCAGATTTTCAGCTTCGAGGAGGGTCGGTGTCCCGAACACCTGTGTTGTTCCAGGGTCAACTATAATCGTCTCCTGTTATATTCTCTTTCTGAAATACTGCTTACTGAGTACTCGTAAATCTTCTATCTTATATTTTACAGGCGTTTAACAAAAACAACTTGATCCTAGAGGAAAGAAACAAATACTTCAACCCACATCTCACCGGGAAGACCTATTCTAACGCCTACTTTACAGATCTCAATAACTATGATGAGTACTAAGAGCTCTTCTATTTTTGGCTTCATGTAATTCCCCCAGTTCCTTAAGGCCTGTGCTCCGTGACTGCCCATGTCTCCAAGCCTTCAGAGATGGAGTCTGGATACATCTCAAGTGCATTTCAAGCCACTAGTGTCCCATTGCTGCCGAAGAGAAACGTTCTCAAAAGCAACAAAAATCTAAACATGACTGTGAAAATCTGGTCTGCAATTCTTGATGATTGTCTTTAATGAGCCATGGTGTGCAGTTTTATTTTGTTTTTATTATGTTCAGTCCACTTTTCGAATAAGTTGGTTGCTTTTTTTGAGCTTTTTCATAACTGTACCACCCACATTGGAAGCAGTCTTTAGAAATATGAACAATCTTCTTGACTCTGAGCATAAATCTTAATGGTGATTTAATTCAAGAAAGCAGGCACTTTATATGAGAGCCTCCCCACCTCCACATGCTTTATAGTATTGATAAAATGGAGAATGTGAATGTGGCCATGCAAGGACTCACCATTGTGGTGATCTCCATCTTCTCATTCTGGATGGTCCTGTGTGTGTTTGGACTTGGAACGCTTCTCTCCTGAGGACGCCCGGGGATTCAGCCTGGCTGGCATCTGTGGAGGTGCAGGTACGCGATGTGAGGTCTCCACCCTCAGCCTTGCTGCCATTGCTGTGGTGTTCCCAGGGGAAGTGAGTGTAAAGAACAGAGGGACAGACGGGATGAAGGGCGAATGTGTTCTGCAGCTTGCCGGGAAGCTCGCCTTATTCTGCCTTGTGGATTTCATGGCAGTTCAGGGAGCTCTTTGCCACGCGGTCAAGGGAGCCTGCCTGTCTGGGCCATAGTAACATTCTAAAGAACCACTCTGTAAAATAACCACTTGTTTAGCATTTGTATAATAGATTGTGCACCTGCCCTCTCTCTGCAAAGAAAAATTTTGAGCATTCATGATGCCAATTGAAGAAAGTATTGAAAGAACTGAAATATAATTGAAAACAACTTTTTTTTTTTCATGCTACAGAAGGCATTGGATGAACTGACACTTAATGAAAAGCAACTTTCTATTTTCCATCTCCCTGATAGAACTAACGTATGGACACCAGCCCCTACTAAGAGCATTAACGATGTGTAAAGCTGGCTTTCTGCAGCGTGTTGCTGTGCATACTGAAGTGCTCCCCAAGTTCCAAGCTGTCATTTGCTGCCTCCAGGTCAGGTCAGGAGGTGGTATTTAGCTTGGGTGCCTTTTGTTTTTTTATCTCAGTGCTGCCTTCCCACCCACCTACTCCCATCTCTCCCTGCATGGGGCAACAACATTTCAGAAGAAGTACCCTGAGAAATCAGGGTATCTGGAAGTTAAGGCTTTCATTGATCCCTGTGGTTCTGAGCTTCAATCATTCACAAGCATTTCAGAGTTATGATACTGTTCAGTGTGGTCCCCAGAAGGAAAAAAAAAGGATAAATTACTCACAAAAGAAAGATACATAATATATGGCAGTTGGTTGAATAATTTTTGAAAGTAACAAGAAGATTGAAACTATCCATTGGATGCCTCTGGGTGTCATGATAAAGGCCTGGATGGACATTAAAACATACTCTTATTGATCAATGAACCTTCAGATCTGTGAAAATCTACAGTATGGGCATCGAGGGACACATGTATGTTTTAGCATACATGTATTCACCCTTTCCTATCTAAAGAAATTCGAAATTTTTATGCTTCGTAATGAATGTTGTTGAGTTCAAAACATTCTCATGTACCCAAATTTTCTGAAATGGCTCTACTAAAATAAAATCTAAATTGCAGCTGGGCTCTGGGAGGTCTGATAGATTTCAAGTGAATGATGTTCTGGGTCTTCCCAGTGGGGAGTTCATGCTGTGTCTCCCATATTCCCTTGAATGCTGTGTGAGATTGCTCTGTCTGAAGTCCACACTTGGTTTTCTAATTGTCCTTGGGTTGTGTTTTCCTTGGTTGCTTCACCCTGTCTCATCACTGTTCTGGAAGACAGATGTCCGCATCGTGAAGCACATTTAACAGTTTTATGAATTCCAACCCCCACAATGTTTTCTAAGCTTAAAAGATCATTCTCTTTCCCCTAGGATGGACGATACTGACATTTCAAATAAAAAAAGCATCACTGGACTTGATGGGAAATGTTCTCTAAATGACTTCAAAGTTGGTCATTAATTAGTCTCACACACTAAGGAAAGCACCCTCCCCCGCAACAGGCTTTTCATGTTGTTGATCGCATAAAGCTTTATGATGATCACCGCAAAGAAATTCATTCGTTTTTGTTCTCTGGCATTCTATTCAAAACAAAAATGTTCTGCTCTCTCTCTCCTCTCTCTCTCCCCTTCCCTCCCATCCCTTCCTCCCTCCATCCCTCCCTCTTACTTAATAGAATATGGATTGGTTTTGAAATAGTTTTAGCTATAATCTAAGAATTTTAACCAGCCATGGAATAACTTTTGTTTTCCCGTTACCATAGGGCTACTGCTCACGTGTCTGCCTCCCCTCTGTACCCTTCATTAAGCCCCTACGTGGTGGCTTTCATGGTAAAGCCTCTCACTTCTGCTGGAGACTTCCAACAGCAGCTCTTTGTAAGGGGGATGGTAGAGATTCCTGCCAACACCTGTCACATTTTAAATTT
Source organism: Bos indicus x Bos taurus (assembly GCF_003369695.1). NCBI lineage: Eukaryota > Metazoa > Chordata > Mammalia > Artiodactyla > Bovidae > Bos > Bos indicus x Bos taurus. The sequence continues at coordinate 63,923,400 of NC_040095.1, forward strand.
CTGTGTAACTTCTTCATTATCCAACCTCCTTCCTTTCTTTTTCTATCTTTTTCTTTCTTTCATTCTTCCTTTCCTTTTGTTTTTTTTTTTTTTTTCTGAAACAGGCAGCACAAATAAAAACTAATAACAGTTTAATTTCTAGGGTTGCTTCTAGATATAGTTGAAGTTTGGCTGGTTCTCATTAGGAAACGGGCTTCAGTCTCACACTGAAATTCTTTGGAATCTGATTCCCAGTGTTGGGTGCTTTGTCTAGATTAGACTAGTCACTGGCTAACACCAACCCGCACTGCCCCAGGCTCCCTGCTCACAGCATAGCAGGTGGCCTCTCAGAGTAGCTCTGCAGATGATGGCTCTGATCACACTGAGGGATTTGTCTCCCTGGACGACCTCAACTCTGGATTCTGGAGACGCAGACTCAGGCTGTGCTGCATGAAGACCCAGGTTCCCTGGACTCGGGCTTTTTCTTCCCCGATTGCCTGACTTGCTCTAGGCCTGTTTCTGTGCTGGTGCCCCTGGGACTTACCGGGGGATCTGAACCTTCCTGCTCTTTCAGGGACGTGTCACTAAGCCTGTCGATTCCGACTAGAATTGGCAGTAATCCTGGGGAAAAAGATGGCTCCCTGTGTGTATGGAGGGTGGACAGAGAGCCTAAAGGAACTGAGAGGGGTAAGTGGTGAGCAGATGTGAGGGCTCCTATGTGGAGAAGGCTCTGTGCCCAGGGATGGTCAGCCCACGGGGTCAGTGAGAGCCAGGGGTCTGGCCCCTTGACTCATGAGTGATGTCAAAGAGAAAGGAAGTGAATTTGGGAGAAAGTGGTCTTGTGAAGAAGGGACTCTGGTCCCTCGCAGCCCAGGGCTGTGGATGATCCCAGGTGGAGACTGTGATCATCTCACACAGTCCTGTGTGTGATCCCTGCATCTTCCGGGATCAACTGCCCAGAGTGCAGATGAAGGTGCCTCTGTTTCCTCATTTATCTGAAAAGGGTGAATTCATGGGCATCAAAGCCTGTGTGGTCAGAGTTCGCACAGGAATCCTTCAGAATTTAGAGAGTTAGTGAGTCAGATGCCTTCAGAGTTACGGACAAATTTTCAGCCCAGGGGCTTCCTGAAAGGATGTGTTAGTGCAACTGCAAATCAAAGGAGATTTTTATTTTTTTTTAATGTACAAAGTCTGCGCTCAGTTAGTCATTTTGTGTAAACACTCCCTTAATGCACATTGGAGGTGCAGCCGTGATGGTGTTTGCATTTACAAATATCCTGATGTTCCTTTTTGACATTTATGAATATTTCTCCAGCACTGTCAAACCACTTTCAGCATTGACTTTGCCCCAAGGTCATCAACTTTCTTTAGCCCTAGGATGTCTTTTATATTTCAGTGGAATTTTCTTGTGTGTGGCATTTCGTGATAACTACACCGAATTCAGTCTTTCTATTTTCACAAGGTGACTCTGGGGCATCTATCCAGAGGCAACAAGTATCAGGGGTGAATGCCGTGCACGGAGTCTGCCTCTAGGCATATGTTCTCCATGTGGCAGGGCTGCACATAAATCCCACAACTCCAATAATCATTGTCTGTGAAGGCAGGGAATTAAACAGAAACAAACAAACACACTTAAATCTATTCATATTCAAACTGTTTTCCTGCTCTTATTTTTAAGCCGACACAAAATGGAGTTCACAGATCTCATTGGCTATGCCCAGCATATTCATTTCGTCTACTGTCTCTTATTTCATGGTAATTTATGTTGACATGGTGATTCGTGTTGACAGGCTTTACCAAGATTGAATACTTCTGATTACCTACCTTTTTAACTATTGCCAGACGCTAGAAAGCTTCTCTGATCAATGACTGTGAAGTGGGACAACACAGTAACATTCATTTTGGCCTGAGAAATGTACAAAAGGGAATGCCAAATATTTCACAGCAAATTGCCATCTAAGATAAAATATACGGAGACCAGTGGCCATAGTGGAATTTATTTGTTATTCTTTCCTATTGTCATTAATAATAATTGATTTAAATATATCGTAACTCTACAAATACAGAACCAATGCATTCTATCTATTTTGATAACCTGATAAAACACAAAATAATATATTGCTTTCATCCTTGCTTGTTTTTTCTTTTGAAATTGAAAAGTAATGAGCAAGATATAAAGTTGGACTATTGGCAGAGATTTTTATCAAAATGACTATTCCATTCTGTTTTTTATGGATTTACGTTAAAGATGCATTATAGATATTTTTGGAGCAGATGGATCAAAGTGGGAGTTTTGTAATGGTCATATATTGCATCATCAAAAATTTAGTACATGTTTCAGAAGCATTAGGAATGGAGACCTTTTCTCTTTTGAAAATATGTGTTCACATTGCAAAATGTCTAACAGCATTATCAGAACCAAAATCAGAGCCTGACATGAATGTACTATTCCCAATGAAAGTTGTCTCGTGTAGTATTTTTAAAAGATTGTATTAGTCCTGCCTAAGAAAAACAAAACGTTCAAGCTTCTTACCCACTGTATGTGTGTGTGTGTGCACTTGGTTGATCATTTATGTGTGACCTTCCATGACCCTGTGGACTATATAGCCCACCAGAATCCTCTGTCCTTGGAATTTCCTAGGCAAGAATATTGGAGTGGGTTGCCATTTCCTTCTCCAGCGGATTTTCCTTCCTATATCTCTTGTGTCTCATCTCCTGCATTACCAGGCAGATTCTTTACCGCCGCACCACCTGGGAAGCCCCTTATTACCCATTACCCAAAACCATTTCTCATTCCACCAAACTTGCTTCACGTTGTTGACATGACAACAGTAGCTAGTCAAAGGTATCGTAACACCTGAAAGGAGAAAAATTGAAATGGAAAATCACTGTATGGCATTTCTTAAACAAACATGTTGGATGGGCAACAAAATTCATTCCAGCTCTTCCATATCAGTCAGAAATCTGAGGCCAGCCAATCAAAGATGATCCTGTTCTTTCTCAGCTTTTTGGCAACTTAATGCCAAAAATGGCCCAAATGTTAGATGTTTAAAATGGTCCCCACATTAGATAAATACAAGCTGGAAAGCAAAATCTGGATTCCAGAAGACCCAAACTATCATCACTAAGAAAGAGCCTTGTTAGTAAGTGCAGGTAGTTTAATTTCCTGTAAAAAGTCGCCAGTGCCTTGTTTCAGATGATGGTTTATCATTTTATCTGGATATTTGTTCAAAGCAGAAGACTGATTGGCTGTACTCTAATGAAAATCACTCATATGCCTCTTTGATCTCAGGAAAAGAACAAGAAGCACAGCATCGTCAGGTGTGAATTCTGCCCCCACTGGGGCTGTGGTGCCGGAGTGGGGTGGCATGATGTATTCAGAATTTAGGTGAGCCCAGCCTTCCAGAAACTGTCATCACTTTAATTTTACATCTTTCAAAAATACTTGAGAGTTTGTTCTGTAGAAGGAATGTCAATGGGATGCCTGTAGAAGTTAAAGGATCTTGTTACTGGCCCTCTTCAGTTAAGTCTCTATAGCTACAGGAAAATCAGATGGAAGCTGGTGATGCTTGGCAGATCTGGTGAGTGGAGTGACAACCACATAGAATACTGCCCACTGTTTGTTTGAAGTCAGTGTCAAAACTGCTTCATAAGTTCACAAAGTTTTCTTCCTTAATTTGAATCAGGTGTTTTCTCTGTTAAATTTGATTCATTCTCTCCCCTCAACCCATACTGTGACTGTTGACCAAAATCAAACTTGAATTTCTGCACTTTGAAAGAAAGCACAGTAGGAACCTTCAACACAAGCCCCTACATACACCACCAAAATTCTACACTGTTTGCAAAGAAAGTGCACAAAATTGGTCCAATGTAAGATTCTTCAAAAGTATGTAATTAAAATTGTGTGTTATGCCATTCACAACTTTTGAATATGTTATGAAATGTTAAATGCCTCATTCCTTGTTAATTTGCTGTTGCTGTTTTTGTGATACAAAATAAACTTATTTGGGATTGTTTTTCTTTTTTTTATTGAAATTTCTTGGAAGTCATGTTGAGCCTTTGGTAAACTTACAGAAAGTTACTGATCTTGAAATTCATGTGTAAGAGACAATATATATTTATCATAATGGACCCTTTTTAGAATGAGGTAGCACTGTCTGCCCTTCACTGGAGTGAGAAAAATGGAACTTCAGTTGTCTTGTTGGAATACTTGTGGATTTCTGGACATTCCCCTCATGACCGTTGGGTGTATATACTACACTTCTTTTCATTCCTTACATTATACTTTCAAGGTTTCATTGGAAACCTGGTTGCTAGAAATGTGCAATCCAGATTTCCAGTGATCTTCACTTTCATCTTTTCTGTTCATCAGTTCACTGGTTTTGAAAAGAGTCCAGCATGACTGAAGTGACTCAGCATGCACACAATTTTAGAAAAAGGAAACGGCAACCCACCCCAGTATTCTCACCTGGAGAATCCCATGGGCATAGGAACCTGGTGGGCTACCATACATTGGGTTGCAAAGAGTAGGATAAGACTGAAGCAACTTAACACACGCACCCGATTCACTGTTCTTAACTGCTTGCTGGAGAGCTGTTCAGGTCTAAATCTAAGAAAGTTGTCCAAGACACCAGATAATGCTGTTTTCAAAATCAGTTTAAAATACCGGCTGTGCAGCGCAGGTAGGGAGCCCATTGCCCGCTGCCCTGGATTAGTGATGGATGTTCAGGGGCAAAGAGCACAGGAGTCATGCAGCCAGTCAGCAGACACCAACTCCTGCCAGCTCCCAGCCTCAACACTGAGGAAAACAAGCATGTCTACAAGGTAAAATGAGTTGGTACCCCAGAAGTGCAAGTGTCCTGCTCACTCACTGCTCTTGGCGGATTGCCAAGTGCTAGAACCCAAACCTTTGCATCTTTTATAAACAACTCATGAAGGATGATCCTCCCGGGTCCTGCCAACATTCCCCCAATTTTCCTTCCACAGCAGCCCCCTCCTCATCTCTATCTGCCAACATTTGTGGGAAAAAATAAGAGAATCCTGATATGTACAGTAAAAGTTGTATTATATTTTTTGTACTTAGGTTTTTATGTAAACAGTTTGTCTCATTCCATTGTAAGTTAGCCTTGAAATAAACCCTACTGTTTAGGAAACAATTTAGTGGCATTTTTCTTTGTGGAGCCTCAGTGGCCCCTTTGTCTCCAGATGTGCTGAGGTGTGATCACCACTTAAAGGAAAGTGTTTCACTGGAGGGAGACTGCAGACAACTTCCGGGGGAAACGCCACAACACGCTCCTGAGTGTGTTGCCATGGCCTTTTGTGTGGAGGCCAAGACAGGACTAACCAGTCTCCTGATGATTCTGTGATGTGGTAAACAACTTTTACAGATATCTCAGTGGGCAACAAGAAATGCGTCCCGAGGAAAATCAATCAGGTTTTTAATTTACAAGGAGTTGATATCCTGTATTGGCAATGATCAATTTATTTTTCTATGAAGCTCATGTTCTCTACAGCACATCAAATTCCGCTCTTTCTTGCATAAGATAAGGTTTTTCTATAGTGAACACTAACAATTAGTAAGCCCGAACATAGCTAGAAGATGTCTGAAAGTCATATTTCAGTATTCATGATCCCATTAAATCGCTCTCTCTCTCTCCATAGGATGAGATGGTTGGATAGGATCACTGGTTCAAGGAATATGAAATTGGGCAAACTCTGGAAGGTTGTGAGGGACGGGGAAGCCTGGTGTGATGCAGTCCATGGGGTCACAAAGAGTCAGACATGACTTGGCCACTGAACAGCTTTCTCTCTCTCTCTCTCTCTCTCTCTCTCTCTCTCTCTCTCTCTATATATATATATATATATATATATATATACACGCATATAAATGTTGTCAGTTGGTTTAGTTACTAAGACATGTCAGACTCTTTGCAACCCCATGGACTATAGCCTTCTAGGCTCCTCTGTCCATGGGATTTCCCCACCAAATATACTGGAGTGGGTTACCATTTCCTTCTCCAAGGGATCTTCCTGACCCAGGATGGAATCCAAGTCTCTAGGATCACAGGAAGATTTTGTCCTGACTGAGCTATATATATATATATATATATATATATATATATATAGACACTCATTCATTCAACATTCAGAAAACAGATCAGAAACTCATTCAAAGAAAACTAAGGTCACCTATGGTCACCTTACCTTTGACAAAGGAGGCAAGAATATACAATGGAGAAAAGACAATCTCTATAACAAGTGGTGTTGGGAAAACTGGCCAACCACTTGTAAAAGAATGAAACTAGAACACTTTCTAACACCATACACAAAAATAAATTCAAAATGAATCAAAGATCTAAATGTAAGACCAGAAACTATAAAAACTCCTAGAGGAAAACATAGTCAAAACACTCTCTGACATAAATCATAGCAGGATCCTCTATGACCCACCTCTCAGAGAAATGGAAATAAAAGCAAAAATAAAGAAATGGGACCTAATTAAACTTGAAAGCTTTTGCACAGCGAAGGAAACTATAAGCAAGGTGAAAAGACAGCCTTCAGAATGGGAGAAAATAATAGCAAATGAGGCAACTGATAAAGAATTAATCTCAAAAATATACAAGCAACTCTTTCAGCTCAATTCCAGAAAAATAAGCGACCCAATCAAAAAATGGGCCAAAGAACTAAACAGATATTTCTCCAAAGAAGACATACAGATGGCTAACAAACACATGAAAAGATGCTTAACATCACTCATCATCAGAGAAATGCAAATCAAAACCACAATGAGGTACCAACACACACCGGTCAGAATGGCTGCTATCAAAAAGTCTACAAACAATAAATGCTGGAGAGGGTGTGGAAAAAAAGGAACCCTCTTACATTTTGGTGGGAATGCAAACTAGTATATCCACTATAGAGAACAGTGTGGAGATTCCTTTAAAAACTGGACATAGCACTGCCATACAGCCCAGCAACCCCACTGCTGGGCATACACACTGAGGAAACCAGAATTGAAAGAGACACATGTACTCCGATGTTCATCGCAGCACTGTTTACAATAGCCAGGACGTGGAAGCAACCTAGATGTCCATCGACAGACGAATGGATAAGAAAGCTGTGGTACATATACACAATGGAATGTTACTCAGCTATTAAAAAGAATGCATTTGAATCAGTTCTAATGAGGTGGATGAAACTGGAGCCTATTATACAGAGCAAAGTAAGTCAGAAAGAAAAACACCAATATAGTATATTAACACATATATATGGAATTTAGAAAGATGGTAATGATAACCCTATATACAAGACAGCAAAAGAGACACAGACGTAAAGAACAGACTTTTGGACTCTGTGGAAGAAGGCGAGGGTGGATGATTTGAGAGAATAGCATCAAAACATGTATATTACCATATGTGAAATAGATCACCAGTCCAGGTTCGATGCATGAGACAGGGTGCTCAGGGCTGGTGCACTGGGATGACCCTGAGGGATGGGATGGGGAGGGACGTGGGAGGGGGCTTCAGGATGGGGGACACATGTACACCCATGGCTGATTCATGTCAATGTATGGCAAAAACCACTACAATATTTTAAAGTAATTAGCCTCCAATTAAAAAAAAAATACACACCACTACATATAAAACAGATAAATAACAAGAATTTAGTGTATAGCACATGGACTTATATTTAATATCTTATAATAACCTATAATGGAAAGTAATCTGAATAAGAGTGTGTATGTATATAAATATGTATATTTATATAAATCTGAATCACTTTGCTCTACACCTAAAATTAACACAGTATTGTAAATCAACTACAGTTCAATTTTTTAAAAAAATCCCAGCACAATAAACTTTTCTGGGCCAAAATAGAAAAAACAAATCATAAATCTGTTGGGTCTATGTTGTTACATAAAATCATCCATTTATGGGGCCCATCGTTAGCTTCATTAGCTGCTATCTGCTTTATCAGCTTACTGGACTTGGTTCAGTCTGGAAACAAAATTCCACTGATGACGCTGCTGCTGCTGCTAAAGTAAAGCAATTAAAACAAAAGGCAAGAATATAGAAAGGCATGGCTAACTGAAGACAACACTCATAATACACTGTTAATAAAGTATTTTCCCAAATCATAAGTTTTTCCAGTTATCTCTGTCCATGTTCTGAAAGTAAGTCTGCAGCCGAATTTCCTAGTAGAATACTAATTTCAGGTCTTCAGTAAATCCTACTGCACAATGCTTTAATGGAAAAGTATCCATTTTCATACCATATTTTGTGGACAAGTCAACCATATTTTTGGTATGTAAAAAAATACATAATCATTTACCAATTGTTAAAAAAACGGACTAATAAATTTTGGATAAAGTTTAAAAAAATAAAAGAAAACTAAGATCAGAAGACTCATTCAACATTCAGAAAACTAAGATCATGGCATCCGGTTGCATCACTTCATGGCAAATAGATGGGGAACAATGGAAGCAGTGAGAGACTTTATTTCTTTTGGGCTTCAAAATCACTGCAGATGGTGACTGTAGCCATGAAATTAAAAGACACTTGTTCCTTGGAAAGAAAGTTATGACCAACCTAGACAGCATATTAAAAAGCATAGACATTACTTTACCAACAAAGATCCATCTTGTCAAGGCTATGGTTTTTCCAGTAGTCGTGTATGGATGTGAGAGTTGGACTATAAAGAAAGCTGAGCACTAAAGAATGCTTTTGAACTGTGCTGCTGGAGAAGACTCTTGAGAATCCCTTGGACTGAAAAGGGATCCAACCAGTTAATCCTAAAGGAAATCAGTCCTGAATATACATTGGAAGGACTGATGTTGAAGCTGAAACTCCAATACTTTGGCCACCTTATGCGAAGAACTGACTCACTGGAAAAGACCCTGATGCTGGGAAAAGTTGAAGGCAGGAGGAGAAGGGGACGGCAGAGGATGAGATGGTTAGATAGTATCACCAACTCGATGGACATGAGTTTGAGCAAGTTCCAGGAGTTGGTGATGGATAGGCAAGCCTGGTGTGCTGTGGTCCATGGGGTCACAAAAAGATGGGCATGACTGATTGACTGAATTGAACTGATGCACACTCATATATATATATATATATATATATATATATATATATATAAACATATATTGTATGCTGCTGCTGCTGCTGCTAAATCTCTTCAGTCGTGTCCGACTCTGTGTGACCCCATAGACAGCAGCCACTGGGCTCCTCCATCCCTGGGATTATCCAGGCAAGAACATTGGAATGGGTTGCCATTTCCTTCTCCAATGCATGCATGCAAGCTAAGTCAGTTCAGTCGTGTCTGACTCTGTGCTACACTATGGACAGCAGCTCACCAGGCTCCTCCGTCCACAGGATTCTCTAGGCAAGAAGATTGGAGTGGGTTGCCACCTCTTTCTCCATATATGTGTATAATTCCCCATATATAATTTTCAATTGACCAGAAGGCTCATTTAATATGGAAGCAAAAAATAACAAAATATACAAAAATATAAACTAATGAAGCATGCTGTAATGATTAACTTTAACTCCAACTAATGAAATATAAATCTGTCTTTACCCAGATGTTTCAGGCTGACTTTCACAGTTTATAGACTTCTCTTCGATTGGAAGGTTGGGGGTCTTTTAATGCTAAAAGTGCAGAAGAATTTCCTTTAGCTTCTTGGGGAGATTTGTCTTTTCATGATTTAGCAGGTTGACAATCCAAGAGATTATCAACTTTGGCTGCATATTGATATTATCTGGGGAGCTGTTTTTTAAACATCACCCAGACCCCATTCCAGACCATTTGAGTTTGGATACTTCCTGAGTATCTGTATTATATCTTAAAACACCACCAGAGAACCTACATTTGACTGTTAGAAAGTGAGTGGAATAAATGTGGCACTAGTTTTCTTCCTTGTGATTTTTTTTTTCAGAATCTTTGTATTTACAGTGATATATTATAATAGGGGGCTACTCTGCTGGCTCAGCTTACAATAAAGAACCTGCCTGCCAATGCAGGAGATACAAGAGATGCAGGCTTGATCGCTGTGTCAGGAAGATGCCCTGGAGAAGGAAATGGCAAACCACTCCAAAATTCTTGCCTAGAAACTCCCATGGACAGAAGAGCCTGGCAGGCTACAGTCTATGGGGTTGCAGAGTCAAACGCAACTGAACACACACACACACACACACACACACACCACACTCATTCTAATGTTTAAACATTCTCATCTAATATTCATGTATCCACTTCCTCTTTTTTGAATCTACTTCATTTATTCTTAAAAAGTAAAATTAACAAATGATTTAAAATCCCTCTCTGGATGTATTTGAAATACATAATGTAAATTTCAATTTAAAGTGTATCCTCGAGCCCAGCTTATGAAAAATAACAGGAATGATTGAATGCATTGACTGCACAATTGTAGGAAATTAATGTTAGAAGAAATTGTCCTTAAAATAACACTTGAAACTATATTATTTTCTGGAATTATACTTGTTTATATTTAGTTTACTTCTTTACAGGAGTTTGCTTATAAAATCAAACAGGAATGTCAGAAATGGCTTTTCTCTCATTAATCGACTTGGCGTACATTTTTCTTGGGAGTATTCGAAGCTCTCACCTCACCCCTGTGATCACAGTCAGAACCAGAACTGAAAGCAACAAGAACACGTTTGATAAACATCTGATGGTGCGGGGTAGTGTGGAGCTCCTAAGACCAGCTACTAAAAAATAACAGAGGAAACCCTGTTATTTTTCAAAAGGTAACCCTTGGTGAAATGATCCCTGGTACAAACCTCCAAAACTGCAAAAGTTCATCTTCAGTTTGAAAAACCACTATTAATGTTTGGAAAATGAGTCTCACCTTAGAATACAGAGAAAAGTTTGCTGGACGAAGGTTTTCCAGTCTTCATGTATGTGAGCTCCGTGATATTTGTCAGGTACTTTCCATGGCCTTTGCCAGAAGGTCAATTCTTCATCCCAGTGGTGGTTCTGAAAGCAGCTCTTTGTTCCCTTTCCTGTTTGCCCTTTTTTGCTCCCCTCTAATCTTAAAAGAATCTAATTATGGGAATGAGATCACTAAGCAACTAAAACTAACTCCTGATTTATGCTGTCCTGCATGCACGCCATGCCTTATCTAACCTGTTGATTCTTTTCCTACATTAAAAAGAAGACTAGCTCTCTGCCCCCGTAACCCCTCTAAGCAATCCTGCAGACAGATCACATGGACAGGATAATATCTGAAGAGAGAGTCCGTCGGTCTGCACACAATGGAGACAGAACCCACCCTCTTTCCCCAGTGCCTCACTGAGATCTACCTCTCTTCTCCCATTTTTTTTTTTTCCCCTTTGAAAACTGTCATGGCCAAGCAGAATCTTTGGAGCTGGTCTCTGGATACGAGTCCACCTTCCCCCCAGATTGCCTGGTTTTCTTTTCTTTTTTTTTTTTTTAATTTCTTATTTATTGTATCACAGCTACTTGCTACCTGTAAATTTCTTTTTGTTGTTGTTCTTTTTTTAATTGGAGGCTAATTACTTTACAATATTGTATTGGTTTTGCCATACATGGACATGAATCAGCCATGGGTGTACACGTGTTCCCCATCCTGAACCCCCCTCCCGCCTCCCTCCCCACCCCATCCTTCAGGGTCATCCCAGTGCACCAGCCCTGAGCACCCTGTCTCATGCATCGAACCCGGACTGGCGATCTTGATGAAAGCATTTTTCCTTTCTATGACACCGGCCTCTCAAATGGTTGGCCAGTGAGCAGTGAGCAGCTGACCTGGGTTCGGTTACAGGTTCATGGATCATCTTTCCTGAAGCCAGCCACTCCCACACTCAAGTGCTGTGCAGAGCCCTGTCTATGGGTCTCTTTTTTGTCAGGGTCTGCCCCTCTGCCACCTCAGCCCTGCTGTACTTCCTTTTTCCTGATGTGAAAGTGTTAGTTGCTCAGTCGTGTCCAACTCTGCAACCCCATGAACTGTGGCCCATCGAGCTCCTCTGTCCATGGGATTCTCCAGGCAAGAATACTGGAGTGAGTTGCCATTTCCTTCTCCAGGGGATCTTCCCAACCCGGGGATTGATCCCAACCCGGGGATTGAACCCAGATCTGCATCGCAGGCAGATCCTTCACCATCTGAACAACCAGGGAAGCCCTGTTTCCTGATAGTAGATACCCTTTACAAGAGTTACAGTTGTGCCCCTTCTGAGGCTGGCATCCCCTGGTAGCCAGGCCTCACGGTGCCTGACAGAAGCCTGGTGGGGGCAGCAACAAGGCGTCAGGACATGCCCATCAGGAGGAGAGGTGGGCAGTTGGCCAGTGGGTGCGTTCACGTGCACACACTCACAGATCGGCACTGCAGCTGGAAAGTCCCCGTCCTGAACCATGGAGGCGCTCGCATTTCCTGAACGGACAAGGGGACACACATTTGCTCAAGTACCTGTGACAGCTGCCACGCTTCCCTTCTGAACTTGGAGAAACACTTGCCTTGGGCTTCCAGTCACTCTAGCCTAACCCTTTGTGGCACATGCATTGTGTAGCACATACTCAGGATAGATCCCACTTTAAAGCACCTGAAGCTTATCTAATTTGGTGTCTTTGAGAGAAGAGGAATATGTGATTCACACTATGAAGTATGAAAATCAGTGTTTATTCAGACTTAGAAAATAAATCTCTACAAATGAAAAAAAAATTTAAATTATGGGAGAAACTACATATATAATAATTCAAAAAAAATAACAGATTGTGTGTCTTAACTACCAGACAAAAACTATACTATTGCAAAAATAGAAGATAATTATTAAACCAGGCTGATTTATCTTTATCAATAACACCGTGTTGTATGTAGCCATATGTGGAATTACAGAGTTTCTGTCAAAATTTGGAACACTTATTTCAACGTTTATTCTCATACAAGCTAAGAGATGAGGATGATTGCCTATGTAGAGCAGCTGATGGCCTTGTGTTTCCAAATCTTCTTTCCCCTCCACCATTCCCAGACTTGTGCACTGCAGGACAGCCCCTCTGATGCCACATCTTCATGTCAACACAGGGGTGATATGACAGACAGGTTAAGTGCTGCCGTATTGACAGCAAGACGCCTGCAGTAACGTCACTTTACAGAGAGGTGATCACACACCACTTACATGCTCTTCCTGAAGCCCAACTGAATGTATCCCCATCTCAGTTTCTGCATAGAACCTCCCAGAATCGTCTACAGCCATTCCAACCCCACCCAGTACAAGGGGAAATGTGTGGGGAGGGGAATCAGAATGGAAATAGAAAAGAGTCTGGGGACTTCCCTGGCGGTCCAGTGGTTAAGACTTCGCCTCCCAATGCAGGGGATTTGGGTTCGATCCCTGATCAAGGAGCTGAGATCCCACATGCCTGGTGGTTATAAAATGAAAGTATAAAATGATACTGGATGCTTGGGGCTAGTGCACTGGGACGACCCAGAGGGATGGTATGGGGAGGGAGGAGGGAGGAGGGTTCAGGATGGGGAACACATGTATACCTGTGGTGGATTCATTTTGATATTTGGCAAAACTAATACAATTATGTAAAGTTTAAAAATAAAATAAAATTAATTAAAAAATAAAAAAATAAAAAAAAAATAAAATAAAACAGAGGCAATATTGTGTCAAATTCAATAAAGACTTTTTTTAAAAACATTAAAAAATTAAAAGGAAGGAATCTGACCTGTGGTTGAATTCTCCACCTGATCACATTTTAGAAAATCACTCAGATTTTATTTAAAGCCTCACAAGACACACACAAGTGAGGGGACGAAGCACGTGCTCCAACACCTCCGTGTACTCCATCTCTGGGCCACTAGGCTCCAGGTCTGGGTTGGAAGATGGGAAAAGGTGTTGACAAGACAGCTGCGTCTTTGGCTCCCTGACGACAGGGAGCTGGTGCTGGGCTGGCTTCCAACAAAGGCTCTACCCTTATGGCTGTGACCTTGGGGCTGATCACTGGTCTGTGTCTCAGTTTCTCATCTGTAAACGGAGATAACAAGAGCATCCACCTAAATATACCTCGTCTTATTGCATTCCATAGATATTGCATTTTATTACAAACTGAAGGTGTGCGGCAACCCTGCATAGAGCAAGTCTATTGGTGTCGTATTTCCAATAGCATTTGTTCACTTGCTGCCTTTGTGTCACATTTGGCGTTTCTCAGCAATATTTCAAAGGCTTCCCTGGTGGCTCAAATGGTCAAGAGTCTGCTTGTAATGCAGGAGACCTGAGTTCAATCCCTAAGTCCGGAAGATCCCCTGGAGAAGGAAATGGCAACCCACTCCAGTGTTCTTGACTGGAAAATCCCATGGATGAAGGAGCATACAGTCCATGGGTTACAGTCCATGGGGTTGTGAAGAGTCAGACACAACTGAGCAATTAACACACACCACCAGCAAAAAGATTACTAAAAGCATGGGTGATGGTTAACATTTTTTAGCTATAAAGTATTTTTTGATTCAATATTAGGGTAATCCAAGTCTATGCCCCAACCACTTATTCCAAAGAAGCTGAAGTTGAATGTTTCTACGATGACCTACAAGATCTTCTAGAACACCAAAAAAAGATGTCCTTTTCATCACAGGGGACTGGAATGCAAAAGCAGGAAGTCAAAAGAGATACCTGGAGTAACAGGCAAGTTTGGCCTTGGAGTACAAAATGAAGCAGGGCAAAGGCTAACAGAGTTTTGCCAAGAGAATGCACTGGTCATAGCAAACATCCTCTTCCAACAGCGCAAGAGACGACTCTACACGTGGACATCATCAGATGGTCAGCACCAAAATCAGATTGATTATATTCTTTGCAGCCAAAGAAGGAGAACCTCTGAGCAGTTAGCAAAAACAAGACCTGGAGCTGACTGTGGCTCAGATCATGAATTCCTTATTGCCAAGTTCAGACTTAAATTGAAAAAAGTAGGGAAAACCACTAGACTGTTCAGGTATGACCTAAATCAAATCCTTTTTGATTATACAGTGGAAGAGACAAATAGATTCAAGGGATTAGATCTGATAGACAGAGTGGGTGAAGAACTATGGACAGAGGTTCATGACACTGTACAGGAGGCAGTGATCAAAACCATCCCTAAGATAAAGAAATGCAAAAAAGCAAAATGCAAAAAAGGCCTCCTGTCTGCAGAGGCCTTACAAATAGCTGTGAAAAGAAGAGAAGTGAAAAGCAAAGGAGAAAAAGAAAGATGTAAGCATCTGAATGCAGAGTTCCAAAGAATAGCAAGAAGAGATAAGAAAGCCTTCTTCAGTGATCAATGCAAAGAAATAGAGGAAAACAACAGAATGGGAAAGACTAGAGATCTCTTCAAGAAAATTAGAGATACCAAGGGAACATTTCATGCGAAGATGGGCACAATGAAGGACAGAAATGGTATGGACCTAACAGAAGCAGAAGATATTAAGACAAGGTGGCAAGAATACACAGAAGAACTATACAAAAAAGATCTTCATGAACCAGATAACCACTATGGTGTGATCACTCACCAAAACCAGACATCCTGGAGTTTGAAGTCAAGTGGACCTTAGGAAGAATCACTACGAACAAAGCTAGTGGAGGTGATGGAATTCCAGCTGAGCTATTTCAAATCCTAAAATATGATGCTGTGAAAGTGCTGCACTCAATATGCCAACTAATTTAAAAAACTCGGCAGTGTCTGCAGGACTGGAAAAGGTCAGTTTTCATTCCAATCCCAAAGAAAGGCAATGCCAAAGAATGCTCAAGCTACCAAATGATTGCACTCATCTCACACGAAAGCAAAGTAATGCTCAAAATTCCCCAAGCCAGGCTTCAGCAATATGTGAACCGAGAACTTCCAGATGTTCAAGCTGGATTTAGAAAAGGCAGAGGAACAAGAGATCAAGTTGCCAACATCCGCTGGATCATAGAAAAAGCAAGAGATTTCCAGAAAAACATTTACTTCTGCTTTATTGAATACGCCAAAACCTTTGACTGTGTGGATCACAACAAACTGTGGAGATATCTTAAAGAGATGGGAATAGCAGACCACCTTTCCTGCCTCCTGAGAAATCTGTATGCAGGTGAAGAAGCAACAATTTAGAACTGGACATGGGAAAATAGACTGGTTCCAAATTGGGAAAGGGGTACATCAAGGCTGTATATTGTCACCCTGTTTATTTAACTTATACACAGAGTACATCATGTGAAATGCTGGGCTGCATGAAGCACAAGCTGGAATCAATACTTCCCGGAGAAATATCAATAACCTTAGATATGCAGATGACACCACCCTTATGGCAAAAAGCAAAGAGAAACTAAAGTGCCTCTTGGAAAGAGGAGAGTGAAAAAGCTGGCTTAAAACTTAATATTCAAAAAACGAAGATCATAGTACCTGGTCCCATCACTTCACGGCAAATAGATGGGGAAACAGTGGAAACAGTGAAAAACTTTGTTTTATTGGGCTCCAAAATCATTGTAGATGGTGACTGCAGCCATGAAATTAAAAGATGTTTGCTCCTTGGAAGAGAAGCTATGACAAACCTAGACAGCATATTAAAAAGCAGAGATATTACTTTGCTGTCAAAGGTCCATCCAGTCAAAGCTATGGTTTTTCCACTAGTCATGTATGGATGTGAGAGTTGAACTAAAAAGAAAGCTGAGTGCCAAAGAATTGATGCTTTCAAATTGTGGTGCTGGAGAAGACCCTTGAGAGTCCCTTGGAATGCAAGAATTTTGAACCAGTCAATCCTACAGAAATCAGTCCTGAATATTCTTTGGAAGGACTGATGCTCAGGCTGAAGCTCCAATACTTTGGCCATCTGATGCAAAGAACTGACTCATTAGAAAAGGCCCTGATGGTGGGAAAGATTGAAGGCAGGAGAAGGGGATGACAGAGGATGAGGTGGTTGCACGGCATCACTGAAGCAATGGACATGAGTTTGAGTGAGCTCTGGGAATTGGTGATGGACAGAGAGGCCTGGCGTGCTGTAGTCCATGGGGTAGCAAACAGTCAGACACACCTGAGCGACTGAGCGGAACTGCTTTTTCAATTAAGGTAGACATTTTTTTAGACACAATGCTCTCACACACTTAATAGACTGTAGTACAGTAGACACATAACTTTTACATGCACTGAGAAACCAGAGGAAGAAAAAAAAATCACGTGACTGGCTTTATTTCAATATTCACCGTATTCCAGTGGTCTGGAATCGAATCCACACTATCTCCAAGGTCTGCCTATACTGAAAGGTCCTTTAGATGATTCATCTAAAGGATGAATCTTTAGATTCATCTATCTTAACTCATAGCAAAGGGCCTGGCCACATACAAGGTGCTGAACAAGTATGCCTTTGCTGTTATTCCTTTTATCGTGAATGGAAGAACAATGTGAACAATATTTAAACATGATCCTTTATTGAACACTCCTTGTGAAAACTGGGATGTTAGTCAATTAAAAAAAGAAAAAAACAAGCAAACAAACTCCACAACACTTTAAGAGAGGAAATGTGCTTTCAGGTCAAGTGATTATCAGAACAGACACGTATAAATGTAGTTTTTCCAGGTGCCACATATATGTGTTAATATACAATATTTGTTTTTCTCTCTGTGACTCACTTCACTCTGTATGACAGTCTCTAGGTCCATCTACATCTCTAAAAATGACCTAATTTCATTCCTTTTTTATGGCTACATAATATACATATTTCATCTTCCTTAGAAATACAGACACATATGTAGTGGACAAACATATAAACACTAAAAGGAGAAAGGAAGTGGTGGGAGGAATTGGGAGACTGGGCCTGGCATGCATATATATATATACATGTATATATACTATTGATTGGAGAAGGCAATGGCACCCCACTCCAGTACTCTTGCCTTGAAAATCCCATGGACAGAGGAGCCTGGTGCGCTGCAGTCCATGGGGTCGCTGAGGGTCGGACACGACTGAGCAACTTCACTTTCACTTTCATGCACTGGAGAAGGAAAAGGCAACCCACTCCAGTGTTCTTGCCTGGAGAATCCCAGGGACAGGGGAGCCTAGTGGGCTGCCGTCTATGGGGTCACACAGAGTTGGACACCACTGAAGTGACTTAGCAGCATACTATTGATACTATGCATAAAAAGGATAACTCGTGAGAACCTACTGACTAGCTTGGAGAGCTCTCCTCAGTGCTCTGTGTTGACCTAAACAGGAAGGATATCCAAAAAAGAGGAGATCTATGTACACATATGGGAGAAGGCAATGGCACCCCACTCCAGTACTCTTGCCTGGAAAATCCCATGGACGGAGGAGCCTGGTAGGCTGCAGTCCATGGGGTTGCTGGGAGTTGGACACGACTGAGCGACTTCACTTTCACTTTTCACTTTCATGCATTGGAGGAGGAAATGGCAACCCACTCCAGTGTTCTTGCCTGGAGAATCCCAAGGACAGCGGGGCCTGGTGGGCTGCTGTCTATGGGGTCGCACAGAGTCGGACACGACTGAAAAGACTTAGCAGCAGCAGCAGTATGTACACATACAGCTGATTCACATTGCTGTACACTGGGAACTAATACAACACTGTAGAGCTATAGTCCCATAAAAATTTAAAAACTAAAAGGAACAGCTATGCGTCCATTGCAGGGAAAGAGGGAATCAAGCTGGTCCGATATGTATTTTGGGGACTATTCCAGGGCCTGCAAAACAGAGGCAAGTAATGATTATCCATGATAGAGGTGCTGATGGGGAGGAACACTTAGACCCTCAATGGCTCTGTTCTGTAGAGCAGCCTGTATCCTCTCCTTACCATGTAATGGAAGGACTGGCTCAGGCAGGCGATATTCTTACAGCTCTCAGGAATGAAGGGTTTCTGTGTGTTTATGGCAACATTCTCATAATTAGTATGCATCATGTAAACAGAGAATGTGAGATATTTGAGTTTGTTCAAGAGTTATGGTAAAAGATTGGGTTTCCCTGATGGCTCTGTGGGGAAGAATCTGTCTGCCGATGCAAGAAACACGGGTTCGATCCCTGGCCCAGGAAGATCCCACATGCTGTGGAGCAATTAAGCCCGAGCATCACGACTATGGTGCCTGTGTTCCAGAGCCTGAGAGCCGCAACTACTGAGTCCACGTGCTGCAACTGCTGACGTCTGAGCACCCTGGAGCCTGTGCTCCACACCAGAGGCCACACTGCAACTAGAGAAAAGCCCACACAGCAACAAAAACCCAGCAGAGTCAATACATAAATAAAATTATTTAAAAAATTATGGAAAAGACAGATTTTCTGTGCTTAGTAGTTGAGGTTTCTAGGTACCTTGGGCTCCTTGACCTTGAGATAACCAGAGAAAGCAACAAGTTTTTAAAAGGCAGGTGCTTTTTCCCGTTTTATTTGTTTCCATCCTGTTTTTCTTTTTGTCAAGAGGCATGATGATGGGAAGCCCTGAGGGGTGAAAACAAGAAAAATCCAACCTCTGAACTTTGCTTCCGAAAATGGAGACCAGTGTCATCATGACTCCACAAGGGCCCGCCTGAGAACTAGAGAAAAACCTGCTGGTGGAAACATGCTTTATGACCTGGATATTTAACATTCTCTCTTTTGATCTTTGGGTTTGATTTTTCGCTGCTCCATATTTTTCAAAAGTTTTGTGGAAATTGGGATTTGGAGAAGTTGTAAAACATACCAAAATTCAGACAGCGTGGGTCCTGGAATTTCCCCAAAGTATTTCCCTGGGTGCAGGGGGCTGTAGGTAAGAAGAAATATATGAGCAAGGAGAGTCAGCTGCGGGGTGGGGGCGGGGGAGGGGGGGCTTGCCAGGTGGCTCAGTGGTAAAGAATCTGCCTGCAAAGTAGGAGAACCTGGATTTGATTCCTGGGTCGGGAAGATCCCCTGGAGAAGGGGCTGGCAACCCAGTCCAGTATTCTTGCCTGGGAAACCCCATGGACAGAGGAGCCTGTTGGGGTAGAGTCCATGGAGTCGCAAAGAGTCAGACACAACTTGGCGACTAAACAACAAGAAAGTTGTCTGGAATGGAACCTTGCAAGTTGCATTCACAGCAGGATTCTGAAGCTATTTGCTGAAGTCTTATCTGCACATACTCACATAAATATCAAATAGCCTTGGACAAATTCTGGTGTTTGAGAGCAGTGGAAAAAGAAAAGTTTGTAGAAAGCAAATGTGAACATGTCTTTTTTAGCTGTGGTGATTCAGTCCAACAGGAGAGACACCTACGAAGCAATCAAAAGTCCAGACATTTGAAAGCACGTGACTGCTCACTGCCCTGACCACCTTGTCCCCGAGGACAGAGCCAGATTCAGACCCAGTTTGATGACCTAGTGCAGCGCCCACTTTGAGTGGCAGAGCACTTGTCCAATCTGGCCGAGGCATCTGATGGAGGGGACCTTGTCATGTGAGGACCAGGGCCTGAGATTCTTTGAAAGGAGGTGGGAGAACCCACCACAGCTGGTTGCAGGAGATCAGTGTAGGAAAGAGGGTAAAACCCCAATCCTGTGTAAAGGAAAGGGCTGAGTGGTTGCTTTGATTGGGACAGAATAGCATTTTTGAAATGACTTAGTTTGCATTTCTTCTCCCAGTCACCCTGTTTGTTTCTTTTCTTTGTCTCCTCTGCCTTTTGAACTCGGGCTGGGCTGTGGTTCCTGTTGTTCCAGCCAAGGTGTGAATGAGCAGCAAGTGACCAGAAGCAGTCAGGTCCTCCTTACACCCAATGTGACCAGGTGACACAGAAGTCCCTGCACTCTCCTGGTGTAGACGGAGAACTACGGGGCCCAGACCTGCTGTGGTGAGAAATGCTGTTGTTCAGTCGCTCAGTCGTGTCCTACTCTTTGCAACCCCATGGACCGCAGCATGCCAGGCCTCTCTGTCCATCACCAACTCCCCGAGTTCGCTCAAACTCATGTCCATTGACTTGGTGATGCCATCCAAACATCTCATTCTCTGTCATCCCCTTTTCCTGCCTTCAATCTTTCCCAGCATCAGGGTCTTTTCCAATGAGTTGGCTACGAAGGAATCCTTGGGCCTAGAAAAGAAAACAACGGTCTCAAATGCCCTTGCTGAATCATCTAACTTTGGGGAAAACAAAACCGAACTGATGCTCCAGGATGGTTGAATCTACCTGGGACTTATCACCCCCTGCCCAGGGGACTTATCACCACCTGCCCAAAACCTCCCACCCCCTGTTCAACTACAAATGCCATCTCAGCTACAGATTACCCAAAACGTCCCACCTGACTAACGTTTCTCTTTTCATTTTCACAAACCTCCCTTTAAATATGAAGCCTCCCTGATCCCTCTAGCTCTCAGCCTGGTTGCTAGGCTGACTGTCGCCCCTCCTTGCCTGAATAAACGTAACCTACCTATGGTGAGGTCGTCTCTCCTTCTTTTCTGCCTCGGCCTGAACTATACCTTACAGGCTCTTCACATCAGATGGCCAAGGTATTAGAGCTTCAGTTTCAGCAGCAGTCCTTCCAATGAGTATTCATGGTTGATTTCCTTCAGGATTGACTCGTTTGATCTCTTTGCTGTCCAAGCAAATGTCAACCTACTTACAGCAGCTGAATCTAAATACAAACCTACTCCTTCATAGATGCAGGAACCTACTATGAGGAACCTACTTCCTCATAGGAAGATGCCTCCTTGCAAAGGCAAATCTTTGTCTAAAATTGCAGAAAATGGGAGTCTGTGAAGCTGAGACAACTCTGTTGGTTCCTGGTTAGCCAGCCCACTCTGTGGGGTCTTCTTGGGGCAGGACCAGGTAAAGAGCTGTCCAGAGTGGAAGGGATGAGTCTACTGTGCATGGCCCGGGTGCCTGGAAGGGGAAGAGGCCTCGGGCTCTGCGGGGAAGTTGTCTGCACCAGGAAGGAGGAAGGGAGACTCCTGAGAGCCTGGGCACGTGGCACTTTCCCCAAAGGCAGGGACGGAGCAGAGGATGGGCAGGTGTGATGACCAGCAGAGCACAGAGTATTGGTCATGGAGGGAGGTGAGGAAGCTTGGGTCAGGGTGCACTGAGGCCTGGAGGAAAGAAAAGATTTCGACACGACGGAGCGTTTCTGTGGAGCAAGGTGAGAGGAGGGGGGACAAGTTAGATCTGGAGGAGCCCCCACAAAGGGCTCTGGAAACCATCAAAGACAAGCAGCTCTTACTCCCCTGGAGGAGTGGCCTTAATTTCTTTTCTATTAAAGTTCTTTCTTTTTAAAATAAAATGTGTGCAAAACACAATTGCATAGAACAGTTAATGGTAGAGCTGGGTGAGGCATGGAGACACTTGTTAATCCCAGGCCATTCTCCATGCCTGGGGCTGCTTCAGTTCAGTTCAGTTCAGTCACTTAGTCCTGTCCGACTCTTTGTGAACCCAGGGACTACAGCACGCCAGGCCTCCCTGTCCATCACCAACTCCCGGAGTTTACTCAGACTTATGTCCATGGAGTCAGTGATGCCATCCAACCGTCTCATCCTCTGTTGTCCCCTTCTTCTCTCACCTTCAGTGGCTGGTACTGTCCAAACCCCCAACCACAGGCTGCTCTGGAAAGAACAGTGCCCAGAAGTCATCACTGGGAAGATGGCCCTTCCATAGACCTGGAGGCAATCAACGCAGCACAACCAGGTGAAAAGTGCTTTGTGATCTAGAGTCATCGCTGGGAGGATGGTCCTTCCATAGACCTGGAGGCAGTAAACACAGCACAACTAGATGAGCTCTGTTACCTGGATTAAGAGAAAGAAGGAGAGATGATGGGTGTGTTGGCAGCAGGAAAGGCCCGCATGGCAGAGACTGGGCTTTTGATGAGAATGGGCCCTCTGTCCTTGGCAGTCACCAAAGGTCAGATTCCCAGACCTGAGACCAGGATGCAGGGTGAGCTCTCCATGCTTAGAAAATAGCCAACTGTCCTATGAAAAATAGGACAAAATGCACCACTGTGAACTTGACAATGTGGTCAGGCTGTTTTCTGGAAGCTTTTCAGAAAACGAGTTTCAACAGTGTAATAAAATTAAACTGGGGCCTAGGTAACAACAGATCCTATTGTTGAACAGTCTACATTTGGGTCCTTTGTGAGACAATGAGATGTTACCCATCCCAGGTGAAAATGCCCTTTGAATCCGTCTCTAGTATCTGAGGGGTGGAAGCTCCCTCACTTTGCCCGGTTTAATGTGGCTAATGGAAAGAAAAGGATTAGATGCTCAGAGACAAAGGGCAGGAAGGGATTAGGGAAAATACCCAGGCATGTCTCAGGCCTACATCTCTACTGCCAAAACAGGGCATTGTTATTTACAAAACGCTGACAGCCTGAAACAAAAGCGAGTTAACTCCTGTAGATCACAAATGAGAGAATATGCCCAATGTTTGCCTTGTTCTGAGAGGACAGTCATTGCATTTGCTCCATTACATTGGATCCTCCCTTTAATGATTATACATGTTTTGAAGAGGGAAGTAATTTCTCCTGGAAAAGTTGGTCTGGTCTGTATTGCTTCTCGTATCACTTGTAAATTACTGTGACCAGGGTTCAACAAGTCTCCTATTTCTAAGCTGCCCGCTCTGCACATATTCAAAGAGTGTGTTCTAGGGAAATAAAATACATTTACAGAAATAGCAGCGATACTTAAGGGGTTCCCATCCAGAAAAGCTCTATCGTAAATGCTTAGCATCCCTTAAGGTAAAGGTTTTGGTAAAACAGAAGATTGTGCAAAGTAGGCTTGAGGTGATAGGCATGCTTGTAAGAGATGTAGGGGCACAATGAAACCACGTGATGTTAAAGGGAATCCAGTCCCATCACTTCAAGGCAAATAGATGAGAGAAAAATGGAAACAGTGACATTTTATTTTCTTGGACTCCAAAATCACTGCAGACGGGGACTGCAGCCATGGATTAAAAGACGCTTGCTTCTTGGAAGAACAGCTGTGACAAACCTAGACAGTGTATTAAAAAGCAAAGACATCACTTTGCCTACAAATATCCCTATAGGCAAAAGTATGGTTTTCCGATGGTTATGCACAAATGTGAGAAGTGACCCATAAAGAAGGCTGAGCACCAAAGAACTGAGGCTTTGGCACAGTTGCAAAGCTTCAGTGTTGGAGAAGACTCCTGAGAGTCCCTTGACAGCAAGGAGATCAAACCAGTCAATCCTAC